>NC_066348.1:3136158-3780658 GCF_024516045.1 Bombus affinis
GCAGATGTAAATAATAAAGAATTCATTTTCAATAATAGATATTATCATGTGAATCACATAAATAGAACAATAGTTATATTTTTAAACACTTTCAAATCTAATAATATTCATCAACAGTACAGTTTATATCTGAGACAGCTAAAAGAGTAGTAAAGACACAATTCTCATAAGAGAAACAAAGGCGAAGACCAAAGATATACAATTTAATGTGTAAGACTGGTCAAAATAACGTATGAACCACGTTTAGCAGTAAAGTGCAACATCAAAACCATTAAAAAACCTAAGACTGACATACACTTATATCCTACTTGACTTTTTTTTTAAATTGTTACTACTTTTGTACTGCAGTAACGTGGAGTTGCTTATCTACAAGGAAGTGCACATTTAAAATGATTAGTGTAGACCTAAATAAAAGCTTTTAGTCGTTGTATTATAATACCACTGCATTGAATTAAATTAAGTAATTTTTAATAAACCATAGGAAAAGTAATTTCTTTTAAATCTAATAATTGAATCAAATAATAAATTTTGATATAATTGTAATTCCATTAATCTAACACATAGTCTCCCCATGTCTAAAGTTTTTCAATCTTGCAAAAATTCATGTAATTATGTAGCATTGTATACAATTTAGTAGATTTAGCAATGGAATCTTGATTTATTATTAAACATTACTATTGTACCTATAAAAATATAATAACTCGAGGACATAAAATAAATAAACGTTCCAGCCCCAAATTCCTACTTTATTATTGTTTATTCATGAATAAGATCTGGCATTGTAACAAATTTAAAAATTTCTCTATATCCAAATTTTCGTAAAAAACCAATTGCTTAATATAATTTTGAAATATCTCATTATCTATAATTATCTAAAATGTAAATTTCTATCTACCATGAAATATAAGGATGTTAATTTAATAACATAATATTCTATTTTTCTCATTAATTGTATTAATAAAACAATATTTCACTAAATTAACATCATAATGTAAAGTATTATTATGTGCACTGTGAGAATAAAGTTACGATAGATCTACTATCTATATTATACCACAAATGTTATAAAAGCTTATTATACAATTTAAAAAATACTGTCTATTCACCGACATATACGAGAATAATAATGATCGTATATGTATGTAGTTATTTAAAACAATTTAAAGGACGTTTTAAAAAAAGACCTTTTTCTGAAACTATGTTAAAATCATTAGAACATGTCGTTAAAATTTCTGAGATATATTTTCTCATCAACTCATAATTCTATATTTGTTTACAGAAGTCATGCGGCTTTTAAATGTAAATCTTTATTTTAATAAAAAAAAAAGTATCTTAACATTACACTTTCAATTAGTAACAGCAATTCCGATACGTAACATATGGTACATATGTAAAATTAATATATGTATGAACTTCTAAATTCATTTTCTTGCTTTCAAACCAAGCTTTTAAAAATACATACGCACTTTCGTAGGCAATATTGGAAAGTTTAAGAACGAAGCAATTAAGCTTACAGAATAGTGTATTGAATATTTTATATACTTTTGTGACAAAAGAAAACCTCCTTAACTGTTGAAAATCAATGGATTTATTCGATAATCTCTATTTATCATATCACCGCAGATTCAATAACTAAACAACGAACCAATATGACTTATAATTGTATTTTTAAACATATATAATTACATATACGACCAATATGTAGGTAGATATGTATGTAATGTATTGTAGCAAAATATTAATTTAGAGATTTGACCGAGATAAAAGAGATATTAGGATTAGGGAATGAAATGTGAAAGTATTTCGATTGTCCATCTTACGTAGTGACAATAAAATATGATTAAGAGACTCGTAACTTGTAGTATTGAACAATTTGAAACACTGAAGTAAGAAATATTGAGGATAAGCAAAGGAATACAAGTAAGGGAAGATTCAAAGAGGCTTACGGAAATGACTGTAACAGGAGATGATACCGAGGAAACGTTAATCAAAATCAAGAACACGGTAAAAAATAATGAAGCTACGACAGCTTCACGAAGAACTGAAGGAATTGAAATTAAATACAATAAACAAAAAGAAAGAACTAAAGGAAAGATTGAAGAATTATATACAGAGGGAATTGGTAAAAAAGAGATAAAATGGCATCATGCAACAAGTATTCTTGTATTTTTTGTATCATTACTTTATTTTATTAGACATTATTTTATTGTTGCGTAAAAAACATTCCTGATCCCTCATTCAAGATCCCATCATATTACATATATTGATGTTATATCGTATTGTATCGATACATAATTATATGTATAATATTCTATTATGTTCAACGCCTCCTACTGAATTTTCATCTTACCAATGAACAGTTTATGTAGGTGACACGATTGTTTTTAAAGGCAGATAAACCGATATGCATGACGTAAAGGAATTCGTTTCGATACTGTTATCGACGCAGCGCATTGAATCTCGACCTGCACATGCTTCCATTAAAAGTAACCTCCTTTATACGTGTATGTGCATTTTGCAACATTTGTTGCGCTAGTTTAAACATCACTTTACTTCTTGAAGCGTGAAATAAAGAAAACGATTTGCGGATTTATATTAAAACTCAGGCGCCGATGAAAATACCAGAAAATAATGAAATATGTAGCAAAACACAAGCAGATCGCATTTATTTTGATTTAACGACAAATCGTATATTGATTTCCTTTGCTGAACGAAAGCCATAAAGCACCACGACGACAGGAAACATTTATGGTTTGGCCATGCTTACCACTTTAAAGAATTTTATTCAATACAAGAAACAATAACAAAAAAGCTGTAGAAATTTGCGAAAAACATAATTCTTTCTTACACTGAAAAGGAACATATTAATCGCTAAGCATGTCAACGTTTTAAATATTCTTCCATACTTTACATCAGACAATAATTCACATATTTACTTACATATGTTTTCTATCTTTTAGATTTGTTTTCCATACATAAAAATGAAATTTTTTAGAATATTAATACAATAAAAGATATTAGATTGTTCTTTTCATCATAAAAGGAATCAACTAGGAACTATGAGAATGTAAGTCTGAAAATAACAATTGTACATTTATTCTTAAGATATCTATATTCTTTGGGTATTTCTCTATTGATTAAAATGTTCTTGAAAAGGGTATGAGTAAATCATTATTAACGCGTGCAATTTTTAATTCTAATTTTATGCTCCTGTTTTTCTTAAATCATTATAAGAGTACATATCTTTGTTTGTTGAAATCAAAGCAAAATTAGAATATATAATTCGACGACCGTAGCAAGATTAATCATATCGTATAAGAAAATTTATATAGTATATGTAAGCGTAATTCTACCTCTATCTACATAATCAGTTGGGCGTTTCTGTCGTCTCGTATAAAAACAAACTTGAATACATTAATCCAATGTTTCACGATTGATTACTTTTTATATATGAATTTATTGTAAACAAAAAAATTTTTTAAATTCCATCTTTTTAATAATAATCCTATGGAAACTATAATACGTGATAAATGGTTTATACGATGATAATTAATTTCACTTTCCACGAGTACTGAGTAACACAACTTTTTTTATTGAATAATTATATTTATCTATATCTTAATAACTTGAATTTCATGCTCAAAAAAGGACATCTTATTTATTATTTTTATTATTTAATACGATTTCTTAACTCGATTTGAAAAATAAAAAATTGTAAAATCCTTTGACAATATTAACAAATAATCTTCAAGAGATCTTGAAGACATAAGCATCAATGCTACTGAATAAAATTATTGCAAGTCTATAATATTCAATCTCTCCCCCCCCCCCTCTCTCTTTCTCTCTCTCCCGATTAAGATGCCAGATGATATAAATGCTATAATATAATACTAGTATAATAAAGTCAAAAAGCATCATTATATCCATTTGGCAATTTCTCTTAAGTCACCTTCCACTTTTCTTTAAAAAATTATATTTATTCGCACTATTAACAATTTTGAAATCAATATTCATATTTAACTATGTCACGTTGATATGCAACCCACCAATGTTACTCTGATAATGTATTACATGTACTTAGGATAAACTATCGCTAGATATGTATCGTGCAAGTGCATATCGTCACCTTTTTTGCATGGTGTAATCCTCTCTTACTTAGAACGTTAAGGTATTATAATCGATTAAAATGCCAAATGTATCTATTGAATAAAAATGCAATTATAAATATTCCGAAAAGATTAAATATCACATTGTTCTTTTAAATTATTTGTAATAATTTTATCCGTAACAGAATTCATAATAATCAATTTCTTAAGTCCTACTAACTGATAATCGTAATTATAAACGAATCGAAATTTTTTATTTTGAAAAAGTTTTGATACTTGTAAGATAGTGCAAAGAATGTATCTTATACACGTCTACATTATTTTCCTTTCCTTATTTCTTTATTATAAAATTCTAATTGATAGAGCCTTATCATAATTCATATTATATCATAATTTACAAAAAATTCACATTATTTCTAAACCAGAAATACTTTTGTACTTATTAGTGTTTCATATACATATACTTATATATATCCATACATACGTATACACTAGAATTTATTCCTTTATAACCTGTATTCAATGCTATTCATCGAAATTAGACGCATTAAAGAATATGGTGATAAACAGAACATAGCAACAAATATATTCAGCTATTTTGCATCTATTTAAATTTGTAGCTGTATATTTGCTTAAAAGTAATATATTACAATAAAGATAATAATAATATTAGTAATTTCAGGAGCACAATATAATATGTATGGTCGTTTTTAATTCAAGATTATTTTTACGATATTTTGATTCTACAATTATATTACTAATAGCGGTGATATCATAGTATGTATTATACAACATATATCCACTGTGACAACATTAGTGATATTATACTAACATATTAATTTCATATTTAGAAAAATGGCTATAGTTGCCAATAAAAAGTCAAACGATAAAAAACGTAGTATGCAATAAATGCTTCTAAATTGGGTCATTCCACTTATAAACCGAAAACAGCTTTTAGAAAAAGATAATACTATACATTCAAAATAACATAGCATATTTTAATCTATTTTAACGCTAATACATGTAATTTGAAATAGATGTGTAACTTATAAGTTAATAGCTATAGTATATCGTTACTGACCTTCTTTACTTGAAAATGTTCTGGCCGCAAATTTTCGACGATTTCCTGATCAGGTTTGACGGGTTGCGGTACCGATGATCGGAACCCGTCGAGCACGCCTTTAATTGTAAACTTCTTCATTACGAACCGAAGATAACACCTAAAGGATCACATGTGCAGCAGCAACACAAATTCAAGTCTTCCTAAAGTTCCAAGTCAAAATACGTAGTTTTGAGAAAATGGAATTAACAAGAAAATTCGAAATTTCTTATGACAAAAATTTTCAATATGTTCTATTTAAAAGTTCCTTTTTCCGTGAAAAACTAACGATGACATCTTTGCGGATGAATGGAAAGTAACACTCATCGATATTTCGAGTCTTACGGGACCTCTTCTACATTTTGACAGAATAATGATAACGTCGGAGAGGCACTTCAGCACATTTCGAGATCGTAGTACTTTGTGTAAATATAGACGCACACGTTACCGTAACCGTTTGTCGGCGCGTTTTTACAAATGCTGCGTGACCAGAATTGTTTTCGTAGTTAACAGCAATGCAGTGTTGTTTAATCGTGTCAGGATCAATAACTGGCAACAGGCTCATGTGGATTCTTGCATGACCGCGAACCTACCCTGTGCGCAATCGTGAACAAACCTTTATGGCAAGTTTTTATGTCAAGTTCGTATCATCATAAAGGTAGTCCAAAGTGTGGTACAACAATAGATAGTTACTCTCGGCATATTGATCTGTTTAAATTAACTATTAATAGCAACTTATAAATCTGAGTTATCAACAATAAATTAAATTTCGATTTACAGTTATAAGTTTCACATTTGACTATTTAGTTATAAATTGAAGCGTTTAACGAAGTTGTATTTTAGAATATTGGATATAAAATGAATTAAATAAATGTCAGCGAAATTTGTTTGTAAGATTCACTAATTTTAAGCTAATAAAGGTTTTCCATGCATTCTTCCAATATATGTATCAATCGTAAATTCATTTCAATTGGATGATAATTCTTAGATAGTATATGTGATAACAAATAAGCACTTGTATAGATATATATGAATAATAATTAAATATTATCATCTATGTAAGAAAAATAAGCAATTTCTTTCTCATTTTTAAATTATTTATTTTAAAATATTTCTATGTACAATACGCTGAATAAAGTAAATTAAAATCATAGTTATAAATTCTAAATGATACTACCAACTTTATGAATAACCTAGTGCTTTTTCTAGTACTTTTACAAAATATATCTATATTATATCTGATTATATTTATATTTGAGAGAGATGAGACAATTTATATTTATATTTGAGAGAGATGAGACAATTTATATTTATATTTGAGATGAGACAATAAACGTAAATAAAACATGATTGTTATGACTGCAACTATTGATTGTCGACTAGTGAAACTCGAGTGTCACTGGTAGAGGGACTATAGACCTTTTTATGAAATTTAAACCTGTTATCTGACTTTTGTTAAATAAAGTTCACATACATATAATATATATAATGACTTTAAATTGAATCATTACAAAGTTTATATCGCCTAAAACAACCTAATATTTTACAGTACTAATAATAATAATATTTTATAACAGAATACAATGTTCTTTACATTGAAAATTGATAACATATATTACGATAAAGGAAACATTTCTAAAATATTGTTTTTGTAACCTTTCTGATCTAAATATAATCAATTCAATTAACTTATATATAGTAATATATGTGTATATATATAAACTTAAATGTAACTGTAGAGAAAATTTTCTCTTATAGTTACATATATGTAATATATTTAATTATAATATAATATATTTATTTGATATACAAGTGTACAGTATATTATATTATACAAATATATTGCAAAATAAAACAAATTTAAACATTCGTTTAATAAAATGCTAAATAATTAAACTCCTTTGAAATACTTACATATGTACATTGTATATACAGTATTATGTAAGTACAATATTAATTTTTAAGTGAATTACAGAATATAATCAGATTTGCTTATATTCAACCTTTTACATACTTGAACATTTTGAACTGCTTATATAATCACTATTTTAAATACATATTATCTGCAATATAGAGTATTATATGTACATAAAATGAATAGAATTCAGTATAAGGTTACCATAATTTTTTATATAAATATTTTTAATTTAATGCGTACACATTACTATATAATTAAATTGCGACATTATGTACTTACTAATTAATAAATATGTATATTTAAAATATTATGCAACATAACTATTGTTTCAGGAAATTTCTTAGGAAGAATTGTATAGGTTAAGAAGTTTCAAAATGATTAGTCCAGGTAACGTAACATCCAAATTTCGTGATATTTTCAACATACCAACAAAAGATATATTAAGATGGTTCCCTGGACATATGGGTAAAGGCTTAAAAAACATGCAAAAACAGTTAAAAAACGTAGATTGTATCATTGAAGTTCATGATGCAAGAGTTCCAGTTTCTGGACATTATGCAGATTACAGCAATACATTGACTGGATTAAAACCTCATATTTTTGTATTAAACAAAATGGATTTAACTGATATGAAATTTAAGAACTCTATAGTGGAAAATTTAAATCAAAAGGGATTATCTAACATATTATTTACTAATTTTAGAAATGTAAAATGTGAAGGTGTTAAAGAATTATTACCTTTAGCACAAAAATTAATTAAGGAATCAAATCGCCATAACAGAGCATACGAGTTTTCATTTCAAATAATGATCATTGGCGTTCCTAATGTAGGAAAATCATCACTTATTAATCGTTTAAGAAATAATGTTCTTCGTAAAAGTAATGCGGTGCAAGTTGGCGGTATTGCTGGCATTACACGATCTGTATCAACACGAGTGAAAGTATCAGAAAAACCAGATATCTATGTTCTAGATACACCAGGAATTTTAACTCCCAAAGTAGATAATATTCATACAGGCTTAAAATTAGCATTAGTTGGTTGTATGCAAGATCACTTAATAGGTCCAGAAATATTGGCAGACTTTTTGTTATTTTGGCTAAATAAACAGAAACGATTTGAATATGTTGAAAAATTAGAATTAACAGAACCACATGATAATATATCGTACATTCTTACATATATTGCAGCAAAATTTAAAAAGACTTTAAGAATAAAGAATTATGATGGTAAAATAATTATAAAGCCAGACTTAAGGTTTGCAGCAGAACATTTTCTTTCTTTATTCAGAAAAGGAGAATTAGGCTATTATTGTTTAGATGCAGATTTATTACTGTCAAAATGAAATTTAAATATAAAATATATAATTACAAACATATTGTATTTTTTTTTAGAAATTTAAAAATATTTCCAACTATATATATATATATATATATCAAAACAGTGTATCATAAGGTTTCTGTTTGTGTACAATAAATCTTAGTAATTTTGATATTTAAAAATAAATTTCCATAATTCTATATATATATAATAATGATCAGAATTGCTATTATTATCATATAATTATTCCTCTTTATTCAAATATGGAACATTATAAACCATAGCTAATGTATCTACATATGTATATACATTGCATGTATTTGATTAGTAGTTAAATATATATAGACAAAATTTAATCTTATTAATAATTATATTAATTAAAAAAATAAAAAGTGATAAAAGGCTATTAAAACAAAGTAATATTATTTTTGATAAATATCAAGAACTATAATAAATAAAATAATTCCATTATTTAAATGTTTCTTTAATAAATAAAAAACAATAACAATATTAAAGAATAATGGCAAATACTATATAATCTTGATTACTATTGGAGAAAATATAAAAAAGCTACATTATATACATTATGTAATATATAAACAGAATGTGCGCATTAATAATATTTTAATCAGTCTTCTATAAAATCAATGGGATTTTGAAAAAAAAAGTATAATTATGTACATGTAATTGTAGGATAATTATAACATAATGATAATCATAATTAAATATATATGTATATTACGAAAGTAAGTCATTTGATATCGAAAAATTTTAAGTATTTTTATTATTTCAATATTATGAGATTGAATGTTTTAGATTCAGTAGCAACATTTCGAAGTTATAAGTAGATATACGTATTTATTTATTTAATTATAAATTTATATCTTTACTAATTTTCAAAATTTTTATGAAATCACTTCAAAACAAATTATTTTTGATTATACAAAGTATAACGTACATTCGATTACTTTAATTTGTTTTAAACAAAAATTATTTAGTCTATTCATTTAAATAATTTAAGGTTTCTTCTAATGATTATTTGTACTACATGTTGTACTATATGTTGTTGTTTATTAAACGTGATTGCTTTAAAAGAAAATGTATGAATCTTACTACGTAACTAGCGTAAACCGTTATGTTAACATTCACTCCCTTCTCATACTGTAAATTCTGTTACTTTCACCTTGCGAACTATTTACAATATCACGACCAGTTATGAAGTCTTTGATAAGATTTAATAAGATTATTTAAGAAATATTTAAAATAAAATTGTAATGAATAAAAATAATACTATATACGTTTATTATATTTAACACGAAAGTTAATGTTTGATTTATATATATGTAGTGACTACCTTATTAACGAATTTAAATTATAGTGGCAATGTTTGCGAGGTTGACATTTTATCCAACGCTTCTCTATAATGTATTAATGGAAAAAATTTCGTCAAGAAATTGGTATGATAGAATTGATGACAATGTTATATTAGGTGCTCTACCATTTCGAAGTATGACCAAACAGGTATATTACATTATACATGCTATATAATTTGAATTTATAAAATTGCAATAAAAATATAATTTAATTGCGGAAAAATAAGATCTTTAAAATTTTAGTTAATAGACGAAGAAAATGTCCGAGGTGTTGTTTCAATGAATGAAGATTATGAATTACAGTTGTTTTCCAATACTGAAAAGGTATATATATACACATATATGTATACACACATATGTATATAAATATAAAGCTACATATATAGGAACTATTACTATATATATTTAAATAAAAATTTTTAAGTTAATATATGAAACAACACCGACAAGATCGAAACATTTGATTGCACAATATTTTTTAGGAATGGAAAAATAATAATGTGGAATTTTTACAACTATCTGTAACAGATATTTTTCAATCACCTTCACAAGAAAAATTACAACTTGGAGTAAATTTTATTAACAAATTTCGTGATGTTCCGACTGAATTAGATAATTCTACTAATGCTGATAAAACTTATCCTAAAACTGTTTATGTTCATTGTAAAGCAGGAAGAACACGTAGTGCAACATTAGTTGGATGCTACTTAATGATGGTAAGATAATTATAAACATATGGATTTTTTATAGAATTTCATATATCTTTCAAATTGAATTAAATTGAACGTTATAAAAATAATTCTTGTTAGAAAAATCAGTGGGTTCCAGAGGAAGCAGTAGCATATATGCAACAAAAAAGACCTCACATATTATTACATACCAAACAGTGGAATGCATTAAGACTTTTTTATAACAACCATGTAAAAAAATAATACATCATTTGGATAAATATACAGTTATTATTAAACTAATATATATATAAGTAAAATTTTATTTGTTACAAAATATTTATGTACAAGTTAAAAAATGTTTATTACTTACTAAATCCCTAATTCTCTGTAATTAATAAAGATACAGAAGTAATAGACTATATGAAACATAAAAATATAAAATTTTGCAGAATAATAATTATAATAAAATAAAATATAGGACAATTTATGAAAAATAAAGCACCTAAATATGCTTGTTGTATTATAAAACTTCACTGAATAAAAGTACAATATTATTGTATATAATGATATAAAAATTTTATCTATATATTTATATATAATATAATTTAATCTAATATACATATCAAGAAATGCAAACATTAATTTAATATATATTTCATTTACACATGGCAAATTAATTACTAGATATTTATGCATTTATAGAAAATTTAGAAATGCAAATGTTTGTACAATGTACATAATATAGAAAATTCTATAAAATATCCTTAAACCCCAAACATCTCAATCCATCCCTTTTTGTTTCCTTGAATACCTATAATTAATATATTGGAAATAGTATTAACAAAATTGGAATGGAGTACTTCAAAATACTATTATTAATTTAAATGTAAAAGAATTAAAACTACAGTAATCTCTAATGTAATATCAAAAATCAATTTTCCAAGATTTATATTGATGGTGATAATGACACATTGAAAACATTGATATTAATTGACATTTGAAAACTGATATCTCTCATACATATAATACACATTAGGGTTGTACCGACTAATCGGTTAAGCTGACTATCCGTCCATTTTTATAGTTGGCGACTAGTCGGTAAAAAAAGCCATTTATCGGCCTTAAATTTTTAGTATCATAAGACATAGAAGTAAAACTACAATGAGCTTTCTTTACTGTCATTAGCATAATGTTAATATTTTTTAATATGTAGTATACATACCTATGAGTACATATTTGCATGTAACCTAATTATTATATAAAAAATTAAAAATAATAATTAGTATTTATTGAAATAAACTAAATAAGTAGATACCAATTAAGTAGGAACATTGATCATTATTTCTTAATTTTATTACAATAGAAAACTGTTTAAAATGAAGAAACATGACGTAATAAAATAAATACAACAAACAATGTTAAAAAATTTTCTCTTTGGATTCTTAATATTAAACAATAATAAATTTGACGCGATTTATAGCGGTGTTTAAAAATAATCAGCAGAGATCACAATCGGGAGTTGACTAATTGGTTAATCGGCTAGTCGGCCAAAATCTTAATCGTTATACGATTACGTCTCTAATACACATAATTATTTCTTTATTATCATTAATTATTATCATTAATATATGATATCCTATATTAATATATCTTCAATGAATATTATTCAAGGTAATATTTGGAAATTAATATTATAAAAATTTAATTGATAGATTCTAATCACAGTTATATCGCTATGCATAATACTTACTTTTTTCTTTCTTGCATTTGTATGTGAAAAATTTTATTTAAATCTTCCAATTTCATTAAACACTCTTCTTTAATGAGATATGGTATTGGTATTTTATTGGCATTTTTTATTTCACTCTCAATCTCTTTACTAATTGTTTTAAATGTTTTATGTGTTACTTTTCCATTTTTCAATTTGTTTTCTAAATCCAAAATTTTATAATGAATATTTTCACCTGCCAATTTGGCAGACCTCGCAAGTGATCCTACAGTTGCTTCAAGAGTAAAATTTGATGCTCCTTTTGAGAAATAATTGAGAAAACAAAAATATTTTAATTCTCCTGTCTTCAATACATGTGTACCACAACATGCTTCTCTAAATGAAACATATACATGGTATCAGTTATCATCAAATAAAAAAATATTTAAAGAAAGAATTTTTTTCGAAAGTATTTAAAGAACTACTATGACTTTTAGAAAACATAGCTCTTCTTATTATTTTCTAAGAATACTTACTTTGATCTTAAATCATGAAAATTAATTTCTATGAGCCTAATATCTTTATAAAAGTAAATTTCTCCTGGTATTAATGTTACAGAACTTTCTGCTAATAATTCCAAAACATTTAATATTTTTGTAGTAACTGGGACATTAGCTATTATAACATTATTTATAAGTTCTTCAATTTCTTTCAATTGATTAAAAGAAAGATCTTCTCCAAAGGAATTAAATTGACATTTTAAGCTGTGTGGAATAATAGTAGAATTCCGTAAATAAACTGCTTGCATAATTTGTTGTATTGATGCATGTAATAAATGTGTTGCAGTATGATGTTGCATTACTCCTATACGAAATTCAGGTTCAATGGAAACCAAACAATCATCTTTAATTTTTAGTTCTTCAATCCATTTTCTATAGGAACAAATTTTTTCTTTACAGATTTTTGCTGATACAATATTAATAACTATAATATAATAATGGTAAAAATTAAAATAAAAACTTACCTCAAATCAGTTTGTACAAGTTTTCCATAATGTATAACATACCCATTAATTTTCTTCACATCATATACATTAAAATTCCAATTTTTTGAACAGATGGTAGCCTTGTCTGATATTTGGCCACCCTGTGTTGAATAACATAATGTTTTATCCAATATAAGTCCAATTTTATCTTTATCTGCATTGTAATTTATAATTGTGTTATTAACAGTTGAATGTATATTTTTGTTTGTATTTTCATTTGCTTTGTTTATTATTGTATTATCTGAAACAAAGGAATTATGTACTCTTTTACTATATTATTTGAATTTAGGTAATACGAAATCAGTACACACAAACGTACACACGGACAAGGAGAGAGATTAATGATCAATCTTTACCATTTATAATTAATGCCATAATTTTACTTTCAATTTTAGGAAACTCATAATTATTTCCATTAAGAACATATTTATATTTAAAGCTGTCATCAGTTTTAGGTATACAATTTTCTTCAAGTATTTCTAAAGATTTCTTTATGTTTGTTATACTACTCTTTTCAAGGCCGATTCTAGATCGATTTTTGAGACATTCTAATTTTTTCTGGAAAGCTACTTTATCAAAATATAGAGATTCAATCTTTGCTAGTTCAGTAATTGTTTCTACACTAAAACCATATGTGTCATATAACTTGAAAGCAACACTTCCTGATAATACATTACTTGCTTCTCTGCAAAATTAATAATAAATTAAACAACATGTACTTTTTTACCTATAATGGGTGATCTACATAAAATACATTTGCTAGTCTACATAAAGTAGAGTTTCAGATCTGTATTGATCTGTATTGAATAACAATTGGCAAATATAAAAGCTAAGTTTTCATAATTAAATAATACCTTATTATTGGGTTGTTGAATAAGTCAAATTTTTCTGAGATCATGTTTTTGCTGAGAGACAACAAAAATTCTACATGGATGAAATAATGACATTACCCAATAAATGGCAGGAGATTATTGAATAGGATGGTGTACATTTGGTTTAATTGTAGTATTGCAAGGTGTCAGAATATAGTTTATAATTCATATTAGAAGAGATTTAAAATTTATCCAACAATCCAATATGCATATAATTATCATATTCCTCACTAGTGCTGTTAATAAATTCATATATATGATAGAGGATCAATAAAAAATGATCCACTATCATTATTTTTGCTCTACAATCCTCTATAACCATCAACATAATCTGTTTGCGACATTACTTGTAATTCTACCTTTTGACATTCTTCTTAATCAGGACGAATTTAGCAATTCTCATATAAAATGTTACAAATTATTATCTTGGAAACTACTACATTTTTTTAATGTAAACAGATGACTCTATCAATATATTAAAATTAAAGTAGAACTTTAATTTATGTTTTCAGAATATATATTAAATATCAGAATATATATTAGGTTCTATTAGATAAGTATTATGTTGTCCATTTTGTTCTATTTCTATTATTATGATCATACATAGTTCAATAAAATAATATAAAACAAAAAATGTTTTACATCTATTATTTCCTTACAAAATAAAAGAAGCTTTTGAGACAACCTAATAGATTTTACTTTTGCAAATATTCAAAATATTGCTTGTTCAAAAATAAAGTCTAAATAAAGTCTTTTTGTTTTGCTGCATGTTCCAGACTTGATTTTTATTAAAACATTGCCACAAAAAAGATTTGAGATAAATATTGTTTTTAAGTAAACTTATAAAATATAAAAATGTGCCATCTCATTTAAATAAATGAGGGAGTATTTTACCCCTTAGGAAATCAGTAATAGTCTCATGTATTTTATAAAAAGAACGTAATGAACCATTTATTCTATGAAAGAATCTAATGAATCAAACTTACAAGTGAACCAAGTACTGTTTGTCTTATATTCAGGCTGCAAATTATAGATACAGATTGCTGCATGAATTCCTTGCTTCATGAACTGCTCTTTCCAAAAAATGATGGAGATAGTTCCAATCGTAACGTAAGCTAGAATTTCAAACTACAATACAAAATATACTAACTCTAATAATTTATAAAAGACAGTTTATATTTTGCGTAGACCACCCTATATACTTATACACAGACACATACAAGTTATTAAGTACATGTTGAAGGTACTTGTATCCATCTCCAAGTCCAGGAGTCAGTTGTTCAGTAATCGAACTCAATTGAGGATATGTTTTAACAAGTTTTGTCCACTGTTTATGACAAGTATGCTTTAATTTTTTATATAATTCTTCTTCAAATTCTATTATCTTTTGCACCTAAATATAATTATATTACATAATACATTACAAAATGCTATATGATAGACAAATAAATTATAAGATCTTACACTACCTTTCTTATTATATTTTTTACTTTATAGTACCTTTTTTAAATTTTCCTGCAATTCTGGATAAACATCACCTAAATTTTCTACTACAATATATGAGAGTTCAGAAAGTATTCCCTGTTTTTTAAATACTTTTTCACTAACATCAATTGATTTTCTTATTATTTTCCTAAGTTTATTACTGAAAAGATAAACCCATAGTTACATACAACTATTATATACATAATTATGCACATAATATATTAATTATAATTATTGTATTTAGAATAATTTACCTTTGTTCTGGTATAACTCCGTCTGCTAAAGCTACAGTAATCATTCTGCTATGATCTGCCAAAATTCTATATCCACTATCAAGTTCATTTTTGTCATTATAAAATTTACCTTTATATTCTGGTGCTTTTGTATATTTTTGAATAGTTTTAAAAAATGGTTGAAAAATATCTGTATCATAATTGGATTGTTTTCCTTGTAATACTGCAACTAGTCTTTCAAATCCCATGCCTGTATCAACATAATGTTTTGGTAGAGGTACTATTGTACCATTTGATAATCTAATGTAAAATCATAACAAATTGGTATTTAAAATAATATAGATATTATATTATACAAGAAACATGTACTTCAAGCTTGATAATAATAATTCTTCTATATTGTTTTATTGCATACCGTTCATATTGTATAAAGACTATGTTCCATAGTTCAGTGAGATCTGTGTAACCCTTGTTAATTTGCATACACCGATTTTTTAATTGCTTTGTATGATCTATATGTATTTCTGTACAAGGACCACATGGTCCTGAAATACCCATTTCCCAAAAATTCTCTTGTAATCCAAATGGAAGAACTTTATCTTGCCTAATGCCTATACTTAACCAAATATCTTTACATTCTAAATCAGGTTCCAATTCCATTCTTTCATCTCCACCAAAATATGTTACATATAAACAGTCTTCATTAATACCATAATGTTTCGTTAATAAATTCCAAGCATAACGACAAGCTTCTTCCTACAAACATGAATTTATATTGAAAACTAAAACTGATAAAATATCTTTTTAAAATAAATATTATATATTTATTTTATAATAAAATATTTTTAGAAACTTACTTTAAAGTAACTCCCAAAAGACCAGCTTCCTAACATTTCAAAAAATGTGTGATGATAGCTATCATTTCCAACTATATTCAGATCATTATGTTTTCCACTGATTCTTATACATTTTTGTGAATTTGTAACTTTCATTGCAGGCGGATTGTAATAATCTAAAAAAATTCCTTTAAACTAAAAAAAATTTAGAAGTTTTATAGATATTTGATACTATGAAACAATATAATTAATGAAAATTAATTATAAGAAGTAATAGTAATTTGTGATAGATTTATTTTTTATAATTCTAGTTTTGAAACATACTTGGTTCATGCCAGCATTAACAAATGCTATTGTATGATCATTATATGAAATAACAGGGCTTGATCGAATAAAAGTATGCCCCAAATCTTTTTTAAAATAATCCAAAAATTCATTTCTGATTAATTTTGCACTTTTTTGTATTGCAGATACAGTACCAGAACTATACATTCGTACTGATAAAATGTGATTCATATCTTTTTTATTTTAAGTATTATTAACAACCTTTGATTCAAATTAATTAATCTATTAACTTAAACAACTATAATTTAAAGATATTATAAATTAATAAGTGTATATAAATGATAGTATAAATTGCTTAAAGCATAGTATATTATATAAATTGTGAGTTAGATTCATGTAGGCTTTTACGCGATCATTATAACAGGTCTCAAAGCTCATATACCTGAACCTACGAAAAACCGTTCAGAAATTGAGTCGTGACTAGTCGTGAAAAGTTAACATGTAAGATAGGAAGGTTCTCATTCTGTGCATGCGTGACATACTATTAATGTCTCAGACAGAGACAGAGACACTCCACTCATCTCTGTCTGTCTTGCAAAAACGCGGACTTTATTGACTTCCCATGTTGATTTTTCATGATTAAATACGATTCAATTTTCGGATGGTTTTCCTTAGTAAGTATCGAGATCTGTTTACATGATCGTGGGTCCTTATAATAAATATTCCGATCACGGTCATATAAATAGATCTCGACCCGCTAGAGAAAACCGTCCGAAAATTAAGCCATGAAAAGTCAACATAGAAAACAATGAAGATCTCGTTCTTGCGAGACAGACAGAAATGAGTAGAATGTGAATATCTCTGTCTGAAATATTCATAGCACGTTACACATGCGCAGAACAAGAACTTTCTTGTCTTCCATGTTAATTTTTCACAATTCAATTTTCGGACGGTTATCCCTAAGTATTGATATACGAGTGTCGAAGCATGTTTATATGATCGTGATTTCGGTTATTGAAACAGTAATTTTTATCTGTATGATAAAAGCATATCCTTGAGTTAGAGTTATATTATATAACTTCTAAGTTATGTTATTGTCATTAATTATGTTATAAAAATTATCCAGTTATAATGTATATTTTCCCCATATAATAATTTGTTTCTTAAATCGCTTAAGTTTTTTAAGTAATTAAATGTTATGAATTTATATTTTTCACAAAAGAATATTTATTCATGAAAATATGTCTTACAAATAATCTAGTGACTTTGTCTTTAAATGAACTAAGGGTGGCAAGTACGTAGTATAGAACTCATTGCTTGCCGTCAAAAGTGTTCAAGGTGGAAATCGTTGACGCCATTTCGTATCTCGTTTCGCTGAAAGCGTCACGAAAGTTTTATCCCTTTTTACTTTAATTTAATTTCGCCAAAACGTCGCAGCCACATGTAAGTAGTAATGTGATATTGTAATAAGATATTTGACAATTAGAAATATTTTTGAGGAATTTGAAACTTAAGTGGGATGAAGAGATTTACATATCGTCAGTTACTAGGGCACGCCAAGGGCCGGTTGTTTTTAGATATCTTTTTTTCTCGGTTACAAGGTCGTATTTCAATTCTACATTTTAAAAATTCGGTCTATATAATATACTTGTTTTGTACTACTTCATTATAATAATTACAATCGATGGGACGAATGAAATTGTTTTCCTTTCTATTGATAATATCTGATAATTTTCATGGCCTTGAACAGTATATAAGCGTCTTCTACGTTTACCGGAAAAAATATCACAATTTTTCAAATTTCATTCAATTTTTTTTTCAGCTATTTAAAGTTTACAAAATTTTTATAAAGCAACTCCCTTTATTTTTATTTGTTAGAAAATATATAAAATTCTTTTATTTGCATTTTAAGACACCTGTTCTTACACAGTTATAAAATGTGTAGTAATGACCATGTAAGTTTGATACATTTTTTTTAATATTCTCGAAATGTAGTTTCTCCATTTTAGGAAATTTCAAGGAAATGTTAATGCTTACATGTAACCATTTCTTCCTAAGGTACTAATTTTTAAAGTATATACATATAAGAATTTAGATGTTTATTATTTGCTTTTTTCATGACATTAATTTTTTTATGTTATTCTGTGTATGGTTTGATTATTAAATCCAAACAAAATGCACATATACAATTTAGCAAAATTATATATCTAAAAAGGTAATAGTTTTGAAATCAAGTATAGTGACTTATATTTATTTATTTATTGTTCAATTTAGAAATAAAATATAATGTTGTATATTTATTACATCGTACTTAATGTACAATGTTGAATAATGAACCAATTAAAGATATTTATATGTATATAATAATTATATATATCACATTAAAAAACATTAAACACGGATTAAGTACATTATACTGTTATTTAAAATAATTCGGTTTTGGAAACTTATTTTTTTTTTAGATATTATTGCAAAATACAAATAATATTGGAATCAAAATATAATTATTAAATGTTGCTGTATATATTAAAAAATTATATTACAAAGCTTTTGTAACTATATTTTGCTTAAGCATATCACATAGAATGTAAATTTTTATTTGAAATATAACTTATTATGATATTATTATTACTATAAAAAATTGGCCACCTTGTGAAGATAACATAAATTTTAAATATACTTGATTTAAAATACTAGTGTACAGTGCGCATAAAAATGCATATAACTATAATAATGCAATTATAGATGTAAATGATTGCAAAATATTATTTCACAAATCATATTTCAAATCATTATTGTAATTAATAGATTAAACTATTATAATAAAATATAAAAATGTAATTATTTAAAAATGAAATAATAATACACATAAGACTGTAATTAATCATATTATTTTTTTATTTTCAGAAAATGGTTTCATCTAATCAACCGGTAAGAACAATGCTAATAGTAAATAGTTTTCCATTTTGTATTATTTGATGACCTCAACGTTTATTTTTCATGTACATTACTTTTTTCAAATAAATGATTAATATATAAGTTGAATGGCATAATTTGTTTATAGGTACATAAGGTATTGTGTTTTTGTAATTTTTTTATATATTCAAATCTTTTATAACTTAATCATTTACAAATTTTAGTTAGATTAAATATCAGTTCAGTGATTATTATATATAAGCTCAATGATATATTATTATTATTATTATTATTATATGATTTTTGTAATAATAGCAAAAATTTTGAGCAAGATAAAATCTCAAACAGACACCATACTTTCTGCAAACAGGGGTATGGTCGATTTTAGAGGTACAAAATGAATCTAACATTTTCTTTATTAATTGGTATTTATAAATGCATGTATTATAATTACATTAAGAGATTCATGAATAAGTGTTATTAACTGTATGTTTCAATTTTACAGAGAAAGACAAAAATATTTGTGGGTCGGTTACCAGAAAATTGTCGCAACGATGAGTTGCGACAATTATTTTTACGTTTTGGTGAGGTAACGGAATGCGATGTCATGAATCGATATGGGTTTGTCCACATGGCACGTGAGGAAGATGCAGCTGCTGCAATCAAAGCTCTTCACAATTCAAACTTCAAAGGGGCAACAATCAATGTGGAACAGTCTACAGGCAAATCACGTGGTGGAGGAGGAGGACGCAGGGATGGAGACAGAAGAGGTGGACCAGTGAGAGGTGGTAGGGGGGGACGAGACGGTGGTAGAGACGCTCGTCCTGGACCATACAATGATAGAAGAGGTTGGTAAATTTATTTTTATGATATTCTGTTTTGATATAACTATTTTCTCATTGCCTATTATGCTTCTGTGTAATATTTAATAATTAATATAACAAACTTTTATCATTTAAATATATACATAATTCATATCTTTTTAAAATTTATGAGAAAAATTAGAATACATTATTTTACATCAAAGCTAATATACTTTTTAAAATTATAAATATATAATGGGACATAAATTTATGAAATGTAACATAAAGCATTTTGCAATGAGAAAATAATCAATTAAAGTAAATATATTTTTCATACAGACTAAAATACAAATTGGATATCTCGGCATGCTTTACAGTTCTTCCGATCCAACTCGTTGGTTACGATGGATCTGCTGCAGGTGGCGTCGCAACGGGGTACACCGATTACAATCGTGGCGCTGGAGACTTTAGTGGACGTGGAGCTGATTTTGGGACTGGATACACTGATCGTGGAGCGTATGGTCAAAATGTGGGGAGCGCGGCAATGGGTTACACTTCTACGGCACCTGGAATGGGAGGAGGATACGGACCAGCAACTGGAGCTGTTGGAGGATATGGACCAACTGGAACAGCTGATTACGGTCGAACTGACTACAGTCGTGCTGCAGATTTTGGAGCTAGAACAGATTACGGTAATGGCAGTGGTATGTGCTTTATTTAGCCAGGATATTGTAATATTCATAATTAACCCTTTATATTATTCTTCTTAAATTAAACATTATTTTCATTTACAATATTATATTTCATTTTATTTTCTGTATTTATCTTTGAAATTTGAAATACATATTTTTGATGTTCAGATTGTACTTTTACATATTAAAATTGCTTTCATTATAGATCAATTGTAGAATTGTTATTTACAAAGAAAGATAAAATAGCTCCTTTTTTATCTGACATACATATACTTTGTATTATTAATTATTATTATTTTCATTTTTTTTAATAAGACCATATAATATATCCATTTTCAAAGGTGTTTTTAAATATAAATGTATAAATTTATTTTTTTTTTTAATAGCACCTAAATTAAACATATCTTTGTTGCAACATATCTTTTCATAAATTCATAATATTTTTTATTTCCTTGTTTTTAGACAATTAAATGTATGAGATAAAATAACATATATATATATTTATATGTATATATATGTCATTCTATAAATACTGTTTTTACCATTTTATTTATGAAAAGGGTTATCATGAATGTTACACTGTTAGATTTTTGCTCTAGATACCAAAGTTGAATGCATGAAATAAGATTACATATATTCATTTGAAGTGTTATTATCAATTCAGAGCTATTTGTGAATACTAAATATCTAACAAATAGGATAGATTTAGCCAGGCTGCAATAAAAATAACTATTATTCTGATATAGAGTGTATACATTTTGCAGTAGTTGGAGGTGGGATGACTGGGGACTTTAATCGTGGTGCCCCAGGTCCAATGGATTATGGACGTACAGATAATTTTGGTGCAAATCGTACTGTTGATTATACAGCTAGAAATGATTATGATCGAGCTGCAACTGGGCCTATGAGAAACGGTGGTGGTGCAGTTGCCACTACTGGGTATGGGACGGGTTACACAGATGTAGGATATGATGAAAGTCACTGGTAATATATTTCATTCATTTTACAACACTAGATTTAATTTTATTATTTAATATGAATTAGTATATTAATACATTGGTAATTTTTATTAATATAATTCAATAACTATATAATAGTAACATTTAAAGTAGTAAATTAGATATTAATGATTTGGATTAACAATTATTAATAAAATTGACACATTTTTTTAAATTTTTTATACACAATACATATTGGTTCTAAATATGTAAGGACAAAAAATTTAACCTTGAAGAAGTACAGATTAATGTTAACAATTTAAAATAAGTATGCACTGTAAAAGAATAAGTCTCTTGCAGCATTTTGAAGTATTTTAGCATAACAATTATGTGAATTGAAACTTTATTTTTATTCTAACCTGTAATGCTTATACTAATTTAAAATTTGCAAGTGCATTACAAGATCAATTAATTATGCTTGAGCAACATTTTGGTGCATTATAAGGATAGAGTGAAAATAAGTTAACATATTCCAATTGTGTATGACAGGGGTTATCCGGGCGGGCCTGGGGATATGATGGGTGGGCCCGGGGGGGTAAGTCAGGGAGCTTCGATGGCCTACGACAGGAGGGATGGTCCCCCTGTTAATGATATACCTCCATTTAACAGGCCAATGAGTACTGGACCCAGCTACAGCACTGGGGCACCTAGTTATAGTACTGGTCCTGGACCACAAGCAGACATGTTTAGTAGAAGACCTGGCAGTGCTGTCCCTAGTGGTGGATATCCACCTGTTGGTGGAGGGTAAGTAGCAAAGTTACATTCATTTTACTACTTAAAATATCAGTACATAAATATTAATTAATAATTATTCTCCATTACTTTTATTTCTTTTATATTTGTTGCAAATAGTTCTTTTTAAATCTTTGTTGTGTGTTTGTAAAACATTATCATGTATGAAAATAAAATTATTTTTGACAAATCACCAACTTGAAATAATCGTGGTTCACTTAAGGTACATAAATATTCTTCTTTTTTCAAAATTCCACTTATTTTCAATAAATCTTCTGCTGTTTCATTCCTACTGTAATCTAAATTAGTTCATTCAATTTTATATTTATTATTTCTTATATATCATTTTTTGGTAAGGTATTTACATATTTCAAAATGTCTTTTCCATACTGAAATATTTAGAAATATTCAATCTGACTGATCTCAACTATTATTATTATTATTGTTATTATAATAATCTTAATTTTTGTTTTAGCTATACCGAAGGGTACGACAGACCAGATGCATATGGTCCTCCACGTGGTGGCGGACGGTAAGTCTTATTGTTGTTATTATTATTATTTAATATGTTACACTACTTACACCAATGCGTTTTCTAAAGTGATACTGATCACACAGCGTTAAAGAGCGATATTAACTTCTGCGAGTGATCGTTCATTGTTCAAGCGACCACGCTCTTTTTGCGCAATGTCATTTCGATTGATTGAACACTGATCTCAGTGTGCTTACGTTTTTATGCGGATCGAAATAGGTTAAACATTTTCTGTAAAAGTATAAGGTGTGACACTTAGCGCGAGAATATAAATATTTCTTGATCATAGAAAGCGTATATTTGTGCATATAATGGCACAAGATTGATTTCTATTGTCGATGAAATACATTATACGAAATAAGTCATTCTGCGACTTTTCTAGTGTCGAGTGTAAAAGAGAACAGAGGTAGTTATTTAAGTAATATATCTATTAACTATTATCTATAAATTTATTGATTTTTTAATATAATAGTATAATGATAGCGAATATATTCTATTTTTAAATACTCACACGCGCACACATTTTCTAAGATAATAATATCATTATAAAATTACTTATGCGAAGTAAATAGCTCTGTTACTTTGCTCGTATACGTATAAGAAGTTTTAAACTTGAGGTTCAATTTAAAACAGTTATTAAGTATTAACCCCTTCCCGTACTTTAGCGAGTCAGACTTGCGATGAAGTCCCAGAATATCGCGAATATTCATGTTTGGGCCAAAATCTTCATCGCAAGTCTGACTCGCTAAAGTACGGGGAGGAGTTAATTATTCAAACACTCATATATACAAAGTTATAAGTTCAACAAAAATTAAATTAAGATGAAATATGAGGCATATACTTGATATTTTATAAGTTTGATTCATAAAGGATTTATGAAATTCTAAAAAAAAATTTGTTAATGCAGTGCACATGTTAACTCTTGCATATGTTTGTACTAATCAAAACATTGTTACTTCGAAAACGTTCAATCCAAATTGATCTGAATCATACATAGTTCGAATATCGAAATAATTTAATTAGGCAAGATTGCAAGAAAATTCGATGTCTCTTATTGATTTAAACAATTGGTTTATTTGCATTCATACTATAGGAATGAAAATAATAATTCGAATCAAGTGCCTGGAAAATAATTATTCTCTCGTTACATATTCATCACGAAATAATGATTGTCAATATTGATTTGAATTTTCAAATAACTCGGAATCAATCAAGTATCTAACAAAAATATCTAATCAAATATAAGGATTTCAGTTTCTATTATTGAAAAGATTATTAGGTAACGAAATTTTGTTAAGAACAATGTAATGTATCAGTTAAGAGATCACAAAAGGACTCATTTTACAATTATTTATCCAGTTAATATTACAGACTATTTTATGTTTCCATGTCAATAGCTATGAAGCTATTCTTAAAAGGAATGAGTTAAAATACAGAGAAATATTTAATTACATTCGAAAGAAAAACGGTATTAAGTTCGTATTTTATACTTGTCTAGAGAAAATCATTTTAACTTAATGCTACCTCTCTTCTTTTATGTACTCTGCGGTAAAAGTTACGCGAAATCAGTGTGTACGTGATTCGAGATATTTGCGATTAATCGAACAACAGTTCGGTAGAATGCTGATAAATGAACCGTAATAATAATACGTTACGACACACTGCGCCGTTAAACATGTATTCTGAATTCTGAAGATGCATGCCATCGGTCTTACCGTGCCTCGAAACCTCATCGGTTTTCATTTTTTTGAAAGAACACCGTACTACGAAAAATGCGTGAGAAGAAGACAGCCCAGCCCGGTTTGGTTGTTGCACGAAAATTGCGTTGCGTTCTTTTGCTATTGCGTCTTTTGCCAAGATTATTGCAAATGATCGAGCAGCTAGAGGAACATTTTCAATGATCATTCAGAATATTTATTTTGGAATGCTCGAGCACATACTTCGGAAATATTCGTGAACGTTTGAACTGTCGTCGATACGCTTTTGCGACAATAGCGAGAAACGCCTGGCTGTGACGATAAAGCAGCTTTAAACATGTGACAACTTATCAGACCTGAGTCTGATCAGTATTTCGCTTATATATATGCAGTCTTACGGTACCACACACATTAACGCTTATCTTGTATTTATATTTCAATTTTCAAATGATAGCTTCTATATACGTATATAATCTTCATTGCATCACTATAATATTACTATAAAGAATACAAACGTTATTCAATTTAGTTTCTTTTCTAGGCGCTATACTTCTACAAACTTCAAATTGTTCAGAAATTAAGTTATACTTAGCATACATTAACATAATTAAAATTAGAACAATAAATTCTTAACAAAATGACAAATATTTTAACATTTCTTTGTAGATATGTTTGGCAAATAATTAATATACAATATTAATGTACAAAGTGTTTAATTGTTTCAAGTACCTTTGAATTTGGGAAAATACATTGATAATATCAAGACCATTATTCTATTTCAATCTATTTTCATTGTGTGATAAAACATTGTATACATTTTTTCTTTTTTTTAGCCTTTTCTTTTTTAATAACTATGGGCTGCATATGTTAATCAAATGTCTTCAGTTTTGAATTATAGCTTGAATTTTATCCTTGTTTATATTTGCTGATGAATGAAGTAACAAATACAGAATACCTGACTACATATATTTGTCACATAGAAAATATTAGCTATCGTATAAAGAACAAAAGTACAAAATTAATAGAAATGATTGATAAATATTTTATCCAGGTCTGAAAGTTGTATGTTATCCGGCAAATGTGTGTTACATGCGTTGCGAGGAGATTCGATCGATAAAATCTATACGTAGTATGATATTTGGTATTGAAAGGCGGCAGTGTGAAGGCAGCACTGACCTTTCTGTAAGAAAGAGAAGGAATTTTTGGTAAAATGTATTCGCGCATATCAGTGTTACATCTTATACTTTCCAGCTTGTTGCGCCGCAAGGCGATGAAGAAATTAATACTGCGATTTTTCATTTTTTGACCTTTTAGCTTCCCAGGTCCGGCAGACGCGATGCCACCGAGGTACTAAAAGCGTACTAAAGCAAATACTAAGCGCATGCGAAAAGGCTCCCTTAAAAAAATGCCTCTTTAGTGGTGGTCATTCGCTTACGGAATCGAATACCTAGGAACTGCCCTGCGTCTGACATACAGAGTCCATACCATTACATACAATAATATGTATAATGATATAGACACGATATAATGATATAGATACGATCTAACGTTTAACACACTAACTTAAGGTACGGTAAGAATAAGAAGTACATCAATGAGCAACATAATGAATGGCTAAGGAGATAAGCAACTATGATCACCTGAAGAGAAAAAAAGAAGATTGAATTTCTGATTGAAGTAAACATTATAACGTAAAATCAAGGAATTTTATATATCGTTCATTTTTTCCAGCAGATAGTGGATATATTCCTTTTGTGCGATTTGTGTTTCGTAGTTTTTTTCTGATATTTTCCATGTTTTCTCTCGTAGTATATACAATCCAATTTCTTGAAATGGATTGAAGCATCTTTTATCTATCTTAAGTCACATAATTATTACATATTAGTAGGATAGATAATTTCGTTATAAGTTTGTAATATTTAGCATCAACAAAATGGTGACTTAGGCTATTAAACAGGAAATGCTGTATAATCTTTTTTTACACGTAAGAACTTGGATAATGTTTTAAATGTTCATTAATAAAGCAAAGAAACGTGTTTGCAGAAGTTATCAATGTACCTCACAGAATGAAAAATAAAATTCAAACGTATGTCTTTAAGCCTCTTAGCTTAAATATTTTCAAGTACATACTCCTCGTAACAATTTCTTTATATACACCTTGTTATTCACATAGTCTGTGTTTGAATCTTACGCAAAGTAATTGAAGATTTTATTTTTTACCTTCGACTATTCACTACACTTTTATTTATACTTTTCAAGTAAACTTCTCTTCACTAAAGCTTTTTCTGCTCTTCGTTGAAACATGCGACGCTGACAAGTGGATGTTAAAAGGAAGTCATCGAAGAAATTTATACGCAAGATCAAGTGAAATATGATTTACTTGTTTCTCGTCCTTCGGCGAAGCAACTAGGTATTAGCGCGCGTTCATACGTGGTACACATAATATTATTAGAATGACGTTTTGCATTGCAAAATCGTCCTTTCTTTCTTTTTGTCTTCCTTTCTTTCTTTCTTTAAAGCGTCCAAAGTATAGTTCAGTGTAATTAAATATTATCAAATAAATATATCACAGATTTTTAGCGTGCAAACCAAAATACAGATATATTTTAAATTGAGATCAGGTGTTTATAGTATTCTTATTGTTGTATTAAATATATGTAAAAAAATTTCTGTACAACGTAGAATTGCTGAAATTTAATTAGTTTTTTATTATATATATTGTATTTCTATATATTTCCAAAATTACAATTAATATATATGTATTATAACGCGTATTTTATTATCTATATATTTTATTAATAACAAAATTTAGAAACATCTGTTTATGGAAACATAATAGCCACAAAATGATTTTGCAGAATTTTTATTAAATTTGATCGCTTCTTGGTATAGTTTAAATAAATAAAGTAATATGAAAAACCTGAATGAAAAAATATATTCTGATTCATCGAAGATATTATAAACTTCTTGATCTCAATGCTTAATCTAATGCTTTTAGAAATAATAAAAGCATTTCAAGTTACATTTTACTTGAACATAATATTTTAAGAAATATGAAAATGTAAAAGAAATGTACGTTACATGTATTTATTAAACTTTTAAAAATACAAAAATGCAGAACGTCATTTAGCATTTGATGGAATCTACATGACTTGTACTTAGACAGCGTAATCTTGAATTATGCGACGAATCGCGCGTAAACACAGCGCACTCTAATCCTGGTGGCATATCAACGTCAGATTATTGAAGAGACGATATCAAGTCGCTTACCTATGCGTGTGGCCTGTAGATGCGACTCTGGTGAATAATGCAAGCTTCGATATGCGGATAACGTGCTACAAATTGCGTTTGCGCTCAAAGCTGGCGGTGCTTTGAATTTAAACAGAAGGTATGTTCAACGCGTGCGCCATTTACTCTTTGCTCGTTAAAGCAAAAAAAATAGTTATAATGAAAAAAACTGAAAACAGAATGCGCTTATTGCGCGCATTATCTATTGTCGGTTATTGCGACGCTGAAAATTTATGATAAAAGACTACGAACAAAAATGTTCCTGCAATCGTCGATTATGATAATACCGTTGCGAAGATGCTGCGATGGCGAATGCTTTTAGTATTTAATTCTAATTCCATCTCTTAGGAAATCATCGAGAAAGATTATCTTTTTTATTTATACGAGTCATATGTTCGTAGGTGGCACGAGTCAAATTTATTTTATTCCGAACGTAACCCGTGTACACTATACGTATTCTCGATAGATATCGATAAATTCTTTATCTATTTCTAATGCTTCTTACCCTTTTGCGTGATTTACTTGAGTTATTTTTCAAGACGTTCTTAGATAAATTATAAACGAATATTTAAAATATGCATATAGGGAATAATCGTTATGTTACCCTTAAGTAAAGTATTCTTTGTTAATTTATATATTTCTAACATAACGTGTTATTTATTTTGATTATACTCTATTTGAATTGACTCGATAATTTGTCACTGGTGTAAATTCTTGGTTAATTATTAATTTTATGAATAAAAATAAGTGAGATTTTCAAAAGTAAATTAACATGCTGACACAGTATTAGATCTCAATAAATACTTTACGAGACTATTTGATATCTACAACGGATGTAATGGGATGGAATTAGAACTAAATTAATACGAATACAGCTTTTACATAAACAAATCATATATCAAAGAATACAAAATTTTACCTAATTTAAGATTTTATAACAAAATGTATGCTCATATCTACGCAGGCTTGGAAAATGTACTATGCATCAAATAATATAATCTTTTTGATAGATTACAAGCGGGATGACGAGACCCTGGACAATGCGATGAACTCAGATTGGAGGTATGAATCCTAATAATATGAAGAAGCCCTTCCTCTACTCAGATCGATGGGTCTTTTCTCTCAAGAGAGATACTTGCAGCAATGTTAAACCAACGAAGACACAACAAAGGAAGAAAGAAAGAATTTCTATTTTGACAACATATGCTGAACATGTAAGATGTAATGACTAAACGTACTACTTTTAAAATCTATTATTTTTATACTAAAGTACTATATCATTTTATTCGACCACATAATTTCATTTCATTAATATTTGATATATAAATGAACAATTAACTTTTATATATCCAAACATTAATTTTTTATGTACGGACAGTTCTGTATCTACATGATTTTCATTCAACACGATTGGAAAAAATCCAATTCACTTCCACAATTGATTGGCATGCTACAAAGAGTGTCTTCTTAAAAATGTCAGTTGAAAATTCATTCTTTGTATTAGAAACGTTTTTCGAACCTTTTTCTTGCATTTTCCCTCTGATCTTGTTTTATGTTTTTCTTGGAATTTAATTACCAGTGGTTGGCTCTTCTTTTTTTCCTTTTATTCTCTATTTTATGGAAAGGTTCCAAGGTCGCTTAAATGCATTCGATTACGAAAAATTCTCCACAATTCACGTTTGTCAGTCATGTTCATTTCGTGTTTAAAGTTACTGTTTAGTCGAGCAAAAGTGAAGTCCCTAACGTGTATAAAGAAACAGATAAATAGTAAAAAGGTGATGCACCAGTTCCCTATATTCTATGGTCTTAAATAGTATTTTTGATTATTGTCTAAATTCCAACTGATTTTTCAAAAAGTAGTATAGTAGTTATTTAAAATGTAGGTGACATAACCTTGTTCGTTGTGACTTGATTGATTGATCCTTTTTAGGTTACCAGCATCTTTTTGTAAAGTTCATGAACAAATGATTTGATTGGGGGCATGTATCTAAACCCTATACTAGAAATTTTGTGGAAACAGTGTATCAGAATATTTATTTACGCTAAAAATATGCATAGAAATTGTAAATTCTTCTGAGGACATCGTTAGGACCGGATACATAAAAATGATGTTTCTAAGGTGTTCGTGAGTCGCGAAAGTACGATACCTTCTGACTTATGAAAGACTGGTGTCTAAGAATTAAATAAAGATCTCTAAATCTAGGATTTAATAGTGGTTGTGTTGATAGTATAATCGAGAATGTGTTGTATATTATATGATAAGTGAGGCGTGGTACCTTCTGATAGAACAGTAATAAAATTTTATTGTTGAATTTTTGACAGTGTATCAGTGGATATACTTACGTACATTCTCCTTTCTTTCCACCAGTTCCATTTGCAATCTAGGAGGATTGGATTCTTGGATTTGTAGTGGATACCTTTGGAAATTTCCAATAATGGAATAATCAGCAAACTAGTATATGATCTTCCAGATGAGCCCACAGGTAGTATAGTACCATTCAAAATATCAATTATTTCATCAAGGTTCTTTAAAGTATGAGTATGACACACCTCAAACGCTTTTCTTTCTTATCTCTCATTTACTTAAAAGGGAACATACTTTGTGACTTTCAAAAAACAAATATTTTTATTAGCTTATTTAGACGTACATAGAAATTAATAGAATATGACAGATATTTTATTTTATTATTGAAAACAAATTGAAATTGTCAATAATTTTTCACGAAATTTGATACATACATATAACTGATGGATTTTTGGCATGTCAAGTCACATTTTTTATTAAAAATTTCAAATTTTTATTAACTAATGAAGGAAACAATTTTTACGTAAAATGTCACGGTTTCGTGAAAGATAGCATAATTTTGTCAATTTGTAAAAATTTAAAAATCGGCCTTACTAATACAATAGCGTATGCGATAGAATCTAATAAAATTCTTTCTTTTTTTCAAATTGTACGATTGTGAAGATGAATTATGCTAACAGCGTAGCAGTGCAACTTTGTTCGCACTGTAATATATACCAAAATTAATGCGTCATTCATATTCGTTAATATATAAATTCGGTATTTTTTAAGTAATATGTACGGTATCCTCTCTGTAATAAAAAAAATAATCAAATCACTTCGTCTATTCTTCTTGAATAAATTCCTGACAGAGTCCTTCCTTTTACGAACTCAAATATATACATATGTATATGGCGCGATTGTAAGTGTTATGTGTCATATGTTAGAATTGCCGATCAAAAATGAAAAATATGGTAAATGTTGACCTTGACATATGTTGTCAAGAACATTCTCCCGAGTAATCTCCAGAAAGTTTTAGTCGTTACTCGTTATTCTTCAAAAAGTTATTAACCCTTAGAGTGCTGTGGGCGCATATAGGCGTCTGGCGAAAACTATGGGTGTGGACTAAGGTCATATATATGCGTTTTCTGTAAGTGCCCGGCATGGACTAAGGACGCGTGTGTGCGTTTTTCAATTTTTCCGAACACCTACGCAGAAGTAATATTATTACGTTTGTGTGAGATAAATATAAATGCATTCCTTAGTAACGGCAGTAAACAAAAGCCAATAATGCCTCGTTATAACAGTTGTCTACCTGTTTCGCGGACAGTCGCATCTAATTATCAAGAAGAAAATGTGTTGTTTGTGTGAAAAATAAGGGAATGCAGAAAATGCGATGTCGGATTATGTATCGATAATTGTTTTGAAATTTTGCACACACAACTGAATTATTAACTTGTGTTATATTTACTAAATTTAATTTTCTAGTTTATTGTTTTCTAGTTTATTACCCAAATTCTAGTTAACTGTAAATTTCAATGTTTATAATAAATAATTAAAAATAACTAAAAAATAACGCTCTTGAATCATTTAATCTCGTGTAAAAGAATTACTATAACTTATTACGATTTGCGCTTTGAATAGTCAATCAACAGAGTTCAGTCTAACGAAAAAGTATTCCGTCAACAGCGATCGTCAGCGCTAGACGCGCGCCGTCCGTACGGACCGCATAGGCCGCGAGTATTCAGCACTCAAAGGGTTAATAATAATATATTACTACTACTATGTACATTCCATTCTTCCTATGTGTAAATACATGTGACTGCAGACATGGACGTAACCGACGCAATAGTCGCGTTTATATGTTAGTTTTTATTTGAAAGAAATTTTTACGCGTTGCTCGCTTACAGTTGCTCATAAAAATCTAGTCGAACCAGATATGTGCCAATTTCACATGCGAGCATGTTTTGCGATTTTTAGCCAAAAAGCTTCTCTTTTTTTTAATTTTTTGCTCGTTTCTTTGGTATTGCGTTGAATTAGATTTTTACGAACGAGTAACGCGTGCGGTGTTTCTTTACCATATATAAATACCGATGTATTGTATTACTGGCTGGATGCCCTTTTGTCTACATTTATCCATATATAAGCTCAGCAGAATTAAGATGTGAATAGTAAAAATCTAGTTGAACAAAAAGTAGGTTTATAGAAATAGGATTGAATATCACAAGGCCATGACTAATATATAAAACAAAAATATGACAAAGAGAATCATCTTCCGGCATAGATTTTTTTATTATATCATATAATGCCAATAATGTGCACCTTTAAATTTAAAGAGTTATAAGATCAATTCGTAACTTATATAAAAATTTCTTATGTACATTCTCAACTATAAATAAACATTAAATTTTCTTTTCTGGAACTATACGGAGATTCCTGGTAAACATGAATTGGTCTAGGAGAGCAGTTATAGAAACTCCAATTTTAAAAAAAATGACGCCGTTGAAAACATTTCTGCAAATATCTAGATGTTTGCATTTTGCAGATAATAATTCGGCTAACAATACAGATGAATTATGTAAAATAAAACTTGTGGTAAATTTTTTGAATCAAAATTCTTTCGATTCCTTGATTGAACAAAAAAATACTTATTAACACTTATAATGCACTTTGTTTTTTCCCATATTTAAGAGCGTATAGAACTAACAAAAATTATTATATCGTAATTTTTTTTTCTGAAGATGCCTGAAATCTCAAATTTTAGAATATGTACATATGTTCTTTGTTTTTAACCGTTCTGATATACTCAGATCTATTCTAATGCTACCTACCGAAAATCGGCACAAACTTTCCGAGCGATCCAATACTAATTGCGTAGCAATGAATATGTAATTCTGTTTTACAACAACATTACTATTGATATATCTACTTTGCATAAAAATGTCATCGTTCAATCATTATATTCGAAGTATTTACTCATAAAATTAATAACGTTTGACTAGCCCTCCTTTTAACGTACTCTACCGATCGTTCATAAAGCATAATTAAACACAGATGTAAAGATTAAAGAGCTACATAACGGCGCACCACAAGCAGGTAAAAAGTTCCTTTATGTCTCTCATCCATCATTACGGTAGCTCGTAAAGGTTTTTTTTTTTTTATTTATTTATTTAAATTCACTATTTGTCCAATTTGGACATTTGGTGGAATTTTTTAGCGGTTAAATTAGCATGTTGGTGGCTACCCCCAGCGGGGTACCATCCTCGTGTTTGTTAGGTTATGTCCTTTATAAGGTCTGCTGGGTGCTTCCTTTTTAGTCTTCTGTCCATATTTATGATTTTGTATGTTTCCGCAGCTAGCCGGTTTATGTGTGTTGCTATTCTTGATTTGTATTTCTCGGAGTATCTGCTGATTTCTTCCTTGACCGTTGGCATTCCCAGGTCCCTTCGTATATCTTCGTTTCTGACGTACCAAGGTCCGTTTACTATTGTTCTGAGGATTTTAGCCTGTATTACCTCTATTTTGTTTATATGGCTCATTGCTGCCGTCCCCCATAGTGGTATTCCGTACGTCCAGATTGGTTTTATAATCGTTTTATATATTTTCAATTTGTTTTCTGTGCTTAGTTTGGATTTTCGGCTTGTTAGCCAATGCATTTGTCTCCTTGTTTTCTGTATTTTTTCTACTATTGATTTGATGTGTAGTTTCCAGATGAGTTTTTGATCTAAGTGGAGTCCTAGGTATTTGACATGCTTTGTTTGCGTTATATGCGTGCCGTTCAATAGGATGATTGGTGGTATCTTTTTCCGTAGCGTGAATGTAATATGGTTGCATTTATTGGGGTTTGCTTTTATTTGTTTTTCTTGTAGCCAATTTTCTATTTTTACGATATGTTCTTGTAGTATTTTGACTGCCATTTCTGGGTTAGTATGCCTGACTAGTATAGCTGTGTCGTCCGCGAATGTCAATACTGTGCTGTTGGTAGTTGTTGGTATGTTCGCCGTGTATAATGTGTATAGTATTGGGCCTAGGACGCTTCCTTGTGGTACCCCGGCCTTGATGTCTTTAACTTGAGAATGTGTGTCCTTGATTTTTATTACGAAGGTTCTGCTACTTAGGTAGGATTTTATTAATTGGTGTATTTGCTCCGGGAATTGTTTCCTAATTGTTTGTAGTAGACTTTCATGGTTAATTTTATCGAATGCTTTCTCTATGTCTATAAAGAGGGCTGTGCAGTATTCCTTGTTTTCTAGTGCTACTATTATTTCGTTTATAAGCCTGTGCATTTGCTCTATCGTGGAGTGCTTGTTTCTGAAACCAAATTGGTGATCCGGTATTAGTTTTTTTGTCTCTATTATTGGTTTTATGCGGTCGTATATTATCTTTTCCAGTATTTTGGAAAATACTGGAAGCAGTGATATTGGTCTGTAAGATGCAGTTTGGTGCGGGTCTTTGCCTGGTTTATGTAACATTTTGATCTGTGCTAATTTCCATGGTTTGGGGAAGTATTGAATTCTTAGAATTGCATTGAATATTACTGTCATTAGTCTTATTGCTTTTGGCGGAAGGTTTTTCAAGATTTTACCATTGATTAGGTCGATTCCTGGCGCTTTGTTGTTTTTTGTTTTATCAATTATGTTTCTAATTTCTTGTGCCGATGTTTTAGGTATGGTGTATTCCTTGTCGGCTGTGGTAGTAGTGGTTTGTGGATCCTCCTCCGTATGACTTTTGTGGTTGCTGTTGTTGATAATGTGTGGTGTGAATGTGTTGCAGAGGTGGTTGGAGAATTCTTCAGGTTGCTCTTCGTTGCTTCTTGCCCATGTGTTATCTGCTTTTCTGATTGCCGGGACGGGTATTATTGGCTTCCTTATCTTTTTCGTGGCTTTCCATAGTGAATAGTTGGTGTTCTCGTGTGTGGAGAGTGTCCCTATGAACTTTGCGAATTCGTTATCGTTATGCTCCTTTATTTTGTTTTTTATTTCCTTTGCAAGTTTGTTTAAGTGTTTTTTGTTTTCTCGGGTTCTGTATTTTTGCCATTTTGCTTTTGCTTTTCTTTTTTCCTTTGATTTTGTCGAGTATTTCTTGCGGGATTGTTATTGTTTGTCCGCTGGTTGGTTCGGGAGTAGTGGTTGTCCTTGTTGCTTCCTGAATAGTTGCTGTCAATGTTGCTACTGCCTGTTCTATGTGTTCAGGAGTTTTTAACGGGATGTTGCAGTTTATTTTGCTTTCTATTATTTCTTTGAAAGTTTGCCATTTGGTGGTTTTGTTGCATAGTGTTTCTGGTTTGCTATAGTGAATTGGTTTGTTTCTGTATTCAATTATTATGGGTGTATGATCGGAGCTGAGCTCGAGGTTGGGTGTTATTTTTAGTTTATTTGTGTTTAGTCCCCTTGTAACTGCAAAGTCCAGAAGATCTGGTTTTTTGTTCAGGTCAGTCGGCCAATGTGTCGGTGTTCCTGTGGATAATATATTGAGGTTATTATTTCTAATGTATTTTTCCAGTGTTCTACCTCGAGGTGTAATGTTTCTTGACCCCCAAAGCGTGTGCTTTGAGTTGTAGTCTCCCGCTGTGATGTACTTGTCCCCTAGGTCCTGGAAGTATTCTTCCCACATTTATGTTGTTATTTTGTGTCGCGGAGGCACATATACTGCTGACAACTGGAAGTAGTTGCTGCTAGTTTGAACTGTAACAGTGGTTGCTTGTAAATATTCTTTGTTAACTTGGCTGTGTAGATAATGTTTGATATCGTTTCTGACTATCACTGCTGTCCCTCCGTGAGCTTTTCCTGAGGGGTGTTTGGTATCATATATGGTGTAGTATGGTATTTTCAAGTAGCTTTTTGTAGTGAAGTGTGTTTCTGAGACAAGTAGTATGTCTATATTGTTATTGTATATGAATGTTTTAATTTCGAGGGCCCGTTGTTGCAGGCCGTTTGAGTTCCAGGCTGCTATTTTTAGAGTGTCCGTTTTTATTTTTTGCTTAGCACGTTTGTAATTAGTTGTAGCATGACTGTGATTTGTTGAGTTTGCTGTTTTAGTACTGCGTTTTGTTCGCTTATCATTCTGGTTCTTTATGGATTGTTTGAGTAGTTCTTTGATTTCTGCAGTGTCATTGTTACTATTGCTGTGGTATTGGTTGTGTGTATGTGTTGATTGGCTGGTTATTTGAGCATAGTTTAGACCACCAATGGTGTTGGTGCTGATAGGTTTGGTGTTTGTTGCTTGCTCTGTACTTGGAATTATTTCAGGATTTGTGCTGTCCTGTTGGGCTTGTGTGTTAGTGATTGTTCTGCTTCGTAGGGGCGGGAACAGTTTACGTTGTAATTGTTTTCTTACTTCACATCCTTTATAGCTGGCTGGGTGGTTTCCGTTACAGTTGTAGCATTTAACCTCCTCAATTTTTCCCGTGGATGGGCAGTGTGTCGTGAGATGATTTTTTGCGCATTTAACGCATGCCGGGGTTCTATTACAATAGTTTTTGGTGTGTCCGTATTGTTGGCACCTTATGCATTGTGGGATTTCTTTTTTATGTCTGGGTGGCTCCACTTTTACTATTGTGTTTAGTAATTTTTCTATATCGTATATTTCCTTATTGTTGTTTTTAGGTTCTAGTTCAACTAGGAATAGCGGTAATGGTTGTTTGGTATCGTATTTGTTGATGTTATTTATTGACCTTACCTGGTGTCCGATTTTTGCCAGTTCTTCACTTATTTTTCCAGTATTTGTTTTTGGGAGTAGTCCCCTGATTACTGCTTTGTAGCTTTTGTCGGTTTTGAGCTGAAAAGTCTGATATGCTGCATTTTTTTCCTTTAGTGATCTTGTAATTTTTCTGAATGTTTCTGGGGTGTTGGTTTGCACTTTCACCTGGTCTATTTTTATCTGTTTGATGATATAGTTGTCTTTCCCTGCGATATTGTTTAGTAGTTCGATGAGGAGGTCAATTATTTTTGCGTCTACGTATATTGGTGGTGGTTTGGGTGTACGGTTTGTCGGACTTTCCGTTGGGTCCGTTGCTGCCTCTTCTGGCAGTGCGCTGAATGGATTGTGCAGTTTGATATCTTGTAGCCATTGTTTTTTTTCATATGTATCAATTTTCCTCGCGCTTGCGAGCGGGGTTACCTTCCGTTTTTTGCTGGAGGTTGCCACCGTCCAGCTTTCTTCCTGGTGTATTGGTATGTTTTGCTCCCCGTCGGACTGTGTTGTTTCCATAATATCATCATTTTTCTCTACATATGTAGAGTCTGTAGCTTTATTTATGAAAAATGTTTCACCGGAGTTAATTATTTTTATTGGTGGAATCTGCATGATTCCACGTTTTGTCTATTTTTGGCGTTAACTTTGTCCCTTTCTCTTCTCTCTTGCCGCACTTTCACTGGAGCACTGTTTCGCACGTCCGTTTAGGTCGCCTGCCCAGGCGGAACTGCGACACAAAATAACAACATAAATGTGGGAAGAATACTTCCAGGACCTAGGGGACAAGTACATCACAGCGGGAGACTACAACTCAAAGCACACGCTTTGGGGGTCAAGAAACATTACACCTCGAGGTAGAACACTGGAAAAATACATTAGAAATAATAACCTCAATATATTATCCACAGGAACACCGACACATTGGCCGACTGACCTGAACAAAAAACCAGATCTTCTGGACTTTGCAGTTACAAGGGGACTAAACACAAATAAACTAAAAATAACACCCAACCTCGAGCTCAGCTCCGATCATACACCCATAATAATTGAATACAGAAACAAACCAATTCACTATAGCAAACCAGAAACACTATGCAACAAAACCACCAAATGGCAAACTTTCAAAGAAATAATAGAAAGCAAAATAAACTGCAACATCCCGTTAAAAACTCCTGAACACATAGAACAGGCAGTAGCAACATTGACAGCAACTATTCAGGAAGCAACAAGGACAACCACTACTCCCGAACCAACCAGCGGACAAACAATAACAATCCCGCAAGAAATACTCGACAAAATCAAAGGAAAAAAGAAAAGCAAAAGCAAAATGGCAAAAATACAGAACCCGAGAAAACAAAAAACACTTAAACAAACTTGCAAAGGAAATAAAAAACAAAATAAAGGAGCATAACGATAACGAATTCGCAAAGTTCATAGGGACACTCTCCACACACGAGAACACCAACTATTCACTATGGAAAGCCACGAAAAAGATAAGGAAGCCAATAATACCCGTCCCGGCAATCAGAAAAGCAGATAACACATGGGCAAGAAGCAACGAAGAGCAACCTGAAGAATTCTCCAACCACCTCTGCAACACATTCACACCACACATTATCAACAACAGCAACCACAAAAGTCATACGGAGGAGGATCCACAAACCACTACTACCACAGCCGACAAGGAATACACCATACCTAAAACATCGGCACAAGAAATTAGAAACATAATTGATAAAACAAAAAACAACAAAGCGCCAGGAATCGACCTAATCAATGGTAAAATCTTGAAAAACCTTCCGCCAAAAGCAATAAGACTAATGACAGTAATATTCAATGCAATTCTAAGAATTCAATACTTCCCCAAACCATGGAAATTAGCACAGATCAAAATGTTACATAAACCAGGCAAAGACCCGCACCAAACTGCATCTTACAGACCAATATCACTGCTTCCAGTATTTTCCAAAATACTGGAAAAGATAATATACGACCGCATAAAACCAATAATAGAGACAAAAAAACTAATACCGGATCACCAATTTGGTTTCAGAAACAAGCACTCCACGATAGAGCAAATGCACAGGCTTATAAACGAAATAATAGTAGCACTAGAAAACAAGGAATACTGCACAGCCCTCTTTATAGACATAGAGAAAGCATTCGATAAAATTAACCATGAAAGTCTACTACAAACAATTAGGAAACAATTCCCGGAGCAAATACACCAATTAATAAAATCCTACCTAAGTAGCACTTTTTTTTTCCCTCTCACTGTCTACTGTGCACTGTATAGCTTGCCGCGCTCACTGTTAGGGCCTACGCCTGTTTATCCCTTAGGGTCGAGAGGTCCGACCTGCTCGGAGGATTACGGTCAACTGACGCAACATCCACTACGTTTTTTTAGTATATGCACTACCGAAGGAAGTACCTTAGATATGTATTGTTTCCCGTGTATAATGTAACGTACTACCTTTGCTAAAACTAGCGAGAAAGCAAATGTCTTATAGGTCACCTAGCGACGAGTCGATGTACTACAAACGCAAGAGTACTTATTATTTACTACATTAAAGAGCTACATAACGGTGCACCACAAGGAGATAAAAAGTTTCTTTATGTCTCTCATCCCTTTATTATCATACCCTGCCCTTAATGAGTAGTACTTAATAGCAACATCTAATTCATGTTTTCTACCTGTTTAGGTTATATTCATTACATGTTATTCGCCATGATTACCGTATTACTTTTTGTGCGGTAATAACGTGTAAACGAAGTAATATCGCATATATTGTGATGATACAATAGTAAACAACTGATTAAAACATCATTGTAGAATATTCCAATCTTTTTCGCACAATTATAAATAATTGAAATCTTTTATTTCGCTCAAATTTTCCAAAAACTCATGTTAAGGTAGTGCAAATCGAGACGCTTACTACCATTTGTGTTCGCATGGAAGGATGACCCAAAATTATCAAAACGCTCAATTGGGAGATGCTCGCGCAACCCATGGCGTATTGGCCGAAAGCCAAAAGTTTGAGACCAGGCATGCTTAACGCTTCTCCTAATGAAATTTCAAAAGTGCTAGCTTTTGAGACAGCTATTTTTTTTTGCTACAAACCGCGACGGGTTACACCGTTTTCTTAATCGACTGGGGGATAGAAACTCACCCAAGCCTCAGTTCGATTCGATTGTTACCACGGAAGTTTGCGACGATGGCACCATGGACCAGAAAGATCCGCCTGCCAGGCATACGTGACCAAGTGGATCAAGCGCTAAGACATCGCGTTGCCCAGCTTATTATGTTGAGGCGGTCAGGATGCCTAGTAAACATCGATCCTTTTCCAGGAGAAACAATGATCGCGAGATTGCTGTTGGACCGCCAGCCGGGAGATTCCCCGAGAGACACGGGAGCACACTGGTTGGAGCTTGGATACCTCGATCCTGAATAATCGCTACTCTTGCGAGACACTTCTTTTGTTTGTTATATGTATTGTTTTATGTATATATTTGTATTTTTGTATATATATCAGTATTATTACTAAATAAAAACTAACAAAACCTAAAAAACTTGTAAACGCCTCTTTATCTTTCTTTGTCATTTATACGACAAGTCTTACAATATTAAATTTAAGATATCTTTTTAGTTATTCAACTATTCGACTGTCCTAGAGAGCACGTTCGTATATTTATATTGACAGATGTTATAAAAAGTTCAAAGTTAGAGTATATATGTAACTCCGGTTAAAGATTACGAATAATGGCAATAATATTTTGCCCGGAGTTCGTTTGTCTTTAGGCCTTGAAAACCAAAACAATGTTGGTATTTCAAGGCACAATAATATGAGTCTCTCCCGATTCGAATTTTACGTTGATTCATGTGCCGCTACATTCACAGTGTTTTTTTTTTTTGTATGTTGTTTAATTTACAAAGGTTATTGCGTACATACGGTCGTAAGACTTCGTTTATTACGTGGCGAAGTATTTCTACGTCGTAATCAAGAAAATGTATTTTTTTTTAATCATAACGCGTATGTGCCGGAGTTGACGATGTCTTCGACACGAGATACAGCGTCGGTTGCATTATTATCTAGGACTTTTATGTACCTAATATTAGTCGTGAACTGTGCGATATAGTCGAGATGTCGAAAAGGTCGCGGCAAACACTTGTCTAGATATTGATTAAACTCGTACGTGTGGGCTTTATGGTCGGTATATATTGCGAGATTTCTCCCTTCCTTAGCGTGTAATCGCGGTGTACATCGTAAGTCGTTCGCAAGGATTTTGCAACGAATTCTAGCGGCTGCCATTTGTCGTTCACGCGCTGTTGCAGAACCGCTCCTATCGCGTCATCGGACGCATCTATCGCGAGGTCAACGGGCGCCCGTGGTACCGGATGCGTCAACATCGTGGCATCAGCGAGGGCACGTTTCGACTCGCGGAAGGGGTTTTCAGTTTGCTCCGACCACTCGATGCCACTCGTTGCCCTTTTTTACAACTTTTAGTAAGTCGTTGAGTAGTTGAAGTATCTTCGCGCCTCTCGGTATGAGGCCGTCGAAGAATTAATCATATCGAAGTAGTTAAGTAATTGTTTGACAGTCGCGGGCTTCGGAACGTTTACTAAAGCTTCAACGCATTCGGCTAGTGGTTTTATTCCGTCGGCGTTTACCATATATCCGAGAAATGTGATTGCGTAGTCGTTTAAGCGGTTAAATAAAGTTCGCAAGTGTTTGTAACGTTGCTTCTAGTCTTCCGAGGCTATTAGAAAATCTAGAAAATTAGAAAATTTGGTGATTTCGTGATTTCATCAACGAATCGCTGACAAGTTTGCGCGGCGTTCCGAAATCCAAATATCGTATTGACTGCTTCGAAAAATCCAAATGGAATCGTGATCGTAGTTTTTTCAACGTCTTCGAGCGCGATCGGAATTTGATGGTAAGCGCACGAGGTCGGTCTTAAAAAAGATGCGCTTACCGTACAGATGTTGCGCAAAGTCTTCGATATGCGGCGGCGAGTAATTGTCGGGTACGATGCGGCCGTTCAACGCACGGTAGTCGCCACAATGTGACATGCAGCGGTGATGCCCATGGACTCTTCGATAGCCGCATCACTCCTTGCTCCATCATCATCCCAAATCCCGTCTTCACCTGCTTGAATCGGTCGGGGGCAAGGCGTCGAGGTTTGCTAAAGACGAGAGGGCCGAGTGTGGTTTTCATGTGGTGTACCATACCGTGTCGGGGTTTCTCTCGTCCGAAAACGGATGGACGGGTTAGGTTCGGAAATTCGGCGCGGAGTCGATGATACGTCGATTCGCCGATGATTGTCTTGATCGGTACAGCCTCAGTCGCGGGTCCGCGTAGTTTATTGAGCGGGTACACGCATAAGTCAGCGCCAGTATCCACGAAGAAGGAGATCCTGGAATTCCTGTCTGTGATGAAAATGCGGCGGGATCCTGAACCGGCGTCGCACGCCGCGTTTACAGACGGCTGATGTCGTTTCCCCCCGTTCCAGCTGCAAGGAGTTCGGCACTTTCTTGCGCGGTCTCGAAAGATTTCATGGTAGTAGCATAGACCGGTCTGCAGTGTCCTTTCTCAGGAATATGAACGGCGGCGTCTCGAGTGTGATCGTGGACGGCGCGCGTTAATTTGCGCCTCAAATCGGCATAGTCTGTCACACATCATGTCTGCTATTTGTCCGGGTTCCGGACGTATATCGTGGATGGTGTCGGCCACCTCGATCAGAGCGTTCGCCTCTGTTATCCTCAACGCGGTTAGGACATATTGCATATTCGTTGGAAGGTAATCCTTTCAGATCGCTAGTACGAAGTCGTCTGAGACCGACGAGGAAGCGAGCTTCTTCAAGTCCCTGCAGAATTGGGACGGCATCCTATATAGATTTGCGAATCTTGTAATAAATTCCATGTTGGCACTCGAATGTAACACGTTCACCTTTTTTCACTTTTAGTCACGTCGGGGTCACCGATTTGAAATGGTATTAAACGTGTTGGATTGTTTTATAAAAAAAGAGTGATAAAATCGTAATAGTCAGTGTATATTAAAATGTATTCAAGTACAGGTATAGAAATAGTATATGCCGGTCGTAATCATAGCTCGTCCGAAACTCGTATATGGATAACAACTGAAGTCTTCAACTCGCTAACTATTCAACTATTCGACTGTCTTAGAGAGCACGTTCGTATATTTATATCGACAGATGTTATAAAAAGTTCAAAGTTAGAGCATATATGTAACTCCGGTTAAAGATTACAAATAACGGTAATAATGTTTTGTCCGGAGTTCGTTTGCCTTTAGATCTTTAAACCAAAACAACGTTGATATTCCAAGGCATAATAATATGAGTCACTCTCGATTCGAATTTTCTGTTTACTCATGTGCTACTACAAAACTAATAATCAGTTGAATCAAGTACCTGTATACTCTTCTCTAGAGAATTAAAAACTGCATTGAATGGCGTCTAAAAAATGTATTGTACTATTTAGAAAAACAAAGACAAAATCATCGACAGATGTCCCTCTCGAAATAGGACAAGTTCTATCTGAAAAACTTTTTTCGAATAATGTATAGTTTGTATTTTACGATATTATCTATCGTAATTCCATGTTACTTTTATACCATATTATTTTATATTTAGATATTCGGTATAAATTTGGTAAAATTTAAAATGTGAAATATAAAGCTATTAAATCTGGATTTCGATTAATGTAAAAATCTTTCTCGATTGTTATCGAGTAGTTAATTGTTTGTGAGAAGCAAATTTAAACAGACTCATGAAGCTTTCCTAACGACGATTCACGTAATTTATTGCTTGCTGATTGATATGTTAATTTTTATCATTTGAACAGATATGTAGCCACTGTCATGAAACGCTGTTTGTTCGGAAAGATTTCTGGGTAAATTAATTTATTATCTGTGTTAATTGGATCTAACGAAGACATCTAGTCGAATTTGTTGCAGGTAGAAAATGAAGTAAGGTAATGGAAGGTCATTCGAAATGCGATGTATGCGTTTCAAACTCGTGATAAGTTGAGCGTCATTGTTCAAAGAAATAAAGATGTGAAAAATAGGTTATAGAAAGAAACATATTGAGTTTACAGAAAAATATTTCAATTAATTGTGCTTTAATAAAAAATTATAAAATTCTGGTATAAGGACGTAGGTACAGCTGCGGAGTGGGGATAATGACTTAAATAATAATGTCTTAAAACTGCATTAGGACCTACATTAGGACCTACATTATCTCAGCAGTAGTTTTTTAAATTAACGTAGAACGATGATTTTTTTGTTAAATCTAAGGTAGCTTAACGAGATATTAACAAATATCATAATCAATTCTATAAAAAAATTATATTCAAGCTCAAAATTTTCAATTTTTTGATTTCATATTTTGTATATTATGGTGATCTGAGTCTGTTTCTGAATTGTAGCAAATTGCTCTTCGTCTTCTATTTTGTAACAATATTTTGAGGTTCAAGATTCTAAAAAATTATAAGGATACGGATCGACATGTTAAAACATCTAATAATGGCATATTTATTTTAACGGAAAGCAACAATTGATATCTGACACTGGCATATCAAAAACAAAGACTACATATTCTACCTGTATATTGTTAACACTGTTGTAAACATTGCGAGGACAAAAAAAGTGTAAAGCAAGACAAATGAATATAATATAACATCCGCGAAAGCCACTATAGTGGCGCATCGTACCTAAGAGGTTAAAAGACAGAGGATAAATATTTCTTTGTGATTTAAAATTATGACAGCTGATTTTTTACATAGATATGTAAATATATATGTTTATTTATATTAAAAATATAATTTCTGGATATATTACAATATATTAGATACAGCATTTATTGTATTACAAAATTATAAAATCAAGGTGTGTAAAATATTACTAATACTTTGTTCTTTATATATGATATGTGTGTATATACATATACAGGCTGTATCACCTAATAATCACCACGATTTTTCAGGCACTTACTATAGTCTGACGAAGAAATGGTTTAAATAAAAGTTAATCAGTTTTCAATCGGCTAGAAATTGCAATACAAGAAATTTAAAAAAAATTGTTTTTTCAATAGAAAGTCCTAATCAGTTTGTCTTTTTTTAAATGACATTATGTATTTTTGACTTCTTACCGTTATAAATGATGTTAAAATGAATTCAACAACTTATTATATTATGACTTTGAAATAAAAATTACATTATTTCGATCAAATTATATATATGAAAATGATGAGTTTCAATAAGAAAAATGTTAATCAGTATATTACAAAAAAAGCATAAACAACTTACAGAAATAAACATAGCTCATGTAGTATTATGATATCTTTGTGCGTTCAATTATAATAAATGCTCGAATTATAGCCCATAATTTTAAGAGCACAATTCCGAACAATGCAGTAAATTTGTATTGATTCTTATTACAATCTTGTCACTACAATTATCTTGTGCGTGGGCATGCTGCACTGATTCGTTGCTTTAGGTATATAAGGTTTTAAATACAACGTAAACTGTAGACCACCGACTGTAAACAAAAAGAATATAATAAGAACAAATCAGGTGACCAAAGTGATCAAGGTATAGGTTCATAAGTGCCCAACTAAGGTTTTATTTCTGTATGCTGTTTATGTAATGGTCTTTTTGTAATGTGTGTATGATTTTTCTTATTGAAGCTCACAAATTATCAAATTACATATTTGGAAACGTGTGATTTTATCGAAATAAAATAATTTTTATTTTTGAGATCATAAAGTAGTAAGTCATTGAACTCATTTTAACATCATTTAAAACGGTATGAAGCCAAGAATACATAATGTCACAAAAAGCCATGGTGACCTTGATTTTCTATCGAAAAATCAATTGCTTGGAAATTTTTTACATTGCAATTTGTAGTCGATTGAAAGCTAATTAAATTTCATTTAAAACATTTCTTCATCAAACTGTCGTAAGTGCCTGAAAAATCGTAGTGTTTGTTACATAATATATATATGATATGTATATAATATTGTATACAGGTATAATTTATTATTGATATAAAATATAATACCCTCAACTAACGTACAATTTATATAAATTATAATTCTTAAGACTTGTACACTAATATAAATGAAATTGATATATATGTATATGTATAGCAAATAATGAAGAACTATAGCTATTTACTAGGAAAGTTGAGGTTTAGGTCCAATTCCACCTGCACGATCGTAGACTAACAATGCCACATCTGTAATTAATTTATTAAGGTCGCATAAATTTTCACATTCTGCATATACTCGTACTACGTCTTCAGTTCCTGACGGCCTAAAAATAAAAATTTTTCTAATTAATACTGTGAATACTATCGAATTATTGGATAAATCTTAAACCTTTCTAAGGTCACGTTTTTGCTCAGAGACAACAGAAATCCTATATGAATTTGCCATAGTAATGGCACTGCTCAGTAAGTGGCAGGAGATTATTGAACAGAATGATGCATATTTAGTTTAATTATATTTATTGCAAGATGTTAGAATAAAGCTTATATTAAGATTTAATCCTACTATATAAGATTTGTATACTTTACAACATAACTTACTATGTAAGATTATACCATACAAGACTTATTTGACAACCCAATATTTGAATATTTTATGCATTAGCAAGCACAACTTTATTTAGTTATGTACATAAAATGCATATATTTGTATTCTTATAATATCTAAGAATTAGAAGTCTTAACATATAATTTCTTCAAAATAAATTAAATTGGCTTTGTATATACTTATATAAGATGCTCCACACAATGGAGCAAGTTATGTCTTTAAGCAAATAAAATAGTAAAAGGCAGAAAAGAATTTTATTAGATAAAATTCTATGGTTTCGTATGACGCGTAATATTTATGTATATTTTTATTATTCCCAATTTATTATGTACTAAAAATAAAACAATAAATAAATAGAATAGTCATGTTAGCTAAAGAATATTTCATGAAATTAATATTTGTGACTATGTTAACTTTAACAAAAATAATTTATATTATAAACCAACAAGTATGTTATTATTTAAATGTTTTATATTACCAATTTTAAAGGAGCAATATTGATATATTGCAAGTTTATTCATAATATATATTCATAGAAAGATGTTTTAAAATAACAGTTTAACAAGACATTTTACCAACTTTTATATATAGCTATAATAAAAATTACATGTTACCTTACAAAAGATCGTCCTTTTTTATATTGCGATACTACTTTATCAATTTCATTTTGTAATCCTTCTGGTGTTATACATTGTCTTCCTGCATTAGTTGTCGTAATAACATTTTTATCATTAATTTTTATTTTTAATTGTTGATTTGGTAAATCTTTGTACATTTTTTCCCATTCTATAATATCCCAGCCTTTCGCATGCAAAACTGTCTCTACTAGCAACATATCACTAAAAGCATCTCCAACTGTTTGATTAATTACATTTATTATATTCAGTAATTTCGAGGCAGCTTTTTTCTCACTTATAGATTGTCTGTAATATATATACATATATATATTCGTGTGTACACATATGTATTCTTAATGAAAAAAATAAAGATTTTGGTAATCTTAATCTTTTAACAACAAAATAATTAATAAGCAGATAAAAGCGTTTTGAAAATGAAAATTATTATAAACTTTTAATGCTTTTTCAAGAAATAGAGTTTTAAAAACTTTCAACAGATAATTATTCAATATCTGATCCTATGAAGCCATAAAAATTCCAATAGACAGTAGTTCAATATCTCAATCTATTTAAAAGATATTTACTTATGATAGTTTATATTTATTCATGTTATATAATAATTATTTACGTGTTATTGCAATAACAGAAAAAAAGTAGGGTATATCAAACATTATTATAAATTAAATAAAACTTACTCTGGATTTATGATAGCTTTCTTAATTGTTTCAATAGTAGTTTCTTTAAAAAGTACAGTTCCATGACCATTTGCTTCAAAATATATTCCTATATCAAATTCTAGTGCTTTATTATGTAGATGTTTAATACCAGTTGATACACAAACAACTGGAATTTGCTAAAATGATAATTATAGAAATAACACATATAAATATAGAACCAATATATGATTTATGTATCTTTCTAAAATATTTCAGGACATTAACAAACAAATAAAAATAAGTATACATACTAGTACATTTGAAATATAATCAGTAGAACTACCATTAGCATATGCTGTTTGTACTAAACCAAGTTGAAATGATAAATGACTTTCTTGTAAAAGTTCTTTAAGATATTCAGCAATAAGTGTTGCTATTCGGTCACCATCCAAAAGATGAAATTTATTGTCTTCATCCATGTAGAAATAAATAATTCTATCTGCATCACCATCTATGGATGCACATCTAACATTTGGTTTGAGAGGAAAATTTATAGGTGGTACTTGTTGTACTTTCACATAATCAGCTCCACACTACAATGAATTGATCAAAACAGATATTACAATATCGAACTTCAATTAAATCAAAATATTATAATTATACCATGTGGTTTAATTCCCCATCTCCATCATTATATACATTAATTGCAATTGACGTTCCTATGTAATTTTGAAATTCTCTTATGGCATTAGCTCCAACACCGTTAGCAGCATCTAATAACAATTCTGCAACGTACTGTCCATTGTTAACCATATTTTGTCTTATATATTTAAATGCTTCTGATAACTTTACATAATAACCATATAAAGTAGGATCGCCATAACTACCATTTGTGTTTGTACATACAACAAGGTAATGTAACTGGGGGGTTGTAACAATACCAAAATCTTGTACAAATCCGTGTAAGGCTTCAATTCCTGCAAGAGCAGCATTTAATAATGTAGGACTACTTTCTCTAGTGTCTCTACCAGTTATTACAACTGCATCTGTAGACATGTTAACATTTTGTTCTTTTATAATATGCTCTATTGCAGAAACTAAATTTGAATCTTCTACATTAACTAAGTTGGTAGCTATATGTTCCCAAGCTGCTTCTAACATTTCACCAGCTGGATCTATAAGTTTCACACCATTATCAGACCCAATATTATGACTTGCCGTAATCATTAAACCAATTGCAGCTATGGAAAAATCAGATATTTTTAATTCAATTTTACAAGGAAAGTACATGGATAATATGAAACAATGAATTTGATTACGAAAATATAGTTTCATAAATTTTATGCATGAACTTACCATTTTTAACTTTAGATCTCAATACTGCTAGCAATCCCATTCTGTACATAACATGTTCAAGATCATTTGCCCTAATAATAAATTAAAGAAGTATGTAAAAACTATATTTATAGCTTTAAAAACGTATATGCATATATAACTTTAAAACAATTGCAGCTAGGAAAAGCTTTCTAATGCAAAATTAGATAATATCACAAGAAAAGAAATTAATGTTAAAATATCTTTTTAAACAATATTTCTGGATACAATTATATAAAATTAATATTTAATTAAAATGCATATACATATACGTAATATACATATATTTACATATAACTAGGGTATTAAATAAAAAATTAATTCGTTAGTTCATTAACTTGATAGGATAAAATAATCACATACTTTGCTCTAAAGCCGGCTGTTCCATATTGAATATCATCGCTGCATTTTTTCACATATTTGATATTAAAAATATTTTTTAATTGAGAAGATTCCATTGTTTATTAATTTTTTGTTTATTAAAATATATACGATTTATCACGCGTGCAATAATACCTGTTGTTACCATATGGATTAAATGTCACAAAGTGAAAGTGAGGTTGTAGTTCTACAATAACAGACAATTTAAAAAACGATTAATGTAACTTTTTAAGAATACAGAATTTGTACCAAATTTAGTATATATTACAAAATATTATAAAATCAAAATTTATTTAATGTTTATATTTAAACAATGCATCACTTAACCTTAATTACTAATGTTTTCTTAATATTTCAATAAACTAACGACAGTGTAGAGAAAGATTCTCCTGCAAATAGATATCATTACTTTTGATTTATACAATTCTTAACTTTCATTGTGATACACAATGTACTTTTATCATATGTCATTAAAACTACAATATTCTTATCAGATTGATAAATTTATAATTCTGGATTTATCAAATTAAATAGATTAGATGTTTTAAGAAATGGTATTGTATAAAGTAATGTATTAAATAAGAATAATAAATTAATTTATTTTCTATTTATTTATAATTTCATATAAATATATTCTTTTAATTTTTCATATTCTGTCAAATAAATCAAATTTATATAAAATCAAGTAGCTTAATAATAATATGCCTATATTTAATCCTAGCAGCAGTTAATTTATTTGTTTTATGGATTATGAGTATATCTAAGTGTATTTACTCAATAATAAATTCAAATGAAAATATATTATAATATGATAAATGTATTTACAAAAATATCTTCTTTGACTATTAAGTGAAATTAAACTATAATATCATATCTTCAATATAAATATTATTAGAAGACTATAATACCTTTAATAAATATATATGTAATAATATAAAATTTTTAATATCCAAATGTGTAGCGGATCGAAAATTGAATTTTAGTTCAAAACAATTTTTTAGCAGATTATCGAAAATGCCTAAAAAATCGTGATTAATCTTAGAGAATACACCTTGTATGATTTATAATGGTCTCTAATTATATTTATAAGATTATAAAAAATCATGTTTAAATTAAAATTTTTAATTGAAAAGACAATATTTTTAATAACTTAAAAAAGTTTTAATATTTAAAAATAAAACAAAATGTTGAATACATAAATATATAAATTTCATTTAAAATATGGATTAAACCTGCTGCAATCTTCGGTTCTTTTTTGTCTGTAAGTACATATGTATATATATTAAGGTACAAATTAATGATTTAAATCAATCATTAAAGTGAAATATTTCGAAATCTCGGCTATTAGTAAAGTCAAATAGGAATATAAGTAATATAAAATAATACTGTGAACTTTATTCTTGTTCAATATTATAAATCATTAATTGACAAGATCCGATATTGCTATAACGCACAAATCTTTTTTGTCACCATTATCGTACAATGTATGACGTGTGACTCTATAGCAGTATAGATATAGCTACTTCTATTTTGTCTCTGTTTATGTCCTCAAAGTCTTATCACTTATATTATATTAGACGATGAAAATTTTACTTGCAGTCGAAAACTGCAAAAGTGATACAAAAATTGTCATAAATATGTACATCGGAACGTTTAACATCGCGATCGGCTGGAAATGTTACAATTTATAAAACAAAGTGACAGATGTCACATACGAACATATACCAAAGCAGAAAATAAAAGTTCGCAAAAATATCAGGAATGCTGAAAGTTTGTTTACAAAAACCACTAACATATGTATATACGACTTGTTAAATAGAAAAATAACATTAATAAATTGTATCGGTTTTTTAATTTTTTAGTCAGAAAAAAATAAAATTAAGAAGATGGAAATAAAGCTGCAGAAAAGTTATCTACTCTTCGATTTCGATAATTTTTGGATATGTTGTAAACTCAATATTTTGAATAACTTTTTCCTATACATGTAATCGACGGTTGATCTTATTTTTCAAGATATTTGCAAAATACTCGGTACCATCACAATGAAATTTGCCTCTATTTTGGCATCTGTGGCAACCAATATTGACGCATACGCTGCTACAGACGCATTATTTATATATATTTATGGATATTTATTTGAGCTTTAAAATACATTATACAAAGATAAAAATCATACATCTTTTTCATATATAAAAGATACAAATAAGTAGAATGAACGTAAATTCTTAAATATTCACATACACGCGTGTATAATAAATATATTTATAAATTATGTTTGATATTTTACATGAAATTAAAATAAATAATAAAATATAAATAAATAATAAAATATAAAGAAGTACTTTTACATTATATGAATATGCAATAACTTGTAAATGTTTCAATTAAGTCACTGTTAAATTCATTTTTTTAATACTTCATGTTTCGTCATGTATTTTCTTCTATGTTTTTACATGTGTTTTAGGTTTAACTCAATGAGGTTTTAATTGCAACTTTGTATCAATTTCACACTTTCATCTCGCAAACATTTTCTTAGTTCATGACCAACAGCTTCTCCAAGCGGTGGAGGAACCGCATTTCCAATTTGTCGATGTTTATCAACTATAGTGCCATAAAATCGAAAAGAATCAGGAAATCCTTGAGATCTAGCACATTCACGTACACTTACTACCCGAGTTTGTATTGGATGTAACACACGACCCTTAAAGATTAAATCGATTATTTACATTAACTGTACATGAATTTTAATTAAAATTATGATTCATATTATACCAAATATAAGTTAATTATATGTATTACATAAAAAGATATGATGCATAAAATTAAACATTGAAACATTTTAACCCATTTGCATCCAAGCGCGGATTAATCAGCGCGCTGCGACTGTCTTCTATCACTAAGCGCGGATTATTACGCGATTTACGACTGTCTTCTATTACCAAGCGCGGATTATTACGCGATCTGCGACTGTTTTCTATCACTAAGCGCGGAATAATCCACGAGACTGCGACTGCTTTTTATTCCAGTATTCTTCAGATGTGGGAGAGATCACGTTTGACCCATTTGTGAGCATCTCGCCTATATCAGTTCATTATTTTCTAAATAAGTCTTACTTTTTGTTGTGAAAATCTTTTTAACTACCACTATGAGTAAGTACTGTCAATCTTAATCAAATTTAACAAATTCAAATTTAAAAAATATTCTAATTTTATAATGTAAACTAAAATTTAGTTGCCCCAATGGATTTTGATGATCTTGATGATTCGGATCAAAGTATACAAATAGGACATACTCGAAAACGTATCCATAGGATCTCATCAAGTGAAGACAGCGAAGTTGATCAGTGCGACAGTTTTAGAAATGAAGATTACGTGTGGAAAGCCGAAAATCATACGCCAATTATACATGATTTTTCAAGTGTGGGCGGTGCAACTGTTAATACGCAAAACCTGTCGAGGAGGGAAGTTTTTGAATTATTTTTTAACAAAGAATTAGTTACAAAATTAGTTACAGAAATAAATAAACATGGAGAAACCGACGTAAATTTTATGCCTCTTTCAGAAGATGAACTAAAAGTATTTATTGCTTTAAACATTTTAATGAGTTTAGTTTCTAAGCCAAATATTCAAAGTTATTGGACCGCAGATAAAAGCATAGAAACACCATATTTTAAGAATATTATGGACCGTAACCGATTTGTTTCTATTACTAAAAATCTACATTTTTCCAGTAATAATAATTCTAATGACGCACTCACAAAAATCCGAGAAGTTATTTAAATAATAAAAAAGACTTTCATTAGTATGTATATGCCACATAAAAACATTTCGATTGATGAGTCATTAATGCAATGTAGAAGCCGTTTACATTATATTCAATTTATTCGAACAAAACAAGCAAGATTTGGTGTTAAGTTTTATAAACTGTGTGATTCGAAATCAAAATACATACACAATTTCAATATATATACAGGAAAAGATAAAAGTGATACCGGATCTGCTAGCAAAAATGTTGTGATGAATTTGTTGGAAGAGAGTGAGTTATTGTACAAAGGATATTGTTTATTTATTGATAATTGGTACAGTTCACCGACATTGTATCGAAAATTACATGACATGAAAAAAAATGTATGCGGAACTGCGAGAATTAATGGGAAACAAATGCCTCGAGAACTAAAAGTACACCAATTACAAAGGGGAGAAGCTGTAGTATATTCTACAAGAAATATGGCGGCGATAAAATGGAAGGATAAAAAAGATATCGTTTTACTAACAACTATGCATAGCTTAGAATTTGCTGAAACGGAGAAAACAAACCGATATACCGGACAAAAATGTGTAAAACCAACGGTAGTAATTGATTATAATCAGAATATGGGTGGAGTTGATTTGACGATCAAATATTAAGTAAATTTCATACTATGCGAAGATGTAAAAAAGCCTATAAGAAAATATTTTTTTACCTCATAGACATGATGTTACTAAACAGTTACGTAATTTTTAAAAATCATAAAAAGGATCGAGTTTTTCATATTTTTAAACAACAATTAGCCGAAGAAATTATTGGCGAATATTTACCAAATATAAAAGTAAGTGAGCCATCTAACGATTCGATAACGCGATATACTGGCAGGCATTTTCCTATTCGGATACCTCCAACTCCAGCAAAGGGAAGCAGAACGTCAAAGCGATGCGTTGCATGCTTATCTAAATGTATTCAAAGAGAAACGGTCTTTAAATGCCATATTTGCGATGTACCATTATGTATTAACCATTTTAAAGAATTCCATGAGAAATAATATGATTTAATTTCCATTTTAATCTAAATAATTTTTTTTTAAATAAATAATTTTTATTTTTTTCCTCTGTTGTAAAGAATGTAAGATGCGATGTTTGCGAGGTAACATTGTCTACCAATCGTTTTGAACAGTAAATTTTAGATAAACTCCATGAAGAATTCGGATGTCATTTACTGCACCTACGACCGATCGCACACGGTGATAGGGACCAGTCGTCAGTTGAACGCCGCTGATGCCTTCAAATGGCCCCTTAAGTAGGGCCATGATGCAAATGGGTCAAAAGCATAGCTTTTTGTATTAACAAAATGATTTTAGTAACTAAGTAAGGAGCTTTATGTATGCATCTTTACCCCAAGCGAAATTAGGAAAAGACTGTAAAAGAGCATTTTTTCAAATGTACAGATGATCTTATATAAAAAATTGCTCCACAAGATGATAGACCTTGTTAAATAATATAAAATTTTCCTCTATGACTTTTTTAACTTTATTTGGAATGAAAATATAATCTAGTTCGCCTGGTGTTAGAAATACTGTATATTTTTAATAATAATGATTAAATGTATATAAATATAAAGTATACATATATGTTAAATGTTTTTAATTATTTGATAATTAAATTTAAGATAATAGTTTTGCATACCTGTTTTCCCATAGGTTCAGGATTTGTAATAGTCGTACTAAAAAATCCACTCCATTCTAATCTACCATATAAACCTGCCCAATGATTATGACGATTTCCTGTATGTGGTAAGCACCATGGAATTAAAGTATTAAATTGTCTATCTGTAGGATCACACTGTTTTCCCATGCAACAACTACATACTCCACGATATGCTCCTGTAGAACTCTTTCCAACCTTTTTATCATCGTGAGTATATTCTCTTAAATAAAAAATTTAACATATATAATATTTTAAATATTATAATATTTTAACATATATAATATTTTTAAACATAAGATAAAGTTTGAAAAACTATACTTTACTTACAATTTTTTGGTACAAGTACCATCACTTAATCTTACAATAATATTTGGTAAATCACGCCAATCAGAACCACTAGCGACTGGAATATGAGCTATTCTAGTTTCTACAAGAGGTGTCATTTCTTTACATATGTGATCTCTTAATAATGGTTGATATTGTTTTCCTCTAATCTGAAAAAGTATAAATTTAAAACGTACTATGAATTTGTTGTCTGCAAAGAGTAACTGTTTTATTCTCTTAAAATATTTTTATTTGATTAGTACTCTTCTTTGAAAATGTGATATAGCATCGTTTGTATATGACATCTCTTCTTTATTCCAACCATTTTTAATTTCTGGTAAATCGAACAGTGCATCCCTTACATTGATTGTTCTAAATGGTGCTGATTCTGTCCAACTGCAATTTGTGCTATACTGAAATGTTATTTAGTATTTATAGTAATATAGCTTAAATTGTAAATGTCACTTATTTATTGTCTCATAGTACTAAATATTATTTACCTTTTTATTATCAACTAATACACTTAATTGACAAGCACGTTTACTAAAAACATGTGTTGGTTCTGGATATTGTGGAAGTATTTGTCCAGGTGCAGCAGCTAGGATTATTATTCTATGTAATATAATAAAATAAAATTTAAAAAATTAGCAACTTTAAACTATTATGAGTTATACTTAAAATGGCAACAACCTTCGTCTTGTTTGAGGGATTCCATAATTTCCAGCTTGAAGGATACCAAAAGTACATTGGTAACCCATACGAACTAGACATCTTAATGTTAATTTTAGAACCATGCTTCTTTCAAAAGTTACAAAATTTCGAACATTTTCCATAATAAAAAAATTGGGCCTGTAGTAATCACAATATGATAGATACGAAACAACCAGAGAATTTTTGAACAAAGAATACTGGCGTGAATTAAAACGATTCATGGCGCTAAAACCTTGACATGGTGGACCACCACACAATAATTCTACTTGTCCTTTTTGAGGAAGTTTTTGACCAACCTTATTTGTTTTTTCACCCTAAAAATGAAATGTTTAAAAATTATAATAATTATATTACATTATATGTACAGTAAAAAAAGATATAATATGACAATTATAAATCATAACATATAATTAATGCACAAATTACAACTTGTAGAATTGTACAATACCACTTACATCCATAACCATTTTTAATAATATATTACAATCATCTGTAAATACTGTTGCATTAGGGTTGTTTAATCGGTATGCATTAGCAGCTGCTTCTTCTTTTTCTATAGCCCAAAGATTTTCAGTTATTCCAGCTTGATATAAACCTTCGGATAACCCTTTAAAATAAATTGGTTCAAATTATTCATTTTTTCAATTTACTATGTTAAAATTATATAATAACAATTAATATATAATAAATTGTAGAATTTTGCAAGAATTTTGCAGTAAACTACATACCACCACATCCAGCAAATACATCCAATGTTCTCAATTTTTTCAATATTTTATTATATTCAATAGGTCTATTAACAAATGCTCTTTTTTTACTCTCTTCTGTTTTTTTCCCTTTAAACTTTAGGTTACCTTTACTTTTGCCACTTTTACCAATACTAATAGCGTGATATGGTGGTTCATTAAATGTTTTCTCTTGTGCATTATAAGCTTCATTAAAATAAAATCGATTTGGTCCTTCAGCAGTCCATTCATCAACAGTTTGATTTAAATTTTCAGAGTAAGCAAGATAGCATTTTCCAACAACTTCGATAAATTTGATGTTACAAACTGAAAAAACATTTATTTTACAAAATATTATGTACATATACATACAAAAATTTATATCTATGTGATTTTTATAAGAATATAAAATTTTTGTAATGTACCTTCATCGCTCCAATAAACCATATTTAAATCTGCTTGTTCCATTAATGTAAGATATTTGTGTGTATTTTCTGGTCTATATAGCTTATTCACCTTAATATTAATGTCAGATGGTGCAACTAACATATCATTTGTACTAGCATATATTTCATTTATATACCCTATACAAAAAGGATCAGGGGTATCAACATTTGAACCTTTCGTATGATCAGAAGATCTTCTGTAAAATTCGGGGTACATATCTTCATCAACATTCTCCTTTTTTACTTTTTGAGCGTCTTGATATATAATTTTATATTTGAAATTAAAAGCTTTAGGTTGTAAAAATACTGTTGTTCCAACTCTATAGTCTTCTCCTTTATATTTTACTAAACCATAAATAACTTCTTTAGTACTCTTCTCCTTTATTCGTTCATATACCTTAAAATATAAAAAGTATGAATATTATAAATGTTATTGAAAATAAAGTTTACGTTACTTATTTCATTATAAATTTCTAATATTATATGAGAATATCATATGCACTTAGGACCAAAGGAATTCAGATGATATTTTTGAAGTTTTTGAATTAAGAATGAAAATGACTAGTTAAAATTTACTGCTAAGCAAATAATATTGAAATAAGTTCTCATAATTCAAATATTTAATAATTCATAAACTAAAAGATGAAATTCAGTAGAAATTTGTGTATATGCTTCTTACTACATATATGTTAGGCATTAAATATAATTTAATTTTCATAGAGATATTACATGGTATTTTTTTAATACATTTGAATTTCAAATTTGATTTCCTCAATATTAGAAAAATGTTACTTGCATCCCTTTGATTTTAAGTGTCTCATATATAAATTGTCTCAATATTTAAGCAATTCTAATTTTGTGAAAAAATGTGTTAGTATCTCAAATTAAGAAAGAAAACGTTGAACTATCCTTATTTGTGAATAAGTAATTGAAATTCTTTTATTTTTCTCAATACCCTATATTGCTCTTTTCATATTGACATAAACTAAACTAAACGTGAATTTGTCTTTAATTTGTTTTTATTGATTAGCTTATTTGCTAAAAAATAACACTGAAAAGGATACTTTCATACAGTTTACTTTTGTCATGTTTAAATTATAATTTGAGTAGTTTGTATAATGGTATTATCTTAATATATCATGCTTTATTAGCAGGGATATGTGAGTACCGAAATCAGGACCAATCTGAAAAGTTTCAAACAGGATTGGTTGAGATCTTGGTACGCCCGTATTGCTCCAGATCCAGAGTTTCGACTCAGGTATAAGAATGAGCAATTAAACATTTGATTGTATAGAATTTGTAGCGAATGATGTGTTTTTAGCTATTTATATCATTTTTATTTTAATTTTATATTTTGTGGATGTTGGCTCATCCATATGTAAAATGAATACTTGTCCACTCAATATTAGAATAAATTATTCTGATAGCACTGTCTTCTCTATAAAATATTTATATACATACTGATTTACTTTGAAATACACTGTCTTCAATATCGACATAGTTTGATCTAATACATTATTTACTTCTAGCAAAAGAAATGATGACATTGCGTGAAGCGTCTGAAATATCTGTCTGACAGCTATTCTAGTGAATTTTTGATCTAAGCAAGAAGTGTCTATATCTCGAAAAGGAAGAGTTTCCGAACCTATGACCTTTTTTTCATCCTTAGAAATAGTAGAATATGGTATCAAAGTTTGATCACCTATTTTCTTGTCATCCTGTATAACACAAGTAAAATGAACAGTATTAACTTTACATACCTTTGGGGTATTGAATTGTTCCACTTCCCGTAAATGCGCACAAGCAGGACAAAATCGATGACTTTTTTCTTTAAAAAGACATATTAGATCTGGTAATGGGTCTTCAAATCTGGCTGTTGCAGGTGTATAACGTTTCTGATAGAAGAATGTTTTACCATCTAAGTCTTTTACTTCATTCTCAGAATTTAAATCCATATTACCTATAATTATAGAGTCAAAAATATTTTTTGTTTTGATATTTGTATTAAAAACTTGATCAATGAATGTTAAATATAGTACCTAATTCAGCCCAATTTTTCGGTATATTTTTAAAAATAACAGTACATTTAGATCTAACAGATTTAAATGGTACATCATCACAATCATCACTCAAAAACAATTCTATAGGATCTGATGTTTCCCCAAGAATAGTATCATTTCCTCTATGCAACCAATTTGCATGAAATTGTTTCATACCATTTTTATTTTCCCACATGTAAATAACTTTAGCAACATGTGATGGACTTGTTGGATTTCTTGGTTCAACAAGTACATAATCATTTATTTCTATTTTTTCATCACCTACTATAACGGATTTGTAATAGGTTTTCAGATTATTACTGGCTATTTGATCTCCTATCCACACAATATCCTTTTTAAGTTCTCCAAAAACTTTTTTTTTGCGTTCTTCTACTTCAATTCTTAAAGTATCATATTGATCTTCATTTTCTAGATCAGAGTCATCTGCTTCCTAAATAAAGGTACAAAATGTTTATTATATTAGATTTTGATTGCCACAATAACTTAAATAGTTGTTTTACTTGAATAGACATATTGGGACATCTTCTTTTAATGCAAGCCTGTTTGCCTCTTCCTGTTCCCCCAAATTTTATCATATCTTTACAAGCATTACAAAGACCACAATCAGGTTGTTGACAATTTTCACATACTCCACATCTTTGTCGTTTAGGTACCTAATGGTATAAAAAAAGAAACAAACCTGAAGTTTATATAAAGTTTATTTGTATTTATCATTTAAGAAGTATATGTACTTTATAAAGGGACTTTATATATACAATTGTAGATAATTAATAATTATCTGTTATATTAATATAGATATTAATTTAGAAAATTGAAAGTTTACCATTGTTATTGTATCATTGTGTTTAGTTAACTGATCTGCAAATATATTTTCAAACATATTGTTAACTAATTGTGTAGTAGTTGCTTTAGTCCAAGCAGGTTTCCTAACTTTTTGTTCTTTAAGTCGCGTTTGACGAGGGCCTACTCTTTTTCCCAATGTAACACCTGCAAGGTTTGCTAATGCTCGCATGCAAGGACTTGTAATAAGAAGAGTATCTTCTGCTGAAGCAGAATCATCAAATGATAATACTTGATCACATATAAATTGTGCATGTCTTAGTAGAGAATCTTCAGTAAATTTTGTAATACCTTTAGGTGGTACTATTGTCTGTGAAAATTATATAAGTTTAGTATTGTATTATATTAATTATACTACTTATGATTCATTTAATAATAAATTTAAATTACTTGAAGCTTATTGAGCAAATCCTCATAACTGGAATTAATTTCATCTAAAAGAAACTCGATAATCAATTTACTCATATATATTTTTTCTCTGACAACATCCATAAAAGGGGCATATTCTTCAGATGGATTCATTAGAATATATTCACAAAATGCTGTGTTAAAACCTATAAGAGCCAATTCTCCTCCATCGAAACCAGATACATACCACTCAATTATAGGACCCATATCTTTTGCCGGTACTCCACTCTCTGGTGATGTATCTTCTTCATAAATAGCTTTTATATATCCAGAAAAATATAACATTACATTCTTTTCTATAAGTCCAGTGTCAAAAGCACACAAGTGGCCATTTTTATCATAAACACTAAAATTTTGGTAGTTTTATAATTTTTTTACAAAATATACATGTTTATAAAAAACAGAAAAATATTACCTGAAATAAGTCAATTTATTTTGAGGGCGCTGATCACTTTCATGTATAAAAGATTCATTACCATTAAATAAACATAACTTTGGATTAGTTAAAGCAATATCTTCATCTACAGCACCATTTGGATGACCCTGATAAATTTTGATATCATCATTTAATTTCTGACGACAATATTCACATTTACTATGAAATGTATTTGTACTTTTAATTTTAGATGTTGATAAAATTGTAGTATCTTTAAACTTGACTTTTTTTTCAACATGTTTATCAGAATAGTCCTCATTTGTTCCTGGATAGTGGTTTTCTTTATCTTGCTCACTTTTCAAAGATATGTTATTTTCTGTTTTAATGTTTTGTAAATTTTGTAATTCTCCATCGTTATTTGCATCATAACTTATTTGTTTTTTCTTAGCAAATTGTTTATAAAACATGTCAACTATAGATGGTTGATGATTAGATTTGGATGCAACAGACTTCATTGTAACACAATATAAAAAATTTTGTGACCTAGAAATATTTTCACTATTTAATTTCCTGTCTTATGATAATATTACTAATATTGAGTGTTTTAAATTGACAGTCTTAAGTTATTCATAAATATTCTTTCTCTATATAACGAAATATATAAAATCACATAATTTGATGTTAAAAATGTTGCAATGATTATTTTCTTCTATATTATTTGCGTATCAAGCTTCAAAGTTCATTTTAAATTTTTCGAGCAGAATATTTTCCATTTTTCTATTGAAATAAAAAAAGTCACACATTTAATAAAAAAGGATTAACTAGATATTTATTCTATAAATGACAATGAAATTCTTGGTTTTTAAAGTTATTTCAATGATTCAGTCATATTATATGTAAATAGTAAATACTATGTAAATAATAAATTCCTAAAATTGAATTAATGGATACCTAATTACATCATAAGGAAGAAAACATTGAGAAATAAATAATAAATAAATAAATAAATAAATTATAAAATAAATACATAAATTCAAGATTAAATTAGTTAATAAAGAAGCCAGATTTAAAGGAAAGGCAGAGAGAAATTCAAAGAAGCCATTGTTGAAGAAGCGCATAGAAGAAAAGATTAAAAGTTAGATGAGAACTGAATAGGAAAAGGAAAGAATAAGATGTATCAATAAATGTAGATATAGCCAGGTAGGTATAGAAGAACTGAGAAAATGAGAGAAACAGATGAGTGAAAAATTAAAGGAAAGAGAGAGTGAAATAGAAATTTATAATAAACTATGTGTTTACGTATAAAAACATTCACTAATGTTGTATCTAATAAAAGAAATGTACATGAAAGCAATGTTGATTGTAACCAAGATAGCTAGTAGAAAATTGTTTTTATAATAAATATTGATCTTCCTATGTATAATGCGTAATCATACCAAATAGCTATAAAAATATACAATTTAAATATCATTTATGACAATACTATCATGGTGTATATATCAATAAATTTTTTAAATATCAATAAATATTGTTTTAATTTCTATAAAAAAATATAATGTTCTATCTAACAACTCACAGTGACCTTCAAAATTTGGCACATAGATGATATAGAAGGAAATTATTATTATATATTTCTCATCATGCATGTTTCTTTTAATTCTACGTATTCCTTTGTACAGTGAATATATTTGAAAAGAATTAATAAAACAAATTTGAAGTTGAAGTATATATGTATACGTATAATACTTATATAATATTATTACTTGGCATTAGATAATTACTTATGTATTTTTATAAAAAATAAAATATGTAATTTATAATTATTTTTAATTGCAATAAATTATATTTATATATGCACAAATTTATAAATATTTTATAAAAAAAGAATATATGAATATATACTACTGAATACCTGAATTAATACACACCAAAAATTTGCGTGAATAAACTTCTCTATTACTGAAGTCTTTACAGTACATTAATAAATATACAAATACATTTTAATATATGAATTAGTCAATCTCAATTTAAAATAAAATTAACAAGCTGTATTATATAAAATATACTTATATCTATATATATAATTAATTATATATTTGTACATATAATTGATCTATTCAATGTAATAAATACAATTCTTGTATTCGTTATACCTTTCAAAATTGTTAACGGTTTTCGTCCGTTTATTTTCCCGCCTTCAGGTACTGCTAAAATCTGTTTTTCTTAGTCGACTACAAGATATTTTAATTTATAAATAAGTCCTAGATTTATTTAAATTTAAAGTGAATGTACTAATGAATAGTTCTATTATTTATGTTTCTGAAAATATGGAAATTTATATGTACAACAGCTGACATATGACAATTTATAGGTTAAATAGTTTTTGACATTGCCTAGTACTTACATGTATTCACTTGTTTCTTATTCTACGCGCGAAAAACGATTTGTTTATGTTTTATTGTGTGCTATTAAAAAATATATTGTCACGGTGTATAATTGCAAATATCTAATTAAACAAGTACGTATTAAATTAACTAAAATATTTAAATTATTAATATTAAAAAATATATGATAATTTTGAAATACTATTAATATTAAATATTTATTGAAATAATAAGATAATTTTTGTATTTTGCTTAAAAGTCATCTGTTTAACATGAAACTTCATTGTAATATAAAAGTAAACAATAGATTATTTACAACAAATGTAATAAGAAGAAAGTCACTACGTTCCATAATAACAATTGGGAGACAAACAGTAAAAAATACGGACATATATCTGCTTTGGCAAACATTACAAAATAAACACGGTACTAAATATAAGGTAAAATGTCTATATCAATACATTCATAAATTATAATAATATATCTGAATATGTGCAAATTATTTAAAAAAAAATATATATATATAAATATAAAATATATATGTTCTTTTAGGAAAAGATTGAAAAATTTTATATTTTATTTTCTTTCAGATTAATAATAATGTAGACAAAATATATACAAAATTTATTAATGAAGGAAAAGCTACAATTCGCTTTATAGAACCACCTCATGATTTAATTATTCAATCTGATAAAATTCAACTCAAAAGTTTTATTCACATTTTAAAACTTGCAATAATTAAAAAGGTTGATCCATCAGTTCTTGATATTTCAAATTTGAACCCAAAATGTATGAGTTCTGTACCAAAGATTAAAGTAGTGGTTAATAAATCTTCTGAATATCCAACTTTAGAAGGTTTTCCAAGAACAACTGAAGAATTATATTTAGTAGGATTAAATAGAAAATCATTCGATAGGCAAATTTTAAGACTCCAAAGCTTAAGAATTTTAAATTTGTCTAATAATCAAATTTCATCTTTACCAAACGAACTTGGCACTTTACAGCATTTACAAGAACTTATTTTATCACAAAACCGACTTGATAAGGCTTTGAAATGGGTATGGTTAAATCAAGTTGCTATAAGATCTAACTTAAAATTATTGGATATAAGTAATAATTTGGTATGTCTATTTCATATCTTACAAAAATATTTATTATAAGTTTTACTTATATTTCATTATTAAATATATTTTTTAATTCAGTTATACAAATTACCACAACAAATTGGAAAACTTGAGAGTCTTGTTAATTTGAAGGCTAGTCAGAATATGTTATCATTCTTACCACAGAGTCTTGGAAAGTTACATAATTTAAAATATTTAGATCTATCAAAAAACAAATTACGTTATTTACCTGGAAGTATAAGGAATTTACATTTGATTACAGTAGACGTATCAAGCAATGAGTTTTCTTCTGTAGATTATGCATTATATTCTAAGTGTAAAATAAATGTGCCAAGTTTAACTGAATGTGCAGCCACATCATTTCTGAAAACAAGGTTTGTATGATATGTAATTTAAATAGCTATTTTAGTTTTGGTTTAATAATTAGTAACAAAAAATGAAAAGGGGAACATGTATATCTATCTTAATTTATGTTTGAATTATGATGATGTAGATATATCAATAGTAAAAATATTTTAAAAAACATATTTTTTTTTATATAGATGTTCATATGATGCAAGCATAATTCCATTTACATTGGTGAAGTATTTAGATGAGGCAAAGTATTGTCTCTGTGGAAATCCATGTTTTCATTATTACCTAAGAAAATTTGTGAGTTTTGATCGCAATATAGCAACAAATATTATAAAGTCAACAGAATCTATTCTACTACCATTTGATTGCTACTTCTGTTCAAGTAAATGTGTATATTATACAATGCTTTATAAATAATTTATTATTTTTAAATTAAGCTTTAGGAAGATATTAGGTCATCCCATAAGTTCGTGCCGACTTTTGTGTATACATTTCATGTGTCGATTTATAAACATACGGCGATAAGGGACCAATGCACTTGAAAAATGAGAAGTTGTACAACGAGAGGGGGATTACATTTTTTCATGAAACTGAAAGGTATGTAAACAATCTTAACATATATAACCGCTTGAAAAACGGAACGAACTTATGGGATGACCTAATATTTAAAAATATTATTTAAAAAATGTCTGCATCCCTAATTCTTATTTATATTTTTTTTGTACTTTTACAAATTATGAAGTCATTAATGTATATAAAAGTTACAGTAATAAGGATTTGTGTTACTTGCATTAAATTGTTTTATTTATTACAAAATATGGTTGATTTTATTTCATAATCCTAAGTATATATAAATGAGACCCTTCAGAAGCTAAACTGATTAATTTTTACTTTTGTAAACTTAGTTTCATTTTCAAATAACTCATTGCCAATTTTGAGAAATATTTATAACATTAAAACTTTTCTCTACTCTGTGGAAGATGCATTAATGTATAGAAATAATCAATGTGCCTCCTGAATGGCTGAATGTAAGTAATGTAATGGCTGTATGCAAAATAAAAAGAAATAAAAATGCATATATAAACGTATATGCAAATTTGCATTAATAAAAAAGATACTAGTAGAATTTTGATAACTGAAAATCTAACATATACATGCTAACTTTTGATTTAGAATATTAATTTTAATAATTTGTGTTTTATTTACTGTGTTTATATTAATAGTCTACTTCTTAACTAAGTTTTGTAATACTATTTGTACAAGATACAGTATTTAAATGGGAATACTTAAATATCTTCATTATTTTTAGTGTCATAGAAAAATATTTTAGGATAAAGTTACCTTATTTCTTAAAAGTATATGTAATCGTAGATAAAATCTTTCTCAAGATCTTTTTTTCCAAGTAGTTTCAAAGTTACATTTTAGTTAATTCAAAGGTATTTATGTTTTATATTTTTTATGTATTAATTGACACATTTTTTATTTTGTATACAAGAGTATTAAAATAGTTGTGTCTATGTCTACAATTTTATAATTACTTACAATTACACTTACAATTTTAAATTCATTAAAAATGTATGGAAGACAATGAGAATATAAATATAAGAATACTGCTTTGTATTTTTCTTTGTCTCTCATACGCACAGTTTTGTAAAGTTAAAATTGAAATGTTTTTTAAATTTGATATTTCTAGACACTTGATCTTCATACTTTTGTATGGATAATGAAAAAACAACTGTCTGGTATACGGGGTGTCCCATTAGAAGCGTTATATGCAATTATTGAATGAATTATTATAATATAATAATACTGAACTATTCGTTATTCAAAAAGCAAAACTTTGTTACGAGGAGGACATTTTGTGATGGTTACGAATCTTGTATTGGTGGACATATCTTCGAAATTTCAAGTTGGTCCTTGCCTTTTTATATCGAACTAAGTATATGTTTTCATTCAATTCATTTCGTTCCGGCAATCCGTTTCGTGGTAAATTTATCAGTCTATATTTAGTATGTTGGTTTTATAAGCTCATTTATTGCCATTAAAAATTTATCTTCTTGGGACATTCAGAAATTGTTCCTTATCTTCTGCATTTGAAACGACGACCTTAAACGCTAATGTTAACGATTTACTTTATCCCTTGATAATAGTCCACTCCCTTGAAACTTTTAGAACTAATTATTGTTGGCAAACATCTTTAATACGATTCTTCATATTATTAGAAGTAGTGGGTTCTTCCCGATAAACTTATAAAGTTTTACAAGGAAAAGTTTGAAGGTATTAAATCCAAAGACCTTGGTAGCAAGGGTGTCCTATTTCCTCTTCCTATGCAAATATACAGAAAGGCAATCTAGCAACACATATTCTCTGTTTGTAAACAAGAGTAACAATAAATTACATCAGCGTGATTTCGATTCATGTTTGCGGCTGGAATTGACAAAATATTTCAGTAAACCAAATTTTGGGGTCGTTTAATAAAGATAAGATTTGAAAAGCAATAAATGACCTTGAATGACCTTGAAAGGCCAACATTATAGGTCGGTGAATTTGTCGCGGAACAAGCTATACATCTGCTGTCGGCCTAAGTATAACCATATTCCATTTAAGAAAGTTGACAATATAATTCTATTAAAAAAAACAAAGGTTAGCCTGTATCTGTTACCCTGTAGCAGACACTGTCATTTTGTGAACAAAAAGTGTTCTATTTTAAAAAATACTAATGGTCTTGAAATTTCATAAAGATAACTTTGAAAAAAAGTTTGATTTTCTACCATAAGAATTATTTGAAAAAAAGTTTGTTTTTTTACCATAAGAATCTTTTTTCATAAAACTATAAATAAAATAGAGATATTTGGGAATTCTTGTTCAAATGTTGCATGCTGTATAATATATTGCACTTTATATATAATATTATTAACACTTCTCTTTTAATCTATTTGCTTTTAATTTATAATGGTATATAAAACATATCTCTTAAAATTATTTGCATTGTAGAACATACAGAATGTTCATTTTCCACAAATTTATTTAAAAAAAAATTGTTTTTTACAAATTTAGTTTAATCAGTCCTATCTCAAACATAAATGATTAATTTTTATACAATTATTCTACAATACTCTAATTTTTTTTAACTGTAATATTGCATTTTAGAATTATTAAAACTAGTAATATTATACAATATATATTATATTGTTATTATCATTGTTCATAGCGTGTTTTGATACATTAAAACTATATCTTAATGTTTTAAATTTAAAAATATGTTTTTAAATTGCATAAGGAAATTTAAAGTATATCATTTATATTAGTGTGAAAAAATATTTATTGCACTTTTAATCAATAAAAAGATATTATACAAACAATATACAAATTATTTTTATTCTTTATAGCATTTTATAGCTATTATTAATCAATTCATTAAAAGATGAATCTTGTAAAGCCTATTTAGTTATTAGAATAATTATAATATTTTAGCAAGTTTAATATTACAGCAGAAGAAATTCCGTTTATATGAACTCTATTTGTATGAACTAAATTTTAGTAGTTAACTGAGCTTAAAATTAATTGAACTTTAGCTAAATTCGTATTATTTTATTTTATTATTTAGTTACCACCGAGCGTCAATCCATTTATATGAACGTCTAACAATAAGATGTAAACAGTAGGAGTACGCGTTATGTGACCCATTCTCATGTTTCATAGTCGATACAAATTTGTAACATTATTATGTATTATGTATGAACTCCAATTAACTGAACGAAAAATTGTAGGTGGTGGGAAGAAATATGTATGTAAGTGGATCCCTATTACAGGGTAGTTTAATAAGAAGAACTATCTAAAATAATTCGTTGCCTATATTTATTATTATTTATCGAAAAACATTTTAAACGAATTATGTTACATTTAAAAGTATTCATCAGATTGATATAACACTATCTTTTGTATTCTGAGATTATTTTTTTTTTAATGGTATTTAACAAATTATTTAAACAGCTTAGAAATGGCTGTGTATATTTTAATATAAGAAGACCATTTCACCTCTATTCTTGTCTCTCATACATTAAATTTGACAAATTAGAGTTATAATATCTACTAACGGTTTTCAGTATAAATAGGATAATACTTTTTTTGTACAGAATGTCCAACAGGATCGATTAATGTCATAGAAAATATATGCTATTATTTAAAAAATTCAAGGTCATCTTGATATGTCAGAAAATATAAGATATTAGTAAAGAAATGAGTTCATTGAAATGTAACATAATTCATTTAAGACGTTTCTCGATAAAACCAACAGATAACAAGTTACTTCATATAGTACTCCTTATTAATTTACTCTGTATATGAACGACTGTTATATGAATCAACTTGTCCCTTAAAAGCTTCATATATATAAACTGAGTTTCACTGTGTTTAAATACATTTTTAGAAGTAGAAAAAATATAAAGTCAATATACCTATTGCGAAGATATATATAAAAACTATATCATTTAGAACAAAGATATGTTTTCTTTATCTACATCTCTTAACAAAAATCTTCATTTTAAGATATGAAAAAGTAAAATAATCCATTGTTTGAAAGCTGTATTATTATAATGATATTATCAAATTAAAAAAATTGTAATAAATATAACGTAACTTAATTTTTTTTAATATTCAGAACATAAAATTTATATATAATAAAAAATTAAACTATTTATTTTCGTTAAAAGATACTTTTTAAAAGTAATAGATATTAGTTTTTACTTATTTAAATTATTTTTTGTCCATTTTATGTGGTTTTACAAAATCAAATTCACTGTCACTCATATTAATAAAAAATTGTCGTGCTGTAATTGCTTTTTTTTTACCTATATGTGCTACAGAAAAATCAATATTTTTATATTTATTTTCATCTATATGACCATGAACTTGTAAAGATTGAACTAATACCTCTGGATCTTCTGGAAATGGAATTAATTTCATACAGTGTTCTTGACTTAAACTACTTGATGAAGGAACATTTTCATTCTATAAAAATACTTTAAATTATTGATTATATCTATGATAAAAATATAAATAACTAGAAATGATTCTGTATACAGACCTGAATACTGCTTTGTCTTATATTTGTACAATCGTTTGGTATATGTAAATCATTTATTGATATTGTGTTACTTTTTAAAAGCCCTTTAATCACTGCATTTTTATTAAGACCACATTTTTTTAAAGTATTTTCTACATTTTCAGTATTGTTTTTATCTTTAGCACTAGTTTCTAACATGGAAATTCCATTATAAGTTTCCGTAGTTGAATCATAATTATCAGACTTTAAATTCTCCTTAAAAGTATAATCTTTGGCTTTTAAACTAGCTTTCATTTGTCTAAGTTTCCAATGTTCCTCAAGTTTTTCATTTGAATAGTTAACACCACAATTAGCCTGCAAAACAAAATCTATTTGTATTTCCCAAGTATATATCATAAGTTTTAATGAGTATATATATATTATATTTACTTCTATAATGGAGGATGCAATTTCATTTTCATGTATGCTACGCTCTTGAAGCACATCATGTTGGCCATCGTTACAATCATAATCATACAACTGTAAAGAGTAACATTTAAAATAATTTAAGAATTAAATATAATTAAATATAATTTATAAAATACATTAAAAATAAGGTATTTTTCATTTTGTGTTCAGTTCGGTTTAATAATTGGTCAGTAGACTTTCTTAATGCGATAGAATTTTAATTGCTATTATTCTTAGCTATTTAATTACATTATTTTACCATGTATTTTTTTCAATAAAAGAGTAAGTTTAATATAGAAATTGTAACATATTACAAAATGTGTTTAAAAATAGTGTTTAGTTTGGATATACTGGAACAATATAATTACTAACATCTACATTCTGTGGAGGTTTGAACTTCCTTAATTTTGGATTTCGTTTAATTGTATTAGATTCTTTTCGACGTACAAATACAACATTTTCATCTGTCTGAGGTATTTGTGTTACTTTTTGAATATCAGAATATAAACTCATTGTAAAAGTAATCTGAAAGTTAAAAAATATGGTTGTTAATAGAAAGTGAATGTAAATAATTGTTTGTGGATTCTATAAGTTCCATAATATATAAATTGTTTTTGTGATCTGCAATTATTATAATTATAATGTATACTAATTAGGAAATTCTTTATATCTTACTCATATTTACTACATACACTGCTATTCAAAATTTTATACATTCATTATACATACATGTTAGTAATAAATAAAGTTGGTTATAACACAAAGCAAATAAAAGGATGTTTGTATTAAGTATATATAATAAAGTATAACTAGTAAATTACTAAGCAAGTAAGGTGCATGATTTAAAATATATATAAAAATGGAAATGTGAAATCTAATTTAGTAACAAATTACGAATTTACTATCTCTCTGTTCTGTACCACTTTTACATTACAAAGGTATTTGTTATTTGGGATTACTTTATTAGTCTTTTATTGTATTTGTTATTATATTGATTAGTTAATAGTAGCTATTTTCTATAAATGGTGACATACTACTATTTAATGAAACATATATGAATAATAATAAAATATATAAATTTGGTTGTTTCGAGGAAATTACATCAATGACTATAAATGAGTGAAACATAAGATGTTGGACTTAAAATCTTTATTATATTTCATTTAAAGTCAAAGGTACAAATCTTTTTAATCTATGAAGGCTTGAAATTTGAATTAATATGCATAACATTTGAAGACACACACATTTATTTCTTATATATAGCAGTAACTATAAAATTTAATGAAATTAGAAGGGTTTCTATAAATCATTTTAAAGAAATAAAAAATCATGGAATATTTAATGATTTTATTAATGAATTTAAAAAATCAAAATGTTTTTTCCTTATATATATTATTATTATTATTACATTTTATTTTCTTATCTTTTTTCTTATTATATATTACAATTTTCTTTTATACTCACAATTCGCGATAGTTAAACTCCAATATTCTGAAGCTTTTATAATTATTTTCTTATGAAATATTCTTAAATTTTATTGTTTGTAATATAAAATTAACGTACTTACCCTATCGTATTTTCCTATTACGATTTGAATTAAATAATATCACTTTATCATAGGGTATCAGGTTAAAGCTTGATTGTGATGATAACAACATTGTTTATATACAATTCGTTATATTTTGTATTATGTTTACTAGGAAACATATTTTTGACTGGCTAAGAGATTACAAAACAGACCAATAAAATTGTTGCATGTTGAATAGGAATTAATACATGTTAAAATCTTATTTTTATAGCACATGTATATATATATATATATATATACATTTATTAATAATAAAGTATACATATTTATATATTGTTTAACATTAAATTTCATGTAAATAATAAAAATTATGAATTATGAAACATCAATGTTTCAAAAACAATTTGTAAATCATTTACTTTGTTTATAGATTCGAGTATTAAACAATATAAAAATTATTTTGGTATTTAGGATATATTCATATTTATAGATCTTATTATTGTTGCGTGACCTTTCCAAAAGTTGGGGAATTTGACGCGGTTGTAGCTCGTAGAGTGCTAAGCACTCTGCTCGCATTACAACTTCAAACAATTCCAAAACTAATTCAAATAATAGATTGACTACTTTAATAAGATTTGCGTTTTAATGAAATTTATTTGACGGTTCTAACAATTCAACGATTCTAATAATTCTCTAATTTTTGGGTCGTAAAGTGGCTCATTTATCCGCTCGGATATACATGACAATCTACGATTTATTTGTTACCTAGTAAGACAAATTCTTACTAACTAATGCTAAGAAGCATTACTTTGTTTGGAGTATACAATATTAGGAAGCGAGTGATTTATGATTTGGTAAGGTTCTTCCCATGGTAACGAAAGTAAGTACAAAATTTGAGAGTAATCACAGTCGTTACTGATAAATAATTTTAACATTTAATCAATAAATTTGTTAAATAACTTTTGTTCGTTATTTCGGCTATGCTAGTATACAGTTAAATTCGCGGTGCTAGAGTTTACCCTATGATCATACAAGATATTCATGTTAGAGGGAGCCACAGACCCTCACTAGTTCACAACAATATCGTACATATTATTTAAATACAAAATAATTGTTATGCATAAATTGAAATATTATCAAAAACAATATGATCAATTACTTTAGTATTTTTATTTTTTTATGTATTTATAAATTATAAAATGAAGGTATTAAAAATTAGCATATTAGAGATAGTGCATTTTAATAAAAATAATGGGGTTAATATTTGCTTAGTATATCTTTCTCTTGATTTCAGTTATTTAGATGTATGATATTTTATTATGATGTTTCATTAGTAGGATATATCTAAATTCGTGTTTTTTATATAATTTAATCCCTCTACCACTCTAAACTCTGTAGTTGAATCATCAATGACGTTATTTAAAGCAGTGTTTGTCAGTGAACTGTCAATCAGAGACACACACACTTTTAGTAGTCACATTTACATAAATTATTTGTTTTGCGTGTGTGCTGTGATCAATTCCAATATATGTTATAAATATATAGTTAACTTGCAATATTTTATAAATGATATTTTTGTAAACTATTCACTAATCCAAGAATCAATACTACACGTGGACAATGCAGGTTAGAATTTAACAATGAATATATAAATTAATTAAAATTCAAGTTAATTGTTTTTGTAGTTGATAGCATACTTGTTATAGCATTATTTCTTTTTTAACATATTTTTATGCATTTATATTTACAAATTAATAGAAAATAAGTCTCAGATGCAAATCCATATTTCTGTCAAAAGTTTTACTCTATATTTATAAGACTTTTGATAATATAATACAGAAATCTGAATACATTTCATATGAATATTCTATTTTTATTTTTACTTTAAGTAAAATATTTAGATAGTTTAAAAATTGATTTATAACATGTAACATATATGTATATAACATGTAAAAGCAATTTTTAAATATAATTATTTTTCAATTTCTAATTTTAAATTATATTATATATTTAATGGATTCCTATATTATTAATATAAGAATTTGAAATAAAGAATTAATATACAAAATTGTACTGAAAATAATGTATTGTTAACGGATAACTTGCATCTTAACGCGTATGCGTACACTGAATTATATATACGTATATACATGCTTATAAAGACTGACATATTAGCGGTAAATTGAAATCATAAATTATTAATATAGATACAAGAACAATAAAGAATTATTATTTAAGAATAAATATTTCTGTTTTATTACACATAATTATTTTTAATACACAGAATGAGGCAATAAGAACGATCATTTGAAATAGCTTAATATTTACTAATTTTATTGAGAAATGTTTGAAATGGAAATCGTACTTTATAGAGATGACAAATCTTTAAATAAATACACTTTTATTTTTTTTATATCTTCCTTTATATATATTTTTATAACTTCTGAGATATCAAGGTTACCTGGAATTTTTTAATAGCATCGCATATTTTCTTTAATACTGCCTTTTATACTGCTTTTCATACTTTTATACTAAAAAGATGAATTCAACGATCTCTAATAAGGTATCTTCTAGTTAATTTTGAAGTTTAAAATGAAATGAAGATTTATGGAGAAGAGTTGCTACGTGTGGGGTACTAATTTCGGTTACTCGAAGAAGAACATATTATAATCATATAGAAGATCACAAATTGTTAGAATTTTTACAGTTTTTACCATCATACATGGTTAATAATTTCATTTATATATGTATGTATGTAAAACGGACGAAAGTAACAAAGACGATAATTTTTGTTATAATATTAAAAATCACAATTACAATTTATTCCATTATTTGAAGTTTATATATGTGTATTTGTAAAAATTTCAATGAAAATGGATCAACATTTTACGATAAACATTGACAAAAACATGTTAATTTTTATCATATTTTTAAACAAGTATTTTTGTTAATATTGTTTAAATAACTATTTTTTTTTAGTTAAAAACAAACAATTTTTATGCACAAATCATTTTTCTAAATTTAATAGTTTCCGAAATATTTCGTGAAATATGTTTCTAACTTACAGCTTTGGGAGCTGTTTTCACTGAAAACTGCATTATACATAAGTTTCATTAAAATCGGTGATTTACACTTGGGGATGTTGTCTCGTATATGTACAGGGTGGGTATAAGATAAGCGTAAAAACCACCATAGCGTGATTCTACATCTATGGATCGGTGGAGATTTGTTTAAAAAGTACATACAAAATTGACCTTGACTTTGAAATTTAAGGTCAAATTTTTTATTGCATCGCATTCTTTTATGCTCATCATGACGATAAAAAGTCTTAAAGGAGCTATGAGTCGCAATTCAACCAGTCTCTTGGAAAATGATGTTAAAGTTTCATTGGTTTTTGGACTCACCTTATTTACTATATGGTTACATTTTGCACTCTGATGCAGGATAAATAACATCTATTGTTGCATGTAGACATTCCAGATACACCATTAGACATACCGTTCCTTCCTTTATTTCTTTCTTTCTTTTTGCATCTGCGTAATAAATGTGCCTGCACGTCAGCTTCTACATTCTACATATGTACATACATGGGCATCACTGTTGTTTAAACAGCTTCGGACTCATATTCCTATATTCCTGCCAAGTTTCTCCCCAAGATTACACGTTGATTCTAGATGATGGAAAACACATTCAATTTGATATCTTAATTGTTCAACTCAATTGCAAACTCTATCCGACTGCGAAATGTAAATATATTATAAATAAAAAAAAATATATGTATAAAATACTTATATATATACATATATATTTAATTATTAAGTTTATGTACACACACGCGATTGATGAAACTTTAACATCATTTTCCAAGAGAACCATTAAGTTGCGATCTATGATTCCTTTAAGACCTTTTATCTTCATGATAAGGATAAAAGTATACAATGCAATAAAGAAATTTTACTTTGAATTTCAAGATCAAGGTTAATTTTACTTGCATTTTTTTTATAAATCTTCATCGATCGGGAAGTGCAGTCTTACTGTGACGGCTTTTACATTTACTTTCTATACACTCTGCACATATGAGATATTTCTTAGAGAATTACCGTATATGTCTTGTAAAAGCCAACATTTATGTACGTTTAAGGATTTTACTAGAAATCGTTTCTTCGTATTTAAACTGAATCATTTTATTGAATTCGGAAGTAGCAAAGTATGTACGTAAGTACTCATAGAACTTCATTAGAAGTATATACGTAATAATTAGATCTATAAAAGGTTACCTTTCACGCTAATAATGGATATGGAAGACTTTTTCATGTAATTTGTATATGATTGTCGTTTGTAACTGGATTAATATATAAATTAACGATATGCATTTTTAAGATACATCTATATGATATACATACGGAGGATTCAGAAGCCTATCAGCGTAGATCTATTGGCATTAAAACTGAGATAAATAAGGTTTTTACATATTAGTTTTAAAAAGTGACAATTGTAGTAAAAATTCAAAAATAGATTTTTATAAAACAACATACAAATGAATTTGATCTCAAGAAAAACAAGAAAATCGCCATGGTGTTTCAGAAGAAATCAGATTAAATGAAAAGATTGCGATTTATATCGAATGTCCATTGGAAAATTTGAATAAGTCAATGTATTATATAATTAATATATTCGTCTGGATTATCACTTTCACTGTTATCTCCTGCACCAAGATTCATTTGATTTTCTTTTGAGGTTGATGGTCGTATTTTTTGATTGGCGAACTTCAATAAAATGTAATAAAACAGACATGTACTTCTTTTTAATTTTTCTCACGGGTTTACGCTCTGGATACAGTGGGTTCCTAACAACATTGAGTAAATTCGAAGGTCTTCCTTTTGATACTGGCTTTATGTTGGTTTCATAAAATGGGAAATCATTCTGCAGAGTTTCTTTATAACAAATTCTTTTAAAGTTTTCGTTTCACTTACCATCATCGCAATCAGATAAATTTCGCTTATTATCAGATAAATATGTATTCGGATGCAGTATCAGAGAAATGGCGACTTACTGATAATAAAAAATGCGTACTTTCGTTTCTTTCTTTCATGATGTAAGTAAAACAGCGTACAATTATTTTTTGAACAACAAAGAACTAAACATAAAGTTGACGCGATTTTAAAGTGACTTACACTGATTGATCTGTATAATTTTGTCTAGTAATTCTGTGATCAATATAAGTATTGAAAACTATTTCATACGCATGAAAGTAATTACTTAATTGATTTATCAACTGTTCCAACAATAAAGAGGTTTTTGAACTGCATAACACATTTTTAGAGAAAGTTGGATTTACGCTGATTCTCTTCTGAACTCTCCATACATGTATGTACTGGATATAACGTCAGTATTATGAATATCAAATGGTGAATAGATTTTGGCTTTTACGGAGTTCACTTTTTCAAAAAGATATGGTTAATATAAAACGTTAATGATACAATTAATACGATGATACGAGTATATTTTCTATTTTTGCTAATTCTTTTGATCCTGAAAGTTTTCTGTTGGCGTTAGTATTGAGGAATTAAGTCTAAGACGAGAACATTATGCTTTTTGACTATTAATGAATTGTACAATAATCATATTTTCAGTATTGGTAATGTTATAAGTTCTATCTCCAATTATTGTAGATGTAATTACTGCGTAATAAACATTTAAAAGCAGTAACAAGCAATGATTTGTAGAAATAAGTTTACTTACTATACAAAATAAAAAAAGAATATACGTATTATAAATATTACGTAAATTTATACTGTATAAAAATTATAGAAAGAGAGCAAGAATAAAAAAATTATTGTTTTTAATTATATATTGCAATGTATTGCTTCTTATAATTTAAAGATTTGATACAAGAGTGAAATATGTATGTACATAGTTCCTAACATGATGTATTGCTGATACAACAGCGTAACAAGAATAATATATGGAAAACATTTATATTTATCAATATAAGGATATTTTATTCTATAGTGATATTTCAGTTATATGACTGATCTAATACAGAGCTTCATTACTTTTCAGACAGTATGTTAAGTAATTTAATTAAAAGTCTGAATAAAATTATAACGTAGTTTAGTTTTGGACCTCTTACCGTTTGTCTTGGTGGTATTATCGAAGCGTTTGTGTTAAACCGCACAGCACCACACGTGTTGAATCCTTTCATTGGTGTGTCTGTGGAGGGGACAAGAGGGTGTGTAGAACATTTAATTCGAGCTTGCGAGGGAAGTCGTTGATTGAAGACGAGGTACGCCAGTTGTGTTTCGACGCTGCTTCGAGTTGAATCAGTTACTGTTCCATATTTTCTGTAAAATGTGTCGTTAGTTCTGATACGAAGACGTTTACTTTTTTAAATAAATTTCTTATCGGATTATCGTTATTCTTCGATACATATAAAATAGCGAGTTGTTTAATGTTCAATTTAATTCTTCTCAAAGTAAAGAGTGCTATTGGATGTAGTTTTTGGTACTTTAAAGTTTCTTATGATTCCAGTGCTTACTTTCAATGTTAAAATATAGTCAATGAATGTAAAATAAGACGTTGAAAGGTGTCTCTAGTCTTTACAGATTGTCGTCGAAGCTTGGTTGTCTCAAAAATGACGAAATGACGAAACAATCTGTCTTTTCTTCTTCTTCAATTTATGATGGCAGACTTTTACCTCATAATTTATGAAACCGTAATTTAAATAAAATATGTTAATATTAAAAGTGTTTAGTGCTAATCCTTAATTTAAATATTAACTGAGATAAACTATTACCTTCAATAATTATTATTAGATCCGAAACTAATCTAAATATTTTTCTTCTAAATTGAAAATATATTTTTTCGACTATAATCCAAAAATATTATATTACTATTATTTATATCTGTGCTTCATATAAAGATATTTTTTTTAAATAATTATTTGAAATGATTATTTTGATTATAAGAGATAACAGACAATAGAGAGGATGATAATTGAAGGAAATTAATGAAGTAAAATACATAAAAGATATGTTGTGAGTTTTATGAATAATTGTCAATAATTTACAAAGCATTCGAATGTTATATTTAATCGACAGTTTTTCTGTTTTATCGACTTCAATATTTCTTCATAAAACATTTGTCACGTGTTTATTATAAGCAATGTACGCATACATTGATAACGCTATTGATAACATTTTTATCATAAAATTTATCTATTTCTTCCTCAACTGATAGAATTATTATTGAGTATCTAGTCGATACTCAAAGTATAAAGATCAGAATCTATATGGATGTTCGAATATTTTCGTGTCCCACTAAAGGTGTTTCGTAGAAGTAGAATGTCATCTTAATAATAAAGGTTCGTACATAACAATATAAGTACTCTCAATACTTTATGCATCTAGTATAATATTAAAAAAGTTAATTTTACAAAATATTCAATTTGCAAATTATTTTCTCTTGTATTTGTTCTTTTTTTTTTTTAATCTTAAATTTAGTATTAAAAGCTAACTCTGTAGCTATTTGCCACCATGAATTTATACATAAAAGAATGCAATTATTTTATATTTTGTCATAGTTTACATAAATATATCAGAATATATATAATTATCGTTCTCAAATATTGCTATACATATATTGTTACTTTATTATATAAATCTATTATTCATATATATCTACGTATATAGTTGCGCACTTAAATTTAAGATTAAAGAAAATTAAAGGAAAGTTAAATGAGGATTCCGGGGAAGATAGATTTAAAATATTAATAAGGCCGGTCAAATGAAGTCTAATATATCGATCAGCGTATAGTGAACTAGTATCTTTATTCGTCCGAGGTTTCTCTTTCCCCCTAATTAATTTCATAGTAATAGCTGACAATGAGTTAAAAACTGCTTGTCTTCCCCTCTGAATATGCGGATGTGCTACCATGTTTTTCAATCAAGTGTCATTAATCGAGGTTTTCGAAGCTTCGACCTAATTAATAGTAATAGCGCGTGACCGTATTTTAATATTATATATATTTTTTTAATATATAGTTAAAAGAATGTTCAATTAAGAAATAGATAATCTTTTAAAAATGCAAATGAGAAAGTCAAATGTCTTATATTTTAAACTTTTTATACCGAAAAGAACGGGAAGGAAATTTATTAATGCTTTTATCAGTGTCATAGTATAATGTTATTTAACACTAAATACGTAACACTCTATTAAAAGATTGCGATAAGAATTATTCGCACATGGTTTGCGTAGCCTATATAATGCGTAGTATTAGAAATAGTAATGCAATGTAGTACTTAAATATACACGTATATGGTTTGAATGGAATTATCGTTTAATTACTTTTATGAAATCACATTTTCTTTGTGTTAGTTTTGCTTTTCCGGTTTTTGCTTTCATTCTTTCTTACTTCCGTTTAAAGGAAAAGACTGGAAGAGACAAAAGAATCGTATGAGTTTAAAGAAGTATGTATAAGGCTTGTTGAGCTCCTTAAGTAGGATTGAACAATTGAAACATGACGAACGTTTTAACCAATCTTGGGTAATATAGGATATGGAAACGAATATGAAAAGTTTACTACGAAATGCATTTCTTATTCACATTAAAAAATTTTCTGTATTTATTTTTAAAGAATATTTATTTTTAACGCTGCGAAATAAAAGTAGTTATAACAATAATATGGAGATTTATGTGAAGTGTAAAATATTATTATTTATAAAAAAAATTATTATTTCTCGTATTGCAATTTAAAATATTAAACGAGAAAAATCATTTTTTAAAGATTGTATGTTATAACGTATTCAGTAATATTTTATCGTAATTTGTTATAATTTTGTAATATTTAAGTTTCTGTTAATATTCATTCGCCTTTTCAATACATGAGATTATATTTATAAGTAACTATAATAAGTAATTTAGTGATTAAGCTGCTATTCCAAACTTCGTAATTTCTTTCAATTATTCTGATAGCATTTTCTTTTTAAACTTTTAACACATCCTGTCTTGAAAGATAAACAAAGAATTTAGAAAAGTGCACCGTGAAGTATATCTTTGTTTCATTTATAAATCAGAAACTCTTTCTTTGTTTACGATAACATACTATTGCAACACAAGCATATTAGCTACAGTAAACTTGTTTAATATTGTTCTTTAGACGCAAGAAATATGATTTTGTAATGGTTATTTGACATTTAGAAAACTTATTCTTTGTTATTTTATATACGTATACACATATGTATTTATCTTTATACGTATAAACGTATCTTATTTTAAAGTCAGAGATATCGTTATGTATTTTCACATATTTGATGTGAATTATTTTTTCGTAGATTTGAACTTATTTATGATTTAAGTTATTTCGAATATTTAAATTTGGTTATAAAAAACTAAGGCATTTTTTAATTCGATATTAAATTTTGATTAGAATAGATAGAAAGTATGTCAAGGGCAGACAAATTATATTAAAACGTCAGTTCTGGTTAGTTGCTAGTGTTGTACTTATTATTCATAATTTAATATTGTTTCAACGTTTATTATTAATTACTTGTTATCTTATCAGTAAAGTAGGTGTTCTTAATTGAATATTGCTATAATTATTTTATTAGAGTCAAGTGACAATTGTTGTAATTTGTATTTAAATTAGTGGCTATAAGAATAAGAAATATTGTTTTGACGATTCTGTAACTGATACGTATTAAATACAACCATGCAAATTAGTATTTAAGTTAGATGATGAATAAACTGTATGCAATTGAATTTAAATTAATGTACATCTGATAATCAACTTCTATTACAACTGATAAAAATAAATTAAAAAGGATTGTTCGATACGTTGATATCAAAATTAAAATTATCAATTCGAATAAATAATGTCTTCTGGGCATTAACAATTCTTTAATCTTATCTGTATAATTCCTAATAAAAAGAAGGAAAGGAAGTTTAGAACATCTCTTCTTTACTTTCAATGCCTTTTACTAATTAATTATCTAAATAAGAATATTTAACTTTCCATAAATTACATTTAGCTTAGCTTACAATAAGTAACTATAAGGAGCTTTACATTAGTCTTTAAAAGTATCTATAAGGTAGTAGAAAAATAATTATTGGATAACTGCTAATCTTTGGAAATTGAAGTATTAATTTTATACGCATTAGTTTTTGTTTTTACTCATACGACTAATAACACATGTTGAATTTCTATTTGCATCGAATGTTTAGTTTAATTTTGTCTGAAGGACATAGCTAATTTTACTCCCGTATCCTCATTATTAGGGTAGTAGTTATTAACCTAAACATGATTTACAGTTGGTGCTTCATTGCTTTTATTTTATTTTATAAAGAATTATGAAAAAAATCTGATATATTATAACCATAGTATTAGATTTATATAGATAGTGTTACATCTTTTACAGGTTTTTTTTTTTAGTGGAAAGGAGATTTCTTGAGGAGCAAAATCTAATCTTAAAAAATAAGGAAGTTCTAAAATGCCAATTTTATATTGAAGTTCTTAAATGACGACATATTTTTACAGTAGAAGCTGCCTGCCATGTTTATTAATTCATAATTTTGTCAGATTTTTCGGAATGGTACGTCACAGTTAGAAAAATTAAATATTACTATTTTTTATCTTCCTGTGCATGGAAGAGTGACCTATTTATATAATTGATATAATATGCGTATCATACGAGTATTACATGCAATTCTCAATAGCTTTGTTTTTATTAAATGAGTGAATTTTAAAATGTCATTCCTTCTGCAAAATCTTCAACGTTAAGTAAGTAAATCCTGCGATCCACGATGACACCTATGAAGATTAGTAAAAGTTAGACATTCTATGATTCACTCATCTAATAAAAACAGAACTAGCTAGAATTGCATTATTGCTGCGATAATTTACTAACTATATATGTGGAACACATTATTGGACTTGCTGAGATACTTTGCGAAATCTTCAATGTTGAGCAACTAATTTCTGTGATTAACTATGACGCACCATCCTGGGAAAGTTGACAAAATTATGAGTTAATAAACATGACAAGCAGGTTCTACTGTAAATGCCTAAATGTCGCCATTTAAGAACTGCAATAAAAAATTGGCATTTTAAAACCTCCTATTTTTTAAGAATAGGTTTTTTATTCAAAAGATCTACAAAAATTCCCAGATATGTAACACTATAGCTATAATCAGAAAAGAAATCAAACAGTAACACTATAATTCATACCTAGGTCAATAATCCTAATAATAGGAGTAGGAGGTTAAAACTTTGTCGAAATGGTTTTCCTAGGAAGCTGTTTCAATCGATGCATCACAAGTTCAATTTGGTTTAGTGGAACTTTCATATGGCTATGCCTTTTGTAAAATTTTTATTTTGAAATAAGAAATAGATACGTGCTCGTTTAAAACTCATTTAAGATGAGAAGATTCCTAACTATATGTTATTAAGTAGGTATTCATGTATAAAATTTTATCTTTATTAGATTACGATAAAATCAAAGTTAATTAATTTACTATCAGCGATTTTGAGTATGTACAATATCAGAACTTTGATTATGTTCGAGATAATACCATTTGTTTATATATTTAATATCATACATCCATACATACGTAGATGATACTAGAAATATAATACTACTTAAAATGATACGGTAGTGAAGATAAATGAATAAGATTGCTTCGACATTATACTTAGATTGATCATAAATGAAGAACTTTTATTCTATACTCTTTTATCTATATTCGTATATAAAATAATCTTCCAGATTGTATATTTCTGTCTCTTTGAGTATTAAGCAATATTTGATTCGATTTTGTTATTGCTGATTTTCGTTTTATTTTTAACAACAGAATCTCCTTGATTTCATTCGTACCATGAATTTAGGCACACGGTATAAAAATTCCCTAAATTTATATGTATTTTGTAATTGTGGGTAAAGTACCATATGTAAGAATCTTTATACATATTTTTACTAAATGCTTTTTTTTTCAGAGATCAACGGAGCAGTTGACTCATTGCAGTACGGCGACGTTAGAGGAAATCCTGGATAATTCGGACGGAGTAACGACACGAACTGTCTCCGAGAAGATCATGAGTATCTGTAAAAATACTATACGTTGGGTGCTCTTTCTGGATATATTACTTGCTTTATCAGGTTTGAATATATTTCCCTTTCTTTTTTCCTAATTGTTACATTCATCGTGTAATTATCATGTAACTTCATTAACAGACATACCATTCAATTTATTTCTTTTACTTCCTACTACATACATATAATAATAATATTCTTCTGAATGTAATCGATTTAAATTTCCGCAGTTTCATTGATTCGATGTGTGCTAATTCTATTAATCAGATGCTTAAAAAATTACTATGTAGTCTGTTTACACGAAAATATGGAATGCTAAAGTCATGTTTGCTTTTCCTTAATTTGTTATGCTGTATAAGGGAATGCATATATGCATGCATAATATATAAAGATCTTTAATTTTATTTTAATACGCAAAATATAAGTACAAATATGTCATATCTAAAAAATATTAAAACGATATCAAACGAATAACCATCAATATTTATAATATGTATAAACTTTATGTTAGATATACATGATATATTTATATCCATTAATTTAGTACATTTTTTCGATCATTATGAGGAAGTAACTCACTTGTTAATTAAAGCGACAATTAGCTATACGGAAGAACATGTCATTCATTGTTTCTAAACAGCACTTATGAATAGTAAATGAGAAAGTATTAAAATTGTTTTGTTCTATAACTTCCACATTTCTCCTTTTGGAGAAAACAGGAGACGAATAGAAACACTTCCCATTGATTTCTTTTCTATAAAGGCAACTTAAAAAATTGCAATTAAATAATTGCTATAATCTTTAAAAGAAACTAATTTTTCCCAAAAATTATAAAATATAATTGATTATTTTAGTTAAGCCGTTAATAATCCATTATGATGATTGATGCGATGAGAAATAATCACATAAGAAAAGTGCTATTTATTTTCATATTGCAACAAAAACATTTATTTTTCACAGAAAGAGAAGACAATTTTTTAATTAATTTGACATTTCAGTGTATCGTTATGATTTATTACTACAAATTTACTTTTTTCAAAATATTATATATTCCTAATGTCATATGAATATCGCATTTACCAAAACGCTAGATATACAAAAAATAAACCATTTACGATAAAGAGGTATCAGGTACTTTTTGACATTTGTATATCTAATAATAGTAGGTATTGAAGATACATATTAAGTACATTAACTAACTAAATGCACGCTAGGAGCGAATCGTGCGTGCAATGAGAGTTGGCTGGAAAACCACAAACCATGTAATACAATACTGTATGACTCGACCGTCTGCTTAGAATTTTTCCGGGCGTGTCGCACTAAATAACTTGGTGCACTGGTACACACGCGTACGGTGAAACGTCAATGAACTGTGTTGTGACAAAATAAATTGCATTACTGTACAAAAGAACATAAAATTCTATGTTATCCTACTAATTAAGGCACATTTCATGTCAAATGAGTTTCAAGAGCTAAAATTAAAAAAAGGAAGGAGAAAGTATCATTTACTAAAGAATTATTACAGAGTAATAAGGAATAATAATTACTCTTAGACCTCATATGAAGGTCGGAGATAAAAATGTCATTAAGCGTCATTAAATAACATTGTTATTAAGTACTGTTATTTAAATATAAATTCGATAATCTTTAAAACGATATTTCTTTCTCAACATCAATCCACAGCGTTTCATATCGAATCTAAATCCAACATATAGTTGAGCTGACCATTTCATAAAATTAAGATTATTGTCTTGTAAAATTTTTGGATCATTGTTTCCTTGAAGTATCTAATTTTCACATAAATGATTAATATCATTACCCCCCTAGGGCGCCCTACTCCCAAACACGTATAATAATAATTAGCCTTATGTTCATTTTACATGACTCAGCGTTTATATTGAACCAACGCCATTTATGGTCATTCCTTCTCAAACCATACCTAATTAATTTATTATTTTCTTTATCCACATAGAGTGGATTTGGTACATCTTAGACAACATTTCCCCTTATTCGACATTGTACATAAGATTTTCAATATTATTCAAAACGACTAAATCTTGATTCATTAGTGAAAATTTCCATTATTTTCTTGTCCATTTTGCGCATGGTTCATCTTATTACCTTAAATTCATTTAGGAGACGATATGTCATGTAATTACTAATTTCCACATTAAACTCTGATCAAATTTTGGAATGAATGATTACGATTGTCCTGGACTAATATTCTTCAGAGAAGCGATGTAACATATGATGCATTTATTCGAAGTACATAGATCTATTAGCACATTTTATTTTCAGAACTATTTTGTTGGTCTATGATATCAATATATTCAGCTATTTAATAAAATTTCATTTCCATCAGCTTATTCTAAATTCGAAAATTATTCTTCGCCGTTCATCTGTAATAAGCTGCCGTTCACCTATTTTTATCATTAACATGTATAGACGATGGAATACTTTGGGATTCTTGGCACGTAGTAGTTAAGGAAAGTGTTAAGAAAACTTTTGTTACACTTTCTCCTTGCTATTAACTTATCTTTTGGTAAAAATTATCTACATATCTTGAGGTGTTTAGGTGAAATTATTATAATAATTACTCTATGTAAACGTATATACTATGTACATATATTTAAATTGGAAGTGATCGTATATTGATTTTAAATCAAAATACTTCAATTTAGAAACTAGGGTCTGCTAATCGATCTTTTTGCACACGAATAAAATTAGTACAAGTTGTACACTTATCAGCAATTACTATTGCAAATGTTAAATGAATTCCATGTGACAGTTTTCTGCTTTCACAGGGGAATATTTAAATCTTTTTCAAATTATTACTTGTGGAGATTTCAATATCAATTTATTTTGTAAAAAAGAATTATTCAATTTTATCATTTTTATTTATTAAGTATTTCATGATGTGTTTAACAACACATATATAAACATATATACATATGTACATATGCAGCATGTAACATCTAGTTCTGTCATCATCTAAAATATTTCCTACAAAAATTGCATAGTTTTGTGGTAGCAAGTGGATAGTAAATATATTTGTATAGCGTTGCAGAAGGTTGACGTGATGAAACGAACAAATCTGTTTTTTTTTTTTTTTTTTCAAAGAATGTTGCGTTTCGTTTAGTTGTAAAGTTTCTGCAACACTAAGTACTGTAAGGTTAACAAAGGTCGTATAAACGACGTTTTCTACTTAACTTGCTGTGGCGTTGCTTAAGAAGTGACGTTTCGTTTGATCTTCGATTCTTGAGATAGTTCACTTATTTTTGAACACGTTCTAAGCTGTAAGTGATAAGGATATTTCTGATTACGTATAAACATGTAAAAGAAATGTTGAAATACTCGTCATTGATACCAATACGTTTTAAATATCACTGAATCATGGAAGAATTAATGTACCAGCTTGGATGGAGTTATTGATGGAAGATTAAAAACCAAGCAATCAAGCATCCAAGCTCGGTAGCTCGAAACTCGAAAGTTGTCGGCATTACAGGGACCGTCAAACAGAATGAATTTCGAGCAAATTGTTAAATCATCAATGGTTCGCCTATGTCAAATCAGTAAGGAAGTTTGTCCTGTAAACTCGTGCATATGATTCAATGCATCATTTCATTTGTTGCCCGCACCTTTGCGTCGCGTCACTCGTGTTTCGTGGTCGCTGCGATCAAGCGTGTATAGAGTACATACTTAAAACCTTGTATGTATGTATATTCAGTTGAACGGTTGAACCCAATGCAGTGTCTGGCGACTGGTCGATAGTGTGTAACAGCTTTTACTTGCAATTAACAGTATTACCTCAGCCAGCAGCATCAAAAGTTAAATAGAAAATTTTGTTTTCGCTGACCTTAAAATACTTAGATTGTAAGTGGTTGAGTTTGTCTATTACTTACAAGTAAACAAAATGTAACATTCTATTTAAGAAAACAAAATCGACCTTTTTATCTCATTAACCGTTTGCAACGCATATATTTTTACTATATATCGGCTTCTACAAAGTTATAGAACTTCTATAGGAAATCTTCTTTTCAAATTTTATTTCACAATGGAAATATTCCAGATGATAAAGTTAGACGATACACTCTGTATGTAACAATAATTTATCGAATGTCTCTGTGAATATTGGTGGCAAGTGTTATACTTCAGTACTATTGAAAATGTCACGATGGCATTAAGATATTCAATAAATTACCATTTCAATAAATTTCCCGAAAAAAGAAGAAAAGGTATCACAAAAGGATGGAAATACATTCATACTAAAATATTTGTAACAATATAAATATAATTCTGTTAAATTGAATAGTCTCTGCCAGATTAAACAATTTTCATATGAAAATATTTTGTGTATTTTTAATAGTTAGAGAAATAATAGTATCTATATTATACATTTGATCTGTAAGTTGCAACATTTGGCTATACCCTAATTCTCTTATACATGCGCTTACCATAGGTTTTAACTTTAGGTCATATGGCATTGAAATTTATTCTACTTTATGTAAGAAGTAACAATGATGTAACAAATATATGTACATATTCCTGAACTAAACGAAGTGTACAAAAAATAAGCAAGACAGCTCATACAAATATGTATGTCTGATATAATCTTTTTTATGAATTACAATTGTTCCCGTCCATCAGTAATTTTTGTTAATAATAATGAAGTCGTATGTCATACATATTTGATTTATATACAATGATACTTAACTTTATTTTAGTTCTTTAGTTAGACAATTTTTAAGTAAGCGATTTCTATATAAATATTATACATTGATCGTGATGCTATTTATGATAAATTGATCATTATTTAAATAAAATATATATTATTTGAATAATATATCATCTTATCTGACTCGTTGTTATTCTAAAATGTTTATGTATTAATATATTTAACGAACAAGAGGATTTTTCTCTGAATTATTTCATTATTTGTATATCAAATGTTAATCAATATTTTCTAGCGTAATTTATTGCAAAAATGCGTATAATTTTATATATGTATTTATTATCCAAAGGTAATTGAAATGAGGAGAATTTAGTAAAAGTGATAGTATTATGTTGTCCGAAAAGTCTTTCTTTTACAGACACGTCTTTTACAACGATGCATCTTTATACAAATATGAAACCTAATCTGTCAAACGTTGTAATCTTTATCTGGATAGAATAAAATGGATCATACGTAATTCGATAAAATAATATAAAACGAAAAATGTTGTGCATCCATTGTTTCCTTATAAAACGAAAGGACGACCTAATAAATGCTATTACATTATAAAAGTATCTGGACATGTAATAAAACCATCTCGATATCTGAATTTATTATTTATGATTTAAGAATATGCAAAATATGATATTTGACACCGTGAATTATTTGTTGCATTATTTAAAGCTGTTAACTAATATAATTAATATAACGAATTATCATATTGTGTACGTTATTAATATATTTATCCTCATGATCTCGTAACGAGCAAGCATACAGCAGCACTCGACTAATGAGTAATAGTTCAAAATTATAGATATTATTTTGGAAGCAATTTTTAATGAAGTTTCTCCTTAACATTAAAGCTGGTAGGACTATAAGTTTATTAGTAGATTAAAAGCAATAAATTTTTCTAAATACAAGAATAAGATATCTACTGATAAGATGGCGCGATAGTACAAAGAAATACAGCCCCTGCGCACCATAAAATCAGGTCATTATTATCAGATAGGTAAGGCATTTCTAAAATGATAGAGCGCCCTTAAATGAGAAAAATTTTCTAAGATAATAATTATTTATAAAGTAATAATATTTATATTAAAAATTGATATAAAATATCTTTATGAACTCTCTGAAATAGACTACAAAACCAATTGATCTTAAACCTTGCGTATATCTCCAAAATATTAGGTCATCCCATAAGTTCGTGCCGACTTTTGTGTATACATTTCATGTGTCGATTTATAAACATACGGCGATAAGGGACCAATGCACTTGAAAAATGGGAAGATGTTGTACAACGAGGCGGGGGTTACATTTTTTCATGAAACTGAAAGATATGTAAACGATCTTAACATATATAACCGCTCGAAAAACGGAACGAATTTATGGGATGACCTAATATTTCTACCTAAAACATAGATTAACAGAAGAAAGTTGACAAAAGCATAAAAATTGAAATTTCTACGTAAGAATATTACACTTTCACTTCAAACACATATTGTGTTCGTAGTATTTAAAAGTAACGAACGAGATTGTGATATTTGCACGTGTTGTATCGACCAAGCACTATTTTAGGGTGGGAAACTATCAAAGTTTATTTTCTACTACGTAAGTATGTATATACTTGGTTCTCAACTATGTAGATATACAGTGATTCCTCGGTGATTCTTCCATTTAAAATTTCTAGTTCTAAAATTTTAGTATTATCTAGCAAGTTTAGTAACTTTGTGGTATTTTTAGTTAGGTATACCAGTTAGGTATTGCGCCGTTTATTAATACATAGCGGTATGCCCATCAATTTAACATTTTCATTTCTAGATAATATTTTATTCTATATAATAGATAATAGATTTACAGACATTTGTTCTGTAAAGAATTCTATTATATAATGTTACACAAAATCGGAAAACAAAGTCTTATCATTTAAGTACGTAATAAAATAGCAGCAAATCGGCGTGACAAAAGATAGCATAATATGAAAAAATTGCGGCATATACATATACAGTATATTTCTCCCTTTCACCTGAAGGCATGTAAATATTTCGAAACATATGCGTAATACGTAAAAATGTTAGACGAATGTTGTATTCTTTTAAGCTACGTAAAAACAAATGCAAATAGAATACCATTTAAAAATTTAAATGCTACCTTCACAACGGCTTTTCAAGGCCATTGCAGGATTAAATATTGTAAATATCAGTATGATATGTGGTCTCTAACATCCTACAGATATCGTTTGGAACATTTTCTGTATCATTCATAGTTTCTGAAATATTTATACATACCTATGTTTTTAGATAAACTGAAGGATTCAAGAAAGAAACTACAGAAAAAGTTGCAAGCGCATATACAAGCGCAGAATACGTGAGAAAAATAATCTATACTACTCTATGTTCAGACGTATGAAGCCTATTTTAAATTAAAATTCATATTTAAATTAAAATACTATTAGATTTTGTTCCAATGTTCAACTATCTTTATAACATGAAAATCGGATATTGTCCCATTTAATGTTTATACAAATACAAAGAATATATATATGTGTGTGTGTGTATATATATATATATAGATATATAATATTAATATAATATATATGTATATATACACTATAATATACTATACGATGTACTATATACTACTATTACCACTTATATATATAGTATATAGTATATATAGTAGTAAACGATAATATCAAATGAGAAAGCAATAAATTTATTTCACATTTATCTAATTTATTCGATATATGAATATTTCAGGTGCTACATTAATCAATTTAACTATTTGCCAGTTTTTTAGTTTCATTACATAAGTAGGCGGTTAATGTTTAATTCTCAAAAGACAGGAGACATGCTTGCATGAGTTCATTTATCATGGGAAAATGGCATAAATAACAGTAGTAATTTTCAAGATAAATTTGAAAAATAATATTTGCAACGTAATCGCTCTTTTTTACTTCGTACTTCGTGATGTTAATCAGATTTTTCTGATCTCTGAATGGCTCATATATCAGAAGACATTAAAAAGATAATAGTGTATCCTTCATTTATTAAAGTCTTTATTGATATAGCATTAGTAAGAAAAAGTTTCAGGATTGTTTTTTTTAATCACGTCCTTATACCTTCCCAAAAAGAAAAATTGCTTGATCATCCAGACAAGCTATGCAATCGCATGAGTTATACGCATGCGTTCGAGTTTGAGCCGAATACTTAACTATTGCTTCACGTAGCAAGCGGACAGTATCGTGTGTGATATTAACTCTACTGGTGTTCGAAGTAAGAGCACTCGTCGTTCTTCCTCTCATTTTCTCTTTCTCTTCATTTTTATCTCTCCTCGTTCTTCTTTCCTTCCTCCTACCTCTTTCTTCCCTTCCACCTTAGCTGCCTTCTTCCAATTACGTATCATTCTCATTTTTAGTCCTTTCTGATATTGTTGCTTTGATTGTTTGCAAGCACGTGTCAAATTTACATAATATGGACAAGAGTAAACTCAGTAGAAAAGTAGTCTCACGGTGGAAAAATTTTAAATTCCTAACTCCACTAAATTTATATAGTTTGTGTAAGTATCGAGTAGAACAAGAATGAAGCGTGTCGCGAACACGTGTATTTTCCTCAACAAGTACATAGGAAATTGATTTAGCAAAACGTTGAAGAAAAAAGTATATTTGTTTAGGTATGTTCAAATTGTTACGATAATAAGGTTTTCAACGGAAAGAATTACGTCGCAAAGAATTGTATAATGTAATTCCTTTTAGTTATAAATGAATTTAAAATAATAAAATGACTAAAGTCGATGAGAAAATCTTTCTCATTGTGAATATTTTTCATTGTACTAATTGTAAATAATTACTAACTAAGACTTGCATGAAAAATTAAGCACATACTATATATGTATATAAATATAAAATAGTAGAATTATTATGAGGACGTACATATATCTTTTCTTTTTATTTTAAACATCATTAATTATATTCAGATGTATCATTTATGACTATACTGTGTTCATACCGTATTAGTGACGATAAAGCTGTTGTAATACTAAAATATTGAATTAAAAGTATCAGTCTCGTATTGAACTTGTCAGAAGCCAATAAATTATTAAGAAATAATATATTATCGTTAAAAACGTTTCGTCTGTTATGTTATAGTTTTTAAAGTATGTTTTATTATCGCTTATAATATACATATTTACTTTAGTACAAATTGTATCTTCGATAAAAACAAATATATGTCTTAAACAAATACTTCTTTAAAATAAAATAGAAATAAATAAACTTTATTTTGTTTCCTGAAACTGAAACAAATATACGCAGGTATTCTGAAATTCTTATTCAAAGCTTTATTTCATTTCATATCTATCGTATGATATCTGTTATCTTATATATGTTATATATCTTTGTACATAATATGATGTTTCCAATTCTGGTATCGGTCGAAAGTGACAGTTTACTAAAGTTTTTCTAACTAATAAGTAGTGTGTAACATTAGTAATTTATAATACTTGTATTGTTATTGTAACATTCGCTAATTATGTTTTTTTTAAATTCGTATTGAGAAAGTTAGAAAATTAACAGGATTTTTATTCTTCATTATCAAATCTTACATACATATATGCTTGATCTGTTAATAAAATAAATAATGAGATTTTATTTGATTACTTGACATTTATATGTATCATTGTATATATATTACCAGTATAATTATATAATTTATCAGCAATATTCAATACGTTTATCCCTACAGACTTTAGATAAAATATCAGATAAAAATATAATTTTATAAAAATTATTAACACGATAAAGATTTGCAAAACTGCAAAGTCACACGATAAACATCTACAAGACTAACTATGACTATATGATTATAAAGATACTGAATTGTTTCTCTTTTGGTATCATTCAACTTTTGCGCGAAAAATTTTTTCATGCAGTAAATAATTTTGTAATAACTTAAAATCATGAAGTTAGGTACTTCATTCTACAAAGTTAGGGCTTAAAATATACTATCTCACGTGCTAAGAAATACAACATTTTTTATTTTCTTAATATCTGTTTATTTTCTACCTGACTGCGAAATGTAAACATATTATAAATGATATCAATGTAACTTTCAATGGAACTCTAGCATCATTTTGCAAGGAAATAATTGAATCACAAGTTACAATTCATGGTTCCTTTGATAAATCTGATCCTCGTGATGAGTACAATAGGATCCAAGCAAAATAAATTTCATCTTAAAATTCACAGTCGAGATCAATTTCCCGGTACTTTCTTTTACTTATACCTTTTTGCACCATCGAGCCGATGGTGTAAAATTATCCGTTATAGCAATGACATGTTTCTTTAACATTCTGTACTTGTATGAGCGAATTATTTTAGAAAATTTTCTGAGTTTTATCATGTTGAAATGCTATCAAAGTCTATGTATTTATTAATTTGAAGTTTGAATGGTTACAATTTTACAGGTATATTTTCTAATTTTCAATTGTACTCTTGTACTTTCCAGTCATTGTATTTCTAGCAGTATTGGAATTTGGGACAGTTCCGCAACAACATATCGGCTTTTACTGTAATGATCCAAAAATTTCATTCAAGTTCATGGGAGATACGATTTCTATTACATTTTTGATTATTGGATGTCTGTTAATGCCGATCGTCGTGGTATGTATAAATAAAATAAATATAAAATATTTTTAATATTTCTAATAATTTAAGAATTTTTTAATAATTTAATAATTTAAGAATAATTTGCTGAATAGGTTTTATAATTTTTTAAAAAACTGTCAAACACAAATATTTGTTTGAATTAATTATTAATTTGAGTAATAAAAATTCTCTTGTTTTAGAAACATAAATATCTCTTTGAACGCGTTACTCTAAAATATAAATACAAAATTTGTATGAGTAAATAAAAGTCTAAATGAATTAGAAATGTTGAATTAAATTCGCAAGTTTATTTAATGCTATATTCAATTGAGTTTATATATAGAAATCATTTAAGCATTGAAATCCTTTCAGGATTTTAAGATTTAAAAATAGGATATAAAATGGAAATGCCTTCAAAATAAAATTAATTTATTTTTGTACGTTATATGAAATATAACAAGACGTTTTTTTTTACCAAGGCCATAATTATTATTATAAATACATATAAGTTTTCATAAGGATTTATATTCTTTTAAAGTGATATGCCGTTTAGATCCGCAAAGTCAATATTAACAAATCTGTGAGTAATATCCACTGGATATGGATATTAATTAATATTTGGTATTTTAAAAATTCAAATCATATTCAAACCTGTCAAATAAACATAACAAATAAAAGTGGGCGAAAGAATAAAGTCATCATTGCTCAATGCTTAATGTTTTCCAACAAACGATAACTTACTGACTGATAAAAAATAAAAGCTTCTCATTTTTATTCCTGCAATAAAAGAGATTGCAGTGGACGAGTGATATTTTCTCGATTAAACAAATAAGTCTAAATATGAACTTAATTGTAGTTTAACAGTATCTAGTATACTTCACATTACAGTATTTTGATATTTAAAAATTTTAGGGAAATAGCAAAGAAAAAATGGATATTGTTACGCGTCACAACACGATGTTATTGCTATTATTTCTACGAAGAAATAAATTTTATTTTGCTATATTAAATATTATTATTTTTTAATAATAGATTTATATGCATAATGGGAAATAGTTAGTAATTATATTTATGGAATTGCAACTTAAATATTACTTATTAATCAAGTAATAATGAATGGATTAATGAAATTTAACTGAATCAGCTTAATTAGCAAGACTTCAGCAACCTACTAGAATTCCTTTATCGTGAAAGAGAAAAAATGATAAAAATTTCAGTTTTTATCAACCGAATAACACCCCCTAATTTACTGAATTTGAATACCAAGCATTGATCGATAAAAATTGCTTTTTCGCTTACTTCTATTCGTGTAATTATTTTCTCGATAAAATAACGTTTATTCTTAGATTATTCTTAAAAATCATGCATATTAACGGGGCATTACACTGTATATAATATATTTATACTACTGCTGGTCTTACTTATGTTTCTGCTAGCTATTAATTTTGTTGTAAACCTAATGAATTATAATTCTCTTTCTCTGTAATTTTGTAAATAACATTGTATTTTGCATATTTTTAGATGTGGCTGTCTGAATTCGTATGCTACTCTGCAGATAGCTATGATACAGAATTAGGATGCGCGGGTTCAAGAGCAAAACAAATATGGTTGTGGTATGGTCACTATTCGATCGGAATAATTGCCTTAACGTTTATATGTGATGTTATGAAAACTCTGGTGGGCGAACCAAGACCACACTTTTTGGATACGTGTAAACCACGAGAGGCAGAAAATTGCACCAATGAGTAAGCATTTTTTTTATTGTATTACATTTTTGTTCGCAAGAATAATTCATCTTTCACAAGAATGTATATATTTTACAGTATGAAAATGATCATCTCCTTTCTTATATTTGTATCTTTTACTATACATAACTATATTACATTTATATATCGTATTTAAAACTACGAGATAATTTTCTAACCAAGGGTATTTTAAAAATATGGTTTGAAATAATAGTATAATATATTTAATTAATTATTAAAAAAATCTTAGTTCGATAGTACTTAAATAAAGATTAAGAAACCATCTGTGATCTTCTGTTTGGTACTATGAATTTACATATTGAATTTCAGATATGTGGAAAAATATACGTGTACAAATACAGAACATTCAGAATGGTTTGTCTCGGATTCTAGCAAATCATTTCCATCTGGCCATTCTGCCCTTTCTATGTTTACAACTACTTTTATTGTGGTAAGTAGGTTTATATATACATACATATTGTATTTACATGTGATTATATAGCATTATTATAATTCCTTTGTATACGATTATATATTATGAACTTTTATATATTCACTTCTTCAAATTTTTTAATTTCTACTAGAAAAAATTTGCAATGCAAATTCTGATACAAAGTTTGGAATAACAGAGAAATTGTGAACATTAAATTTAAAGGATTTTGAGCCATGTTTTATTATCACTTGGATGACTATATTTTCCAGTACTTTTTATACATTAAAAAATTCTGATGGATATAGTTTTTGGCTATCTAAGACTGAGAATTATATTACTGTTTCTACAGATTTTTGTTCTACCATTTTATTTTATTTCTTTTGGTCATTTATACATACGTATGTAAATACATAGAGAGTGTATGCTGTAAAATCAATCACCATTTGTCAAATATTTCCAAAAATCTGCTAAAGAAATGTTTTAAATAAAAGATAGTCAGTTTACGGTTCGCTACACATTCGAATATTAAAAATTTCAAGAAATAATTTCTTTCTCAATAAAGAGTCAAGGCTGATTTTTTTAAATGATGCCATAAACTTTGCATTTCATAAAGTCGTAGCTAACGTCAAGATAAATTCAACAACCTATTATATTATAACTTTGCAATAAAATTTAAAAATTCTTGGATTCAGAAATCCAGGTTGGATCAACAAAAGCAATGTTAAAATGTATTTTATTTCCATCAAATAACATTTCCCAAATAAGATTAAGGACAAATTAATAAGTTTATTAAACAAATGTAACGATAACAATAATGCCGTTTTGAATCCAACATCACCTTAGGTTTATGGAAAGTAGGTCATGGAATTCATTTTGACGTCAGCTTTAACTCTGTGAAATACAAAATTTGTGGCGTCACTTAAAAAACTCAACCTGACTGTGACCTCAAATCGAAAAAATGTTTGCTGGAACTTTCTAATATCTAAATGTATAGCAGATTGAAAACTGACTAACTTTTGTACAAAGCATTTCTTTGGCATATTATTAGAAATATCTGAAAAATAGTGATTACTCTTAGAAGATATAATCTGTATATACAGGGTGCCTTGAAATTGGTGGTGTGGTAGTACCATAACCCAGAGAATATAGAATGAAATTTTCTCATATGACGCTTCGTTTCTGAAAAAGTGGTTCTCAAAATTTGACAGATATACTTAAACTAGGTTAATTCAGGACTAAATAGGTGTAAATAACCGATAGAAGATTAAATGCAAAAATAAGTAAAATCTGTAGAGTAAAATTTTTCAGAAAAAGAATTTAGAAATGTATCATATGCGTGCATCAGACCAGTTCTTAATTAAACACTTTTAAACTTTGTTTTTTTTTCGAAAACACAGCGTCATATGAAAAAATATTCTATATTTTCGATTTATGTTTTCACGTAGGATCACTCCATATTCTATCGTACCATTTGCTACGGGACACCCTGTATACATATATCGACTTTGCTATGTATTGGTGTTAATTATAATTTACTTTAGATTGTACTAATCGACTTAGATAAAATGAATTTAATTCATTATGCATCATTGCATCAATTCATGTTATTTGTTTGTCTAATAAATTAAATTATATTTTTGTGACATTTTTGTAAATATATTAATTTCGTAGATTTATCTATTACACGCAATTACCGTAAAAATTATTTACATAAAACTAAATTGTTTCAGACAACAAGAGTTTAATTTTTTGATAGAGTATGAAAATACTCTTCAATAATGTACATTTAGCTAATTTTTTTTTGCAATGTTTAAATCCTTTTTATCGTTTTCCTTTTTTATACCATTAAACAAATACATTTTTCTGTTGCAGTGGTACTTACAACGCCGTTTACCAGATCGGACGTTTTTCCTAAAACCGTGGTTACAATGTATAATATTTTTGTGGACTGTGATATGCTCATTAACAAGGATCGGTGACAATAGACATCATTGGTGGGATGTACTTGCAGGCATCATTTTGGGTTTCGCTTTTAGCATGTTAACTGTTATAGTGCCATGCCGTAAGTTTCATTTAAATCAAAAAGTCTCGCAAATATATAGAGAGCCTGTAGAAAGTGAACAAATTAATTTCAACAAGAGAAAACAAAACACCAAGAAACTTTTACATGAAACAATAATTGATCCTTCGGAAAGTCGTGAATTAAAGAACATTAAATCATCAACCTGGAGGGAATAAAAATATTTGATAAGAGAAGATTTAGAGAGGAATTATAAATGTTTTATTGTATAAATGTTCAAAATTTCTAGTAGAATTTTACGCCTTATACAAAATGTTTGATATGACATGCCTATTATATTTAAAAAATTTAGTTCTTCATATAATTGATAATATATTCATAAAATATTCAAGAAGAAAGGGTTATATTTTGTAATTTATATTGACAAATATTTTATTGTAAGTATTTAACCAATGTATATAATTACTATAATTTGGTAGTGATATTATATTTACGATCTGCGTTTATCAAAATAATTTTTAAAAAGCTAGACCGTAACGTCAAATGTTTGTTAATTGAACTGTATTAATCGGACATATCTAATTGTACATGTGTGATTTTAGTTAATTATTCATCATGTTCATATTTATAATATTAGACGGTAAAAAATGATAATGAATTCTGTTTACTTGTTTAGAGACGGAAAATATCTTGTTTGAAAGTAGGAAACTTCTTTTCTACTGTTTGACGATACTATTACATATTAATAATTATGTCAAATAGAATAGCAGAGCTGGAAACATGATTAACGGAACGGATAACGTGTAAGGGAAGGGCAAGAGAAGTACATAGGTACATACTTACATAGTGCTTTCTATCGCTCACACGCATCCTATATGGTTTTATTTGTATTTGGGATATTTTCGGTCAATACGCTTGCTTATCTTTATAACTGTGTCGGGTCTATCAGAAATAATCAATTAGACCCACATTCTTTTATCTAGCCATCTTTCGGCTCTGTATTGTACACCTCACTGATTTTGATAGTCTTGAAATATGCTGTCATGGTTAACGTCCTAATTGTAAGTACATATATGTATAACTGTTTCTTATACCGTATATAACCGTCGGTCAACTTTTGTAGTTTCCGAGTTATGTGTAAAAAAACTGCAGCTAAATTTAAGCTAAGATTATATTACATTCTGGCGTAAGCACTATACTTTTTATATAAGCCAATCTACACTTAATTCATTGATGATAATAATTTTGAATACAAATAAAAAAAATTCAAAGGTTGCATTAAATTGATATCCAGTCACCACTAACAATAAGGTGAAATAATATCTGATGAATTGTATATGAAATGCTACATTTTATTCTAATCTTTAGTTAGTTAAAAATGTAATAATTATAGCCGTTATTATTGAAAAATTATTTACAAAATACAACATTTGTAAATTAATTTATTGCGTAGCATACTATCAAATATATTGTTGTATATTTTGAGAAATAAGACCGATCGATGGTTATATGTATAGGAAAATGCTACTAAGAAATAACATATTTGAAGGTCATCGAAATTAACGAGATATGCTCTATTTTACATAATTACCATATGTTACAAAAAATGTTCCCTTATTTTAAAGCAACAGTGTTGAAAACAAACAAAAACTTCTTTTGTTTGCTTTCTCTACACTTAAAATTAATGTAATAAAAATAAGGAGAATTATTTTTTTAACATTTTTTTTAATATGAGATAGATCAATAATTCATTTTTAATTACACATTTTAAATTTATATAATATTTGTATTATTTCTAAGCATATTTAGATGTAATACACGTATTTCAGAGTATAAATTGAACAAATACAGAGTGCTGTGAGAATAATAATGGGATCAAGAAAGTAGAATAATGTAGAATAAAAATCTTACTAGTTTATAGCCAAAGTTCTATCCTTGAAAACAGAAACTGTAGAAATATTTGAATAAATAATTTTACTAATTATTAATATATCACATGAATATTAGTACATATTAGTACATGAATAAAAATTATTATACTTTTTGTTTATAAATCACAATTTTGTATAAATATAATCTTTTCAATTATATTAATTATTTTCAATTTCTATAGAAGTTGAAAAGATAGAAATTGATTTGGATTAAGTTTTATTCTAACTAATAATTTTGGCTATCATATTTTGTTTATTAAACTTTGATAGAATATTATTTTTCTCACTTACTTTCTTAATTTCTTGATATGCCGAATAAAATTTTTGGGGATAACTTTTCCTCTTGCTCATGGGTACACTAAATATATTCAAATAATAAGTTCCAATAATAACATTCCAAGTTCTGTATTTATATTTTTCTCTTGATTAAGATTATTGAAATATATTGCATATTGCATTAATAATATTATATTAGTAACAATCATACTAGTAGTAATCATAGTGATTTGCAATATGTATTTACGACAATCAGAAAAATCATGATGCTCTGCTGGTTGAAATTTGTAATATATTAAATTAAAAAGTATGAATATATGTAATTTTATACTAATGTACATGTAATTGTGTATACATTGAAAATTATTTCTTATATTTAGACAGAATATATGTTTCATGATGTATAATGCTCAAAAGTTCTGGTCAATTCTATCTTTTATAATATATAAAAAGGCAGAAAACATTCTCATGGTGGTAAAACATATCGTGCTAGGTATAAAATAAATTCCATTAATGTTTATGCTTAATATATGTCTTTTGCATTAAATGATTCAACTTTCATGAAACTTGAATGCTTATAGTAATCTATCTGTGTATTTTATTTAAAAACAAAGACATTTTTATTAGGTAAAACAAAACCTGGCGATATTAACAAAAGTAACATCTAGTATAACAATACAGTCGAACAATAACATGTATTAGGTTATGCGACAAAATAGTCGCTTTAGTAACGTTATAAATTGAATGTTTGATTGATGCGATATAAAAGAAAAATGACGTCATGTAGTCGTGTTGTCAAATGCGCACACATATCCATATAAACAAATACGTCTTTCCATAAGTAACAAATTGTCGGTAATGCACGAGAGCTCTTAAACAAAATTATGAATGAACAAAATTTATTTAGCGATAATGGAGATGGAAGAAAAGTTTTATATTTATTTCTGGTTTATGTTGGTTTTGATGTCGAAACAATGTCCAGTTAGTGTGTTTCTTCTCTAAAGCCTCTTACTTAAAGCGAGAGAGTCATCCTGTATAATGAATATATGCACTCAAAATAATCTAAATGAAAAAAATTTTTTTTTTCATTAGTTTATTAAAGCAGTATTGACATTTCGTTTTAAATTATCTATCATATAATAGTAGTATTTTAAGTATTTTACTTTAGCTCGTATGTACACGTAGACACCAGTAGAAATAGAATTGACATTAACATAGAAATTATAAAAAATATATATGTATTCTTTTCCTGAAGATATAAATAATATTACTCACTACATCTTAGCAGATAGATACAAAAACTATACTTTTAACTTACTTCAATTAATATACTTATGTTTTTGTTAAAGGAAAACAGTTTGCAATTTTTTGCAATTTTATGTCTTTTTTCATAAAATGCCTTTAATTCGTAACGAAATAGACAATGCAAAATAGACTCGGACAGATAGTATAATAACATTCCTTAGGTTTAGATATCCTAAAATTTAACATATAAAATTTCATAAACGCAGTTCCATTGCTATTCAAAATCTTGTAACAGAGGTTTGAATTAGTTGACTGTTCTTTTTTTCTTATATTTGTTACTTTAGCACTTGACTACTTAATCAGACCCAATCGTTTTTTATCAGTCTGTTTGATTCTAAGTGAAGAATTTGTTTCAAAAATATTTAACGTTTAATTTTGGCTTCTTTAGTCTTCACTAATAGCCACAATGCCATAAAATGCATAATTAAATTTTTTGTCCAAGATTGACCTTTCTTTTTTCTTTTCATTGTATTATTATTTATTTATTATTGCTTAGTCCGTGTCTTTCGGTTTTGAACGAGCTTTCGGTTTTACATCTCGTTTACTTATCTTACTTCTTATATATCTACCTCCCCTCTTATCCACTCTATTATATTGCACTCCCTTAATTATTCTGTTTCTAAAACTATGGCAACTTTTGGGCTTTTGCCTCCTTGCTGTGCTTTCTTATTGTCGTTCCTCCTCGTCTTGTATTGCCCTTCTCTTCTCTATTATTGTTTTTAGTTCTGTTGGTCCTTCTCCAGTCTCGTTCAGTATTTTTTCTGTGTCTTTTGGTCTTCCCGTTATTTAGTATTCTTCTATTACATGTCTCAGGTCTTCTTCTTTCCTTTTACATAGCCTGCATCTTTTTTCTCCCTCTTCTTTCCAGTATTCTCATGCTTTGATCTCGTTTCCACATCTGAATCTTGCTAATATTTTTCTGTTCTTCCACTTCATCCTCCCTTCTAAGTATTTTGACACTTTTCATTGTGAAAAATTAGAATAGAATTTTTTTATTATTAACGATATCTCATTCACCAAAAATAGATTTGAAATTTTAATTATGTTATAAAAACGAACATGCTACAATGTAGCATGATGGGAAGGAATGGGGCGATAATATTTTGATTCATTACACATTTTATTGAAATAATTAATAAAAAATATCTGCTTATAGAAAATTTGGCTTATCAAATTTTCAAAACAGCCGGTGCATTTTTATTGTAGTAACTGATTGAAACGAACTAGTTCGGGGACAGTAACTTTAACAATCACAAATGAAATGAATGAAAAGTAATTAATGATCCAGAGAAAGAGATAGATAGATAGACAGAGAGAGAGAGAGAGAGAGAGAGAGAGAGAGAGAGAGAGAGAGAGAGAGAGAGAGAGAGAGAGAGAGAGAAAGGAAGGAGAATAAGCCAGCAAATTTTATTGCAGATTGTAAAAAATTACTCAGCTTTTTTCACTCTAGAAGATAAATACTTTCCAATGCAAAATGATCAGAAACAATTGTGTTAAAGAAATATTCAATTTTGCAGTTAATAGTATTTCATTTGAAAAAAGGGAAATATTTCATTTTATTCGAGTGAAGCTTAAGTTACAAGAAAAGAAGCGGCTAATTCAAATTTCCTACATAACTTGGAGTATCAGTAGAGTTGTATTTATAGATTTTTAACATGCGGTTATTCAATTTTCGCTATCTATAGCCAAAGAGCACCTTAAGGCATGTTAAGTTATTAGAAGAAGGATTTAAATAAAACTATTTAATATTATTATATAATATTTTAATTATGTAATATTTTTGTAAACTGAAATTTTGTAATAAGTCGCTATTCCAATTTATGAAAATTCTATGTCTTTATTACATTCCAAAATCTTCAGTGATATATCGTCAATATCCATTAATGTGTGTATATATATCTAACAAATATATGTTTATAAATATGATCAGCATTAATGATTCCGTCCAATGATATTACATTGTAAACTATGATTGAAGAAAAATGAAATTTGATTATGATAAAATATTTATTCTTCTTTGCAGTTTAACATATGAATATTATAATATTTAATACCGTAAAATACTTTCGACTTTCCTTGGGTTGTCATGCAGCTAAATTAATATTTTTCCAACTTCATAGCTAGATAATTAAAAATTTAGTATCGAATTAATATCGTTATATATCTTTTAGTTATTATCTGTTTAAGATATCTGTTGATATGTCATTGATCATCAACTAAACGGAGCTTCTAATCGATTAGCTAAGAATAACTGATTAGAAAACAGACGATTAGGCTTCAGCAGTATCTTGTATTTGTATTTATATTGTTTAGGTATAATATTTTTGTAATTCATTGTATGATATTTGATTCTATGAAAGTATTTCCACTTTGTCATATTCTATTGGAAAATAATTGGATGATTTAATATTATTTCCTCACTTCATTATATACTCATATTCCGTCTTGATATTTTAGCATACAGTTTTTTTTTTCGTAACAATAAATTTTTGAGTGTTAAATTAAGATTTTAATGTAATATGATACAGGGTGGTCCTCTTGCTAGAGGCTACAGTGAGAGAAGTTGCCGTTGATCCAAAAATAAGAGTGTGAAAATAAGAATGATTTCAAATGCATTATACATACCCCCAACACAGGCTGTATCGGCATCCTTGATGTCCAAACAATGACCGATCAACGGTTTCTTCTTTCAGGAGAATTTGGAGGAAAAACATTTTAATCAGGTGAAAGTTTGTCAGAATTTCTTTCTTAACAATGGTCAGATATCTAATCAACTTTGTATTAAATACAATCGTTTACATTTGTATAATATTATCCGTTTATATTTAATTTGCTATTAATGTTTACACTAGCAATGTATAGAAATTGTGATATATTGGAAAGAATTTGATTGTATGCAAATGATACTTATTCCAATATAACATCGCACCTTTTCTATATAATATTTATATTATTCCAATACTTTATGTAAAAAACAATATTTGGTTTTGAAGAAGAAAAGTATACATACATATCTAAATACAAACATTCTGATGTTATTAAAAAATATTGTCTGTTCATTCTTTCATTAGAAAATATATTTTTTTTCAATATGAACAACGATACTGTTATTTATCGCACACATTACTCTATTGTATTGTATACGATACATATATGGATATGCATGAGAGAAAATATAAAGCATCAATCATATTCTTCATCAATCTCTTAATGTAACAATTATACAAATCTGTAAAATATTCTTTTTATATATTTTCACATATAATATTACGTGATATACAATGTAAAAGAAAACATTAAAAGAGGATATTACGCCATTTTTTATAAATCGATGTACTTCTAAATAAATATTTATTAGTAGAAAATAATGAAACAGTGAAGTTTGTTGTTAAAAATATTAAAAAAACGAAAAAAGAAAGTTTATTATTTTTCTTTGAAACTAAATAACAAGTCTGTGTTGGTGAAATTGTGAATTACAGAATCCTTTGTTATGGAATTTAGCACTGAAGTGCCATTAAGAATACTAAATACTATACAAATTATCAATTAATTGAACTTTTTTCTAAAGATTAGTAAGTCATGCTCACATTTTATGAAAAAGATGAAAAGAAATAATAGTAATATTTACATTTAAAACTACTTATAATATTTATGAACATGAATATATGTAGCATACGAATATAAAAATTCCAACATATGATAACTGCTTATTAATGCGAATGATTACAAAATAATATAAAATTATAAAACTGTGCATTAGAAAATATTAAAATACCAAGAGATCAAGACGAATTATATGAAAAGTAGAATATTTTTCTGAATGGTTCTCGGTGTTTAATAGACGTGAAATTTGGTAGGTGTTATAAAGTTTGTGAAAAGACTCAAACAATAAAATCTTCGGAAAATCATGCATTCTGAAAATACAGGATCATATACATATATTTACATATGCATAATAGATGTTCGTTGCTATTAGGTTGTGCTGGCGACAGTGATATATGGATATAATCCAGATCAATGCCGATAACCCTCTTTAAAAGGAGCTAATCAGTTTTTTCGCTTATTGAGCGTTTTTGAGCCTAATATATACGTACATATATTCATCCCTCAGTTACATAAAAATACATGTATGTATATCATTCATACTTGCATTCTTATAGGTACTAATTAACGAACATTGCTTCTAATAACAGTAAAGATCTATCATACATATAATATGTAGAAATGAATTCTTTCCGACAATAAAACTTTTATTTTACACAAAAATTGGAAAAATTTGTACATCAATTACACATAAAGATCTATACCTTCCAAACGCATGATTTTTCGAAGCTAAGATTTTATATATCAAATTTCTACTATCTCATTCGTGTTATCAATATGGTATCAACCAAGTTTCGTCTCGATTGACCACTGGGAATACTCGGCACAATAGCTGAAAAATGTTACATGTAATATGTATCGTTTATTTCTCTAAGAATGGAATGAAATTTGTATAAAATGAAATACACACAAAAATTGAAATAATTTATGTATCATCTTTGCACATTTTCAACATTCATGAGAAAAAAAATATATTTGCAAAGTACAAAACATTGTCATAATACTATCTACATTACTGTATTGCATTCAAGGTATATTTATCGTAAAATTATGTTTCTTAATTCAGCAATTAAAAATATACGTTTAATAGATTTTAAATTATCAGAAGATTATCGTTGAATTTTTTAACAATTTTGCTTAATCTTAAGCACATTTTATTTGTCGTTTTATACTAGCACTAGCAGAGTATTTTGATTAAATAATTTGTTTAATATTAAAATGTCACTCCTATTTTCTAATTTTATTTTTTCGAGCAGGAATCTGTATAAATTTTTCTGGTAATTCTAAATTTATTAATTAATACGTCATGCAACCTGTATTTAGAAAAGAAAAAGTATTATTATACACAAAACCACAAGTTCTACATAACGCAAGTTTTCGAGTATACCATATTTATTTCAATCATTTACTTTTTCCGTAATTACACGTATTTTTAGGCCTCTTATGCATTAAGATATCCGTGCATAGGGCATATGCATCTAAAGTTGAATATTAGTAACTTATAATAATAGTTGTATTATATTAAATTAATACTGTACTCGTACAAACACAGTTAACACAACTATTGCAGTTAGTACAAATAGAAAAAGAATTAATACGAATTGATAGAAATATAAAAAAAGACCAATTTCCTTAAATAATAATTTACGATTATATGATTTTTATGTATTATTCCAACATTCCATTTGTGATTCAGCTATAAAATTTATGTATTTAATATTGTTATAATATGCGTTTAGATGTTGAGTACAGAATTTTTTAAACTTTAGAATAAAATATATAGTTATTGTAAAAGCAAGCTTTTTCGAAGTGAACAAATGTATTATGAAACTTATATGTATATGAAAATATGCAATTTTTAAATGTTCATTATTTTTCACTTGGGTCAAAGGAAAAAAGCATGCTTAAAAATAAGAAAGGAGAATTGTTTTATGAATTCTTCGAGGTTTTACAAAAAAGACACTGTTCAGATAAACTTTGTATTAAGTGATATTTCTTTATAATATACAATATACAAGAAGAGTACAAATTGTAATATGTCTAATACCGTCATAGTAATGACATTGGCACAAAGTTTCCGCATGATTAAAAACGTGTTTGAGTATTTTTAATACTTCTATTTACTATTGGTTGGCAACTGATTGCGGAATTTGTCAATAGGTGGTCTTAGCTCATTCTTTTGTTTTGTCAACGTGTTCAAAGCATCTAACCTATATTGTTTCCTTGCTGTTTGGACTTCCACCTTTAATTTAGTATCGATTAGTTATTTACTTTCGTTTTTATCCCAATTTAAAAATGGAAGAACAAAACGCGCATTTCAGACATATTTCATTGTATTATTTCCGAAAAGACAAGAACGCATCGCAAGCGCGCAAGAAGTTATCTGCCGTATATGGGAATGAGGCCTCGAAAGAAAGGCAGTGTCAAAATTGGTTTGCCAAATTTCGTTCTGGTAATTTTTCACTGAAAAATGCTCAACGATCTGGCCGTCCAGTTGAAGATGATGAAACCCATATCAAGGCCACTATCGATTCAGATCGTCATAGCACAGCGCGTGAGATTGCAGAGAAGCTCAATGCATCGCATACGTGCATTCAAACAAGAATTAAAACAGCTTGGATATGTCAAGAAACTTGATTTATAGGTCCCTCATCAGCTTAAGGAAATTCATTTGACGCAACGCATTAGCATCTGCGATTCGCTTCTGAAACGCAACGAAATTGATCCATTTCTGAAACGACTGATTACTGGCGACGAAAAGTAAATAGTATAAAACAACGTTAATCGGAAAAGATCGTGGGTAATGCAAAATGAACCAACAGACACCAAAAGCTGAGATTCGCCCAGGCAAGATTATGCTTTCATTTTGGTGGGATTATAAAGGAATTCTGTACTTTGAACTTTTACCAAGAAAACAAACGATTCATTCAAACGTGTACGTTCAATAACTCACCAAACTGAATGATGCAGTTCAATAAAAGCGACCAGACTTGGCAAATGGTAAGGTTGTTCTTTTCCAGCATGATAATGCAAAGTCCCAGACATCTTTGGTCACTCGCCAAAAATTATTGGAACTATAGTTGGGACGTAAAAGTACAGAATTTCTTTATAATCCCACTAAAATGAAAGCATAATCTTGTTTGGGCGAATCTCAGCTTTTGGTGTCTGTTGGTTCATTTTGCATTACCCACGATCTTTTCCGATTAACGTTGTTTTAAACTATTTACTTTTCGTCGCCAGTAATCAGTCGTTTCAGAAATGGATCAATTTCGTTGCGTTTCAGAAGCGAATCGTAGATGCTAATGCGTTGCGTCAAATGAATTTCCTTAAGCTGATGAGGGACCCATAAATCGAGTTTCTTGACATATCCAAGCTGTTCTAATTTTTGTTTGAATGCATGTATGCGATGCATTAAGCTTCTCTGCAATCTCACGCGTTGTGATATGACGATTTGAATCGATAGTGGCCTTGATATGGATCTCATTATCTTCAACTGGACGGCCAGATCGTTGAGCATTTTTCAATGAAAAATCAACAGAACGAAATTTGGCAAATCAATTTTGACACTGCCTTTCTTTCGAGGCTTCATTCCCATATACGGCACATAACTTCTTGTGCGCTTACGATGCGTTCTTGTCTTTTCGGAAATAATATAATTAAATATGTCTGAAATGCGCGTTTTGTTCTTCCATTTTTAAATTGGGGTAAAAATGAAACTAAATAACTAATCGATACAATTTTTTTACTAAATTAAAGGTGGAAGTCCAAACAACAAGGAAACAATATAAGTTAGATGCTTTGAACACGTTGACAAAAGAAAAGAATAAGCTAAGACCACCTATTGACAAATTCCACAATCAGTTGCCAACCATAGTATTAATATGATTCTACAAATATAATATTTGTATCAGTACATAGAAAAACAAACAAATTACTTATTAAATACATTATTTGTAAACGATATGTAATATGCATAAGTATACGTGTTGCAAGAAGTCGTGAGAAAGTATTTTCACTGTAATATGTAACATATTGTAGATAAGCAGTTGCCAATAAATGTTTATTTTTTATATGTAAATAAAAACATGTATTTTGTATTAAACTGTATTTCCAATTTATTTTCCGAGAAATTTTTTTAAGTAATATTGTGAGGTGATATACGTTGTCCGTGATAGTTGTAGTTGCTAGGCTTCGTCCGGAGTAATTGTCGCTATGGGCTGTAGATGTCACTGCTGGGGTACTGCTGATTTTTCCTCCGCTCCTTTTGGTGCGTGGAAGAAAAATCGGACTTCGGTCGCCGGGATTCGAACCCAGGTTTCGAACGTTCGTAACCTAAGGTGCTAACCACTGCGCCGTCTAACGCTAGTTAGTGTCGAGTGCCGCCACAGTACCCCCCCCCTTCCTAGTGATAACGCTATAGATCTTAATGTGGTAAAGCATCAGCCGATTGTTATCCTATCCGCGCAGATGTTGCGCGATATCTTCGATGTGGCCATGAATACCTCTCGGTCCAGTGCGGGGCGTTCCGTGTACGGTCTTAGGCCTCTGTTCCTATCTTTAGTATGACGTGCTGGTGGTGATGTCCATGAACTTTGCGATGGCTACATCACTCCTGGCTTGGTCATCGTCTCGTATCCTGTCACGTGCTTTGCGCATCGATCGGATGTGAGGTGTCCAGGTTTGCTAAAGATGGAAGGGCCGTTCCGTGTTCGTCGTAACGGTAGGTCCAGCTTGCCACAGTCTTAGATTTGCGATGATGGAAGTCTCGGTAGTGCTATCACGGTCATACCTCTGTTTCGCTGTCGTTCACGTCGGGGTCACCAGTTTCAGGTGGTATATGTTGTCCGTGATAGTTGTAGTTGCTGGGCCTCGTCCGGAGTAATTGTCGCTATGGGCTGTAGATGTCATTGCTGGGGTACTGCTGATTTTTCCTCCGCTCCTTTGGTACGGGATTCGAACCCGGGTTCTGAAAGTTCGTAACCTAAGACGCTAACCACTGCGCTGCCGTCTGACGCTAGTTAATGTCGAGTGGGGCCACGATTGTATTTGTTACGTCGCGTGATAAGGTCCGTGCGACGTCCTTTATTATCTGACCGTCAAGGCCTAAACACCATTAGACAGACCATCAGTAAACCTAAGAGCCCTACCATAAAGCGAATCTTATTAGTTTGCAGGAACCTTCAATCCTGCAATTATTTTCGGTTTATAGCTGGTACTTAAAACAGTCCTTAAATTTGTTGCACGTTCTTACAAATTACGGAGAAAGCAGGTAGTTAGCAAATGGGAAAAACGAATAGCTGCCTAACAGAAAAGCTGGTTTTTCCCATAAACAATGTCACCCATGATTCTCATAACGACAGAGCAGTCACTTGATCCCTCTAGACTTGCTCTCATCACTACAGAGCAGTCACGTTATCTATACTTCTTCTACGACATCAGGAGAGTCAACTCAACTTCTACTACTATATTAGAGTTGTTCTTGGAACGACGGAACAGTCTATCATCGGGAGTCTATATCAACAGAACGGTCAAGCAGTTATATCTCAGTTCTAACACTCTCATGCCTCAAGACTTCCTTGAAGACCACATATCTACCTGGACTTAAGCTCGGTCTTCAATTCAGTCATCATCTCTACCCGAATTCTCTCATCTAAGAGTAACCCATTTCTTCGTCACCTATGTCTTAAGCAGCGACGTTACTAACTTGTGTAAAGTTGTTGGAAATACATAGTTTATAACCCTGTTAATCGCAGCGTTATACCACCTCAACCACCCCTATCATCTCAACGGAAATCAGGGGATCAATCTATTCGCGGTGTCGATTCTTAGAATCATAACGGGAATTTACGACTCTAGCTGACGCGCTTCCTCGCGATCGCGTCTTCCCACAATTAGTCGAAAATATAGTATTTTCGATCTATCTTCGTTTCATCTAGTCAGCTTTGCCTGATCGTGGCGGCCTTAGACGATGAGCTTGACCCGGTACCTTTGGTCCATGATGACTGAGATTCATATTGAGAAAGAAATTTCCGACTCCTTGGAGGTGACGGAGGAGATTTCCTCAAAGGTTGTAAGGTACGTCTCGAACGATGTGATGAATACGGTATCGGTGATCCAGATGATCTTCTGTAAGAGGATCGGTCGTTCGACGAACGACCGCTCAACAGCCGACCGCTTGACGACCAACTGTCCGATGACCGACCGCTTGACGACTGACCGCTTGACAACTGACCGCTCGATGACCGACCGCTCGATGACCGACCGCTCGATGACCGACCGCTCGACGACCGACCTTTCGACGACCGATCGCTTGATATTCGGAAACTAACATGGGTATGTTCCCGATGTAAATATGTGTGGTGTTGTTGTCCACATATATGTAGTATCGTGGACAAAAGGTCTAAGATATCGGCCGAACCGTAAACAGAGTGGCGAGAGCCGCGGCATCGCCGGGTACATCAATGTGTCGTCGGTCTTCTTTTTAAGTGGATAGTTTCGTGGAAAGGGCCTGCGTGATCCTGGTCACGGGCGTTTCGGGACACGTGTTCCAAACGACGGGAAAAAATAAAGAGACGCTAAAGGCAGAGTTAGTTGAGAAGCCGGAGAGGACGGATGCAAAAAGTGTGCAGAGTGTGAGTTGAGAAGCGAGAGCGAGCGAGTGTAGAAGCAGGAGAGTGTGAATCGGGAAGTCGAAAGCCGCGTATGAAAATAGGACGTACGACAGCATTGTAATCATTTCGTTGCTTCGAATATTATTTATTAAATCAAAACATCATTACTTGTCCTTTCCTCTAAGACCCATTTAGATACTACATATATGACACGAACCAGCTGAACATTGGGCAAGAGTGTCCTCTGCCTAGGCAATTTGTACAGAGTGATGCCTTTTTTACTAGTTCATAGCGTTTGGTTGCCGATATGCCTTTGAAGATCTTGCAATACTTGATTTCATGAGGTCCGTGGCATGTCGGACACACCAACGTCCTGTTTGTTGTGATGAATGTTTGCCCTCGCGATAAGTTTTGTCGGTGACGGGGATGATTGGTGGGATGACCTTTTTGTTTTATTTGATTTTGTACGGATGTCATCCTCGTTAGCCCGTGTTTGAAGAAACTCCATCAAATATGTGTATGATGGCATTCTTTTACTAGGCAACGTGCGCTGCCATTTGCGAATGATGGACGAAGGTAGTTTCGATGAAGGCAACTCGATGAGTGCTATGTTTGAGGTGATAGGCTCGCCTAATTTTTCTAGTGCTTCAAGGCTCACCTTGACTGTTCCAAGCAAGTCTTCTAAGGCTTCTGATGTTTCCTCCGTGATTTTAGGATAGTTTCTTAGCAACTCCCAGTGCCGCATACAGATTCGACGGTGTCGTAAAAATATTCCCATTCTTCGATGGAGCCGTCAAACTTAGACAAGGGCTTCTCCGGTAACTTAATCGATATCGGTTCGAGCTCATTGCCGGACTCGCGTTTTGGGAGTATCGACTGGGTTGATGGTTGTAGTTGCTCAAGGAGGTCTAGTATTCGTGCGTCACAATGTTGTTATACTCTTGCGCTAAAGATACTAGATGCTCAGCTTCTTCCTGGTCTAACGCTTCCAATTCGTCTTGGACCGCGATTATTTTCATCCAATTCTCATCGAAAGATTTGCGGCAAGATATTAGGTAGTTCTTGCTTACGCGTCCAGACTCTTCATATTCGTCGAGTTGACGCTTCGTGAGTGTCAATCGGCTGATTAAGGCGCTTCATCTCCGCCGCAATGTGCTGATCTGTTCAGCGTGAGCCACGTTTTAGTTTAATAGCTTGAACGATCTTACCTTGAAGAACAGGACATTGGTTCGGGAATCGATTGCTACTCGTTACTGTACGACGTGCGGACGCGTATAGACTTAGCGTGGGAGGAGTTCCTTTTCGATGACTGCTCGTTTGGTTAGGTGATTAAGTCGATGGAATGTTGTTTTCATGTGACACTCTATGGTCATTGGTAAGTGCACTTTTCAATGGCACGTGATCTGGCTCGAAGGACCATGTATTTTTGATCTATCGCGGGGAGACGCGATCGCGAAGAAACGTGTCAACTGGAGTCGTAAATTCCCGTTACGATTATAAGAATCGACGCCACGAATAGATCGATCCCCTTATTTCTTATAGGTTAATAGGGGTGATTGATGTGGTATAACACTGCGATTAACAGGATTATAAAATTGATATTTCCAACACTTAATATACTAAATAGGTACACCGTTACGTATGATATAAATATCGTAGACGATACTTTGGCGTATGAAACTCCGATAGATGAGCACAATGTTCATTCGTAGTAGAGCAAGGCCCTTACAGTTGAATATAGGACGAAGTTGACTTTCTTGTTGTAGCAGAAGTAGCAATTGAATAGACTAAGTATAGATATGAAGTGACTGCTTTGTAGTCTAGACCACAAGTCTAGAGGGATGAAGTGACTGCTCTGTCGTTATGAGAACAAGTGAAGTTCGTTCTTGTGTGATTATGGAGGAAAGCTCGGTGTGAGTGTGTCTTTTGAACTAAGGACGTGGATTCGTTGTTCACACTTTTCGTTAGAAAATTAAGGGTAAAACTAAACACGAAGGTGAAACCTGTTACAGTAAGAACATTCCTTAGCAACTAAAAATTACTAAACATGGGTAAATCGATTGATAGGATGGAATGGGAAGCTAAATTCATATATACTATAAAATATATCTATCGAAATTATTATGAATATGTTTTTTTATGTTCTCTTGACATTATATCAAATCCTATTTCCTCTATTCAAATTGTAAGTTGGTAATAGGAATAATTATATCACAAATATATGATATAAGGTCTACGGATCTGTTTTGTTTACATTTGTACGTAATTAAGACGTAAGTTAATGATGGAAATCAACCATTACAATGAAGTATTTCGAGGTCATGACTGATAGTAAAATCGAGTGGAAAGATAAATAATATAAAATAACATTAAGATATCCTTGTTTAAAATATGAATTCTTAGTTGAGATTCGAATTTTGCTATAACGCAAAAATCCTTTTTGTCATCGTATATCTAACGTAATGCGAGACTTTCTATATCAGTATACATAGATATACGTACCTCTATGTGATTTTTTGGAATAAAAAGCCTTCTAAAAGGTATAATAACATATTGGATTGAACGGAAAGTTCGTTCTGTTTTTACGGCCAAACTGAAGCATGTGTTTTCTCCGTTACGTGTATTGTTTTTAATCAACGTGTGAACTATTTCTTCTAATGAATTTTCGCCATTATCGTGGCAATTTTGTTATTATTTGATTTTTATCGTTAAGGGAGTATTTTAGTCTACAAATTTGAAAAAATCGAAGATTTGTTTTCATATTTCCAAAATTTAGACATTCAAGAATATGTCCTTAAAAGGATTTTTCAAAATTTCATTTATTTTATGAGTTACAGCCAGTTTTGTGAGGCGTCTGCTCAGATCCGACCAGAACAAATGAACAATAAGACGGTAGACGATACCCGAGTACCTACGTATGAATACCCTCATAAAATCTTTATTGTATTTTATCCATTTTTGATGTATTTTTAATTCAATAATTCAATTGAAACGATGTTTGCGTTCTGAAACCCAAAATAATAACGAATCGTTAAATTCATTGATATGGACTTTCGCTCCGAAGTACATCCACGCAAGAACGCAAACAATTCAAATTTCCATTTTCCTCGCAGTATGTATTTTTAATGAAGGTTTTATACCCATATTAAAAATCTTAAGTGTCATGGGAATCACGATTGGCTCAGAAGCTCATGCGTTCGCAGTCAGGCGAGACGAAGTTCGCATCGCGCGCTCTGAACTCCGAGCTTCAGAGGCATCAAAAGAAGCCAGAACTGCTCGTCTCCATAAAAGAACTTCGGAGAATGAGCATTTTGAGATAGAGGAAGGTTACTTGTATAGAGCAGGAATCATCGATTAAAAATATGTAAATATGCTGTACCATTCTATAAGTAAAATTGCCGGAAACTTGTCTCAAAACTTTAAACGCGTTTTTCTCGAAACTACTTTTTTCGAGTTGGCGTGCACGATATCTCAAGTTCTAATGAACCGATTTATTTGAAATTTGGTGTGAATGTTCTTTATATATTTCTCTATCGCCTCATTTCTCCATGCTCAGATCAAAATTTTTAATTTTACTATTTTTAAAAAATTCAGAATTGTCAAAAAACATGCCAAAAAGAAAAATTTTTTCTCAAACGGTCGCCATTTTATAAAAAAATATTTTTTTGACTTTTCGAAGGTTCATGCTATAGCTGCATCCATACTAATTAAGAATCCAGATGACCAGAAAGGTTGAAATTATGCACGCCAGGACACCCTTTTTTTTGGACCCCCCATTTTGCCAGCTCATAACTTTGTGAATTTTGAATTTTTTTCGGTTAACTTTTTATGTAATCTTAAAATATCAATAAACAAATGATAAAAAAATGGATAGTAAAAATATTTTTTGTTTCGTTTCTACAGAGCTTCAAAAACCGCCCGAAATTCATGCTTCTAGACCAGAGTACGTATAGTTATATATAGTTATATATAATAGTTAAATAGAGAGGATCGTAACAGGATTAAACATCCTTAGCTCGAAAACTAAAATACGTAAGGAAGAAAGAAACAAAGAGGTGGAATAGCTAATGGTGTAACTGAGGTATCTACGTGCGACGACAGATGCTATTTACCCAGCAAATAATTGCGATATCAAAGCACATTGTAAATAAAGTGAGTCCAAAAGCTAGTGGTACTGTAACATTATTTGTCCTCATAATGAATAGAATCTGATATGATAAAAAGAAATTTGTCCTTGAATTTTTCGCTCAAAGACTATTTTGCGGCAACTTTGCTTTACAGATCTCTACCGATACAAAGTTGCAAAATGTAGAATAACCCTGTGATGCTCTTGACCTGAAAATAATTTTTTTATCTACTGTACTATAATGTTTAATAATATAATGTTTTTTCTTTTTCCTATTATTTTCTTCTACTAATATGTTTGATTTCGATGATACTAACTTCGAAAAATGTAACAGCTAACTTTTATCCACGGACAGATAAGTCCTTTGTGCCCATGCACGTGCGTTGTGACGTTGTATAGATTAAAATATAGATAATTATAGAGTTTAGCGTACCGTTTTACTTGTATGTATCATATTCTAGGTACAATAATGCCATAAAATTCGAAGGGAGAAAAAATGGGTTCGATTTTTGATAAGCAAATTTATCGCTAGTTAACGTCTTGTTCCATTTATGACAGTTTAGAACGACGATAGAAAATAGATGAATTCGTTGGCGTAGAATGATTAGACGCGGTAAAGCTAGGTTCTCCATTCAACGGCTTAATCGAGTTGGTATAGGTGTTGATGTAAACACGTGGTTTTATCGTTCGTTTAAAACTTTCTCTTTCGTTGCTTGTTTTTCTTTTTGTTCGCGCGTAAACGGACGGATGCGTCGAAAACGAGCGATTTAATTTAGTAGCCAGGCAGTCGTATACAACAACACGATGGTGGAAGTATTTTTTCGTCAAAGGTTCGCATTCGCGCGCCGCGTTTCGTACCCGTAGCGCTTTTTCTCTTCTCTTTTGCCAACGAAACAATTGGTCAGGGGTGAACACGAGAAACGGCGCGCATGTACGCGCACACACAAACGTACTCATACAGCTACATCATACAGACACAGATGTGGAACGGGGATGACATGGCAGGAGGAGGAGGCTTGAAATGGGGTGGCGGGAGAGTGGTGAGATTGCCGCGGAGCGCGGTGCAGCAGCACGGAGTTGGATGAGAGAGATGAAGTGGTAGATTAACGTCAACCGACGTAGCCCATTCATAACTGGCCTCTCTTCTGGCCGTGCGCGCTCCGAACCGCCTATGTATACGCAAACCTCCTCTATACGGCGATTTATAGAATTGGAAAAGCGATATCGGAAAAATAGTAAACTTTATTGATGAATCCCTTCCCGACCTTTAAGCGATATCGCAGCGATCGAGTCGACCGCATTCCCCTGCTACTCTGGCACCATGCTACAGGTGGCATGTAAGCCAATCCATGTTGCTCTCCACTCTTTTTATCGCTTCTCTCTCCCTCCCACTCTTTTTTTCTCCCCACTCTCTTTCCCTCTGTCTCTTTTTTTCCTTCCTAACAATTTTTAATGCTCTTAAAATACGGTTAAATTAAAATTCTTCCGAGCTGCCATCGCTGTTGATTACTTCGTTTATTTAAACGCGAGCGTCGACTACCGCCGCGCGCACAATTTCTATCTTCCTTTCTTTCGTATTATGATCGAGTTACGTATTTCTTTCTCCTAAACAACTTATTCGTAAACCTTGTTCCATCTATATTCCAGGATCGATTCCCTTCCCTGCCATTTTTCAATTCAATTATGAGAGCTAATGTGTGAAAAATTTTTCTAGCTAAAATAACGAATTTTATTTAGGTTTCAAATTATTCTTAATCTAGGAAGGTTTTGAAATTAATTGGTTTTTTCGTTCCTTCTACATGTACCTTTATTGTATATTCTTGATCCTAATAACGCTATAGCTATAAGTATTTCTAAAGTTATCTTTCTCCTTTTGTAAAAGCAATCTCAGTACACAATATGCCAAATATTCGGAGATTGTAGACTGTTTTTGTCAAAACCGTGAAAATGAGAAACGGTGAAACTATTCTCATAGTTTATGAATTTAAATAAAAAACTACGGGGATAAAGTTGTCGCTAAAGGCGATGTACGAGAGAACTACGACGATCATATAAAAATCTGATCGTTCGTAATCGTATATAGAATAAAAAACAATGTGTTCTTTCTTGGGAATATAATATTTTTGTTCATTCTAATTATACCTTTATTCTTGACAGGATAAAAATACATTATAGTAAAAGCATTCGTGAATAATTATTTCATTTCTAACATTTCGATGTTATAAATAAAATATTATTTCGATACATCGCTAAAGTGGTTAAAAGAAGTCGATTAAACGTGAACGTTTCTTTAATCGTCACAATAAATATAATTGATCTTGATGAAGAAAGCAATACGAGAAAGAGTTAAGAGCAACATGCGTATCGAACCATTCTACGAAAAAATGAAAAGAAATAGATTGAAAAATTTGACTCGAAAATTTGATTCACTATTTGTGTTGACTAAATAGGCATGGCAAATGAAACAGATATGATATCTAAAATTAAAGTAAAAATTAGAAAACTAGAAGCTGAGAGTAGGAGTAGAAATAGGAGTGACCATCCGATAGAGTATAGAGAGTAGAAAAGAGGAAGCGCGCAGTATCGAAGATATCGGCGCGGCGCACGGGACACTGTAGCTTTGCAGGCTTTAATATCGTGGCATTCCCTTTATACCAACGAACGAAGCACAACGCGAGATCCACTTTAATCCTAATATACCATACGTACGATGCGCCGGCAAAATAATGGCACAGTTCGTAACATCAAAGCAGTCGACATTCACGTAGATCGCGCGAATCCAAAACCGATCAACGTCACTGTCATCGACCAGTTTTCCTCAATTTTCTAGCTATTCAAAATTTCGAATAAGTCACGTTAGATGGCGCTACTAGTTGCGTGGAACGCAACTCTTCCGACAAAATATTTTCCGTTCACGATGTTTGTTCGAATCGTAGGAAAATTCTTGTCGAGATGTACGCAGGACAATATCCGATCGTACGTTAACGATCGTTGAAAAAATAAAAACTTTTCTCTAAATTGACGCAACCTTGTTCGAACTTACGAGTGGTGTTGAGAACGTTCGAGATAATTTTCACGATATAATTCTAGAAAATATTTTACGGAAACTAATGAGTCAGTAACTTTGCAGGCTGTCGGGTATAGGCAAGGGAGAACGTATATACGCCAAGACGAGAAGGACGTCCTGTGACGCATTCAATTGAAAATCTCAAGGCACCCTCGTGCACCGTTGGAAGATAATATATAGGGTTACATTACGTGCAAAATCGATCAGTTATTTTAGCTAGGAATAAAATTTCTAATGAAACAGCTAGCGATCGTTTTTTTCTCATAGAAAATAGTATACACTCCATTCTTCGAATAGCAATATTTAAGCTTATCTGTTGTAAAGATGGACGCTTAAATTTTAAATAGATATTCTCACTACATGCTCATATTTTATTTATTTATCGTACCTAATAAATGGAGATAGATGAAACCTTAAAAGAAACAATTAATAATTATTTGTCACTATTCGAACTTATACAACCGAAAATATATCATGATTCGAAGGGAGTTGCGAAACGTCAGCAAATGGAATTCTATTTAATTCAATGCGATTGTTACGTGAACTATTAAAGCTCTGCACATGCCGTTGAATAATTGATGTACGATATCTTTCATAAATTGAAAATTAATAATAAAACAAATAAAGAAGAAACACCAGGACGGAGTAAACGTTAAAAGAAAAATAAAATCTGCTGAAATATAAATAGTAGTAAAATTTTCTCGCTTTCTCATTTATTTTAGCAAAAACGGAAGAACACATCACGTTTCATTGAAGATCATACGAAGCCACAAATGCAAGAATTCCCAGAAGTTCTATCAAAATGGTTACTTGTTCGATTCTTATCTTATGTTATTATCTTAGTAACATTATACATAATAGAAATAACTGTATATGACGCAATAGTAACTTAAAAACAATCTTTATAAATCTCGAAAAGATTTCGTTCAATTTCGTAGTTATTGAACGACTGGTTATGAATAATGATGCAAATGAATTATTTCCAACTATATTGTTCTAATCTTAAATGCGTTCTTCAATTAATTCTTTAATTAGTGCACGAATTAGTTATTATGTACATATATTCTTTGTATATGTATATTACATTGCATTCGGTCGAGCATATAATGACAAAACGTCTACAGTTTAATTTAATCAAAAATGTATACATATAATCTTTTATATGTATGTAGTCGCGAATTAAAAAAATGGTATAAAACAATATCTTTTCCTCTCAAAAACAATTATTTTCCTCTTCTATAAGTTATGATATATCTGTAAAATGAGATAAGTATTCGGAAATTCAGATATACATTTTTCAATACTATCGTTTTACAGATTAAACAAATTAATAGGAATACCGTGGGAAATATGATCAAAGTTGAAATTTTACTTTTTAATACGTTTATCTTTCCAAACTTTTTCACAATCATATCCTCCCCTTTTTTTGAAAATTATTGACATTTCATTTTACAATCGGTTTATTGGTTTGCCTTTTTATAGAGTAACAACGAATAACATTAGTATTAAAAGTACTTTCATTAATAGACGCATGATATGTTTTTATATGTCATATGTATAATAATCAGTATGTACGTATATTTATTAAATATTTAGAATGCGTATTGGTGCTGGTTTTAGTTATTCGAATCTTTCAACTCTTGTCTTTCGTTTGTTTTAGAAAATGTAATATAATTATTTCACGTAACTATCTGTGATTACTTTACAAGTATAATTTACATTCTACTAGGAACATTTCAAAGCAGAAATAATTCAAATAGAGGTTTAAGTTCAAGTAAAAATAATTTTTGTTTAAATTAGACAGAGATACATATGTAAATGATTTGGGTTATAAGGCAGAATATATGCGTATATACACATACATACATATATATCTCCCTGTTTTCCGTTTCTCTAAAGATATCGAATCTTAAAATGCTCTAAAAATTTATTAACTTCTCATTAGTTTTTACGTTTTTAATTAAGAGCATTGTCGAAGCAGGTTAGAGTGCAATCTAATACACGAGCGAACGAATCAGGTAGAACGAATGGTACGAGTTAGCTTTCTTACTTTCTTCATATTTCCGATCGTACGTTCTGTATAACAAAAAAGAAACAAAATAAGAGAACACGAAAGGGAGATGGGAAGTAAAGAGAGAGAAAGAGAGCGAGCTAGAGAGAGCGAGATAGAGAGGGAGAGAACGAAAGAGGAAAGGTAAGGAAAGAAGTCTGAGAGGCTCGACGGGCCACTTTCACCTGCTGGCCCTTAAGGGCTCAAAAATACGTGAGAGGGCCGAGAAGTTTACGTAGACGCTCGTTACACTTGCTCAAACAACGGAAGTCGCAAGTGCAACGACGAACACCGTTGATTCCCTTAATTTGACAATATCTGCTTTAACGGAAAGGCGGTTGATACATTCCCTTTAATATATACAACATAAAAAGTTTCACGACGAATAAAGCGAGTAGGAGTGAGAGAATGGAAGCGAGTGAGTGTGCGAGCAAACGTGCGCGCGCGCGAGTGAGAGAGTCTAAGGGAGAAAGAGGTGGAGAACGGTGTGCGTGGGGTGAGTCACGGGAGGAACAGGAGGATGAGGAGGAAGAGAAGGAGATGGAGTTGCCGCTGCAGGGAACGAGTGGGGAATAAAGAGGAGTCGTGGGTGGGGTGTGAGTTAGGGGTGCGCGCATAAGAGACAGAGAAAGAAAGAGCACGAGGAAGAAAAAGAGAGGAAGTAGTAGCGTCGATGGGTGGCGAGAGGAACATAAGAGACGGCAGAGGAGGCCTGGTTCAAGCGAGAGAGAGAAAGAGAGAGAGACGATAAACGCTCGAAAAGGTATCGACCAACGGTTGGATATTGCTGGATTTTTAATAAATTTAAACATCGCTGTTTATGGGGGACAGTATGATTTTTGCGAATGGCAAATCCGACGGAATAAAATTCGAGATGTCGCGGAATCGTTCGCTTTCGGTGAAAGTAGAAGTCGCGAGTTTTTCATTAACGCATCGGTCAATAATTTCACGTTTTATCCTTTGAAAGACAAAGAGAGTAGCGGCACGAGCGAAAGCCGCGAACGATGAGAGAGAAAGAGAGCTACGAGACTGTGAGAACGAGAGAGCGAGGACGGAAGGGTAGGAGAGAAAAAGAGAAAGTGCGAGAGAGAGAATCAGAGGGACGAAGAGGAAGATAGCAGAGACGATGGCTCTGAGCTACCAACGGTTTTGCTATTGTCCACGGATTCCCAGAGTAAATAGTTTTCTAAATTCGCAGAAACTGTGGAAAAAGAATCTTTTTCTCTGATTCGATGATTTTCAACGAACTGGATATTTCCAGAGAAAAGTTTGATTTTTATAAGGGACGATTAAAATTCTAAAAAAATACTAGAACGATCGCAAATGGACAATTCCATGCCAGTTCATGAGGTCTCGTTTATTTTTGCATTTTAAGGCATTGAAGAAAAGAAAATGTTAAAAAATAGGAAAAAGCGAGCGCTCGGGTACAGGGTGAGAGCTGAAGAGAGGGCGGCTTGAGGGAAGAACTAGGGAGTGGGAAAGATGTGCACAAAAACGTACTGACGAACGTACAATGAAGCAAAAAGAGGTATCTAACCTACCAACGCGAAGTAGAAGTCTGTAGGCCCGGGAAAAAGTTGTGCCGGCAGGATCGGGGTGCTAGCTCAACCGGACTAAAGTAGAAAGAAGACGAGTCTCGCCGGTAGTATTCTTTAAAATACTCTTATATGACCCACCTGTATGTTGTCGCTGCTGCGTAACAGTCATCTAACGTTCATCCGGACAATTCTGCATTTATTTCGCCAATTCAACTTTGTTCCTCTTCAACTCGACCTTTTTCACATAATAGCTTTGCAAGACTTAATAATTACACGCTTGTCTATGCACGTGTACGTGTACATGTATTTTTACCTTACAATAAAACAAATATTTATTAACGTAAGAAGTGCGACTCTGAATTCATAGAATTCATACTCGCTCGAAAAATCAGCCAGCGAGTAAAATGTGGATTTATGAGTATATATCAAGCAGGAATTATGTATAACAAATTATTCGTATAATAGATATGATAGAACGTGTGGTATATAAATTATGTAATAAAGAGTCATGGCTGTTAAAACGAAGAAATTTTCGAATAGTACAACGTTCGCATTTTTTCATATTTGTTGTTCTACGTTTCAAAAAGGATAATACGAGAATAGTTGCAAGGGATTACATACGATGTACGACTTAAATTATTTATCAGTTTTACATGTTTTCGAAGTGAGAAGATATTTCTTCGCCGTCACATTCATTGTAATTTTCTTTTTTTCCAGCATAAGGATTTAAAATGTTGGTAACAATATGCGATAGATGTGCATAGTATGCGATTAAAATTGCAGTATTTCGATTGCATTGAAACCATCGTGTTACATCACTGTTATTACATTCTCCACATTCACGTACCTACTTTGTGCCATATGGAAACGGTTTCTATTACATCGTGCGAGTTTGTTCCCTCTTCGTTGCTTCAACTTCGTTAAATACAAGAAGCTCCCCCAATTCTCTTTTCAACGTAGTATGTATGTACATATTTGCAATACCACAGCATGCAATTTTCATCGTATAGCAAGGATCTTCAAAATCCTTTCAAATTATGATTTTATTACATCTTCGTTTACCTCTCCAAAGATAGAAATTTTCGAGACAAATTTTTACTGCTGATACACGTAACAACGTTAAATGATCGAAACTAAAACGCAGAGCTGCATTAGTGGTAAGACATAAGAAACCTCGATTAAACGTTCTAACAACAAATACGGTCTAACGAAAAGTAGCGAAGAGTATCTGTTACGAAGATTTGATTTATATGGCTGAGACGGCTTCGATCACATATTCCTATCATCGAGAACGAGAAGAGGAAATGACGAAAGCGTTGGACGAATTTGGTTACGTTAGGATTAGCGACGAGCTCCAGTATGTCGCAAGCAGGTTCGCGTATTCATTGACTATAAGATCCGAAGCTTCTATAAATAATTCGAAAAAAGTACATACTTCCAAGTAAAGTTTCCAAGTAGTACAATACGTGCAAGCAAACTTCAACTTAATTAAAACAAATTCAAATCCTCCATGAATGCTTTGGGAAACAGAAAATGTACTGCCACGTAGAGTTGAAATTCGTATTAATGCGTAGGTAGCTTTAAAAAAGAAGAAAAGGTCAGAGTACGGAGGAAACAAACACGGGACTGGCGCGCGGTATTCAGGTAGTTTCCTACATTCAGGTGAATTCGCTTACTTGTCCGTCCTGAAGCGGGTTGCTTTACGATGAATGCCCATCTTTCCCTTTTGCCCTCTACACCCCGGGCCAAGCCCACACCGGAAGATCCCTGCGCGCACCGTGCCCCGCGCTTTTGTCTCGAAGAATCTGCACAATGCTTCCTTCTCTCGTGGAACCCAACCCCGCATCTTCCTCCCCTGCTCCACCTTTTTTTTTTCCTTGATTCAGATTCTCTGGCTCTATGAGAAGGACTTAATCACACGCGGCAACTGGGATTTGTCCCTTCTCAGGTAGTCTCGTTTAGCGTTCACTGTTCGGATCTCCTTACATTCCGTCTCTAACAAAAGCTCCCGCTTTCTTTCGAAAAATACTTTATCAATTATCTCCGAATATCGATTTAGGTGTTCTTCAACTAAACTTTATATACTATCATCCACATAAAAATGAATTGGATGATGTGTATCTCTAATAATAATTATATATATTCTCTATCGTTCTTGTGTCTTCCTAACGCAAAATCTGGAATTTCGGCCAGAAATTCCTGCCTTTTCCCGAGCAACTCGCTCTTAAAAGTATTTTTAAAGGTTCTCGTATTCAAGCAACTACCTGTCCGAAGATTTTTTTAAGCCATCGCCTTACTCGTCGTCTTTATTATCCTAATTCTAATGGAAAATCCTAAATCTCGAAAGAAAGTTCCCATCGACTTCGGAGAAATTTGCTCTGAAAACTGTTTCGAAAAATCGTCGTATTCAAAAAATCGCTTGTCGCCAGATTTTTGAATGCCACCTCGTTACTCACCATATTCTTCTCTTACAAAATCCCAAATTTCCATCAACAGTTTTCAACAACTGCCGGTCCCTGAAGCCTCGTCTCCACTGAAGCAACATCGAGCAATTTTTTGTTGTTGCTCAATGTTTCTTGGAAAAGTCGTCAGCGTGGACAAAATATTTCTACAAGTTTGCTGTTTGTTGGAAATGTTTTGGAACATGCAGCAACAAGAGGTGACGAAAGTTAGCTCGATGTTGTCTCAACAAAGACGAAGCTTATTCTCATATTCAGTCGAATTTCGGACAAAAATTCCTGCCACTTTCCGACAACTTCATTCTCGAAACTTTTTAGAAATTTCGCCGTATTCCACATAAAGCAAAAACGATAGTCGTTTCTAAGATCTTTCTGAGAAGGATCATCATTTTTTATTTAAGTGTAAAGCAGTGATCGGCAAATCTTAAAGGAATTTTTCAAAAAGTTAGGTGATTCAAAAATATTAATTTTTTTTATATTAATTACGAATAACTGTTACGAGTGAATTAATCTTTACAGTTACCGATAATTATCGTCGACGAGTGAATTTTGCTTTCTGATTTCCGATAATTCTTATCGATGGAAGGGATCTTTTTCGATTACTTCCGACCATCGTCAATTTGTATAACATTATTAATAATTCATGAGTACCTAGAGGTAAAGCATAAATTGATTTTTTTTTATGAAATTTGATATTTCGCGGGATACCTCAATAGAAGTATGCTCAAGAATAAAAGATGAATATGTTTGAGTTTTGTAAACGAAATTAAACAAAGAGACTCATTCCACGATTAGAATAATTATAAAATACATATATTCTATAGTGAAGTTTATTTATTATAGTGCGTTGAAGAAAGATGAATAGTGAACGTCGATGACTAAAAATAGATCTGAAACTTTTTAATGAATGTAGTATCTATTGAATTACTATCAAGGCTAGCATAGAATACCGATTTGAAGTAATCGAGCATTTGTGGAATAATTTGAATTATTTAATATATAATATAATTGAACATAATTGAACGCTGTACAAACAACAAATTTTTGCTTGGACTCTAAGCGCGCTATAGACTTAACACGTTAGTATAAACTGTGGCAGAAAATATTTGATATATTTAACCTCGTATTAACTCTATACTTTTTTATCTTTCCAAATCTTTATTGGTTGATTTGTGTTGTGTCAACATATTTTCCAAAAGTATTTAGTACAAACTGCAATTGGATCTTATTTTCTATTTGATAAGCATCTTGTCTATTTCATTATTATTAAACATATGCCTTTACACGTTATTGCATACATGTGTATTACGTAATTGTACTCCATATCTGAACCTTTCAATCGAAAATGGAAAGCTACATTTTTTGAGATTGTTAACTAGATTTGCTCCACGAGTGTATATTATATTTGTCGTATCTTGCAATTTATCTTTTACATGCATAACCCTGTATTCCAGAAAGCTTCTCTAATCCAATTGAGAATGCACAAAATTTGGTTCGCGTAATAATAAAATTGGAACTTACCTTGAACGATGCTCTGCCACTTTTATCAGCCTCGAGACTTCACAAAGGAAATGAAGATGAAGGATTTGGATGATGCGGAAAGTACGTTATCAAAGGTACACAGTATGAAAAATTTGAAAGGGGTAAAAACGATAGACATTTTGAAAAACGTAACGTATTCTATATTTAACAAACATCTTCTTCACGTCTGATATTTACAATCACACAATGCGCGTGTATTTGCTAACATATTCGTCGTTGAATATTTACAGTACATAATTACAAAGTGCAATACGGACGGAGCGATCAGCAGGCCGAATTCCTCTTCAGTTCTTCGCGCTAATACATACAATAAACTATAATAGTAGTCGAATATTTGGAAGTTTTCTTAGGAAGTGTTCACAATGTTCCGACCAGTTGAATTGTCACTAAGTTAGGATACGAAGGTTCTTCGTTTCGTACAGACGGATATCCATCGCGTCTTACTCCCTTATCTTTACTTCTTAAATAGTTACCATTATAGAGGTCAAAATAAAAAAGAAAAATGTAATAAATGAGAAGCTCGTAATTTCTCGATTTTGTGCTTCAAATCTTATCTTTCTGGTTTGAGCACGCGTGCGTGCGTTTTTATATTAAGAGATAAAAGTAGGAACGACTGCTTTGTGTTCGATAATAAGATATATCGTTAAAAGTTTTATTGTCAAATGTTAAATCAAGAGAATGAAATTTGCCGTTTATTAGAAAAAAATGTTTAAGTATAAAGTTAGACAGAAGATCGTTCGTATACTAATTGTATATTTGATGGTCAGCAACGTTAAAAAAATACACTGTCATTACAACTTTCGTAAATGTCTATATTATCATTTGTATCAGAAACTTTTAAACAAAATTGACAAGATATTATTATGTACATATATACCCTATCAGTTAAGCTTTTATTGTTTCTTTGAAAATTCAGTTTCAATTTCTTCGTTCCTACTTACTTATCGAAACAAATAGGATCGCGTTCTGATAAACATAAACATGTGTATTTCACGCAAACGAAAGAAAAGATAACACTCATACATTTGTTTCGTCATGCAGAGATTGTCCGCATACCTTATGTAAAGTGCATCGTAGATATAAGTAAATTCTTTATACAGCTATTCACAAACTTAAAAAATTACCATTCGATTAACTATTGTGCTATTCTCTTCCAAGCACATTCGTTTAATTACAAATAATATTACAGCGTTAGTTCGATGCAGCCGCTGAGGCGACTTCGCTTTTGAAATTTACGTTCCCAGTAAAAAGAATCTGTAAAGTTCTCCTTCAGTTTCTTTTACATATAATTTTCTTCTAGAAATGAACATTTCTTCGCTGAGTGCATGCAACTATTCTTCTACTTATTGATTTAACCCTGCTCATGATCGCCCCGAATTTCATCTACGTTCCAATTTGGCTGTCATTTCAAGAAACAGGAAGGCTTGTAAATGAATATATATATATACATACATATATATATATGTATTCTGAAATTGGGACAAGAAATCACGCGTATTGACATCTCTTTCGTGTCATTTTCAAAGTCAAGAAATTGCTTAATACCGAAGTAATACGATTACGTCGACACTGATCCAAAAGACGTAGCTGAATTAAATAAAATAAAAAACTGATTTCGCGTTTCCTCGAATAATATTAACTATTTTCCTTTTTCTTAAATAGATATTGTACGTTTTATGCGTACTACGTGATAATATTTGAATCTAAATAAAAAATGACAACGGAAACGTAAATTTCCAATTACACATTTCTTCTACAATTTATAAATAATTCGATTGGCTTGTACAGTGGTATTATTGATGAATCTCGTTATGGAACTGTAATATGTAGTTACAGATCATCATGCATTTCTCTTCTATTATACGTAAACGTTCATCGAGGGGAGATTAGCGGAGAATATTGGCCCGTAAGAGAATTGCAAATGAATTTATTACATAAGTATAACGAACGCACTTCTCTTTTCCACCTGACACTTAAATAATAATGATCGTTGAATTCGGCGCGCCGAAAAGCCACTCCGATCCGTTGTTCATTTTTATATAAAAGCTTATGCAACAGTAAACAATGAAAATAGGTTGAAACGTAGCTGAGACATTTCGACTTATCGCGTTCTTGTTTCTTATCCTTCACCTCCTCCTCCTTATTTCATCTTTCCTCGTTTCCGTTTTCATTTGACGGTATATTGGTATATTGTCGAGCTTTCTTACTCACTGATTTTTTAAGCAAATGTATTTATCGACGTTCGAATGTTTATCGTTCAATCTCCTGCCTTTTCTTTTTTTTTTTCATATTTATTTTCATGAAATACGCATCTATCGAGTAACTGTTGTTTCTTTTAAAAATTGATGACTTTTAATCGATTTTGCAGCTTTACTATTAATGTATAGGTACATACATACGTTATATACAGGACAGGAAGTTTATGAATGAACCCGTGACGTTATTATTTCTCCTAAATAAAAACGTAATATCATTGAAAAGTTTCGACGTACATTGCAATTGTTTGCTGAACGAAAGAAATGACAATGAAATATCTTTTACACGTTGTATGAACTCGAAAATTTCATTTGCGCGGAACAATTAATATTTTCTTTATACGTGTAGTCGACGTTTCGCTGAGATTCGAGATCGTTTAGAACGTACATCCTATATTCGTAATTTCAGTTTGCAATGCTCTTTAATAGGAATATCAATCGCATCGTTTTCGTCAGTCTACGAACTCAACGTATATATGTAGATAAATCGAGAAAACGTATTGTAATTTTTAACGAAACAAAGTAAATGTCGTTAAGTGAAATGTAATGCACGCGTTAAATGATCATAAACGAATTTGTTTAATGACGAATAACAAAAATCGTGAAAGAGGCTAGAAATCACGTACATTTCACGTACATTTCACGTACATTTTACGTACAATTCACGTTCATATTTTAATAAGACAAGTGAAACGCATAATATCTGTAGTAATACAAACGTTCAACGATAAAACTTAGGTGATACGAGATGCATAATAATCGGTACTCTTTTATACACATACAAGGTGTGCAGGTGTGCATGTGGCGTACGCACAAATCATGATAACATGTGTGATAGTTAGTTTGAAAACATACAAGTTTCTGATATTTCGGAATTATTTTACAGCGTTAGTCGTTTAATTCTCGCAAAGCAATTCGCTTAATTTACGTTTCATTCTTGCGACGATAGCTAATGTAAGTGAAACACGTCGATCATCGATAGTTGCGAATAATTCATACTAAAAGCATCAATGTTGTGTAAGAAAAAATTGTACAAAGATCGCAACAACACGGCACTGCGAAAGGTTTCGACGATACACGAATGTCTTTATCACATCGTTCGATGTTATTTCTCTTCCATGCTATTATGTACTCCTATGGCGTATTCACGACAATTCTAATGGTATACATGTGTACTCCGTTCGACCAATTAGAAGTAACAAAGATATTACGCGATGTATATTTTACGCCTTTAGGCGTTTCTATTATATTAACATTCTTCGTTATCGATATTATTCGGTAATTATATAAAAGGTTATCTGAAACGCGCCGGACATTGTAGGAGTCTTGTTATATTTAATAGAGAATAAATACAATAGAAAAATCAATTAGAACTGTGTCGTTGTTGTTCTTGTTGTTGTTTCTCTTCATCGGTTAGGAGAAATAGGAGTCGCTTATTTACTGTAAATAATTCCTGAAGTGGATTTCCGAAAATCCATTCGTTGAGAATTATAGGAACCTTTTCTCTAGCCTTTTTGACATGTACGATTATACGTATGTAGATATATCTTGTTCATCATATCGTGACAAACATGATATAACAAAGAGTCGATGCATCGAGGAAACAAAACAAGGTAATGGATAATGGGGATGCTGGTGTTGACGAAGAACAACCGAACTTCATCCGTTATTGCTGTGCACGCGAATCTAAATTCAGCAGCTTCGTTCATTGCGTACTTGCCACGCTTTACGTATATTCTATATTATTTGATGGATATTTCGTCGACATATTTCAGCATATTTTCTAATTTATATATGTACATATAAATACATACATAGATACATTTATATATATAGCATTAAATCGATGCTATAAAATGCATTAATATGTAATTTGCTAAGCTTCTTTTCAAATTAGACGAATAATATAATCGCAAGGTGGAACGATCCGTTTCTAATCACCAGACATTGCATTCGTATCTAATTGTTTTTATAATTTTCTGTACAATACATTGTTTAAAACGGTCTTTTAGACGTAAGGATATATAACGTACAGATTGGAATACACTTGTTTAGAATAGCGTATTTCAACTATTACAGGAAGTATATCGAGTGTCTTTTGCGTGGTGAAAGATGGAAGACCAAAAGATGCATGACCAAAAGATGCATTTTTGTCTCGTTATGTTTCACTGCTTCAAAAAAGACAGTGCGCCTAAAAACACTCCAAAGGAGATTTGTGACGATTATGGTGATCGGTCTATAACTGTTCAAACAGTCCGGAATTGGTTTAGGAGGTTTAGAGCCGGAAATTTTAATCTGAAAGATGAAGATCGCGGACGTCCGCCGCTGATACAGACCTTATCAAGGCCTACCTCGATGAAAACCCAAGGTCTAGTGTTCGTGAGATAGCAGATGCTTTAAATATCCCGCGAACAACGATTCGTGAGCATTTAACAAAGATTGGGTACGTTAATCGCTACGAAGTGTGGGCCCCCATCAACTGACGGAGAGCAATCTCCTGAATCGAATATCGACATGCGATTTGCTAATTCAACGCAACAAAAGAGAGCCATTTTTAAAAAAGTTAATTACTGGGGATGAAAGTTGGATTCTCTACGACAACACTGCACGCAAGCGATTTTGGTCGAGTCAAGTGTCCTCCAACGGTAGCAAGACCAGGACTTCACCCGAAGAAGATGCTGCTTTCAATTTGGTGGGACTGAAAGGGTATTCTCTACTACCAAGTACTTGCGAAAGGGCAAACGATCAACAGTGAAAAATATTGCACCCAACTCGAAAAACTTAAGGAAGCCATTATCACAAAACGTCTTGAAATGGTGAAACTTCTAAAGTTTGATTGGGATGTTTTACCACATCCTCCATACCCTCCAAACCTTGCACCATCGTCTTTCACTTCGTTTGCTGATTTGAATTTTCTATTGCGAAGAAAATACTTTAGGGAGAGGAACAAATAATAGTCCGGTGCAATATTTTTCACTGTTGACCGTTTGCCCTTCCGGAAATAATTCCGTTGCGATCTTCATCTTTCAAATTAAAATTTAGGGCTCTAAACCTCTTAAACCAATTCCTGACTGTTTGAACAGTTATAGGCCGGTCACTATAAACGTCACAAATCTTCTTTGCAGTGTTTTCAGGCGTACTGTCTTTTTTAAAGCAGTGAAACATAACGCGATGAAAATACATTTTTTGTTCTTCCATCTTTCACCACGCAAAAAACATTCGATACAATTTCTACTAACGTCGAAAACTGTTCTCTTGCCTTACCAGAGGATAACTAGTGACCACACGATTGAAGGTAGAGTGATCTGGTCGTTTGTTTACTTAAGCAGAACGAGATAAGGCCCCGAGCGGCGAACACGAAAAGAACTTTCCGGACGACCTAATATTACCAAGCTGTACATTGGATAAGATCGTCAACCGATTGCAAACTGATCAGCTGACAGTTAAATATCAAACAAAGGTATGCTTATTAGACTTTCCTATGAGACTTTAAATTAGCTGGCAATCTGTCGACTCAAATCGGCCGATTTCTAGACTTCGAAAACATTATCATCTATGTTTATTTATAATGGAAGCGGCTATATATAGTTATATATTTATTATATAACAATTCCATTATAAATATACACATTTTACATATGTAGAGTTTCTAGCGACCTTACCCCAGTCTGTACGATTGAGTTATAGTTGACAATAGCAAACCAATTGTAAATCTTTGTCTTTTAATAGTTTTGAAATAACACATTATAAAAATTTCAAGAAATTAGTTCAAATTTTTATAGGTATTATACACACACATAAATACATAATACTTAATACTTTCGTATTACGAAAATACCCCATAATTCACCGCCTTTCCAACGTCTTCACAATATTCAATATGCCAATAGAGTTTGTGTAATTTTACTAGAAATTTGTTCGTTTTGATAAAGGAAATATAATAAGCGGCACAGTAAGTGACTGAATCTTAACAGGCACAATGAATAGTGTCGCAATTAATTACAAGAATTATTAGGTATAATATTAGGAAAATTAATTAATTAAGGGCATTAATTTTTTCTCTCGCTCGTATCAATCAAAAGTTCAATTTCTCTCTATCTAATAACACCAAAATTATCCTACAATTGCGTGGCCAAATGCGAACGATATGGACCTTACGTCCATATAAACATAAACTAATGTACTTTCTATAAATTGTAAACGATAGATTGTCCCTGGTACGTCCATAGTCATAACGCATAACTCATAACTATATGTGACCCTTGTTTTGACTGTGAAATCATCGAATTGTTTACCACTGTGGAACGACGTCTTCGAAAGAAGGTAGTTCAACTGCTACCAATTGTAAGCAATAAAAAGGAACAGATCATCGAGCGTTCAGCGTTATGTATGGGATGTGTGCTCGGTTCAGTAGTGTTCAGCTTTTTTTCCTTGCGTTTTTATTTAATTTTTTCATATTATTATTTTATATTAGTGCTCAAGTCATGTTTAAATTAATTAATCTAAATTTTGCATACAGTTTAGAGTAAAACATCGTAAGTCTAATTAAGTTAAATTAGATCGCGCGTATGTGTGTCATAATTTAATTAGGGCTAACGATAAGTTAGCTTTACTATATTCTGTTTTTGATTGTGGGTATTGTTCCGAATGGCTCCGATAGCCGATCATTGAACGCGATAACAGATCTGAAATATAAAACCTTAACTTCGGGAAATTATACATTCCAAAGATACGGATCTCTATATATGATAGATCTTCCCTCCTCTTAAATCATGTTGGCGACAGTATCTTCGATCATGATTTATCTAATCCAAATCGATATCGATAGCCCTCTTTCAAAGAAGCTAATCTTCATTTTTTCGCTCGTTGAACGTTCTTGAGCTTACAGCGTTCGCAGAAGAAGCATGCAATCCGAGATAAACAGAAACACCCTGCATATATACGCCGTTAGCGATTATCAAATGGCTTATTTGGTCTATTGATCAATCGGGCCGAAACGTCACAACTGATAGGTATTACGCATCTACAGGGATAGCGCAAGATTTATAGAGCAATCACAAGCGTGCATTAGTTGGAATCATAAGAACAACCCCTAGATACGTTCTAAATGAAATAAAAAAGTTTAAAAGAGTTGGTAGATCATAAAACTATTACCACAATTTCACAGGTTCTCCTCATTTTATCAAAGCAACAGAGACACGTGATACTATCGATTCTATTTCGGATCCAAATGAAAGAACTGTCATAAATCTACATTATAATAAAAGCAAAGATTGGAGCAATGCTATCGATCATATGATACGAAAATACTCCTATAAAAGAAATATCAGAAGATAGCTAATCTCAGTTTTTTATATATTGTTTCATATCGCAACACTAAGCAGCTATACTCTTCTGTCTCGTATAGCTGAATTTTCCTGATTACAACCGCAGTAAACTTGATAGTAGAAAGTACAGAACATGATTTTATTGATATTTTTTACTACATATTTTTAAAGAACACGCAACGTGTAATGAAAATTCTGGTGTGGATCAAATGGACATTGGCTTCCCGCTTTGTTGTTTGCAGTCCGTTGTATGAGGATTAAAAAAGTTAATTATATTTCACAAAGTATTAATTTATTTTATCTCATTTTATTCGATCATACGCTGTGCATTTTAAAGTATTGATCTAATTTAAAAGGGAAAGAAAGAACGGTTCTATTAACAAAAATATTTCTGAAAAAAAGAAAAAAATGTAATCAGTCAGATAACCAAGCTCGAATACATTTCTGGAAAATCCAGTAGAATAGCGAATGAGAAACAAATATATAAAAAAACACTGAATCAATAATATACATATGTATATGTTTTCAATTTTACAGAAAAAATAAAAAAGAAAAAACGAATATCCCGGCCAAATATCTCAGTACCTGTTTAACGTGATATACCTGAAAAATGATAAAACTGTTGTTTTCAATAAGCTTTTTGTTTTCATTTCGAATCTACTTTTTTCTTATATTTTCATAGTTTTTAGTTTGTTTAGTATACGTTTCTCATCTCAATATGATATTAGGTACGATGAAATTAAATAATGTACGAGTATTACGTAGTTTAATTCATTTACATAATGATAAACTATAATTGTCCATTATGATGCACGTTTTCTACTATAACAAAGAAATTTCGACAGATATTAGAAAAATATGGGTAAGATATTTTGTCATTAGGTAGATAATAATCAACGAGAAACCAACTTCATGCTGCGGAACGTCACTTCCCATATTATGTTCCATGGAAAAAAACTAATGCTGCAATACTGTGTGTTTGCTTCAAAATAAAAGATTTCAAAAGAAGAAAAGCTATACAGGAATCGCATTGTCAGTAACATTAGACTCTGTCAGTATCTCAACTCTTTAATTGTGTAATACTACACACAAATGTCTGTTTTTCAATACCTTTTCATTTCCTTTTCAAGTATTCTTAATTTTGTTTTTTATTCCCTTATACTTACATAGCAATATTTATTTATTCGTTATTAAAATTTTGTATATTTAAATTTTGTAATATTTCCTGGAAAACCTTGCAACCTTTCCTGGAAAAATAATTTTTGATACGATTTTGTAAACATTAATAAATTGCACGATGAAATAATAAAATTCAAAAAAAGGTTTTTATTATAATGAGTGCTTGTAAAGTTTTACTAACTCTTAAGAGATTACCTGAATATAGGTATTGAAATTATTTTACTTAAAATATTTAAAATCAAGCTTAAGTCTGAAAAAAGATATATGCATAATAGAAAGAAGATATTTATCAATTAATTAAATACATTGCTATGCGTATTTTCGCTGACGAGAATTATATTACTAACATAAATAATGAAAATTTCTATGATTTCTATATTTTTGTGAAATATTTGTTAAAATAAAAATTTGTTAAATTAACATTATTTATACGGAGTGTTTTGGATAGGTTATACTCAGTAATGATTGACAAGAAACTGAGAAGCCACTCGACATCACATAAGAAACAGAAAGGCTTCACGGAGGATAGTCGTGAGAGCAATATTGCTCTATTAAGCAATGCCCTGGCCACGATAAAATAAAAGAGAAGTGGAATTATGAAAATAATCGACATTTCTTCGACAAGGCATTTGACACGGCCCCCTATCACAATGTGATAGACGAAAGTCTAGTAAGGAAGAGCATGCATCCCCAATGAGATTGAGAAATATATACAAAAACAATAGGGCGGCTGCAAAACAAATATACTATGTAAACAAGAGAAGTCTCTGACAGTGAACCTGCTGAAATAGAGGTAACAAGCATGGTGGCCCGCTGTCCCTACTTCCTTTCAATCTCATCTTAGACTCGGCCATTAAGAGGCTTGAGAGAACAACTTAAGAAATGGGAATGCCACGGTTTTGGTGTTTCCGGGCGATCTGGTGTAGATCTATCTGTAGATCGCTACAAATCAAAGAGAAGTGAGAAAACGAAATAATTTTATTTGATATTGGGAATGAAGATAAGAGCAAAAAAGTACCTTCCAAATAACATGTACTAATAAAAACTGGTTTGTACATAACCCAGAGTTACGCATAGATCGATGTCCAATTCAGTACATCGACCCAACTACAGTTTTAAAGTTATCTGGGTATTGCGATGGAGCCTTGGAGGGACTCACACGGGACCTCGGTGAAAGAAAGTACAGATGCGGCCAAAAATATGGGAAGATTAAAACTAAAACCACATTGAAAGATAAATTTCATCAGTACATACATCCTACCCAAATATATCCATAAATTGGTAGCGGGCTCGCCTCCTCTAGGCACCTTGGACCATATTGACAAGGAAATCGGATAACAAATCATCAAACAAATTCTACACTTACAAACTTATAAAATAAACATAATAAAATTGGCAGTATAATGCAGTGTAAGAAGCACTGTTAGAGTAGAATAGTACTGTTAAGAAACATGCAGTATTTCTGAACCTATAATGGTCCTCCAGTCTGCAGGATAAAGAGAAAAAGAGACGGCTCCCCTTCTAAGGACAGGGGATTCAAGATTTTTTCGGGGATAGAATGTGCAGTACCTGGTTTTACAACTGAGGTTTGATGAGGCAGCCCGAATACCTAGACGCAATACAGTTCCCAACAAATATACATGGGACAAGAGTAGTCCTAAGAAGAATCAGGAGCAATATTCACTTCAGATGCAGAACATGTGGAATCTAGGCCCAAAGTTTGGGCTACATATTGGGCATGTGTTATATTCATTAAGACGTAGAGGATAAGACATAACGAGGTATGCGACTTGATAATCGAAAATGCTGTCAAAAGATGCGCGGTATACAAGGAATCGCTGATGAATATAATGAGTGAGCTGCGTAAGTCTGATGGGATCATTACAGACCGCGTTACGTTTTGCAGTGGACGTTAGCGTACGCTATGAAGACAGAAATAACTTGAATAATGCTACAAAGAAAAAATAATAAAATATACAGATAACGTAGAATTCATTGAATTATTTTATTGCAACTAAAGCAATTGTCCTATCCGCAGTAATTGGGTACAGAAGGTCAGTGCCCCGAATGACCGGGAAAAATATGAAGGCTCTGGGCCTCGGACCTCCTTAATCGTTCTAGTCGGCTTTAGAAATCGTAAACCAATTTAAGGACTACGATCGCATAAGGTGATTGTTTAAATCGTTTACTCCTTGGACAATCTTAATTTTAACAAATAATAACTGCCTACGAGTTAATGATAACGACGAAGCAAGCTGTCAGCCAATATATATACCTAAGTATACGTATGATATACGTATACATATGCATAGACCACCTCGGTTCTCTACATCGAACCTGTGTTGCGAGTCCTATCGTTCTTATTTTAATGTTCACCCGCCCTGCCGATAAAGAACTCTGCTTTGACAAAAAATAATCATATCCCATCAATTACACCTCAAGGTTAATTCACAAGATATTTCGGACATATTATAACGTTATCATTACAATCATTATGTTAACGTTATTCGATTTGACGTTCACCATGAATGGCCATATAATATATCATTGAAAATATCTAATTAATAATATATAATAATATATAATATATAATATCCATTCACAAGGTAACACGCAGGAATTATGTTAAAAAATTATGAAATTATGAAACTTATTAAATAAACATATTAAAACAATTACCAGTTATTCAACGTATTTTTGTTATAATATAGTTATAGGATTGTACAAAACTATTGTTAATGATATAGTGTGCCATATGATGGGAGTAAGACCACTGTGTCGAATCAAGTAAATTACAGAATAATGATTTCAACAATGTAGACTTTTTTATACTTTTTTAAATGGAATGTAAAGAATTATTTCGAATAAAAAAAACCTAGACTTTAAAATTTTAATGCTATTGGATTCGAAAGATTTAAATCATGTAGCTAAACGTTAAAATAATATTTCTATCACCGAATACAGCTTTCCTAATTCACCTATTAGATCAAGAAGCTATAACACACATGTAAAGCTCGATAAAAATCAATCTCGAATCTATATATTTTGTAAGGTATGAAAACTATTTTCGATTTTTGCTATCGATTTTTGTCGCTTAAAAAAATGTTTGGCACCGACAAGACAAGAACATATAATTTGAATTTTGTTGTTAAAGATCTTCTACACTTACCCAACTATGTACACGCGCAAACTTTCCAATGTTTACCTTTAAGAACAAAACTACGTGACTGCTCTTAGTATCATGCATCACGTTCGTTAAAAGACAGTTGTACCCAATGTCGGATACAATCTCTACGTATCTACTAGAGATCGGGTTTTACCTTCTCTTCCCAATCTTTAATTAACCGTATCCGCGACCTCTGTCGAATTTCTATTCGGAAATTTCCTCAACATCGTCACTATGTTAACATTGAGTATCTAGGTTAATAAATGTATGTGTAAACAAAGATCGAATTTATAGTATACAATTTAATATTTACTGACAATAAGTCAGTTGCTTTGGAAGCCCATCAATTTATTCGGTATCCTTACAATTATAGTTGAATATTTCCACATGATACTGTATTCCTAAGTTATATCGATCCTTTTCAGGATTATAAATTTATCTAATATATATTTGTTGTAAACTCCTGATTTTATATAAGGTTTGTTCGTTGCCCTCCGATTTTGCATCAAGTTCAGCCATAAAAATTTAACCGTCTTGCTACCTTCCGCCATTAAAATATGTTAACATTAAAATTAACTAGCCTTACCAACGAATTAATAAATCATATTTCGTTTAAAAATCTCATATTACCCGCACCCCAAGCTCGTATTAATACTGTAGATGGTAAAGAAAAGCATTTTCGAAAAAATGCTACATAAACTACTTACAATAAACTGTCAGAGCCAAATGTCAGGGTGTCCACTTTCAGAATGCAGAAAATCAGCATATTTGCAGGTCATATGAATTTTTCAGTAATTCCTGTAGACTTGACGCCGTGAAGAAGCAATTTCTGGATACAGAGACTGTTTTTCTTAAGCCTGATCCTTTCTTTTACCTGTACTATTTGCTGATCTTCCACGTTTTAAAAGGAATCACCCATTGGCTCTCGTAATTTATTATAAATCGATTTAAGCATTAAGCGATTAGACCTAATTCAAATCAATAACTAATTTATATTTACATGAATCGTAAATACAATAATAAAGGTATGATACTTGTATGATACTAATGTACTAACTTATAGATGAAAAAATATGTAAGTATTATTTAATACAATTATATCATTATAATACCGTTATATTTTAAGCCTTGGTCTTAAGATCATACATGTAGTTCCCCCTTGTTTCGTAGGTGTCAGCATGTCGAGAGTAGGACGAAAGAAAAACCAGCCAAGTTCCTAGGAGGCGTTCTGCCATTTTGCTCGTCACATCCTTTCGCTTTGCTCTAGGTGTTGCGTGTGTTTGACGGTGTATTTCTTTTCTGTCTCTTTTCTGAATGACGATTCGTGACCAAATAATGTCAAAAAGACGCAGAGGGATACACAGTTCGCCCACGTCATATGACGAACAAGAAAACGTTGCATCCATGGCTAATCCGCCTGTTTTAGGTGTTGGACCTCGTCAAATCAGTAAGAAAATGGATTTTCTGTTATGCTTCGACGCAAGCTAACTAATCAGTTAGCACTTGAGGCAAGATAGATTGACCTTATCCAATGAATTTACACGAGTGACAAAACAAGTTGGAACATAATGGGTTAGCGGGTTAAGCTTGTACGAGAGACAAAACAGACAAACTAATGATATCGATATTGCTAAGAGTAGCGACACTGATATTTATCTTTACTGTTATAACACAAAAAGAGAATATTCCAACCAAAGGGCAGACCAAAATGGTGGATAAGAAAATCCTGGAGATGCTGGCCGAGGATCCACAGGAATCTAAAATTCTGAAGATGGAATTCTTGGAAGGTTAATGGAATCTCCAATTAAAGGTGACTTATTGACAAAATATTTCAGATCAACAAAGCTTCATATTCCCAAGTTAAATGCGGAACTAAATGCTTTCGGATTCAGCAACTAAAAGGGAATGGTTTATGTCTGATACAGATAATCAACAATGTTAGATAATCAACAATTAGCGGGATCAGCTCTCATAACGATAGGTTCATTCCTTTTAATGTCAACCAATGATATAGACGATATAAATAAATTCTCTTTCGAAGATTAAGTAATCCCGCTAAGTTGATAATGCAGATTCACCACAATGAGAGTAAATCTAGAAAGACCTTTATACCCTCAAGGTTAACAAGCAGATAAAATCTGTTCTGAACGATGCTAAGGTAGGAAAATTTTTATTCAAAGACAATCTATCAGATAAAATAAAAGAAGCTAAGACGATAGAAAAATTGTCCCAAAATATAATGAATCAAACAGCAGCAAAACCGACTGTTTATCCAAAAGTTAAGCAAAATTTAAACTACGAAAGCCTGTTGGAGTCGAGCAGCGTCATCGAATAACCAAAGCCAGAATCTCTCTAGGATATCGTTCAAACCCAGATAACTTTACTACCCAAAAGGACAGAGTCATCGATGATTCAAATCTAAAAGTAAAATCAAATAAACGTATGTATCGCTGCTAGATTACAATATCTTTTGTCGGAATGGCAAAAGATAACTTGAGACAAATTTATCATCGACTGTATTCAGGGATATGGAATAATATTTAATCCCAAGGTAGTTCAAGAACATTCTCCAAAAGTGAATTTTAAATCAAAAGTAAAAATTAGCAATTGTCAAAAGGCTATTAAATTGTTACTAGCGAAGGGTGGGATCCGGATTTATTCCTTGCAATTCAGAGGAAGGACGATATTTGTTTTAATATTTTCTAGTGAATCCAGAACCGGGTGGACCCTATAAATTTATTTTCAATCGCAGAAAATTAAATAAGTTTATATCGATGAACATTTCTAATTAGATTTAGAAGATCATTTATTTCCCATTATTTAGTCCCCATACACAAGAAAAGCCTTAAACATTTCAGATTTCGGTTTCTAGAGACCTTGTACGAATTCGTGTCTTTTTTTTAGCGTAAGCCCAAGCTCGTTTGTTCTCACGGAATTATTAAAACCAATTGTGAATTGTCTTAGAAAAAAATATCCTTAATAAAAGGCTTACTTAGAAGATTTTTTATATAGAGGACAGTATAGAAAAATATAACGCAAATTTACATGAAACAACAACCCTACTCAGGAGACTAGGTTTCTTCGTAAGTAAACAAAAAGGTTGTCTTACTCCATCAACTAGATGCAAATATTTAGGCTTCATAATTGATTCTGTCAACTACTCAGTAGAATTAACGAGCGAGAAGAAATCCCGTTTATTTATAATGATTGAGTTACTTAAATTTAATATGTACGATCAGGGACTTTGCAGAATTGCAAAAAACTAATAGCAGCTTGCTCAGCTATCGAATACGCTTACCGTGAAGATTTCGAAGAGGGAAACATCTTTCGCTTTAATTCTTAATAATTATAATTGCAACAGTGAGAAAGTAAACTAACAAACTCAGCTAAGCAGATTAAACCGGGAATTTTTAACGTAATAAAATATATACCGATGCGTCTACATCCAGTTGAGGTACAGTAAGGGAAGATAAAACAGCTTATGGCTTCTGGAATAGTTTAAAGAAAGAACGCATAAATTATCTAAAATTGTTGACGAGAGCTTTAAAAGAATTAGCTGCGGATCTAGAAGATTGTAAAATTCAATACTATCACCATATCCAATAGTAACTGCATGAGCGGAATCAAACTCGTCAAGTACCATAATTTAGCAAAAAAAATATAGTAGTTGGCCGAAAGAGGGAAAATAATTTTATTTGCATCATACATTGCATCGAAGAAGAACACAGAAGGGAATGCCCTATATAGAATAAGGAATGAGGATAGCGAGTGGTTATTAGCTAATTCGGCTTCGAATAAAGTTATTGAGAAATTTAACAACGCGGAAATAAATTTATGAGAGAAACAGTAAATTTTATCGTTTTTGCTCCTGGTTATCTGAGAAAAAAGCCGGAAATGTAGACGCCCCGAGGCTTACTGTAGGCCGTACTCCTAACCGTCTCCCTTGATACTACAGTGTCGCAGACAGAAAGTCTTACATGACCGGCGAGATATACACAATGTAGCGATAAGCGCATAGTTGTCGTCAAGCAGCGAGTTCTAAAAAACATCGATTCACCTTCGATCCGTTATTTTACATACATCAAATCTTGATATTAAAGGCCTTAGTAAAGATAAAAAAGACAGGCGTTAGGGATTCTGATCGTCCCAAACTGACCGAATCAAGCCTGGTATTCGGTTTTCAATTCCCTCCTCAAGGAAGAACCAAGAATCTCCAACTTTATCCTAATCTCCTTCTGTCACCATGCAGATCGAGGATGCATCTCATAACAAAACATGCTAAGTTTAATAGCAGGGAGATTATCTGCCAAGCATTTACGAAGGATGGGATCGGACAACAACAGATATTATGGTAGCATCACTAGCAGACGCAATTCTAACGTAGTATGAGTCGTCTCTCCGTCAATGACAGGTTTTCGCAGGATATGTAGACTTCTTGAACCCTAAATGCGATAGAGTCTTAGATTTTCTAACGGGAAATTTTAACGCGTCTTATGACGCATTTAATTTTCACAGGTCAATAATTTCCCTTATTTCAAGCCACAAGCTTGAAGAGGATAAAATGATTGCCCGTTTCCTGAAAGTAGTTTTCAAATTAAAGACCGCTCGACCAAAGTATGCGTATACTTAAGACATCCATGATGTTGGACTATTTAGAAAAGCTTTATCCATTAAAAGAATTGTGCCTAAAAAATTTTGACCAGGAAGGCAGCAATGCTAATAGCTGAAGTATGCTTACACTTTCACGGACGTCAAATTCTTGTAAACATTAAAATCAATAATATACACAAATCTACAAAAGCCCAAATTGGAATCCCTAACACCCTCAAGACGTCAGATCCGAAGCATTTTAACCACGGCTAATTCTTTCAGAATTCAGGAACAAGTCCAAGTCATGCGTAGCCTCCGCAATATGGAGGTATGGTATAGGTGATATAGAAGTTACCAAGAAGATCAGAAATAACAGCTAGTTATTCATATCGTTTAAAAGGCACCATAGGTCAATCATAAGGTTTAGTCAGTGGATGAAATCAATTCTGGAGGACAGTTGCATCAAAACGAACACTGTCAGCTTATCCAAAGAGGTACAACATCAACACCTACAGCATTCAAGGGAGTTAACCTAAACGTTATTAGGAGAAGAGCCGGATGAAATTTTATAATCGTCAGACAATAAATGCGGAAGATTATACCAAGGCGATACTAGATTAAGCCTTTAATTAAACATTAAGATATGTGAATTTTTACATCGTTATTTAGCTAACATAACCTTATGTTTTTGTACAGTGTTATATTTTATTCCTATAATTTATACTCTTTATTATAACTCATTGCAGTTTAAAGTTTTACGATAATAAAGCGTTAGGAAGAGGAATAGATAGATAAAAGAGATCTTCTACTCCAAAAAATTGCCATCTGTAAACATCTATATATATAATCCTGAGAACGAGGCTTAAAATATAATCGAACGATCAAACGAGCTTCACTGGAGTGAAGTTCGATTGCAATTATATGCAAAACCTCGTTCGAAGAAATTATATCTCATCCGAATTTAAGATACTTTGTGCCCCTTCCCGTCAGATTAGGCAATTTTAAGTTCAAAACTCTAAAAATGAAGAACAAGATGGCGGAATGTCCCTTAGCTCCTGGCTGGTTTTTCTTTTGTCTTACTTTCGACGTTATGATATCTAGGGAACAACAGAGAACTAGTTGTACAATCTCTTCGAACGCAACTTTTCATATAATTGTGATCGACTTCACTTTAGAAAAACTCGTTTGATGTTAATTACATCGTATTAAAACATATACTGTATAAAACAATCTACAAATATATATTATATTTCAAAAGGTATTCTATATCAAAATTCATTAATGGTTTCGTAACTACGAGAGTCACGGATCGTCCAGAAAGTAATACATGTTTACATATAAAACATATATAGAAGTTATATAAAACGATAGAATGTGCTTATAAAAAGTCACCTAATTTCATTCATACGTTGAGATATATCACGTATATTCGTATTTAAATGATTAATATTGTTATTGTTTAAAATAGCAATGCGAATTAAAAATTCTGCCGATGAGAAAAAAGTGCACTGTTCTGTCACGCCTTTACGCTTCTTGAATGCTAAAAACGTTCATCATCCGTTAGGAATTCACTATTGAATTATAGCAATTCTTGGTAATAATATTATGGATGAATTAAGGTCATTGATAAGACGATGGGTACGGGAATCCAATACGGGTAGAAACACTGTAATGTGATCATAAACGTTCTGGGCACCCGTCTCTCATTACAGAGAATCTCATGAAACATGTCTACGATTTCATTACAAATGATCGACGCATCACATGAGCTACATTTTGCAAAATTGAAAAAACTTTTGGGTCGATAATACCTAACATGAAACGATGATTTTAAAGAATGCGTGAAATGCAGGTTACGTGAACTCGCAACGGAAGTGTAAACTCGTTTTACGTTACGTTAAATGTACAAATATAAAAAGTCAAAGTGATTGTACTGAAAAATAAATATCCAAGTATATATACTAAAGTTACATATGAAGAAAGCTTTTTATAATGCACTTCTATTGTGATTATTTCAAAACTGGTATTATTCTCCGGATGAACCTGGTTTTTCCAAATATTTATTACGATCAAACAAATGTCCTGATACTTTCGGGCATCAGTTTATCTTAATATATCTCGTTACGAAAATATAACAAAGTAACGAACATAGTATTAAATTAGTTGTTAAATCCAAGCAATAAAACCATGTGTCAACTATACAAAAACCCAGAAAAAGCTGATACGTAATGCTCTGCATAATTTGACAGTATGAATGAGATTCAGCTGCTTATATTAACTGTATTTACAAAATCAATGTTACTCACCAACGTTTTCGTATTGTTAAACATATTTGATGATGGAATTGTCGTAATTAACGATGAAACTTGAAACTTACACGTCCTTAGTCTGAGTTTAAAAAATAGATTGAAATTAATTAATAAGATTCTGAAAATACGCGGTGCATTGAGAAAATATTCAGACTAATACAGAAAAATTTTGCATTTAGCCAAACTTTTATTGTTCAATGCTTCCGTTGTTTCTCTATATATTCTTAGTACATACAGTTACTGGAAGCGTCTGAAAAATTTATCTCCTGTAAAACTATTTAAACTATTTAAACTATGTAAACTATTTAAAATAATACGATATCTACAGATCTTTGACGTTTCTCAAAAGCAATGCAGCATATTACATTTTTGACAGTTGGTAGCGTAACAGTTTATTCGACTCATTGGCAACTTCACACAATCAATTATCATATGCGGAGATGACAATATATACAATATACAAAGATGATATATCATAAATAACTTTATCTGCAGAAAGTGATATCGAAAATTTAAAGATGAAAATTTTGATCTGACAGATGCATCTTATCCTGGACGTCCTATCACCACGGATTCTGAAATCAATCAAAATCTAAACCAAAATCTAAATCTAAAATCAATTGTAACCTTAATCGATGGTAACCGCCAGCTAACAACACGAAAGGTTGGTCAGGCATTAAACATATCTGATATGACTGTTTCAAAACATATACGTGATCTTAAACTAACTAAGAAGTTCGATACTTGGTGCCGTATGAATTGAACGATAAAAATTTAATCGATCAGATCTGCTTGCGATTCGCTACTGAAACGCATAAAGGTGAATCCTCACTGGCAACAAAAAATGGCTTGTTTATAATAATGGTAGCCGGCAAAGACCATGATCGAAATCCAACAAGACACTACGAACGATAGTGAAGGTTGGAATTCATTTGAAAAAAAGTAATGTGTATATGATGGAACTGGAAAGGTGTCATCTACTGTGAGTTGTTACCATCTAATGAAACGGTAAATTCGACCAAGTATTGTTCGCAATTAGCGAAATTAAAGAAGGTAATCGACGAGAAAGAAAGAGTTGGCCAATAGGCAAAGCGTTATGTTCTTACACGATAACGCAATGTTTCATTGGATACCAGGCAAAAATTATTAGAGTTCGCCTGAGATATTTTGGTGCATCCATCACATACTCAGGACCTTATACCCTCCGATGTTCATTTATTTCATTCGTTGCACGATGTTCTTAATAGTATAGTGTGAAGTTAACACATTTAAATATGTGCAAAAATTTCTTAGACACATATTTTGCGGAGAAGACCAGCGAATTTTATAAGAAACGAATATTTCTACTGTCAGGAAAATGGCAGAAGACAATCAATCAACATGGAAAATGTATAATTGATTAAAGCTGTGACTAACTGTTTAAAAAAACAATAAAATAACGGAACAAATTTATATTACAATCTAATACAAAAATTCTCTGCGAACCTGCATAACAGATACCTTCGCTTTTTGAATAGGATAAAAATAAGCTACTCATTTATATTGTTTTTTTAGGAACTAGAATCGTTTTAGAACTCTTGAGAAGGAATTATTCGTAAGAAACAATTTTTAATTTTAATAGTACATATTGACGCATTATCTTGAAAAATAAATGCATCTTGATTAATTCCGCTATGTCTTCATACGTATGTAATTTGTACGTAATCAATGCTTTTCAATTTAGCATTAATAAGGCAAATATTTGTTTTACCCTGCATCTGATTCTTATACCAGTCGGTGTTTCATTTAAAATATAAGACTATTCGTAAAATCGCGAAGATAGTACGATCAACTATTCTCTTGGTGAGTAAACAGTAAAGAAAACCTGGACAGTATCGAGTGTTGCTATTATTCTTCGTCAATACAACGACATACCGTAGTGATGTGTAATACATTGTTTCATCAACAAGTCTATCGCGATGTGTACAGTCGCGTTTACTGAAGTTGCATGTTGTACATACTTATGATACATATATGTATGTATATGTACTTTGTTTGTGTTTTCAAGGGTCCTAATCTAATTTTCAATCACTAAGTACTCCACAACAGTATTCAAGTACATGTACTTTTTGGTGTAAATTATGTTCTTTGTCTCATAGTAAAATGTAGATAATTGAAAGGTTCTGTTTACTTTAACATGATATTAATAATAATTTGTTAGCATTCGATTTTCAATTCTATAGGAAACGTAATATATATAAATATCGTTATCAGGAAAGCGAAAATTTGAATATAACTTGTTTATGAAAAAGAAGAGAATACATTGTATACATAATGTTGTGAAATTGTTGAATCGTTAATCATTGAAGAACATTGTTAACATAAATTGTTAAATTGTAAAATATTAAATAACATTAAACATTATTAATTTATTGTTAAACGTGCAATCAATATGATATTAAGAAACAAAAAGTTCATAATATATATTTACATTAACTGAAATCAACTGCTAGCCAGTTTTGGACACAATTTGTAGCAGTTATTAAGTTTCCATATTATTACAATTGTTTCCCAATGAATTAATAAGATGGATATCCATCTTGCAGTACTCAGGTTATTGGAGAATATTTAAGTACAAAATTCAAAGAACAGTGACTGATTACTTATAAAGCTATTCACTAGTCATCTCGGTCTTCTGATTCACGTTCCTTATCTTTTTTCCTATGAATCATTTAAAATAAACGGTCGATATGTTAATTGAAAACATAAAACATTTGAAGCAGCGAATCCGTACAGCATGTGATGAAGCTAATAATATATAATAATATATATGATAATAGTAAATACAAAATAATAACTAATAATCGCACGATCAGACAAACGATATATGTAACTGGATCTCGGAAACATCTTGAGTGCGACGCAAAGTAACTTCGTAGCATCGCAACATTGTCTCTATCCCCTCCCAGCTTTCTGTAAGCTGCCGTTTCGAACGCACAAACTGCGCGATTCAAAATTCACCGTCATTTGACATAAAAATCGATATAATTGTATGGAAGAAATCAAGTTGCGTTAATCCGATTTGCGTCGCATTGCTTCCCTGAGGAGTAAGCGTAATAAAATATAGTCTATGTCCATCTGAAGGAAATGTATTTTTCAACAGTGAATATTATTACGATACTCAAATCGGTTAAATAGTTCCTGAAATTACTTCGAAAAAATAGAAAGGGACCTTATGTCTTTATAATATTACTATAAAATATGCGTGGATATAGATATACATATGTCTAAAAAAAACTGTCATGAAGCATTCAAATTTAATTGTGCTTATTATTAAGCATTATAGTGGATCCATAATGACATGGGGCTGCTCTCGATATTTAGAGTCGTTAATTTACTTATATATTTCATCAAAGTCGGTACTTTGAAAAATCAAGGATATATCAAAATTCTATAAAAAAATTTGTACAGAAGCATTTAATTAGAAAATTTATCTTGCGACTCCAATGTCTGGATTTCAAACCCATGAGACATTTATGGGATTATTTAAAAAAGAGTTCGAGAAATAATAACTCTAAATTGTAAGAGACATTGCAAATAGGTAACAACATCGCTAATAATTTTATTAATTCTATCTGAAAAAAACTAAGCCGTTATTCGTAGTAAAAAATGTTAGAGTGTCATATTAGAATGCATAGGCATACGTATCTTTTTTATTTTATGTAGATTAATCATATCATTAACTTAGATACCTTTCGAATTATATTCAAAATAAACGTCTATTTTCTTAAATGTTGTAAGAATATTTTCAAATTTTTTCTTGCTTATATATTTAACAATACACCTTTAATTTGATTGTAGCAAGATTTTCCATTTATCTAATATTTAATATTTAATATTAATAATTTGGTTTTGAAGTAATAAAATCTGATTTTTCAAACCTGACAATTTACTTTTCACGACTATATCTTTACACGAACATTATTCCCTTTCCTCCTTTTCTATGACACATTAAATTTATATCCAAAATCTTGCCTGAACTTTTTGGAACATACTGCGGATAAAAAGAATTAATGCATAAGATACTAATAATAATTTTGTAAATACAGTGATGACCATGTATTACTTAAAAACAGATTAAATACATACAGAGTGGGTCAATAAAAAATACTATCTAAAATAACTCGTTCTCTGTTTGTTTGATCGAAAAACGTCTTAAATGAATTATGTTCCATTTGAAGGGAGTCATCGAATGGATACAGTTTTATTTTCTGACATGTCAAGGTGACCTTGAATTTCTTAAATGGTATAGTATATTTTCAGTGACATTAATCGATCCTGGACATTCTCTACAAAGAAAGTATTTACTTATTTATACCGAAAAATTATTAATTTGACAGATATTTTAACTTTAATTTGTTAAATTTAGTGTATGAAGAACAAAGACAACGTCAGTTGTCCCTTCCAACATAATTCATTTGAAACGTTTTTCGATGAAACCAATAGGTAACGAGTTATTCTAGATAGTTCTGTTTATTGACTCACCATGTACATATAAACTCTGATAGTTCAAATCAAATAAACTTTTACTTCTTTACATGACACCATATGATATCTTTTATCTAATGTTGATGACTATACGGAGCGAATTCAACACGGCTGTGTTTCCTCAATAATTTCTTAAGAGAATCAGTCAAAACTGCATATATTAGTACAAAATACATATATATTAGTATTCTGTAATTGAGATAATCCGAATATCGTTGTCTGTACAAATCCGCTATTTTCCGTGCATATATTCTGCATACACAGTACAATAATAATATATCAACTATAACAAATAAACATCGCTTTTACTAAACTGACAAGTTTAAAATACACTTATTACAACAGTATAAACATGTACCATGGCAAGAGAAGCAATCTTTGACAAATACGTTTATACCGTTTGCATTCAGTAAAGCTGCGCACACACTAGCGACTGTTTGTCGTTTGCGAAAAGAGAATTTGTTGATAATGTTTATATGAACGTACGCATATTTGATGACGCGAGTGCAGAACTTTTTTGTTATTAGAAGACGAAGAAATTGAACTGTTGATTGAAAAGCATTTTTAATTGATTCGACAGAAAGCATTACTGGATACTTCCATAACTGAAATACTTGTTAATGAGGAAATTTGTTACACTTTAAATCGATCTTTTCATAAAGTTACTAGAGAAAAACAATAGTTCATGATATCGTTGAATTCCTCTCGATGTTATCTTCGATACTAAATAAAGAAACGAATAGTATCACTAAAGAAGATCCAGATACAGGCAAATTTCGATCTTGTATTGAATCAACAAATTTACGACTATTTCTATTTTTGCTATTTGTTGCCAGTTGACAGTAAGTGCTGACTAATTTTCGAAACATTTTCTTATCAGATGACTGAAAATACCAGAAGAATCGTAGCAACCATTACGATGAACACCCTGTATATAGCTCTATTAATTAAGCTTCTGATTTATATATCGTTTATTACAAAACACTAATTCATTTTGATGTATTTAAAATGGCAATTTAAACAAATCGTTGCAGGTGTAACGTCAGAAAAATATTCGTACTCGTACACGTTACGCCGTTGTGAAATCAAAATATTTATAAATTCCACAATCCGTTCGTCGCTTTAAAGTACATAACTGTATGTCTGACATGAATACTTAACATCAGATTGCTACAAGCAATATTGCAAAATTCAACAGCGAATTGAACAACTTGCACGCTTGGGATCTCAATTCATCGAACTATTAAAATCCGTATATAATGTTTAACTCCATAATAATCTACTGTCGACTGGTAGTCGTATTTTGCATGCTATATATACACGTGGTTAATATGCTTTTATAACAGAATAAAATTAAAAAAAAGGGAAAATGTTACGAAAAAAGACCATAAAAAAGAAAATCTCTTTGATGTACCATCCTGCATTTTCCGATACACACAGTGACATTACGCGTGCGTTTTTGAGAATACGAATCAGAGGCACATGTAACGTTGGTCAACGAGGTTATACCTGCTGGATCACGCGAGAACGACGAAGTAACGTAACAGGCGTCATTGCGCGTGCGTCACCTAACATTCAAGAGGAAATGTCACCACCATCGTGTGGCTCTACTGTATTACTCGACCTCGGGATGCTTATCTTATAAAAATCTGCGCACGTTCTCCTTCCTCCTATCGCTGATCACACGTGAACAATCTTCAATTCGGGCGTTACTATGTGTATATCCAAATTTTCTTTACAATTATCATTAATATTTCCTTTTGTCCTTAACATTTTTATCAACTATTCTTTTTTTTATTACTCATCTATCCTTATGCCCTTATTATTATTTATTTATCTTTCTTATTTCACTTTCCTCTTTACTGTTGTAATCGTATTTGAAGAGCAAGAGGCAGAAACGAGGAATGTTCATTTTTCGTGATTCTCCGTTTTATAGGTCTCTTTGTCTAGCGAGCGTAAGATAGTCTAGTAGCGTGTAAAAAATCGTATTTATCTTTCTTTATCGTGATTTTCCATACGATGTGAGTTCAGATGAAAAGATCGAATCTAATGTAAAGTAGTGATGCCAAAGAGAAGCCAGAAGAGATGCAAAATAGATAGACTGATTTTGAGTGACAATTAGTTTATAACAATTGTGAAAAGGCTAAGACTTTAATTCCACGAAGCAAACGAAAACTTCAGATGTGAAGGTCTAAACTGTTTTGACACTAGAAATGCTGAAGAAAGACAAGCTATTGCGATAAATTTAGCAGTCTACATTCAATCAACGCATGTCTCTTATTGTTGAAAGCGATAAGTGTCATTGTAACATGGTGTAACATTTCGATATAAAATCAGAATAAAAGGAGAAAATATCGTTCAAGAAATAGACATCTGTTTATGTCGATTTATTTCGATTCATGCATTAGAGCAAATTCGAAGGTATTTTAAAATTGATAAAACACCTACACTCGATAAAAGAGGCCAACACTCTTCAGAACATTAGAAATTAAATGAAAATTAAAATAAAAAAAAAGCGAATCCGAGAACACATTGTTTCCTTTTGAAGAAGGCTGAATCACTATACTCTATAAAACTCTAAAAAATTATATGCACATATTTGAAAGTTGAATGTTTCTAAAATGTTTGAGATCTTTTATGATGATTAAAATATTTCATATCAAGTTTATGTTTATTTTATGAGAGAAAACGGACTGCTCGAATGTAGGTGAGAGTTCAGCAGCAACTTCGACTTCGAGGCAATAGAAATGTACTCTAAAACAAAATATTTCATTGTCTAACATAACGAAGAATGATGTTTATTACAGGAGACAGATTTCTCGTTCAACGTTCATACATTTACTTCAGGAAAAGATCGTTCATACATTTACTTCAGTTTTTTACCTATCTAAAGTTTTTAGGAAAGAAAGGTTCAGATAGAGTTTCTTCGATCCTTTCTTCTTTTAATACAATATTTTGTAGCAAAATGTCCCTTATTTACATTATCTTTTGTGATTCAAAAAACGCGATGTGACGGACAGAACGAGAATGTCACTGTAATTAGATTACTTCATTATACAGGGTGTTTTGGTACAAGTAGTACGATCGAAAATGAGTGGGTTCTTTATGAAAAAATCGATCGAAGATATAGAATAACGATATTTTGGTTACGACCTAGTTTCTGAGAAAATTAAGTTTGAAATTTCTTCGTGTACAAGGGCATTCGCCACGCTGTTGACTTAACTGATACTACTATAATGGTATTAGATTAGCTTGTTCATGTGTTTATGATCATGTAAACATTAGCAATGCCATGCTTGGTTTTAACAGAAAATTGATTTTGTATGCCAGCAAATCACCGGACCTCACTTCATTGCACATTTCTTCATGGAGTCGCATGAAAGAATTCGTGTATGTCGAATAGCATAGGAATCATGAATAATTATAAAGCAACTGAAGAAATACGAACTCAAAATTCATTGGCATTAGTCCATGTTTCCATGATTCGACAAGCAATTTGTTTACGGCAAGACGCGCGACAATTTCGATAATGTCCTCATTAATGTAAGTTTTAATTCCGCTAAAATAAAATTAATCAATTTACTTCAGAATATCGTCAAAATATAATACTAGCGTATAGTGTGTACACTTAAGTTAAATGCGTGGCAAGTACTCACGCATACGAAGAATTTTCAAACTTAATTTTCTCGAAAACTCAATCGCAAACAAAAAATCGTTATTCTCTATATGGGTACTACCCGTACCCAAATATCTTCTCTGTATTGTTCACGAGTTCAAAAAATTGAATTCGATTCATGTTACTTTCTTTATTAGATGACATTCATATTTATTTAAAATACGATAAAAATATGGAGTTAATCAGAAGACGAGGATGGAGTCACCAAAGGACTGGGTCAATATACTGCGAGATGTACGAAGTAAGCCCTTCAAGTTGTAAAAGTAAATCAAAATATAAGGGAATGAACATTCTTCCTGCGAGAAAGATTTGTCAAGACCATACGTCTATGTCCATATGTCCATTTTTCATTCAACAAGTAAGAGAATTACGAATATTATGTGATAAACCTAGGTTTATTTCTTACCCAGCTGTTTATAATGGCTGTTAATTAAGCAGTGTTATCGTCAATAAAAAAGAAGACGAGACAATAAAACAAAGAAAGATAAATAAGAAAGTAAGAATTTCCCAACAAAGCATACACAGAATTGTTAGCTATTTCAAAAGCAAGATACCAAGACCTTACAGTCCTAAAAAAATTATGCACATCTGAGACTCCGCGATTTTATAAGATGATTTTACATTACGTATATTAAAATACATACATAAGAAATGAAAAAAGAGTCAATGGGTATTAATGAGCATTAACGAGTGGCATTTTTTTCTTTCAAGTAATAATAGTTTCACTAATAATGGAATCACTTATTTTATTTCAATATTTATGGTGCCCAAATTTGACAAGAATTGCAATTACATTAAGATAATTACTACTTTAATATTTCTTTTTGTAATGTTTAATTAATGTATAAACTTCATTTTATAAACAAAACAGTTAAATTCATTGAAAGTTGTTTACTTATGGACTAGTAGACTAAAAAAGTTAAAATTAAAACTGGATTTTTTGAATAAACATGTTTGGTGATAGTCCTTCTTTTTCTCCCTTACCCTTCATTTATATTTAGTTTAACCAATTATAATATAATAAAACGTCTTTATTTCAAATTAGTTCCTATTACTTAGGCATATAAGCATCTAAAGTAAAATTTTGTTTGTCAATAATTTGATAACACTATAGAAATTAATACATGAATATACGACAAAATTAATTCAAAGCGTGTGAAACCGATTAAAAATTTATATCCAATCTGAGGGCAGTTAAACAATGAATTATATTATATATTTAATAATTATCATTAATATATTTTGGCATATGAATTGTACAGCGTTTGGGGCAGAAGACCGAGGGAGAAATTGGTTAAACGTGAAAAACGTGTAAAAACTTCCCATACAAAAGGAATCTAAACTTAAGTGTAGGAAAACAAGGAATAATAATACGTAGAAGGAAAGGGAGGGGCAAGAAACAAAAGAAATGGTTATAGAAAGAGAAGAACTGCAGGATATAAAACCGTTTAAATACCGAAATTTCAATAAATTTAGATGAATGATAAAACCATTTTTATTAATAAAAATCAATAGTAGCATAGGTATCGGAAGTTTGAGAATGGGAAAAGAAAAAAAGTATAAGAAGAATACAGACAAAATACATACATAAAATAGGTACTACGTAGAGCTATAATAGATAGGAGCATTCCAAAATGTATAATGTTAAAAGAAACAAAAAGAAAAGAGGTAAGAATCAAAAACCACAGGAGGGGAGCTTTGAACTTCTGAATGTATAAAAAAGAAAGAAAGAGAAAAGAAAAATAGGTGCGAGTAGAGAAGAACACTGAAGAAGAACCGAATACGAGCTTTATGTAAGATTAAACTAAGAAGAAGAAAACAGAGAAGAATTAGAAGAAAACATAAACACAAGCCAGGAATTAACTGGCAAGGAAAGAGATGTGTATACAAAAATAGAAAAACAGAGTTAGATATAATAGAATATAGGATAAATATGTCACACAAGATCTACCAATGTACTTAAGAAAGAGAGAAGAAAAGAATATTGTTTGTAAAAGTAAAGTATGGAAATAAGGAAAACAAAAGTAAATATTAGCTAAAAATAAGTTTAATTCCTAAATCTAAAGTTAAGGAAACCTACAGCACGTACTGTAGAGAGTATTGTAAGTGCGTTTATTCAGCATCTAGCTTAAAGAAGGTCTCGCATACAAAATACAAATAAATCAAAGTAGTAAACTAACATTTTGATTGATTTTTCTACTATAGACATCTAACTCATCTAAAAATTTTTGTTTTTCTTGTTTTTTCTAGAAAAATGTCATTAGAAATTTAAGCTTGCTTTCGCGAAATTATTTTTTTCTAAATTGGCGTGCAAGAATAACTGAAAATTAATAGGGTGATTAATTCCAAACGAAGATCACTCATCTTATAATAAACTTCATTGAAAATTATATCTATTATATGACTTATATAAAGTCAACTTACCTGTCGAAAAGAGTTCATTTTACTTCCAAACTAGAACTTTTTCGATTCTCGATGTTCTTTTTAGAAATAAGTATAATGCTAGTACAAATTATCTAATTGTACGGAAATTGTTCATTTTTTGTCTTTTAGTGAATATGACAAATGCTACATCCCACGCCAATAGCAATTGATTGTACACTGTACACTGTCCGATAAACAATAAAAAATGTTTTCTATAATTGAATATCTTCTTACATCTCAAGAAAGTTTAGTTCCATATTATCAGTTGACTTTAGAGTTATTATACAAGAATTCTCATTTAAATACACGTACTTCTACGGCACGATATATTAAAACGCAAGAGTCGTATGATTCGATTCAACTTCCCTATTCGTTGTAAATAAATGTAGCATCGAATAAAGAAAAATGAATCTGTTTCGACATGATTCAATTCGACTCGGCTCGGATTGGTTCGTAAACTCTTTTTGAAGAACTATAAAATTAATTCAGTAACAACATATGCATGTATATGCTTAATTTATAAACGTAGAAAAATAACAAGATCAGTCACACTGTCGAAACGTTTATGGCCCGATTCGTATTCACTAATTTTGACGAACATACAGGCTCGCCAGCAGATTCAGAATACTGTTTTTAGCTCCCAAAATTGTATTTTTCTTGTAATCCTTTAGCGAATTTGCACTATATTAAATGTATCATCAATACGGAGAACACATAATTGGCGTAATATTATCTGTGTTATCAGAGACTGTTACTTTCCACTTAAAATTACCAATTTATCTTTTATTAGTTACCTATTACGTGGTTTATATGCCTGGTATAATAAAGGCTTTCCAGCGATTCAATATTTAAATTATCATAATCAATTCAAACCTTTTCTACCGTAACCGATCGAAAAGAATAAATGTGATTTCAAGAAATTTACATTAATTTTAAAAATTTACGAAATATAAAAGGAAAAAAATTGATATAATATAATTGATATACGTGCAACTAGAGTACAGTGCATATAATAAAAAAATATAATGTATGAAGAATTTTATAAAAATTATATACATACATAAAAATATCGTAAAAATAATTATAATAATTATGTATGTGAGTGGGCGTGAGCATGAGTGAGTGTATGTGGGATATTGAAAAAAACATATTTGTAAAAATACAAATGAAATGTATTAACATTTAAAGAAATATATTATAAAATATTAACAAACGCAATTACTTTTCGCAGTGTCAACACGTTTGACGTCAATAGTGAATCGTCAATAATTGTTTATAAAGATATTTGCCATGTTTCTGCATGTCAGCAACGGCTAATAACAACAGTTACTAGTAACTGTCACAATGAATTTACGTATAATTTTCTATAACAAAGTTGTATTTTACAATTTCTCAATTTGAAGTGAGTAATGAGATAGCCTTTTTACAAACATTCAATATAAAAAATTGACCTGCAAAAACAAGGCGTACACAAATATATTCATGTATATACGTCTCTAGATATTAGATATGCATCCTTTAGAAACTGTTGATTTAAATGAGCATGGTAACATACAACTGTGGTAAAATAATACTTAGGAACAGAAGTTATATACAACTATCAATTTATCATCATCGATATGAGATAAGTTTGCCAAATATGAAAATAACAAGTCAATGTGAAAAAACGAATTGATATACATACTTTTTATCAATAAAAATTAAATAAAATTCGTAAAAATATTATAATTTAAAAATATAAATCAACTGTACTTTATCTCTTAACTTATTGTTAGTCGTAGGTTGACAAATATTTGATATACATTAATTCGAACAAAAATGTCTGTGCATTTGACTAGCAGTTCCTAACAAATTTATTATTTGCTAGAACGTAAGTATGCATTATCGGTAGTATCACGATAATTAATGAATTTAAAATTAACACGTCCTGTTTTGTTGATAATAACCCAACTCTAACATAAAAACATTTAAACGACAAACGTTGTTCTTTCATTTTTAGAGTTCTCCACTAAAAAATTACATCATTTCCTATATCATTCGAATATATTTTACATCTTCTTTTTATATTTTCAATTGTCTGAATGTAAATAACGAATACTGATCATTATTAATATGAACAAAAAAGACGTCAGAAATAGCAAGTAGAAATAACACGCTAGAAAAAGAAGCTTTCAAAAAAATATTTAACTTTGAGAAAGACAACTTTGAAAATCTATAAGAAAATGTGTAAACTATCAATTCGATTCTAGATATTTTTTCCTTACATGTTATAATTATTTTGTTGTTATTAGTTTTTTTACTAATTCGATATATTACTTGTTTTCATAAATTATATATATATTATACATATATATTATATCGTTATCATAATGAATTTATGAAAACAAGTAATATATCGAATTAGTAAAAAACTAATAACAACATAATCTTGTAACAAAATAATTATAACATGTAATTAATATATATATTATATAATACATATAATATATAATATATATAATATATATAATATTAATATATTAATATAATATTATATATATATTAATATATATAATATTAATATATATAATATTATGTATGTACGTGTGTGTGTGTGTGTGTGTGTGTGTGTTACACACGTAAATAAGTTCAAGAAACTTACAAAAAAAAAAAAAGGAAAAAGTTAATGTTATGAAAGAAGAATATTAAACTTAATTTAGTATCTACAAGGAAATATTAAAACCGAATATGATATATTTATCAAAAACGAATTATCTAATTTGATGAGATAAAAGTTAATAATAGTACTTTGTACTAGTACTACTAGTACACTAATAATAATACTAGTACTCTAAATGGAATTATTATATTATCGTTCATTGAAAAAGGTACGGAGAAGCCATACAGAATTGGCTAAAAATTCAACAACTTTTTACTTTGGATTAGTTAACATAAAATTTCAATCTAAACCCTGTCGGAAATTATAATTATCAAAAATACGAATAAGCGATTTATACGATTCTGGATTTAAAAACAACGATATTAAATATTATCGAAATTTAACGGAAAATATATCAATTAATGCTGTTTTAAAAGCCAAAGATTTAGAGGCCAAATACTAATAATTCTTTAAAGTTCAAATATTGTATTGTTCAAAACATATTGTGCAAAAATAAGTTAAGTTATATGCTAGGGCTCTTACCATCCGCACTACCTAAATATAAGCATGAGTACTGGAGTATCCGGGTTCAACTTTTCTTTCATAATTATTCAAATATATATGAAGCTTTTCTTATATATTTGAGTTTAGCTTAAGGAAACTAAATTTAATATTAGTAATATTAATATAGTATTGTTAAGAAATACGCCGCATCTATGGATTTACTAGAGTGACCCACCATGGGATAAGGGTAGCTTTAAGAAGAGTTAGAAACAGTATTCATTTCAGATGCAGAAGATGTGAAGTCCAAACCTAGAGTTTACCAGGGCTACATATTAGGCATGTATATATTATATATGTATATATTATATATGTATATATATTATATATGTATATATTATATATGTATATATTATATATGTATATATTATATATGTATATATTATATATAATATATATGTATATATATATTATATATGTATATATTAAGACGTAGAGGATAAGAAGACACAACGAGATATACGACTTGATCATCGAAAAAACTGTTAAACGGTGCACGATATTCAAAGAACCACTGATGAATGTAATGAGTCAGCTGTGTCAATCTGATGCAGTCATTACAGATCGTGTTACGGTTTACAGTAGACGTTAAAGTATACTATGAAGACAAAAATAACTTGAATAAAGTGTACAAGGACAAAATCAAAAGTACAAAGATACCGCGGAGTTCATTAAACGAAGAGTAAATGCAGCTACAGCTGTTGTCCTACCAGTGATGATCAGATGCAAAGAGGCAGTGCTCTAAATCATCAAGGAAGACAAAGAAGATGTCCTTAGAAATTATAAACTAGCATCATGGCCTATGATCACGTAAGGTGATCGTTAATTACTTTGTGTATTTATTCAAATCATTTATTCCTTAAACAACCTCAATTTTAAGGAGTAACTGTAATGAAAACTATCCCATGGCTATGACTAACTTATTTATTGTTTTATATAACGACTGTCTGTGGGCTAATGATAACGAAGAAGAAAACTGTCAACTGATATGTCTATGTATACATAGCTTATCTCGGCTTTCTACATCGAACGGAGCGAATACTGTCATACTTTTGTCCGAGTGGGGCGCGAAGTGGATTCTGCATGAATAAAGTTCAGGGTGACACCTTCTCGCGTCATCCCGAAAGAGTTCCTCTTATTAATTTTTTTTAGAATGTGGCAAGTTCCTTAGCAACGGCGTTGGAAAGGTGTCCTTATTTCGACCAATCCATTCGTGGATTGTTATTATTATTATTGTTGTTGTTATGGATGCTTTATTATCACCTGGCAAAAGACCTTGTACCTCAGAAGTATGCCACACCACCCTTTGGATGTTGGTACAGAAGTAATCAAGTATTCGGATACTGAGATCTAAATCGAGCGAGTAACCAAGTAGTCAGTTATATTCGGATACCTGGATGTGAATTCAGTGAGTACCCGAGTATCACATTCGGCAGATCCGAGTAATAGTAAGAGCGCTAGTATATGCTCATAATTAAGTTGATTTGTGTTAATTGAAAATTGAAATCTATGCTGCATCTATTGCTGAAATCGTAAATGAACATTTTTCAAATTATTTGCATAAGTTTTTTTTGAAAACATGCGATGTACGTATATAGCAACGAATGATCAAGATTCAGCATTTTCTACATTTTAGTGTTGAGTACGTAAATACAAACGTGTCTATGAACGATTGTTAGAAATATTTAATAATATTCTAGTCGAAAATATAGATACATGCAATCTTTTTACTTTAAGAAGGTGTAGAGTTACGACAAAACATTTTGAAAAATAAATATAAAATAACCACTAAAAGATATATCTTGGAAAAGACAGAACTTAGAAAGGGACGTTAAATTTTTTTTATTACACATCAAAGATATGAGCGTTTTTGAAGCAGCTCTTATATTAGTTGACCAAATAAAATTCATTAAATAGAATTATAACTTGAAAAAGTATGCAAAAATTCAGAATAAGAAAAAGATTGAAAGTTGGTGTCTCATCTGAAAAATAACCTTTTAAGAACATAGAACTAAAATATATATATGTACATAGATATTATTATCTATTAGATCTATCGATCAAAATGTTTAAAAAGAAAGTCAAATAAAACAGAAAACGGAAACATTAATGTTAGAGTTGTGCACAATGCAGTTATAAAATACTGCGCACACGGATACATAAATATAGAAAAGAAATATATAATTAATTGCTTAGAGTGTAAAGAAATAATTATATAAATCATTAAAAGAGATAAAAATCGTATACATGTATTATCAAAAGTAAAAATTAGATTGTATATTTCTAATACAAATGATGATCCTTGCTAAAGTCATGTTGATAATTACTTCGTCATCAATACTTAATTTTCTTCAGAATTTACTATCTATCTTTATCCATAACAATAATAGTCGAACATAACATTAAAAAGCTAATATAAAGATACTTAACGATAATGCATCTAAAAATCCTAGTCAAATGCGTTATAACTTTTTCGATAAGCTATCTACGCGAATAGTAATTGTAATTTCTTCCGATTACAAATAACAAAAAGTGCAAATGCACAATATAGAAATTAAAAAGGAAAAGCCCAATATATGTTTTAAATAAAATTATCCGAAATATGACATCCTCCGAAAAGATGGACATATGGACGTATATACTTAGATTTATCATAATCAAATAAAACGTTAAAACAAATAATTTTGCTATTCGAATTATGCTATTTCATTCGAATTCAACATTGACATAACAACGCAGATTGCTTCTTGTAATTCTAATACATATTCTGTTTGTAACTTGTCCGGACGAATGAAATTGATACGATTAAATTATATGCTATTAAATTTGATTTTGTTTATTGCTATATGCATACTTTGTTTTATATCTACACATTATTTTTATCTTCTTCAGTTCGTATATAGAATATCACCTAATTTTTGCCTACGATAACAGAAAATTTGCTAAATCAGATATAATACAACGTACTAATCTTTTTCGTTCCTCGCGCTCACCTCTTTTTCTCGTTTCTTTTTCTTCTCTTTGCTGGTATGTATTTATATGCTTTTAAGGAACAGATATATGTTTCAATATCATTTATATAGAATAAAAGCATGTTTGATATTATGGAATATCTGTACAGACAAAATAATCGTATCATATAACCTGAAGTTTAGCAAATCGTATGTATTCGATAACATTTTTCTTACTATGATACTAAATTCGAACTTATATTATGAAGAAAAAAGCAACGATTTTCGCTAATCAGGCAAACATAACGAGTGTGTCTCTACATACTATCTATATTAAAATAATCGAATCACGTTGAAAACGAACGAATCAGGCGATTATAGTATTATTCTAATCTCCGTATTCTTTGGTATGCGTAATATGTTAAATAATTACGATGATTCGACAAAAAGATCTTCGCTCGAATAACAAATACAACGATCTCGTTATAGAAGGCACATGAATAAAAAAAATAACAGGTGGTAATGAGAAACTAGCAAGGTTCTAACTAAAGGTATCTACGTGAAATTATGTTTAAGAAATAAATTGAAAAACTTGGGTCTTTTTATGTAAAGGACTTGGTAATGTTCGTACAAAGAGATCAATCGAAAACAATACGCAATTGCGATGACAAAACGTTTGGTAACAGAAAATATTTGACCGATTACCTACTTCGTGCATGTATTGTTGTATACACGTAGGTATATGCGTGTAAATACAAATACATATATATAACATAAGTATATACGTTTATGTAGAAGATGAAAAATGTATAAAATATTGCAAAGAGACCGAGAGAGCGGCGGATGATTCTAATCGATCAAGTATAACACCTTAGTTAAATTGTTACGATATTTCGTTCGTTAAAGAGACAAAGATTTACGTATCAGATTCGTATGTACATATGTATGTACACATGTACGTATATTTAAGAAAATAAGCATATTTCTTGACACGATAATGGAATAAAGAAATAAAGAAATAAAGAAACAGCTCAATACGCGTTTTCCATTGCGTGCATATGCAGAACGCTTTGGAGAGCACGAAAAGAGCGTAAACGTTAGACTAGAGTGTAACTAAATCTTCGACGTTTATTAGTTCCAATAAGGTTATGACAAAGGAAACAAACGTACGATTAAAGAAACGAATGAGTTTTCGAACATACGCGAATGCTGCATATTTATCGTAAATGAAATTAGTTTCCAATGATATAAATATATTGAATATTGATATATCGATATCGCAGTAAGTGCGGGATGAACGAAGCACTGAAAATTTGAGAAAAAGTTTTTGTTCTGAAAAATAAAGTATATATGTATATCGAACCGATGATTAACGAACCTTGTTTGTCACATTGTAACATTAATGATCGAAAATTGTAAAAATTTGTCTTTGACACGATACGCAAGGATGGCAAGAGAAGAAGAAAAAATGAGTGTGAGACACCTTACACAATCGCCGCATGATCAAAAAGGAAAAAAAGACAAGGAATCTGCTGCTGTTGCTACTGCTGTCCATAAATGATTTGATAGGATAGCGTATAAAAAATAGTATATAAGAAGACGCGGAGTAGGCGGGGTGGGATGGAGAAGAAGTGTTAAGGACGTTGGTAAAGAAAAAGAAAAGAATTAAAAGAGAAAATAATTAGGAGAAATACAAGTATAAAATCGGCATGGCATCCGGCGATGTTTCGCAGGCACCGAGGAAACACGTTCGTCGAATACTCGTACGAATATAGGGACGCAAATAGTGCATGTAGTACGGTTGAGAAAAAGCCATCACCGCACGTGCCAAAGGCCAAGATTTAACGTACTCAATTGCGGCAACTTCATAATCCTCTCTAGACCGTTGGTACTTATCCTGGTGCATCCATAAAGATCGATACATTTCAAATGTTTCATACTCTCGGCAATGGTGTAGAGTCCTTTATCCGTTAATCTGCTGCACTGGCCGATGTTCAGTGTTTCGAGATCGTGCAAGGTCTTTGCGATCTTACAGATACCTTCGTCGCTGATTTGACAGGCAGAGAGAGAAAGTAATTTTAAATTAAACAATCCTTGGGAAATGTGAACAAGCGCTTGATCTCCAATCTTGTCGCAGAACGATACATCCAACGAGGAAATCCTGCTGCCACCTTCCGCGAGATAAGCCATACCGATGTCGGAGATATTATCGCAGGATCGAAGATTCAGTTCGCGCAAGCTAGACATCTTGGCCAGATGTTTCAACCCCGAATCGGTGATACACACACAAAACGAAAGGTTAATGGATTTCAAGGTAGTTAAACCGATCGACACGTGCCTGAGGGCTTCGTCGCTCAACCGCTGACAATCTTGAAGACTCAAATGCTCCAACGCGAGATTTCCCCCGGCTGATTCTCGATTTACACCAGCCAAATGAGCGATACCCAAATCAGATACTTGCCAACAGCTTCGTAAATCGAGTCTTTTTAACTTTTTCAAATTCCATGCTATACAGAGAAGCCCTCCGTTTGTAATGTTACAGCAACCACCGAGTTCTAAATGCTCGAGATTTTTTAAATACTGCACTATCCTACCGAGAGAAATATCCGACACTTGTTTGCACAGTGAAAGATTCAGCTCGATAAGCGTGGCATATTCTTGACAGAAAGCGTTGATTAAGCCTACATCGGTGATATTATAGCAACCTGAAAGATTCAAGGCCTCCAAGTTCGGCACGCCTTTCAAAACATCGCCGAGACCTCTTCGCAATGACAATACCTGGACCCTTTTTACCCCTCTTCTTACCAAGCTAGCAAATAATGCCGGGGCCTGCTTTCTTAGGTGTAACCTGGCCTCAACCCCTCGCCAGACAGACCGGTAATATGCCGCGTCTCTCCACGCGGTACATACTTGGGCAGCGCGTCCTTTATCCCTGACCTCCAGGTAGCTAAAGATCAACGCCAATATTTCAGGATACAGGCAAGAGATATGCGTGCTCGGTACTGTGACAGTACCACGAGCAGTTACTTGCGGTTGTTGCCTCGACGAGAGACCTTGCGCGTACACCGGTAGGCCAGTCGTCGCACCGCTGTTATAATGTGACGGCGCGTTACTTGAGTTATAAAGAATCCCCTGATTCTGCGGCGACGTCGGTATCGCAGCCAGGTGCGGCTGGTGTAACTGATAATAATGTCCTGAACGATGAAGCAACGTTGTGCCGCGACTTGGCGTCAATGCCGGAAGTTCCGTCATCAACAGCTGACTTTCCTCCATCTTGCCCACTGATATATACACACGCGCACACACATATACACGTTTTTCAAAAACTTCTAGCCTTCACAATTATTTTCACGCACGTTTCCTTCTTTCTTCTCTTTGTTTCTTTTTTTCCCGTTTCCTTTGCCTTACTGTCTCTTCCTCTCCCTTCTCTTTCCTTTCCTTTCCTTTCCTTCCTTTCCCTTCCTTTCCCTTCCCTTCCTCAATATCCTCCAGTCCGTCTTTATGGAATCATCTCTTCACACCTCTGACTCTCGCTTTTCCTTTCTTCCATGCACCGCTATTCTCCTTCTTCCTCGCACTCAACGATCTTGTACCATGCACGATTCATATTTCAAGTACAATCTTCAATTCTTTCGTCTAAATATTAATTCGAGATCGACGATAATCAGTCTTGAACAGTTTACTTTTTTGTCGTACCGATCGTTTGATTAAATTTATCAGCAACGGTAAACCCATTCTAACTAACAAAACGAAACAAAAGGGAGAAAGTTCGTCGATTGTTTTGCTTTACGATTTTCTGTCCCACGCGGATCGCTTAGCACTCGCGAAACACCGCATATCACATGTAACACTACCGTATTTTTCGATTCCTATTTCCCTTCTTCCACGCGTTTCGCTTTCTTCCTTCTTTCTTGTTCACTATATTTCTCTCCCTTACTCGCTCGTTCCCTCGCTCCTTCCCCAAGCTCCCTCCTTTAACCTCCCTCACACCGTCCTTCTCTTCTTCTTTTCTTTCTATATATGTACAAATACGTGTATATATTCATCTACTATAGAGTACATACACACACGCGCGCACGCGCGCGCGCGTGTGCGTGCGTGTGCTTGACTGCCTGTGTATATAACGTTATTACGTATCTGTATCTGTAAGCGCGCCCGCAAGCGCGCGTATCTATATACGTGTGCATACGCATACGTCGTGCGTGTCGTGCGTACAATGTGTAGTAAATTTTTCTTTCTCTTTCGTCGATGTTTGTTATCACCCCACCAGCACTTCCCCTCACTATTCTGAACTTTTTCTCGCTTGCGATCGTTGATTTCTTTTCGATTCTGCTCTCTTTACCACAGTTATTACTTTTTCTTAGACGCGATACGAGTATCAGCGATACTCACACGCACACCGCCGTTATCTCCTTTTCAGGTAAAAACAAATTACGAACAAATTATGTCAAGCGTCAAATTGATTCTTTTCCACACTCTGATATTGTGATAATGTCTTTGTATTCACTGCCTTAACGGTTAAACGTGTCACAAAACCACTCGCGTAACTGGCTTACTGGCTTCAAAACGAGACACATTGCCAAAACATAAACCGGTGCGCTGCCAGTCGCGAACTGTTGTTCCAGTTACCTAAAGTTAGATGTCGTGTCGTCGCTCTGTTATAGAAGGAGAGCAAACTTCATTCTAGCAAAATCCCGATTGGCTGCCAGCACTCAAGTCTCAGTCACGTGACTACGTTGGCGAATATCGATTCGGGTTGCGCTGCGGCGGCATTTTTAAGTTTTCGTCAGGAGGTGGGGGTACGACACCGTGTATTCCGAACCACGTTGCTAGAACACCTTTCCTTAAATTTTACTACATACTGTATTCTTATTTTATACAACCTTTTTTCATTGATTTTGATTTTCTTTATTTTACAATACTTTTTTCTTCATTATTAATTTGGAAAAGGAAAGAAATGGAATTCGTTCCTTACGTTTTTTATCCTGTATTGTAACGTTTTAATAATTATCGATAATCTTCATGAGAAATTAAACAGTTACAACATTATTTTCGTATAACTTATTTTAATTGGAATTACATAACATTACGAAATAGTAAATAGTTGCATATGAGAAAGTAAAATAAAAATTCATTATAAATATATATATAAGATATATTTCTATTAATATATTATTTAAGAAATAGAGAATAATTACAAAAATTTATATACTGTTAGATAGATGAAACATTTTACAGGCAAAACAAAGCGAGACAATGTTACAATGACATTACATGAAAATTATAAGTAAATTTGGAATAATCAGTTCATAAACTTCATTACGCATAAAATATCTCCCATATTTTAATTAACATAGCTTATTTTTAAAATGGTAAAGTTCTGTAACATATAGTCTATATTTAAAAGTAATTATTTAAGAGAAATTATTATAAATGAAACTATTACAATAGTATACGTTAGAAAAATTGAATATGTTTAGAGGTAATATTTTTGTGTAATATACAAAATAATAATACATAAACTAGAATTTTACCAGTATTTGACTCAAATATATATTGACTCTGATGTATAGTAGGTAATATATATATGAATTACCTACTATATAATGTTACTACGCGTTTATATGCTGCGTGGCACGTGTATGTATATATATTTACACGTTGCTTTGTGTATTATATATATATAAAATATTATGTAACTGCTCAACTTAATATTAACCAATGTGATAAATATTTCATACAATTAAAGTTATTTAATAATATTTCTTTTCGTCAAAACAGGAAACACGTTGAGTAAAATCAATTTAAAATATATGAGTGCTACAGATTTTAGAGTTTACTGACAAAGGATATGTATATATGTATGTATGTGTGTATGATGTATGTATATATATATGTATGTACCTATGTATGTATATATATATAGTATGTAAGTATGGATAACAATACTAGTATCATAATATATGTATAAATTACACTGTATATAATTTTACACGTCTATAACAATACGTTATATGTAATTCTTATTAATTTATGTGGCTACATGTAAAAATTTTTATATTATTCTTTTTATATACAAATATTACAGATTCTCCTTTAAAAAATGTGAGGTTACACAATTTATATTTGCATCTATACATATATGTGTGTATACAGATATATAATAGATAATTTTTGTTTCAGCGATATTAGATAATATTTTACCGAATATTTCTTAAACCGTTTATAATTCATATTACTATTTTTAATTTATATTATTCTTTACCAATAAGTTTTACTACATTTTAAACATAATCTAATTGAATAAACAATTTTCTCTTTTTTTCTTTCTTAAATTTTATTCTCTTCTGCTTTTGAGATTTAATTTTTGAAAAAAAAGTTTACATATATATCTAATGATTTATAAATTAAAATAATGTAAGTAATTTTAATTACTTGAATAATACAATTATATTATATTTATAGTACTTGATCTTATAACATATACTTGATCATTAAATGAAAATTCATTCCTAATAAGAAAAAAAGATATATCGTACAATAGTCATTAGTTCCATTACTGACATTCTTATTATCGACCCTTTTGTATTTAAGGGGTTCGAAGGAATCCTTTATTCCTTACAGAATGCCTTCATTAGTTTTATAATTGTTTTTAAAGAATAATCATTAAAAAGCAACCTTTCCATATGTAATAATTAAATTTGAATTGAAACTACAATACAAAACAACTAAATCAACTAAATTAAGGATAAAATTTAAATCTCATATGACTACAAAAGTTAGCTTTATATTCCTTAAACTTTAATTGTTTTTAATTTTATATTTTCCTATATCCTACTCATTATAAATAATATGCACTGATTGTTGATAATTCCATGTTTATTACATATCCTTATTTATTATGCAAGTACTATTATTTCTACATATATATAAATTTATTAATTAAAATTATTCATTATGTATCAATATTTAATGATTCTATGTATTTTTTAATTTCTATTGTTAACTTTTAGTTCAACAAAATTTTGGAATGAATATAAAACATATAATGGCTATGAAATATTATAATTATTATAATATTATTTAGTATTAGTTTCACATAAATTACATAGATATAAGCAATTAATTTAAATATACACGAGATAAATTTATCTTTCACAAAGATGATTAATAATTTATTTTAGCATTTAGTAATGTACTAAAGTTTATATTGCTATACATCACAAATCTTGAATTATATAAAAAATAATGTTATTTAGGAAAAGTAATGTTATACATATTTGTTGCTTTTAATGCAGGGTTTTTAATCAACAACTTTGCTTTACGAACCATATATCTTTCTTCATTATAAAAATTGGAAATAAAATTAAGAAAATTTTTTAAATAAAAACCATTCAATTTAATAAGAAAATTAGTAAAAAAAAAACTAATTTAATCCATATTCCCTATTTGAAATCTTATTCTTATCCGTACCTAGAATTCCAGAAATACTTTTGATATAGTTTTAAAAAATTGTATTGTAATGCGTAAGGAAACACATGGATTGTATTGCATGGATTGTAAACGCAGGAATTGTATTGGAAGCGTACGAAAATATATTATTTTACAAAAATTTCTAATATTTACTATCTTGTATTTATGGTATCAAAAATAAAACAAAAGGGGTTAAACCAAAAAAGAAATTATTCTAACATCTTCTAATATCAATGCTTAATGTTACTTTTTGTAAATAAATTGATTTAGTCATGACAAATATATTTAAACTTGTTCATATTTCTTGTTGATTTTTACACCTTAATAGTAACTACTTAATAACAATAATTTTTGCGAACAGATTTTTATTTTTTTATAAACTTTTTTGCAATATTATATTTATGTCTATAATTTCTGAAAACAAAAAAGTATATAAAAATGCATGATATCCAATGCATTAATTTATAATTATCATAAAACTTAAATGTGAATAAAAATGGGAGAGGTAATAAATATAAAAAAAATATGAAGTATATTCACACACAACACACATATACACGTAGATTCTATTTATTTATATTTTAAAGTATATAATAATTCATATTACAATGTTATAACTGTATAACAGTAAACAATATTGAATATGCTTGATTGGAATATTTGTAATATGCCACTAAAACTGGCAAGTAGAATATTTACACATTATAGGATGCCGCTTCATTCCCTCATTTGAAAGATATGTTATTTTGACCAAAAATTTGTAATATCAACTACAATAATTCACGGAGCTATTCTTAACGGTATTACAGCGGCAGCTAGATAAATATCCTAACTATTATCACAGATGATAAAATACGTTTATTGTGTTATTATAGCACATATAATATGTCAATCATATTTATTATCAAACTTGGCAAATTATTACGTGTTCAGAAATTTGTCTTTTCAATAATTACAAAATGTTTAACTTTAATTGTTTATATGTAATACATACTTAAAAAATTTGCTAATAATTTTTACTTAAATTATTATGATAATGGAAACACTTATAATAGTTTCAACAATGAAACTGATTGCGAACAAAATAAAAAATTCAGTTCGTATTATTTAAAAAATTAATTATTTGAATTAAGTTCATAAAAATAAAAATCACAAATGCTAATAGTATTGTATTAACATATTGCAAGATATACTTTACAGAATTGAAGTCTACAACATATATTCATATTGAAAAAATAGTTTTAATTTTTTTCAATTTGTTAATTCAGTTTTTAAATAATGAATAGTCTGTGTTTATATTTTAATTGAATTTATAATATTTAAATTGACACAGTGTAATCTTTCCTTCATCAATTAAACAGCTAGCCTCTGTTATACCGTAAATATATTACTGTTTATTTCAATTTGATTTGTAAAGTTCATTCTAAAGCGTTATCAAACTACAGGAACTTTGTACAATGAATATGCACAAAATTGCCTGAACCTGCTGATGAAGATAGATCGTCTTCTGTTTATTAAATAGCACGTCTTATCTATGTTGAATTCACATTATGGTAACTTGTTAAGAAAAATTTATCCGTAATCATTCAAATCTCACATACATTATTTTACGTTTTTTCATTTTATTCAATAAATTTAGATTGAGCTTTGTACAATATATTCCTTTATCTTCTACTTTATACCACTTTTCTTTATAAATAATATTTTGCAGTAAAAAGAATGGATAAGAAGCAGCTATGTATATAATTTAATTCATTTTTCTTTTTTGTGCTAATTTTTTGTAAATTGTAAATTGTACAATATAAATAGGCCTTTATGTTCCTAATGCCACATTCAAAATATGCAGCTTGTTGAAAAGTGTGTTACTTACAAAGTTACTTTCACTAAATAAACACTACACACTCATAACATTTGCATCCTATGTATATTGAACATTACTAGCATCAAAGTATATTTCTATGAGAATACAATCTTCGATGTTGTAATTTAGATACAAAACTTAATAGTTTTAAAAAACGTTGGTATTACATTACATGATCATTTTGTTGCTATAGCATGCTCTCTGTTTTAGTTTTGTTTCATTTTTGTTACTCTATTAAATGGTATTAAGAACAGATTGCATGCTTATACAATTCTGTTAACAACACTTCTTTTTATGCTGTTTTGTGCTTTTCCTTAAATTAACTGTTTCACTGGTTTGTATAGCTTGTCGTTCCTTCCTTTCTTTTTTGGTTCTTAATACTTGCCGTGTTATAGCCATAAACATCTAAATGCAACAAATTGATATAAATTAAAGTTATGTCACTGTCAAATTTAACATATTTATTTATTTATTTATTTAGTACTAAAGAAGAAGTAAAAATTTGTTTCTTTGAAGTTTAGTTTTTAAAAAAATTAGTTCTATAGTACTCCATAAAATAAAGAAATGATATAATCTTTCTTACAGAAATAAAATTTGATAGAAATATGATCATTTTAACAGAAAGAAAAAGATGGCTGTATAAGACTAATATAGCAGATTAAAAATAAATAAGCAGCAATTTGATTCGTATTAATATAAAATATTAAGTGTATATTTTTTAAAAATACTCTTCATTGCGATATTTGATACAACTTTCTAAAAAGATAATCTTATTAAATGATTGATTGGTTTGAAATTTGGTACATATATGGAGTAAATTTCCTTGGTATATAATTTTTAAATATCGATATTCAATACAGCATATATACATAAGGACAGAAAATGATAATTTCTAACAATATATATATAAAACAAACCAATATTTCGACATCAAACACAACTTCACAAAATTTTACATAAATAATTAAACAAAAGTTAAATAGGAAAGTGCCTAATTATTTGTAGTTTATATCAATACACTTTCCATAATTCAAGAAAAAATACCATGATGTATACAATATTTCTTATTTAAAATAATATTATGCATTTAATAATATTATAATGACAAACTTTGTTGGTCTTCTTATTGAATATTTCGTATTATAAAGAAATTATAAAATATGCAGAATATGAAACTGATAGATACTATGTCTTCATATACCTACATAAATGAAGACAATGTAGTAAAATATGTGTAGCATAACAAGTACAACTGTTAGCGTAGCAGTAACAAACACTATTTAAATCTGATAAATGTAATAGTAAAAAAAAGATAATGAAAAATATAAATTATTAAGAGATAATATCATATGAAAATTATCGTATGAAAATTAAAAAGAAAAATTATTTTATAAAATTTGTTAGGAAAATAGACAAAAAGTCTATGAGTTTCTGAGTAATATATGCAATTGCTATATTGTTAAAATATGTTCATATTCTTATTTAAAAATACAATCATTAATTTCAAAAGATAGGTTATCATATAGTGGCATTTAAAAAACTGTAAACAACATTGAAATAATCAATTACTAATAATAAATATAAAATATATATATAAATACATTGAATTATATCAAATATTATATCTTACAAATTATTATTTATAAAAACATGTTATAACATGAATCATAGATATATGTATACTGTATCATACTTACTTCTTGCACATTTATATTGTCTTTAGCAGAAGTTTCAAATAACTGAATTCCCATTTGATTAGCAAATCTTTGTGCATCTTCTGTTAATACCACCTTTTCATTAGGTGCATCATTTTTATTTCCTACAAGTACCCTGTTGACCACATCACAATTTTGTTCGATTTCATGTAACCATCTTTTAACATTAGCAAAAGAATCACCACTGGTCACATCATACACAACTATAACACCATGTGTTCCCCTGTAGTAAGTTGAAGTTATTGTCCGAAAACGTTCTTGTCCAGCTGTATCCCAAATTTGGAGCTTTACTCTCTCACCATCTATATCCACAGTTTGAATTTTAAAATCCACTCCTATTGTCGTTATGTAACTGCCATTAAAAGTATTGTCAGCAAATCGTAATAGCAGAGAACTTTTACCTACTCCTTAAACAAAAAATGAAAAAGAAATGTTGAATATAATTTAACAAATACAGCTCATATAAATACAAATATGTTTATGTAATATAATAAATATAGATTATTATAATCTGATAGATGATAAATAAAACATAACTATTATTAACAAAAATAATTTTTATATAATAGAGAAAGCCCTAGCTAAGATGATACAAATTAGTTTCTCAAAGCTTACTAAATGTAGTGACTTTCTTTGCCTTATTATTATATATTACAATCTTTAATATTATTAATGGAGTATCTTTAATCAATCCATCAGGAAGTACTTCATTTTTCAAATAGTTTCCTTCAACATTACCTAAAACATTTATTTTTATTTTGTGTAATTACAAAGATGTGATAAAAAAATAAACACACAATTTAGTAATAGACAGATACGATATCTATAGTATAAATATAAATGATATTCATTCTTTGAAAACATATTAGAAATAATATATATAATCAACAATAATTCCAATGACAGAAAACAACAAAAAAATATATTTACGAACCATAGAGTTCGAACAATTTAGAAAAATTAATAATTTTCTCAATCTAACATAACAAAATTAGTTAAATTTTAAATAAATAGCATTTTAAATAACTGAGAAAGTAATGTCTAAATAAGCAAATAATAAAAAACAGATGCATTATATGTTATATATGCATTTAATAGTATTGGAAAAAATTAATTGTAACATTTATCCAAAGATATTTTATATAAATCATTTGTTTAATCAATTTATAATAATCTTAATATAATTTTAATATGTAATATAGTATAATCTTAGCTTACATTTAATTATCTTTAATTACATCTGTACTATCAAATAATTTGTATTTAATATTATGTCTGATGAAAGCATATTATGGGTGATTCTTTAAACATTGTAACAAAATACTTCATTTGAATTCTGTATTTACTACTTTTGAAAGAATCAACACTTACAGAATGACACTCCTTAAATTACAAAACTTTACGAAACTCTAAGATAAGGCTTGATATTATAATATTTTGAAAAAGTTAAAAGATATTTAAAATAAGAAAAAATTCAATAAATATATTAATTCAAACATTAATTACTAATACCAATTCAAATAATAATATATAAAATTTGATGTAAGACATAATATATTATTGCTTTTACTGAAATGAAATATTATATGATAGGCACATTTTCATTTATTGAAATTATAGTGCTAAACATGTTTTCAAATAAAATATGTGTACGAATATTCAGGTTTGTTAGATTCATCCCAAATTAGAAAAAGAAAGTTAATGACTAAATTAATAATTATATCATTGTTTCTTCTCGTTAGTTAAAATCAAATATATATTACAATTACAAGAACATATAAGATATACATTTATTTTACTTTGCATATATGTATATTATTGATATTATAGCCTTCAAGATAATTCCTCAAACGAGGGAACCATCAGTACGATAAACTAATAATAAAATCATAACATTGAACATAATCTACTATCACTAATCAAAGTAAGTTAACAAACTTAATAAAATGCAAAAATATAAATACAAATTAATGAAATATACATAAAATTATGTAAATGTAACAAAAAATAGTTTTTTTCATTAAATAATGAAATAATTTGAAGATTTAAATTAATTTTGTAAATTCATTAAAATTGTATACTTTCAAATACTTTGTAATAAGCTATATCATAATATCTTGAACAAAATATTAGCTTAATTCTTATAATAATATTCTTAAAAATGTTTAATTTAATAAAATAAATAGGAAAAATATGTAGGAAACATATTTCTATTGTCTTCATAAAAAAGGAATTTTAATGACTCATTTATATTAAGTACACAATAACACTTCATTCTATTTTATTATTTATATTTTATTATATTATTATAACATCAAAGTTTTATAAAACTGCATTTAATATTGAATATTAAAGCATTTTTTGAGATTGCCAAAAAATTTTTGAATATATAATATATCCAGAAGTTTCAAAGACTCTTACACGGTAAAGATTACGAACTTGTTCATCATAATTACTTGTAATATAATATAAATACATATAAATTACTAATTTACTTAATAATATTAATTATACAATTCTAAGGAATCTTATGTATATTCTTAATTGTACATTAAAAAGAAAATCACTTGTAAATAGCAAATTTTAATGAAGTTTTAAAAAAGTAAAAATTTCCTGAATGAAATTTTCTTCTTTTGTTATTATCATATGAAATATAATTTTCTGCTAATTTTGATTATGATAAAGTTATGTTGTCTATTTTTTATCAAAAATATAAATAGCATTATATTCTTCTGTATAATTATTAACTTATCATAGCGTACAATTATATTTGTTTATTATTGAATATATTTAACAGCAATGAAAATTTGTGCACTTACCACTATCTCCTATTATTAGAAGCTTAAATAAATGATCATATTCCCGGGCCATTTTGACATGTATGACGTTCAGGTCTATCAAACGTTTCCTCGTAAAAACTGTTCGAAATATAGACGATACATTCACCGTATCGTAAATAGTTTGAATTATCTATGAAAAAATGCGGAAAATGAAATTGCTAACTTGATATAAATTGAAACAACGTTTGCGGCTTAGTCCAAGTAAAAGACTCCGGTATCAAATAAGCGCCATGTTTATTTGCCGTGATATCACAATTCATTATCACCACTGAGGAAAAATTATATTCGTTAACAATGATAACTATTTCACATTAATTTAAAATAATAATTAGTACATTTTATTTATTTCAAAAGCCATATTTTTATGAAAGAAAAGAAATTTAAATGTATTTAGTAATAATTATCATTAAAGTTAAAGAAGAAGAAAGTTATCAGAAATATGTGTGTAGGCACATATTTTTTAACAAAAAAGTAAATGATCTCAAAATATTAAATAAATTACAAACCACAATTTTGCATTACTATTCAATTAAAAGACAAGTATTTATTTGTAAAGATATAGCAAATGTCGGAACACTATATGTGTACATACATGAACATGATTTATCAATATCATTCGTAACCACATGCCTATGGCACTATTTCATCCTTTACTATTATAAATTCTCATTATACTACGACTATATGTGCATACGTATATGTATGCATATGTATGTGTATGTATGTATGATATTAAAGAAAACCTGGTATGAATAATTTAAAATATAAGAATTTACTAGATATTCGTAATGATTCTTTTGCTCTACCTCTCCTTCTCCTTTTCCATCTTATTCTTACTTATTATTTCTTTTATTCTTTACTATTTTTTTTCTTAACCTTATGGAGTAATATTGCAAAGATGTCGATGACTTCAGAAAATTGTAATATTTTTTATAAATGTGTAAATAAACATTAAAATACCAAATTGTTCATTTTGCTAATTTATATGATAGCTTATAGAAAAATACAAAAAATGTTTGTTATGTAGTCTTTATAACTCTAGTCTCTCCAGCGACTTTTTAATATCTTTAATGTAACGTAATAAATCTTTATTACAATGCCCTAAATGTTTAGCATAAATAGGAGAATATTCTGTACAAAATTTGTTAATAATTTATATATGCATATGCAGGAGTAAAATGTAGTTTTCTTAAGGACTCATCTAATTGAAGGTTATCCCAAAGTATTACTTACTATTGTATTATTCTTATTCTTACTTAAGGTGTACAAATTCTAACTCTTTCCTACACAACTATTACAATTTTTCTGGAAAAGGAAATATGGAAAAGAACAAATAACTTATATATCAAGTATCTGATTAGATACTTGATTATAGGTAGATTATAATTATCCTAAGAAGCTTATTTTTATTAAGAAAGCTATGTAATTTTTATAAACATAAGAAAATTATATATACAGGAACATGTTTTATATAATATTATATGGAAAAATATATACTACATTATCGCATCTTTACGTACTGCAATTATGTATTAAAAAGAAATATACAAAAAAATTTTCCAGAATTGATAGATAAAATTCAAACCAAGACTTAATTTTTTACTATTTGTGATATGATATTAATATATTTTAAATGTATAGAGCATTGTTCTAATTGCTGTTGGCACATTAACCAAAGTAAAAATGCTTTTATTTAGAGCTAAACTATCATGTGATAATTTCAAATTCATTGCTTGTGCAATGCGATAAAATAGAAAATAGAAAATATATAATATATAAAATATACAAGTTACAAGATATATTTATTGAAAGTATATACTTCACAAAGATCACCAAGATATTTAAACAGTCAGCCTTTCGCTATATTAATAAATCATAAGGCATAATATATAATCTTTAGCGTTAATTATTGTTTAAGACTACTATTCATGTTGTATATTAATTCTTTACTAAATGTATATTTAAAATAAATGCCTTGCAACTTCTAAATGCATTTCTGGATTGGTTTCAAATTCTACTGTTATACTTGCAATCGTCATGTTTCATTACAATATCAACAAAATTTTTAAGAGATTTGTATAGCACATATAATATATTCATAAAAAATTCCATGTTAACTATTTGAATATTTTTGTGACTCACTGTATTTATATCACAGTTTCAAGATGGATTTAGTAGAAATTGCTTTTATAACATAAATATTAAATACATTTATTGTTTATGGAAAGATTATTAAGAACTGGAAGTTTTATATATATATATTATAATTTAGTAACTTATCTTAGTAAACTTTTTGTATTTTCATATTTCTGTATACATAGATTCTGATAAATTATTATTATTCTTAATGAAATCATTAATAATGTATCAAAACTTTAAACTTTTGTATCATTAAAGAAAAAGTTGACTGTGATGATAATATTTATATAAAAAAAATCGCTTTGCCATAAAATTAATAGTGATATAAACAATTAAGTGATTAGTCGGGACTCATAAAATTATTTACACAATCAAGAATGTAATAGAAGTTTTTTTATACAACAGAAATGGTATTCTTACCAAACACTAACATTATGGCAGTAATAAGTTGTATCAAATTTGAAAACATAAAACAAATTATAACAACATTCTATAATTGTAAATTCCACAATCTTTCCAGAGGGCATCCCATATTATTTAAGACAAACCATAGTCCTGAAACATAGAAGATAGAAAAGAATTAGACAAAATTAAAAATTATATATGATTTGGTGTAGATGTCTACTATAAAAATGGTTTTGAATATATGTATAAAAATCATCTATCTTTTTAAAATAAAAATTTATAAAATTTTATATACATTAATCGATGGAACCTTATATTCTCTATTAGAAAAGTATTAATATAGAAGTAAAAAATTAACTAGTTTAAAAGATATTTTAACTTTAATCTTGTAAAACTTACCATATGGAGGACAAGGGAAGACACTGTATTTTATGTTTATGTTTTTTTTATCTTTCATACTCAATTTAAATTAAAATTAAAATATCTTTTAAACTAAACATTTTTGGACACAAGTTTTCTAATACCCTTGTATTATATAGAAAATTAAAAGACACATCAATTAATATATTTATACAAAAATTTATAAGTCTATTTAAAAAAATAGAGATGATCTTAAAATCTTTAAAATGGCATCACTTTCAGAATGAATATATACACCAGGTCATATATTGTTCAAAACTATTTAATTTTGTCTAATGAAAATTTTGTCTTGCTTCTACAGTTTCAGAACTGTAGTTTATCCTAGTTACACGGGATACCCTATATACATATTTCTAAATATTGTAATATTAGTATTTGTAAATATATTTAAACTTATGATTTGAATATTAGTCTGTCAAGTTTAATGAGTATTTAAATAAGATTTGATAGTACAAAATTTGTTCTTATATCAGTTAAGTCATTTTTTCTTTTCTATAAAACTCTCAATAAAGATTCTTCATATGATCTTCATTTTGTCTTAAATATTTTCATAAAAAAAATATTTACTGGATTTACATTTGTCATGCACTGTTTTCTTAGCTCTGTATTATGGATGACCATATTATGGATTCTTATTTCTGTATTATGGATGACCAAAGCAGTAGTCAGAATAAATGTTCTTACTTATCTGTAATATGCTTAGATTTGTTCTACGTCTGTGTGTAAATTCTAAGTCTTCTGTGGCAGAAAAGTTGTAGATCTTATGTATAGATCTTACATGTAGTTCTTGATACACCTATTTGTTTAAAAAGTGATATATTCTAAAATTTGTTAATTTAAATTTGATAAATAAGTCAAGTTTAAAAATACATTGATATTATAGGATAATAATTTGAACATTTTTTCTAAACTGTTACATTTGAATACGTGCAAAATCACCATAAAGACTAAAAAATATTCAAATAAAAATAATTTTGTTTGCAATATATACTTATTTTTACAATTAAGTTAGAAATTGATATTGGAAAGTATAAATTTACATTATAGAGAAATAAAAACTATTAGCCAAACTTTGGATTTTACAATATAACATCCATGTACAAATTTTTTCTCTCTCAATAGCATTTATCCATTCTAGATAACTATGTCATTAATATCAAATATGACACCAATAAATATGTTCATGTAATGAAATTCATATGGTTTAATCACAGTATGAAATATTTAGAAATAAAAGAATGGATATATTTTCAAGCTAAGCAAATTTATTAATAATACAATACATCTATTTTGGAATAATTTCTTCATGAAATTTAAATGAGCCATTCAGGGAAATAATATGAAAAAGTTAGGTATATAGATATAAAAATTCTCATGGTTTCTTACAAAATATATTTATTAAAAAAAAACGTTCCAATAGTTTTAATCAATAGTTTTAATCCCATTGAAATCCATTATTTTTTACTATTTCATAGGCAATATATGGATTACATTATGAAAAATGTTTTATTTTTTGAGGCAAAAAGGTTATTAACCCAATTTCTTGACTGTGAAAACTTATACATCAATACTTTGATAAATAATTTTTCTTAGTTAATCATCATATCATTAAAGTAATCAGAAATATTTTTTTGTATATAAATATGAAATCTCAATTTTGACATTCATTATTATTAAAATTGTTAACAAATTGCAATTATTATACAAAAATCAATTACTACAGAGCTTTCTCGCAATTATTCAATCCAAATTATGTCTTAACACGTCTTAACATTTCAAGTACTGTATCTAAAGCAGCTTTTATATGTTGAAACAAGATGAGATGCAAGGATTAATTCCATAAAAATTATTATTATAAGCAAGTATACCACCATATTTTTAGAAATCTTAATTTTTTCGAAATAGTTTTCCTAAAAGTTGACATTTAAAATTATAATCGTGATTTATTTGAGGTTAGACGCTAACTAGCAATATTCGTTACTTTACTCTTTATGTTTCTTATTTACTATCTTACTTACGTACCATTTGCTGAATACTACATAAGTAATATTTAAATGATAAATAATGTTTGTTAATTATTTTATATAGAAACAAATAACCATTACAAGCATACTTATTCGAGAGTAAAGAGAGCAAAATTTATTTAAAATAATTACGGTTTATATAATCATTATTATATTAATTACTACAAAGTAATAGTTACTAAAGTAGAAATCTAATGAAAACAGTAAGTTCATAACATAACATCTTTTTACTTAAATTTATATTAGTTTAAATGAATCCAAATTTAGACTAGAGTTAATTTATCTAGATTCTAACCTCTTCTTATAGTAAACAACTTTAATAAAACATTACGTCTTATACATATGCATTATATTATGTTCATAATAATTGATAGTACATTAACGAGATTATAGCACAAAATTAAATACATAAATATAATATTAGTCCTATTTGTATAGAAATAGGTAAACTGGATAGCCATCATTTAAGTGATGAAAATTATAAATTGTTTTGTTTCATTGCAGAATTTTACGAGATTTTTCTGTTTTAAACAATTATAAACAAGAAAATGTCTGGACCTATGGTATTATGTCAATTATGGATGGGTGGTGTAAGTAAAGACTACTTATTATTTTATACAAAAATATATTTTTTATATTTTGTATCTATGTTTTACAATGAAGTTGAAAGTATATTTTGTTTTAGTTAGAACCATATATGACAGAAAGTTTTATAATGAATGCTTTTCATAAAATGGGAGAACAACCGCAAACAGTGAAAGTAATGAGAAACCGTTACACTGGTGAACCTGCAGGTTATTGCTTTGTACATTTTCCAACTGATGAAATGGCACTAGATGCAATGCATAAATTAAATGGCAAAGTGATACCTGGTTCAAATCCAGTAAGGATTTAAAAATTTTTAATGCAATCTTTTTGATAAATTATTGTATTTTTATTTATATTAATATATGCATCAGTTTGAACTTCTATGCCTTCTATATTTTAGGCTGTAAGATTCCGATTAAATCATGCTAGTACCACAGGAAAACCAACAACAGAAAGAGAATTTAGTATTTGGGTTGGAGATTTATCAACAGATGTAGATGATTATTCTTTATATAGAGCATTTGCTGCTAAATATAATTCAATTAGAACAGCAAAAGTAATTTTAGACAGTTCTGGATTTAGTAAAGGATATGGTTTTGTCAGATTTGCTAATGAAGAAGAGCAGAAGAATAGTTTAGTTACTATGAATGGATATAGAGGATTAGGAACAAAATCATTGAAAATTTGCAATGCTGTTCCAAGGCCTTGGAATAAATTATCAGGGTGTGTGCAAATCATACTTTAATTTTTTATCTATAAAACATAAATTATAATATAGTATCAATAAATAAGTTTCCTATTCTTCAGGTCAACACCTCCACAATCATCATCAGAATATACACCATCAAATTTAAATTCAGATGCTTACAATTACTATGACACATCATCTTACTGGAACAGTTACAGTGCATGGCAACAAGGTTATTATGAAAGTGAACCTACATCAGATGGATATAATAGCTATATATCTGATCAGAAACCTGAAGAAGATGAATTGGAATTAATTGGTATGAAACACATCTTTTATAAATATAGCAATATCATTTCATTGATAAATACTTATCATAGCATTAACCTTATTCTGACTAATATCATTGACGATATGCTTTATTTAGTGAATAATATTTAATGTACAATCTAAAAAAGTTTACTCAGTTTTATGCTTTTGCTCTAAACGAAAAAACTTAGTTTAATTTTCAAGAATAAATAATTTATATTATTATAAGTATATTTTTAAATTTTCTTAACTAACGAAACATAAAATATACTTGGAAATTTTTACTATAATATGCATTCATTATTTTGTATAGTGAACATAATTTTTCTTTTATTTATAGAACATTCTGTTCCCATAGACATTGATAAACTTAATAGAGAAATAATAGAACAAGATTATAACTTGTGGGACGCATTAGAAAGTTCAAAATGGATACCATGTGACACCTTAGAATTATGTTATTAGAACTTTTTTGCTATACTTGTACAACATACACACTATGTATTTTTATTGACAATTTAAATAAATATATAACTTATATATAAATATAACTTGTAACATAAGCTTGTAAAACGAAATTTATTTCTATTTTATTATAAACGCGATTGATTGTTATTAATATATATATTTTTTTTAAATTACTTTTTATTTTACTATCAATTCTCGCATTAAGAATTATAAGTAATTTTTTCTGGCGTGGCGCAGTGACATGGCTAATTATTTATAACAAGTTAATACTTATTATAGATAAGTATAATTTATAGATAATTATTATAAATAAGTAAATATTACTTAATCTGAATATCTAGTTAAATCTTGTGCTTAGGTCTAACAGGTAGTGCTTTTTTAGTCTGTGGATCTGGTCTGACGTGTTAGTAATTTAGTTTCGATGTTTGATGACTCTTTTGCTATATCTATTGCTATATTTTGATATTTCTTCTTTGACTGTGGGTATCTTGAGATCGCGATGTATTGCTTCGTTGGTGACATACCAGGGTGCATTTATTAGGGATCTTAGCGTTTTCAATTGGAAACATTGGAGTATTTCAATGTTGGAATTACTTGCTGTTCCCCATAGTTGGATTCCGTAGGTCCAGACAGGTTTTGTTCTTGTAATTTTGTTTTTAGGTTTTAATTTTGTTCTTAGGTTGGAACGACAGCCAATGAGACAATAAAATTTTTTAGGTTTGTCCTTGAGTTGCTTCGATTTGTCTGTGATGTGTTGTTTCCGCTTTAATCTCCTATCCAGAGTCACTTTTGAAAACAGTCACTTTTATACATTTTGATGATTTTGGTTAACTTCCTAGTTGCGTTGTTTAGTTTGCGTTTGTCATCCGGTGTTCTATGAGTCTACCATACTCTTCTTAGTCTACGTTTTTCTACGATTTTTTTTAAATACGTAATGGGAATATTCATGGTTGCCGATAGATGTCTTAATAGGCGTGGAGGAGCGGATAGCGTTTATTACGCTCGTGTTTAAGTATTCCGTGGCTGTTTCGATATCTTCATTTGTTTTTAGTGAAACTAAGGCTGAAGTTGAATGACTAAAGACTTCTCTAAAGAGCTGCTAGTTGGTGAATTGGTTATGAATAAAGCCATTAGGTGGATTCTCGATTATTGTTGAACTGACTGTTGCTATAACGGGGGAATGGTCAGAAGAGAGTTCCGCCGTGGAGTTGATTTGGACATATCTTGGGGAGATATTTTTAGTTATGAAGAAGTCAAGTAGATCAAGTATTTTGTTAGTGTCAGTAGGCCAGTATATGGATTCATATATGGTGAGGTAGTTGAGATTGTTGGTGATTATGCTATTCAGGAGATTTTTTCCTCTTACTGTGACAAGTCTGCTGCCCCATTGGGTATGTTTGGCATTATAGTCTCCTCCAGCTATGAATCCATTGCCCAAAGCGTCAAGGAAGTTATCAGTCTTCTTTAGCAATGGAGTATCTGGAAGGGCAATATACTGCTGAAGTGGTGATTGTACCATAGCAGTTTTCTATTACTACGTTTATAGCTTGGAGGTAGTCTTTCTGGAATGATGGAAGCTCATAATGCTTAATACTGAATTTGATAATGATTCCTGTGCTGCCTTGGGCCTTTCCACTGGGATGTTGGGTATGGTAGAACTTATAACCGTTTATTTTGAGATAGTTTTTGTCGATGAAGTGGGTTTCAGATATGAGCATTATGTCGATTTGCTGCTGTTTTAGGAAGAGTTCTAGTTCGAATTTGTGTTGAGCTAGACCGTTGGCATTCCAAAGAGCTATACGTCTTGGTTTTATTTTGTGTCGGGGCATATTAGTTTATCCATGATGAGTGTTAATAATGATAGTAAGTTGTTTATTTGTTCAGATTGTTTTTCGATTAATTTTTCGAGTCTAGAGAAGTTGTCCGTGTTTTGTGGATTGGAAACACTATTCTGGGAATGATCCCTATGGATTTTCAGATTATTTTGATTTCCTTGTACTGCTTGGGCATAAGAGATTGAAGTAGTAGTGAATTTTGGAGGATTTGGCATTTGATTGGTAGTCTCTTTGGCTCTGAGTTTAGGATACTTGTTTATGTATAGGGTTTTGTAGGCTGAGCAACCTTTGTAGTTAGCAGGATGGTCTCCTTGACAATGGATGCACTTCGCTGGGGTTTCTGGTGATTTAGTGCACCGGTCTGTGGGGTGTGTACCTGCACATTTGACACAGCGGAAATTATGATTGCAGTATTTCTGTGTGTGACCGTACCTTTGGCACCTTTTGCATTGTACTATCTCCTTTTTTATTAATGGAGGTTCGATTTTTACTATCGAGTTCATTAATTGATTTATGTTATATATTTGTTTGTTGTTTGAATTTTGTTTTAAGTCAACGAAGAATAGGGATAGCGGATTTTTAGAGATCCTATGTCTAATGTTGCTGATGTTAACTACTTCATGACCAAGTTTAAGAAGTTCGAACTTCAGTTCGTCTAAGTTAGCCGAGTAGTGGATGTTGCGTAGTACCACTCGAAAAGGTCTTTCCTGTTTAAGTTGATAGGTGTGAAAGTAAGCGTTCAAGCTTTTTAGTAGTTTTATTATCTTTTTATATGAGTCTGGGTTGGCCGGCAGAATTTTAACTTGGTCATTGTTTATCTTTAATTTGTAGTCCTCTTTGTTGATATCTTTCTCAATGGACTTTACCATTGCTTGTATATCAATGACATCATCAACGAAGATAGGTGGGGGAGGGGAATTTTTTTGCGTATGTTGGTTAGTTAGTGTATCAGCAACGTCCATGGAATCGTTTGTGGATTCTAATATTGCATATCTATTGAAGGTGGTTACACAGCTTGTTGACTGTTCGTTCTGATTAGAGTTTGCGTTTGTTTTAACTGTTTCGAGTATACGCTTTTTAATGTTTCTGGTGCCGATAGTAAAGAGGGATATATTGTTCTTTTGCCACGGAGAAGATAACGCGTTGCACTTATGGTTTTGCTCTAGCGAGCCTGATCGCGATTCTTGGCCCATTATCGGATTCGGGTAGAGATTAGGAGCGTTGGAATTTTTTTCACTACTAAGATAGGAAACACTTGGATTATGTCTGTTTCGATTCACTATCAACGGATGGCCGACACTAGATCACGGCGTTACAGAGCACTAGACATACGTCTGCATGCTTCGGCACTCAACAGGAAACTCGTTATTGAACGTTATGAACGTTATGAACGCTATACTATGCTGTTCTAATCTAATTTGTAACTTCATATCATAGAATTCAATATTTTAAAATTCAAAACGAAAATTATTTGTCTAACAGAAAATTTCAGTACTTTTATAATACTTAAATATATTTTTCACTAAATTCATATCATTTGAGATATTAGAATTCTAAAATCATCTACGATCTAAATGATTTGAATCTAGATGTAGAAATGTTAAAACATTTTTTTCGTAAAATTATTTTCTTAAAAGATATTTCACAGTATTAAAATAAAATAAATGCTCTGTATATATCAAAAGAGAGATATAGTCTACATTTAATGTTCACTATTTCGGATCCATGTGGCGAACACTATCCAGAGAGGCATATTCCAGAAATTGCTGGGATTTATCTCTTTTTCAATACATTCGTCTAGGGGAGTTTATGCATTTGGTAGTGCGTTCTTTTCTTCAATTTGGGGTTATGTTTAGCAATATCACAAACCGTGTAAAGAATGCAAAGGTACCTATGAGACAAGTTTGGGGAATAGAAGTAAGAAAGTTTAAGGATGACTTCAAAAGAAGATTGCTTATGTTTGGTTGCTTAATAAATCGTTGAAGTAATGCTTACATTTAGATTACTGCACACCCAAGTATATAATATTAGAAGAAACTAAGTGTGAGAGAGAGAAGATTGAAGCAAGGGAATGAGCTCTGAGATATGAAGAGGTTATTAGAAAAGGTGTAGGTAGAGTGTTCGTTAAACAATGCCTGAAAGAAAAAGAAAGGACAATAGATGAAATAGAGAATAGCAGAAAAAGGGAAAGAATACTTCTGGAGAAGCGGTTACAGCTATCTAAAGTGTAGAAAATCTGAGGCAGCGGGAAGTTTATTTAATAAAAATTCTGACAGAAAGAATCAAAAATTTGCAAGGTCAATTGTGATAAAATAAAATCTGGGACGCCAAATATAATAGTAAATACGAATACATAAGAACAGTGGACAAAGCGGAATATCCGGGAAAGGAAGGAAGGGAAGGCATTAAGAGGCTAATGGCAAGGGCAAGGGCAAGATGCGGAAATGTGAAAGAGGAAAACAGTTATTGATTGGCAGAAGAAAAAAGGAAATATATTTTACATAATTTAGAGATAGGTACGTTGAAACAGTTGTTAAAAGACAGCTATAGATTAGATTTTAGTTTACTAAGAGAGGAGAATACGACAGAAAGTAAAGTTAACGAAAGTAAAGTTAAACAATAACAAAGTGGTTAAGAGTTCAGGAGAAAAGGCGTAAGAATATAGCTATTGAAGTGATTGCAGCCAAAGAAAAATATGTGATAATAGATAAGTTAAGTATAGGTTATATAGGTTAAGAGAAATAAAGATATATGTATATATGTAATCTGTAGCTTTGTGGATATATAAGGGGATATATGTTTTGACATGGAAGTGTGAACGGTTGTGTTCCAGATTATGATGGATATTCTAGGAGCTGTAAGGGGATGAGTAAAAACTAGAAATATGTAAACCAAGTTCTTTTTTAAAGTTGTGAAGCCGAAAAATAAATAAGAATATATTAATTCATATATATATACATTTCTAAATATATTTGGTTTTTAAATATTTTCATATATCGATCTTTTGTACTTTACTTTAGGATAGTTTTACTATCCCAATATATATCAACATATATACTCCATATATATGCAATACATATGTATTGTATGTATATAATATATGTGATTTTTGTATCTCACAGGAAGGCTATTGTTCAAAGCCGAAAAACTTGTCAGTGTATGAACTTGACCAAATTTAAATCAATCCTTTAACAGAAAATAAATAAACAAACGAATATATATAACATTAATATTTAAGTATATATTTATATATTTTATATACATATAATATATTGTAAAAACTTAACATTATTAGAAAAAGGTATATGTTATGCACCATAATATACAAAATTAATTTAAATTTCTTTATACAAAATTTAATTACAATTTGTATTTTTATATTTGAAGAAGTTAATACTACACTTTTTAAAAAATTTTATTTACTATGAATTCGTATATCATTTTATACATTTATAATCAAGATAAACAAATCTTTGGTGAACTCGTAGAACTTTGAGAAATCAACATTTTGAGCAATTGTTCTTTATATATATTACTGTTGGTCTCGCTTAATTTCCGAGATATTCGCAAAAAACTACAGGTATCACTACAGAGTCCGTAGTTGTGCATCTGTAACAACATATGCGTTAGTATGAGTTGCCGATTGCCGGCTGCTTATCTTTCTGTTTATAAAAGAGAGTTGGACGAGCGTAAAAACCCCGTGCACAACGTACATAAACAGAGCTGTAAGAAATGCAATCTTTTTATAAGTTATAACTCAATTAAAAGTGAATATCATTAATGAGTAGGGTCTGAGTTTGGATTAAACTTTTCAATATCACTGCGAGACAGCCGGATACCGTGAAATATAACGATTATTTTATTTTGTAAAATAGTACCAATTATTCATTCGTCTATTATTTTTGTAATTAATTTGTTATTATTTCACGCAAGCGTTACCAGATTCGTGGCGGCCAAATTACGAAAATTAATCCAAACTCAATACGTTGATGATATTCATTTTTAAGTCAATTATAAGAGACAATTCTTGCAGTTTCGGATATATATTGTAGATATTTGTTTATAAACCAAAAATAGGCTGCCTGCAATCAACACTAACGCATACGCAGCCACAGACGCACAACAATAAACAGAAATACACTCTAGTGGTACCTGCAGTTTTTTGCGAATATCTTGTAAAATAAGTGAAACCGACCCCGTTACACGTGTACGAAAAAGTTATTCAAAATGTTGTTCTTTACAAAATATTCAAAAATTATAGAAATCGGAAAGGACGGAATGGTTCTACAAGTTCACCAAATCTTTCTTTGAAAAGTAATTGAATACAAACTTTCCTGCTATTACGTATATTATTTTAATTTTCTAATTATACTAAATTAGTTTAACTTTTGTACTAATAACTTCGAACAAGCACTTTTCTTATCAATAGTAATATTTCTAAACAAGGAAAATATACCATTTATTGAATAATGCAAATTTGCTATTTTTGCACATTATTCTTTATTGCTAATGGGATAAATCTGATTTTAACGAGTAAAATACTTTTTCATTTATAACTGTGGAAGGTGTCCTGGATGTTGAACATGATAAAGGCAAAATTATGAAATACTTAGTTCTTTAACTCCCATAAGTGTACCTTATCTTGCTAATGCATGAGAAGTATGCAATAACATCACAGATACTAATCCTATACTTATAAGTCAAGCTTGGAGTATAGAGAATTAACAGGTAAATATGTATATTAAACAATTAAAATCAAATTACGATATCATAATGATGCAAATATATACAGAGTTCATACAAAATAAATGTCATGACCACCATTTGCTTAAAAAAGTTGTTAAATAAAGTTGCAGCAAAATTGACCGTGACCTTAAATATCAAGGTCAATTTTTTTTGGTGCATCATATTCTATTCATTATAAGAACTAAGCTTGTTACAGGAACCACTGATTGGAACTCAACTGTTCCCTTGGAAAATGATGTTACAGCTCCTTTGGCTTTTCTATTGACATTATTTATTATTTATCTTTCTTAGTCAGATAAGAAGTAAATAGCGTGATATTAATGAGAAAACAGAAAGTTATTCCTTAGCACGTGAGATAACCCATCCTATATAAAATAACACATCTAACTTCATGGCTTAATTTTGATGGCTTTTAAATATTATTTTTGAAGAGAACGATTGAGTTTCGACCCGTGATTTCTTTGAAAAATTTAGTCCTCGTGATAAGTAGAATATGTCGTAAGTAAAACAAAATCTGATTTTGAAATTCAAGGTCAAGGTAAATTTTACGGAAACTTTTTTCAACAAATCTTCACCGATCCAGAGGTATAGAATCTCATAGTGGTGATCATGACATTTATTTTTTATGCAGCTTGTACATTTTAGTCAAGTTTTGAAAATTAATTTAACTCAATTACAACCGAATTCATATTTACATAAATGAAATTTTCAGAAAATATTTCTTTGCTTGATATTTATAAAGTCATGATGAATTCAACTATTAATAAAATTTATATATAATAAACTAGTATTAAAATATATATAAGCAAAATATGTTCATGTAAAATATGTTACAAAAATCAGCATTTTACAATATTTCCCAAATTGCTCCAATGTGACAGAATATTATGCAATTTAGAAAATGATAATAAAATACAATACAGATAACATCAATGTAATTAAAAATTAAAATAGATAGTCTTAAGAGGGTATGTTAAATACTACAATCTTATTCAATGCATCATGATAGTTGCTAAAATCTAATATATGGAAACTATTTAACAGAACTTAATACACATAAAAATACATAAAAGCATCAAACAAGATTATAAAATTACAAATATATTATATGATTCGTTTGAATTTTTAAGAAAGTAATCTAATAATCATCATATTGTCTAAGTTTCGCAATTAATCATAAAAAACAAATATTATATAAATATTTATAACTCAAAAGCTAGGAATATAACAGTCAAACCATTCACATTTATAATTCACGGCTACATTCAAAAGTTGAAATGTATTCCAGGCCACATTCAAGATTTAAAGAATTAGCATTATTATTACTTAATTAATGCACTGTATGGAAAATGGCACTCTCCAAAGAATGTGCTACTGTATAACAATATATTCTGGCAATAATTAATAGGCAGTTATGATCGGACATTCTAGATTTATATAAAAACAGATAGAATAAACATCCGAACCTGGCTTGTGGATCTAGAAGTGGTATTTAATATTCATGTATCAATTTGAATTTTATAATGATTGCAAATAGAACAATCTTTAAATTTTTTACATGAACTAATTGTTCTATATTACGTTTATAATAATTGTGAAGTTTAATATTTGCGTCCTTATCTTTATAATTTCTGTTTATCATCTTCTTCATAATCCCGTATCAAACAAATCACATTATGAAGAAATTATTAAATCAATTTTCTTTAGTCTAATAATAAAAAAATTTAAGTAAATAAAGTAAAAATTTAACTAAAACAATGAACTAACACTATCAAGTGCTTTTTTATAAACAGATAATATACATGTGCATTTGAATTCTTACCAAAAATTTAAATATTATATACAAATATGTGACATTTTCAGTAGAAATTTTAAATGATATAGAGATATAAATATATATGTATATTAAACTAAGTTAATTTAAAAACTTTCATGTAAATTAAACTAAGTATTCTTTTTGCTGAAAGTGATTTAACATTTGATAGTCAATGATTACAGTTGCAAATTATAAGAGTTTTGGTGAAATATGTATGTTAGGTTCCTCGAAATCTTAAGGATGAACGTCCGAACTAACCATATAAACTTGCAAAACACTTTTACCTGGTTCCTCCAGAGATTCTTTTGACAAAATAACAAGGGATCCTGGTTCTACGTCACCGATATTTGGTATAACTGTTTTAAGAGGATCTATATGATGAATTTCTGAATTGATACTGTCAAAAATTAAATCCTCTGTAACTTTAGCATCATTTTCTGATGAAATTGTAATTTCATGATCATTAGAGCAATAATTTAACCTTTCATTATCAAACGTATTTATATCAGGTCCCTGTAATTTTTTTACTTTTGGTAATCTTCCAGATCTTGTTGGTCTTACACGATAAACTTCAGTATCACTGTCAACATCGTTACATGAACTTAATGATTCTATGTCATCTCTTTCAGTCAATAACTTTTCCTCATCTCTTGGTCTTTTATAAAGTTTTTTATTTGTCTTATTTAATGTTTGTTGATATTTGCCATTTGATTTTGTATTTTCTTTGTATACCATTGAATCCAAGCTGCATTTTTCTTTCTCTCCTTCTTCTTCTTCTTCTCCTTCATCTTCTCCTTCTTCTCCTTCTTCACTATCAGTCTCGCTTTCAATCCCAATACTGCGTGCTAATTCTACAAATAAATAAATATACTGGTAGCTTTAACATTCTTTATTAAATATATATCACTTTAACAAAGATATTTTAAAATGTAAGCAATTGAAAATATTTGAAATATTTGAGCAAGTGTAATGTCAAAATTCTTTAAATTCAATATTTATATTTATTTTTAACTTACTACTTATTCGTCGTTTCCTTGATTTTTTATTCTTCTTCATCCTTTGTTGTTTACGTTTTTCTTTTATACTTAAAAGTTCTTTCTCTGAAGTTTCAAATGCAGCTGTCAATAAACAATGAAAATCATGATATTAATCAATAAATAAACTATTTAATAATTTTATAATCTCTATTTCAATCTTTTACTGCAAAGCCAATAAAATAAATAAAGAAACACAATATTAGTTTTTCAGCACTTAGTTATGTATCTTTGTTAATAAGTATAAATTTATATACTTCACTTTGCCAAAATTATTTTTAGGATTAAAATATATACTTTAAATATACTATATATATTATTTAAATATAATTTAAAAGTTGTAATTTATTGTTAAGTTGAGTACTAATTTAAAATTAATATGATTAATTCAACAAACTAATATTGTTTTTCACATTTGCAGTAAGATAAAGTTAAAATATGTTGAAATAGAAATTTTCATCAAATGTTAAATAAGTGTATAAATATACATATAGCCGTAAAAGACAAATTTTTTACTCTTTAATCAATACCAAATCGGTATTACCAGATATTGGTACCAATTGGTACTAATGGCAATGAAGTTTTTACGTTTATTTTTTAGTTTAGTTTTTATGTATATTTATGTATATTTTATCATCTAATCATCTTATATTTTTCATAAAATATTTTGCATGAAGTAACATAAATCACAATCAATTTAAAAATAAATACAGAATATGCAAATTTACCTAATGATTTTTCTAGCATTTCAGTATCAAATTCTTGATGATATGCAAGAGCTTTTTCAACCAAATGTCTATTTACTTTCTCTTCTTTCTTAAATTTTATCTTCATTTCCTGTCTCGTTCTGTTAGGAAAAAGACTTTGCATCAACAAAAAGTCTGTACCAATTGTATTTAATGCCCTATAGAAATTTAAAGTTTCTCGTGCGGACCATTCTTTACTTTTCTGACGCTTTTTATAAAATCCACTTCCATTATTATCATCATCAATAATAGCTTCTTTTGCTAATACTTTCCTACTTTTCTTTGCATTAGTTTGCTCTATAACAAGACTCTGTTCATCTATTATTAATTCACCATTCGGTCCAACTTTTACTTGAGGTACTGGCATTGTAGATGATGGATCATCTTCATTTTCTTCTTCCTGAAATTCTTCAGATCTGTAAAAATAATCATTTTTTTTTATTTCAACCTATATATTGTTTTTATGAAACTATTTTCTCCAAAATTAAGACATATTACAATGCACTTGAAATATTTACATTACATAATTTACTGAATAGAATACTTACTGACATTCTGAGACTCTTCTTGTTGATATGGCAGAGTCTTTAGACTTTTTCATGGGATTAGTAACAGGATTATAATAAATTAAATCATACATTGTAAGTTTGCTTCTATCTGGGGTTTTATTTTCATGTTTTAAATGAAATTCCCTTCTAGCTTCTGCTAGTTTCCTTGCAGATTCTGAAACTAAAATACGTCTCTTTTGTCCTACTTTGGATGTTATTAAACTATTCTTGATATTATTAGTAACTGCATCTTTTGTATTATTTGTTGATTGCGTTAAATCGTTCCTAGTATGATTAGCAATAGTGCATGATAGTCTCCTACTATCATCTTCAGATTCACTTGTACTTGCTCCACTCCCTTGAATACTATTCCTTCTTATTCTATTACTATTATCGAATTTTGGTGTTGGTTTCATAAAACCAGTCCGATTTTGTGTTAATTTTATAGGAGAATCTAAAACAATACCAAATATCACAATTCTTCACAATGACAATATTCTGGCCCATGCTCTTCGTACTATCAATGATAAACTTCTATGATAATCACATCTTCCTCAATAAATCTATGATAAAACCTATAATATTATATTCTTTACTTTATGTAAGGAATAAATATCACATAATAATTTGTATTATTCATTATTTATCACTTCTTTATTATTATTTAAAAAAAAATTGATTTCTTTTTTTTTAATGTCATATTCGTTAATTTTTAAATTTAAATAAGCTATATAATTAATAGTGCCTTATGCATAAGTTATAAAAAGTTCATCTGATATTAAATAAATCAATTCCATTCTAAGCAAATAATCTAAAAGAATCTTTATGAATATTTGCAACAATCATTACCTTTATAAAATAATACACATTACATTCATAGTATTAATACAAATGCACAATGTATTTACATATTTCAAATTAAAAAAAGACTTCATGTAGAAATTTAAGTAAATTTAGAAATCAATAATGATACAAAGTACAAATTTATATAACTACCTATTATATTCATTCTATTATATTCATTTATGTACTGTCATTCATTCCAATCCTAGCTATTCATTTTTATAACATGGTATGTAGCTCATTATACTTACTAATTTGTGTTGTGTTTAAAACTTCTGGGGAATGTACAATTTCTTTCATAGATTTTTCAAAATTTTTTGTAGAGTCATCCTTATATTCACTACATTGATTATCAACATGTAATTCCTCATTCTCTTTTTGGTCTCCTACCTCTTGAATTTGGTGTATTAATTTTTTTGTATCATCTACATCTTTTGTATCATCTTGTATTTGTGTTTCTTGGAAAACATCTTTTGGAATTTGTTGTGATGTTATACAAATGTCATTAGATATATCTTTATTTTTCTCATTGTGTTCAATTGAATTAGGGTCTTCAGTAATGGATACATCTTGTGTTGGCTTCCTTCGGGTTGGAACAGTAACCATAGCTTTTATACGTGCTCGTTTCATTTTCTTAAATATATTAATTTATTAAAATCTCTGTAACATAGATTAATATCAAAATTTATAGTTGGAGGATTTTGGAGATACAGGTAAAACACGACAGTACGTAGAGAACGATTTAAATAATAAGATTAAGATGGAATAGCAATTGGAGTAAGAAAGAAAAGATAAGTAAGGAAGTATAGGTGAAAAGTTAAAAAGGGGTAAGATCAAATTAATCAGAATATGAAATGGAAGTAGAAAATTTAAAGATGATAGCTGAAAAATGACATTAGGGGATGACATAGCAATAACTAGCAAAAAAAATTTTAAGGAGGAGCATATTACAAACACTAAAGTTGTTATTAAAAATGGCAAACAAAAATCTCTGCCAAGTAGGAACATGAAAAGTAGTTGTCAGAAGAACATGGGAAGTACTGAATGTAATGAATAGATTTATGAAATATAGAATATGAATTTTTATGCATTTATAAGAAATTTGGAGGTGAAAAACTTACATGCAGTTAGATGAACAAAAGAAATAACAATGAATGTACAATTTTAAATTAAATTTTTAAATTAAATTTAAATTAAATTTAACCGGGCCTGTTAAGGTTAATGTTAACTAATTATTTTAGTTACTCATTATAGAACATTAAAATACAGGTTTTGCAATTGAATTCTATCATAAAAAATTAATTGTTATTAATTTTTATGAAGGAAGTATTCTAGAGTAAACCTTTGAAAAAACCGATCTTTTTGCATTTTTTTAAGGAATGTAATTTCAAAAATATATGTGGAAAACCCTATGTCTGAACCTTTAAAATTAACTTATATTTTTAAAATAAAAATATTTAACAATATTAATTGTTGTTAAAAAATGAACACATTTTTATTATCATTATTTTTTATTAAACAGAAATAATTTTAAATAAAATTATTTAATAAAAAAAACTAATTAGTCCGGTACAGTTTGATTGCATTGCGTTTACATCTAGACCAGTTTCCATCTTAATCTGTTGTTTTCCACCGAGCTCCTTTAAATAATATTTTGTTGTCACGAACCCCCAAGACAATTTAAAATTTAAATCTATAATATACTTTAAATATGTGTATTTAAAAAACTCATCAATTATTCATCAACAACCTTCAAATTTGAAGAGAAAAGATTTAATATAAATAAATAAATACATATGCTCGTAATGAATATTTTATATTCGAATAATAAAATAATAACTTATATGTGTGAGTCTAGCAGTGTGAAGATTTCATGGCTTCTTGATTCATGGCTATAGATTAAGAATTAGTGGTCTATAGTGCTTTGAAAAAATACTGATTTGATCGATACATTTTGATCGTCAAACGTATGCAATTAGCGCAAATAGACGATGGATATTGCCCGTTCTAGTTTAAGGCTATGTCAGATGTAGCCGCGTGCAATGGATGCACCTAAGAAATCCCGCCTAAGGATGAAACAAGCCGCAAAAGATAAAATAGTTAGAAACAAAAATATTTTACTGTTAAAGATAAGAAATTGTCTAATATAAGAAGATAGGAGTAAAGCAGAAGTATCCATATACAATACTGCTTATAAAGAATTTAAGCATAGAATTACTTAGCAATGGATCTTCCAATAAAATTCAGAAGAGTACAAGCACAGCTGAGACTTACAGGAAGGCTTCAGTAAAGAATAAGGAACAATGAATAAGGACACATATTAAATATTAAATAGAGTATGTATTAAAACCTATCCAATGTATGAAGAAGTACAGAGCAAATTATTAATTAGCAAAGAAGGGAGATACTAAGAAACTGTATTATTTCGTAAAAAATGCAATGAAACTCAGATTAAATTGCCCAAAAATATAAGAAGGAATGTAATCGGGTTCAAAGAATACTGATAACCCTTGAATTTAGAAAAATAACATAAAGTAGTTCAAATTTTACTAATTAGAATTAACATAGATATAAGACAGTTAAATTAATTATACACGTTTAAGATTGTAATGGGTGTAAGTCTAAATGCAATATAATACAAAAAAGAGTATTAAAATGAATATGATAATCATCACATATTATACATTAATTCTCTATAATGCCATGTAATCTCGAAGTCATATGCTTATATATCAATATTCTTTTAATCTAATTTCATTTTTTGTGACTCCAAAGTTACAAACCATTTTCTTCATAATAAAATTTTTGAAAATTGTAAATTCCTTGTCTGTACAGGGTATATAAAAAACTTTGGGGAAAACTCTAGAAACATATAATATTCAAAACAAAAAATCTTAATAAACATGGATTCAAAAATCACTAACTTCTGAGTTATAAAGTGCTTCTGTCAGTAAGATACAAGCTTTATACCATATATTCACTATGTCTCCCTATTCATTTCAACACACAGTTCAACATATTGAAAGATCCCCAGTATTTCTTTTATCTCTTGGCATCAGGTTTTCAAATCCTTGTATCAACACATATAACAATGTAGTTGGTTTATTATAAACTATAGTTTTATATATTAAACATCTTCCTAAATCAAAAACCATTAGAGTTGGACTTATGTTTATTAAGACATTTTTGCTTGTTTTGACAAGTACTATATATTTCCAAAGCTTTTTCACGTATCCTGTATATAGAGAGTTATCATCATTAAATTATAAAATATATTATATTAATTATATTTCAAATATTTCAAATAGTGTTATTAAATTTTTAAATATATACAATAAAATTAGTATTCTACCATAAATAATTAAAATTATTTCATTATGTTACAAAATCATAAAATATTACGAAAACTAAACGAATTTAAAAAATTTGTTAGGAAGTATGAAAGTATATATCATAATTTACAATGATCGTATATTTGAAAGAAAAACTACTATACTTTTCAAACTACTATACGTTCCAAATACTAACAATAAAATTGCTACAGAGTCACAGTTTTTAGCTTACAATTTTTTAAATTAGAAATATTCCATTTTGTTTATTCCTTTGTAATACAAAATATAATAATGACAGCAAAAACAAATATATTTATAATAAAAAAATGAAAGTTTAATATTCATAATTATTTATTCTTTAATTTTAGAAAGAATATTTTTGTTACAATATTTGTAACTGCTAAAAAATATATGTATGAACATATTTATGGAATAGTAATAAAAATATGACAAGTCTTAGTAAGATAATATTTTAAGCAGAAAAATATGATAAGTGAACATACTAGCAGATTTAATGATAACTAAATTTAATTATGTTAAACATTGATAAGAAACTAAATTCTCTAACTTATCATAATTTATCGCATAAGGTTATATGTGCATCTACTTACCAACGCAGCTTGACTCTCAACGATCGTATACGTAGAACGTATGCATACGGTATACACATGGCCAGCAACTCCTATGGAAGGGGTACCATCATTTTGATGTCGTATTTATAATTTCTTTACTGACCGCATAGCGCTGTCAACGAAACTATCCAAGCGTGCGCATGTGCATTCGTCATTAGTGACGTACAAAAAGCACGGATTACATTCGCTGATGTCGTATCACTATTGTTATTAATACCAAAGTCAGTGCGTATCACAGTCAGCGATCAATAGAGAGATCACCAATGCTTATGAACGAAATTCAGCCAAAAACAGACACCAAGAATAAGGGCCTCTGGTGGCCAATAGTTGCACTACTTGCTAATTTTGTCTTCGGTTTAGAGTTCTTGATTGGAGAAACGAGCAAATGCACGGTAAGAAGGGGAATGCGCGATCGTACGATCTTGGCTCGTACCAGTGAGCAGTGGAGGAGAAATATACGCATCGTACCAAGTACTGTCAAAGCAGACATGCAGTGTTAGCTATAAATATGTACTAAGGACACATATTGATATGTATCTTTGTATGTGCTACCATATTCAGCATACTCTCTTGATTTTGCACCATCGGACTGATCATTTGTTCCGTTCTCTTTTTTCTGAATGGTATAAACTTTGATTCAATTGAAGCGCAATAAAAATCACTTGCTTTAATTTTTTGACAACAGCGAGAAGCACTTTTATGAACGTGGAAATTTGAAATTGTCCGGAAGATGGTGAAAAGCAATGGAACAAAATGACCGATATATAGGGTGTTAATTTTAAAAGTATTTTTAAAAGTAAGAAAAAATGACTAAATAAAATGTACATGGTTTTAAGGCGTGCAACTAATGGTGGTAAAAAAATCGTATAAAGGTCATTTTAACGATTTTTTCAAGGTCATCGTTTTTTTTCATATTAACATATATTTTTTATAACACGAAGTGGTAGTCGGTGTTAAGATAAGTTCAACGACCTGCACATCATGGTCTTGAAGTGACCTTGAAGACGAAGAAATCAGTTTCAGTTTGAAGAATGCAGAAGTAATAAAACTGAAACTGAAACTGATTTCTTCGCCATGATGTGCAGGTCGTTGAACTTATCTTAACACCGACTACCACTTCATGTTATAAAAAATACATGTTAAAATGAAAAAAAAATACGATGACCTTGAAAAAATCGTTAAAATGACCGAAAATAATTTAGGTGCTTGAATTAAAATTAACAGACTTGTATAACAAAATGAAATTTTGTTTAAATATGAAAAGATCGTTTTCCATTTTCCCATGAAAAAACGAAATTATTTCCCGAACAACCTAATATTTAATAATATAGAAAATATTTCTCTTTTTATTTGTATATTCTAACGTACCGTATGAATACGTTTATTTCTTACTGTAAACATATGCGTTTATATAGCGACAACAGAAAGGAAGTTCCCCAAGATAGTCGTGTTTTATTTCAAGATCACATTTTTTTGTATGTATTGAATTAACATTTATTTTTTATAAAAACAAGTTCAATGATCTTTGAAATCACGAATTGGAATGGTGTTAAATTAAATAATAAAATATAGTATTAATGTTGAAACTTTTCTCGATTTTTAATTAGAATTAATTATTTATTTTGTATTAGTTTCATTTCATACTTGACAATTAATAAATCAATAGAAGTCTGGAAATATTTCAGATTACTAAATGCTTATATATATACTAACAAGTATACTAAGTATTACACTTTCGTAGATATGGTAAGGATATTGATTTTTATGATAGTTGAATTGTACAGTACATTGTTATATTTTTAGCAAAAATGTGGCAAGATAATGAAGTTCGATTTGATGTTTCTTACACGTAATAATTGTTATACTTTTAAATATAATTATTATAAACGTATTTTCATTTTCTCTATTTTTTATTTATATTTTTAATAGAAATTTACTGTAATAAGTGTTTCGTTTAACTGGAAACGGTGAAATATCTCACGAGGAATTGAAGGTATTAAAAAATTGTTCTTACAAAAGTTGTTTGGTATACAGGGAGACATTAGATGGCATGAATAATTTCTTTACAAATTAAAATTAGTGTGGGAAGTATCAAAGATAAGCTAACCTCTTTTAAATGAAATCCTATATATTTTTATCTATAATCGTACATTTTATTCAAATACATGATAGTATTTGTTGAAACGAATACAACGACCTGCGATACAATGTCATTTTATGTAGTAAAATGTCATAAATTAGATCCGAAGATTAACATAAATCGGTGGCTGAACCCTACGTGACTGCATTGTCTAATGCCCTAACGCTACCGAATGACACTACATAGGACTCAGCTACTGATTTACGTTAACCTTCAAATTTAACTTATGACATTCTACGATATGAAATGACATCATGCAGTAGGTGGTTGTATTTGTCTCAACAACTACTATCATATTATGAATAAAAAATACAGGGTTCCATTTAAAAAGATCAATTTGTCAAAAAAATGGTTTGTCTCATCTAATATTTCCCTATACACCAAATAACTTTTGTAAAAATAAGTTTTGATAACTACAATTCCTTAAAAGATATTTCATTGTTTCTAGTTAAACGAAACACCCATTTATAAAATTATTAACAACTAAATTAGGGTAAGAGTATAAGTAGATATGTATTAAGAATATGAATAAGTGAGTGCGTGCGTGTGCATTTATGTGTGATCAAAATGAAAATTAAAAAAGTTAAAATGAATAGCACTATATAAATTAATATTTTATATAAAATTATGCGAAGAAACAATAATGAAGAGTCCATTATTTATAAAGTCCTAAATTTTTATTAGTCATATGCAGCTACGATTGGGCGAATTTAATGTTGATAAACTTGACTTAATAGAAGATTCAAAAGGAAATGCAGGAGATACTGGAAGACTTATAATAACTAATCTCAGAATTATATGGCACTCTTCGTTTCTTCCCAGGATCAATCTAAGTATGAATTAATTTAGTGATTCAAATCATTGAATCAAATATTCTTTTATAATCATTTTTATAACTATGTATTTCTGAAACATACACATGCTTATTAATGTGAAATAAAATTTTTGACATATTTGTAATAATTAAAGTTAAATTTTATAATTTTGAAATTTATTAATGCTATTTAAGATATATAAATATAATATTTTTATGTACATAATATACACATATATAAAGATAAAGTATGATTTAAGTATGATAAAAATGATAAATCACATATAAATATGTTTTTCTGTAGGTATTGGATATAACACCTGTATAACAATAAATACTAAAACTATACATAGTGTTAGTATGCTTTAAGAGGTCATCATTTTTTATTTTTGTTTTGCAATTAATGGAAGCATATCATTTTTGTAGCTGCAAGGAAAGCATGTGCAAGCGTTACATATTTTAGCTTCCTTCCGACATTGCAGATATGAATTTCTATTTACAAATCAAGATTTAAAAAGTACAAGACATTATACATCTGTTATTGGTGTTTACAGGTACACTTTTTATTAAATTTATTATTATTTTTGTATTATTTATTATACAAATTGTTTATTACATGATATTGTTTAAAACGATCTTTTTAACATGATATTGTTTAAAATGATATTTATATTTAAGACAAACATCAGGACGTAGGATATTTTAAATGATTAGGATTGTGTAAATAATATTTAAGCATAATAAAAACACTTTCATATGTTTTATTTTTATTTTTAAATTAAAAGCATAATGTCTGAGGTAAATAACTTTAAATAGATTTTTGTTAAACTCTTTTTAATAAAAATTGAATTTTGTATCTAATTTTAAAATGATATTTTCCTGTTTTTTTTTAAATAGAAGCTTTTATTATTTTTTATATTTATTGAAAATATGAAAAAATTATTTTTATGAAAATTTAGCTGTTACAAAATATGACATATGATACTTTACTTGGATTTTTCCTATTATCATTATTTACATTTTTTTAGTCATTGCTTTTGTGTTCTGGATAAATTCATATATTTTGATTTATCATGCATTTTGATTATCTTATTATACTTGTATGTTTTTTATTCATTATTTATTAGAAAACAGTATTTTTACAATCCTAATAACAATGACAATATTTCTATAACTTATGCATACTTTAACAGATTTAAACCAATTTGTAGAACTATACGTATAATAACAAAATAAAATACACAACAATATATATTACTAATATACAATAAATTTATAAGATTAAAAAATTGTATAAATTAAAAGTGTAGTTTATCTGGTTAGTGAATAAATATAAAATTAATTAAATAATGTAGAAAAAGAAATAAAAAAATAAATCAAAAAAGAATTTCTATTGAAGTAGGAAATAATTAATTAATAATAGTAAGTATGTTATGTAATATATTTTATACACAGAGGAGACCTTTATCGAGAAAACAATTAGTTCTATATCTTTACCACAATTTGATAAGTACAATGATATAAATTCGTTATTTGACTAACTTATTTAATAAAATTTATCAAGATTTTGATTTAATAGAACTTTTCCTAAAAAAGAACAAATATATGTAATTTGAAAGGTCTTTATCTGCTTATTATCTATAGTGAAGTTAAAATTTAACTATAGAAATTAAGTAATTAATTAAAGTAATTAGAAAAAAAATGTTAAACAATACTTTAAACGTTGCAGAGCATATGTTTCATCCAAAATTTACCGAGAAATTAAATTGAGAAGTGGGATAATTAATGATAAGCAATTAACATTACTACCACTGGAAACAGTTCATTCAACTTTGCAAGATATTTGGAATTTATCATTAGAACAGGTTGAATTCTTATTTGTAATAATTTATACTGTTTAAAAAAAATATATTTTTAAAATTTATTTTGTTAGGGAAATGTTGGAACTTTTATTGTAACAAATATACGTTTAGTCTGGTTTGCTGATATGAATTATCAATTCAATATATCAATTCCTTATCTTATAATAGCAAATGTAAGTACATATATTGTGTAATATATGTAGTACATACATAAGAACATATTAAAAATTTTTAATAAAAAATATAGTAAGGAGGATCTTTTTTTTTTTAAATAGATTACTGTTAAAAATTCAAAATTTGGTCCAACCCTAGTCGTTACTAGTACAGAATCCAGTGGAGGATATATATTAGGATTTCAAGTAAATCCTATCCAAAAACTTCATACTGTTTATAAAGAAATTTTAATGTTATTAAAAGCGTTTGAAAAATCTCCTATTTTTGGTATTGATTATACATTTGAACATGAGGTAATATTATGCTAATATAGTTTTTAACAAATGCATTGAATAAATAAATATGTTATTATTAATTATCCATTAATTATTACAGGCTCCATTACAACAATTAAACATAGAACAACAATCTGAGATACAAGACAATCAACCTGAAATTTCAAATGTGTTTGGCTATTATTTCTCTGAAGGTTCAAATCAAAGGAAACCTATTTTTTCGATTTATTTAGGTCTTGCAGCAGAAGAACCTCGAGAAACTAGTACACTACAAAGCCTATGGGAACTTGTGCGTCAAACTTAACTGATAACATTAATAAACTTTAAATATTATGTAAACAGCACTTTATATATATAAAATTTAGAACATAACCAATGCTAATACATTACATAAACTTTGAATATAAAATAAATATAAAAGTTAATTTTTTATTTATTTATAAATTAAAATTATAACATTTTAAATTAATGTAAAAAAATTATTACAATAGAATATATTATTCTACATTTTTTCCTAATTTTCATTTCTTTGAACCATTTAATGTTTAGCAGTTAAATTTATACAAAAAACATAGATATAATAAACATATATATATAAGTATTATGTGTGTAAAATACAATCAATTATACCACAACTATTGTCTGTTTTTAATGTGTTATCTCTTCACATATCTATGCCCATTTTTATTATATATAAAAGAAGTCGATGATAGGAATTTCGCAACTATTTAGTACAAATATTTTCTTCTCTTTTCAAAATTTATATTTTTAACACTTTACCAAATATTTTTTGATAGGTTATTTATGGAAAAGTCAACGTCTATAAGGAATTGATAAAAAAATAGATAATTGGAATTAAAGCATTAGTATTCTAGAATATAACACTGAATAAATCTTTAATTGTTTAATTGCAATTTCATACCACTTTTCAGATTTTGTCTTTAAATTTAACTTGGTCTACAATTTAAAGGTTGCACAATTGATTGATCTTGATTATCATCACCATCTTCATTCAGTTCAGCCTGCTGAACAGGAAATCTATACCCCATATTCATAAGCATTACTTCAAATGGATCGCTTTTCATGCGTATTTGATTTGCAGATGCAGCATCTTCTAAATTCTGAATTTCTCTTTCATTTGTGCTACCATCCTACATCAAATAAATACTCGAATATAGTTCTTAAAATTAATTAAATATTTTATAAATATCAATCCTTATTTATTTATCTTTTTTAAATAAAATAGATTTTGGTAAGTAATTATAACATATACCTCAGGTAAAGGACTCCATAATCTAACTACTGGATCAATACCACTAGTAGCTAGTAAGCATGTAGATGGATGAGGTTGAAGACAATTTACAATGCGTTCATCTCCTCTTAGTACACGTATAATATTTGTAGTATTACGATCCCAAATAAAGAAAGATCCATCATCTGATCCTGCCACAATATATTGACCATTGCTTAAAGAAAAAATTATTAATTATAAATGCATTACTAATTAATAAACTTTCAAAATTATTTATGAATTATTTTTAAAATGTACTTACTTCCCAAAGAAATTAGCTTCCTTTATATCAGTTGTAGTGTTACAATGCCCACAAAACCTCATTTTGTAATCAATTGTATTACGTCGCCATTCTTGTTCATATTCTGATATTTGAATCATTAATTGATTCATATCAATATCTCTACCTGATTGTATAATAATTACATTAATTACCAATTGAAAAAATATTTTGAAAGAATGAACATAAAAAATATATTGTTAGTATACTATTATGTAACAAATGTGAAAACAAATGTGATGTGATATTTAGATTCATTCATATTTCATGTGCATATTATAAAATATAAAAAGTATATTAAGTCAAATGGCTTTCTTTTACTTTTCCTTTATATTTCTGTAAAACATACTTTTTGTACTGAATACATATTTATTTTATTTTTTCATATTTAATTACCTTAAAATGTTATACTTGATGTGCAAAAATATAAAAATTTAAAGAAAAAGCACTAATTTTATATAGTTCTTATATTCTACAATGTCCATAATATAAAACAATAGATTTAATTGTTGTATTATGTATATGTTTAAGATGTTTTGTTAAAGGATATTGGGTTGGTAACTAAGTGATTGCGGATTTTGTCAATACAACCTAATGACAAAATCCGCAATAACCTAGTTGCCACCCCAATATATATATTCTACTATAGATTAATATCTGTGACATTATGAAAGAAATAGGACCTTGAGACTTCTTTCATTCACCATAAGAAGATCTTATTCCCTATGAAACTACATGGAGGAGTAAAGATGAAAATACCTTTAATATATTTAATGCAAGTAAATTGTATGTAATATATAATATTAATTTTTATATTAAATTAAATATTTTTCAGTTTTAACAAATTTTTAAAATAGTAACTTCTTTAGAATTAAATTAGGATACTATTAATAATTAAAAAGCATGCAAACTTATTTATGAAGTAAAAGTGAACAGATATAAATATATCTAGAAGAAGAGCTAGAAGAAGAGATAAAAGATATATAAATATAAAGAAACAATGTATAATCTAATAGTTAAATTCATGAATGTCTGTTTTAAGGAAATATGCGCGACAATACTACATACAATTATATATCCAAATAAAATCTTATGTTTTTTATTCATTTAGGAAATTATTTGGGAGAATTTGGAAATTTAAAAAAAAATTAAAAGAATGAGAGAAAATATTTTGTTATGATATCGCTATTAGTAAATATTTTAGCTGTACCAGGCAAGTAATCCTTGAAAATAATATAAATAATACATTAGTAGGAAAAATTTTTAGTGACATATTATGTTATATTTATATCACTGCTTATTATACTAGAATTAAATGATATCAATATGGTGTACTGAATACTATTTTATATCTGGATACATGTAAAAATGAAACTAGATAACGTACTCCTTTTAAATGTTTGTTTTCTTAAACAAGGCAATATTTCGTAATATTGAAATAATTAATAAGCAGAATTTTATTATTTATCAATGGAAACTGTAAGATGAATAAATCATGTGTAAAATCATTCACAAAATCAGAAATCTTACAAAATATTTTTCTTTGTCTATATGTGATTTCAATACATGTATGTATATATGTATTTGTATGTCATATATGTGTATATATGTGTTGTATATATGTACACATACGTGTATGTATATACAATGTTCAGAAAAATGGATTTAAAGGAGAAAGATATGTTTTTGAATACTTTGTTTGTCTCATAGAATCCCTTTTAACTTCTTTCTTAATGTTAATATATTTAGTATATATTCCAAATTTGTTTTTATATGGATGTTATGAATATTATGTACATTGTTTGTATATTTTTATTGACTGTTATGACATTATTAGACTTATATTACGTATTATATATAATATAAGGATGATATAATGAAATTCTACTACAATATATAAACGTTGTAGAATAAAAGGATTTTTATTCCACTTTTCTATCATTATTTATTGTGATTAATAAAACTTCTTGTGCTTGGTAGACAAATATGTTATGTATTAAATGAGTAATAATTATTAATTCATTCTAATTCTTTAGTGAACTGAACTACTTTTTAGTTATAAATAATACTTTAATCCTCCAGTCTCAAAGAACAGATTACTGTAAAAACTTGTTGAGATAAAAAATATCCAGTTTAACATGAAAATAAAAATTTCGTATTTCATAGATGTCCATTCTTATTAAAAAATTTATGAGATAAACTTCATTTTTACACTTTAATATTACTCTCAATAACTTTCTTGCAGTAAATAAGGAGATTTTTTTGTGTAAAATATAATATAAAAATTTGCAAGTTCTTATCATAGATTCAAAAAAATTAATCTGAAACAAGTTTAGTAAAAACATCCTATATATGTATATATATACATACATATATAAAATATGTATATGTATACATATCACATCAACCTTGAATATAATGTAACGAAAAAAGACATACCAGAATCTATAGCTTCTTTTATATCCATTTTTAATGCCTTACACGCAGAGTTAGATGCATATTCCGGAAATTTTTGTTGAAATTCTTTAATTATTTTATCAGCTTCAACTGATTGATGTAAATCAAAGAGACAACGAGCCAATCTATAAATATGTATATGCGTATATATATATGTATGTACACATATGTGTATATATGTATACAGAATGAATCACGTAAAACAAGCCATCTGTCTAACACTTTCAGTTGTTGAGGTAAGAAGAAATGTTTAAAACAAAAGTTATTTGAAATTTCATCTTTTTAAATGAAACTATATGTTTTTGGACATCTATAATTGTACCGTTCCTCAAGATAATGACCCTAGTCATACAAGATCATTAAAGGTTACGGACGCAGTAATATATGAGAAATTAAAATTCATGATGAATGTTTCTAAAACAGAGTATTCTTGACTTTATTAACAGAATCATACTCAATACAAAATGTAAACAAATTTTGTGAAAACATTTATCATCAAAATCTCTTCACAGTTATGTAAATAGTAATACGAGTAGGAAACTGATATTAAGTTTCAAATGATAACATCTTTAAACTGTCATTAGTCTACATTTTTGCATTCAGAAAAGAGAAAAGTAGATATATTGGGTTGGCAACTAAGTGATTGCGTATTTTGTCAATACTACCTAATGACAAAATCCGCAATCACTTAGTTGCTCACAAAAATAGTTTTCATTTACAGTGAAGCCGACGAATATATCAGGCCTATGTTTGTACCGAGACAGATTTCCTGAGCGGCTTTAACTACCTCGTTCTACGTTTTAAGCATACAGTTATAGAAGAATTTTAAGAGACCAACAACATATCCATACATTTTGAATTGATTGAGTATGATTCTGGTATTAAAACCGAAATATTATGTTTCAAAAGAGATGATGTTACAAATCTTCTAAGCATGTCCATCTGTTAAAAAGCTTTTACCATTTCATATTAGTTGGGGCCAAATAACTTTTGTTTCAAACATTTTATCTTGTTTCCATAATTGAAAGTGTTATTCAGGTGGCATATCTTATACGACACACTCTGCATACAATATACATATTACATGTATGTTAAATCTTCTAAAATTAATTACCAATTTCCAGGCATTTCGAATAATATGCTAAATAAATGTTTTGAACAAAAGTTAGATCAACAGCTGTAAATCATGGCCAATGAAACAGTATTATTGTTAAATTAGAACTGCCTGAAAAATGATGGTTAATCTTAGAAGATACATCCTGTATACAACATTATATTATACATATTACATTTAATCAATCTGAATATGTTATCATATATGTACATATATTCACAGATCGTTATTACCTAAAATGAGCCTTTACATGTCCAGGATCAAGAAGCAATGTTGTTTGACAATCTTTAAGAGCAGCATATATATCACCATCCCTGTAAATTATGTACAACTCTATTCAAAATCTACATCCAGAAATATAAAAAGTATAATAGTGAAGAGATCATACCAAGTTCTTTTCATATATGCTGCAGCTCTGTTAGCAAAAAGCACAGCAGCAGTAGGACAATAACAGATTGCTTTATTGTATAAATTAATTGCCAATGTGTACTTTTGTTGTTCAAAGCTTTCATTTGCCTACAAAGAGAAACAATAATAAGAGAAGAAAAGGAACATAATTAACTCATTTAATTATTTTCAAATATAATAAAGAATTATTTAATTAAATAAATCGAGTAAATTATTCCAAATTAATATTATGCAATTTTTAACCGTTTTTTCTATAATAATTTATTATAATCATTGTTTAAAATATTGTTCAATAAAAGAAAATTATTTATTTTATATTTTTAACTATAAAATAGAATTTATATAAAACGAGTAAACTTACTTGACGTTTTAATTCTTCAACGTGTGGTGGTAGGATCTTAATGTTTTTGTTAGTAAAATCTGTAATATCTTCATGATTTGCCATATTGCACTTTTCAAAATCTCCTATTAGCAGTTTTTAACGAATTTAAAGTTGCGTATAAATTTAAGATATAACTTAATTTATCTAAGATTGTAGTAGATAGCGAACAATATAAAATTTAATATAAAAGTTATTATTCCAATTATAACTGGTATTTTATGATGATAACCATTTATATATATTTCCTATTATATTTTCGAAATGTTTAAAAAGTCATAATTCACAAAATATAAAACATTGTAATAATTATAATCATTACCCAAATACATATTTGAGGAGTAACCAAAGCAAGTCTTCAAATTTTTTGGATTATTGATGTCAAATAAATAAATTTGTTCACCACCCATGTTAACAAGTAGCTCGTTTCCGTCAGCACTGAAGGTTAAATATGTAGTAGTGAGACTTCTATTACTGTCACGTTGCCGAGAATGCAGATGGCCTGCTCAATATCAAACATTAATAGTTTTCGTTAGAGTGATCGTGTAATATATAACAAAAGAGGAAGATAAGGGTAAAGGAGTCGCGTACGCTATTTCTGATCGTACGAACGAACCCGCGATAAAGTACTGTGCGCAACCCAGTGGTACATTCTCATCTGGATCACCTCCACCAGCTAGACGTATACATACATTTCCTCTTGTCCAGTTATTATGTGGAGACGAAATAGGCACCTATCGTCAAAACAACATATAAAGAAAAATTAATTTTTCTTGCTCAATCATTTAATGTTGGTTTATATTAGTGTTTATTTCAAATATATCATAGTTTAAGAATAAGGCTCTTTCAAATAAAACTATTTTTATACATAAATTTCTTGAATGTTTAGTTTTTGTTTTGTAATTACCTGAGAAAGCTTAATCATTCTACGGTCATACATTCGTATATATGCATCATTGGCTCCAATAGCTATTAGTTCAGGTTTTTTTGGATTCACAGAAATACACTTGCCTTCTGCATATCGACCAGCATGATTAACAAGATTTACTAATACACTATTACAGTCATTGCTTTTGCAACTATGAGGAGCACGAATATCATATTGTAAAATAAGACCATCTTCTGCAGCACTCCAAAAAAGAAAAGGTACAGTAGTCGCAGTAGCAATACGTTTTACACGACCTATATGACAATTACATGAAAATATTGGTTCAAGAAGCGTAAGATCACGAACTCGTACTTTGCCATCTCCAGCACCTGATACCAATATCCTATCATTTGATTTTGGCATGAACTACAAAACAGAAAAAGGATTGTATTCTTTTCTCATTGTTGATCTCCAAAACTCTGAGAATTTAAAACTTATAGGAATTAATAACTATTTAAATTAAAATTTTAGTACAAGATTTTAGTATAAGATTACATATATAATATCAAATTACCTTAACAGAAAATATATTTCCATGATGACGTGTACGAAGTATTAACTTTTTTTCATATCGAAATGGATCCCATAATATAATATTCATATCATCAGATGCAGAAGCAAGAATTCTAAAAATATATGTTAATACATAAACATATAACTTATAGTTAATTTATATTTAATTTTCTCATTATCTACAGATATTTACATTTATTCTCAATAATTCTATGATGTTAGTCTATGACTGTGTTTTATGTTATTTAAAAAATACTTACTGCCCACTTTCATTCCATTCTAAACAATTAACACATCCTGTATGACCAACTAATTCTTTTTCAAGTCCTAACCGGGATATCAAATTTTCTGTCACATGTAACTTCTGAGAAACTGCATATGCCACTGAATCCTAAATAAAATAATTTAAATAGAATTAAACATCAATTTACTTTTATATAAAGCATGTTTAAAAAATAATAAAGTTTATACTAACATATAAAAACATTATGAAAAACTGTTAAACTTATATTAAGAAATAATAAATATTAATATATTTACAACTAAATAAATAGATAAAGAAATGCGTAATTATATATTATTATATATATTAACGTACCCGTATTTCACGTTGACGTACTAAATCCAAAACTCTGTAATCTTTATCATGTATGTTAGGAAGCATTTCTATGTTTATTTCATATATCACTTATTGTACTAAAAAAATTAAATATCCTCTGAAAATCATAAGAAAATTTATTGTCATTTTTATTTAATATATTACGTTTGAACTTTTTTAGTAAAAGATGTAAATGTGTGTAATTATGTGTTTTGTAAAATATAACCTCTCATATAGAGGTATTATTGTATTGAAAGTGTAAAAATTAGTTTTCCGAAAGCCGGACAAGAATACTTAACTTAAAATTAACGCGATAAAACAAGATACAAAACAGTTAATAAGTCGTTACTTGTTCATACATCATCAAAATGTTATTGAAACGTTCTTGCACTGCTGTCCTTTTACACAATACCATGAACTTAACATAACTTTTGTACTTTATCACATTCTATCGTATAGTTGATATATGTATATATATGTATGTCTATATATATACATATATTTATTTATGTATCATATTCATTATTTTGAGTTCACATATGAACCAATTTTGCAATTATTTGTTATCTTTTAGAACAACTGATGTGGAGATATAATTCTCTGTATATCAAGTCTTGCTTCCATTTTCATTTCTTACGTGTCCTCTATTACTTGATTTGTCTGTTCAGGTTTGACATCTATAATAATTAAATTAATCTAGAATAGTAATAAATCTGATCTATATATTAAATTTTCTTCACTTATGTAAAATATATCTGTACGTATATCTTTGTTTATGAATCCTTTTAATTTGACAATAAATATTTTAAATGTCATTATATTTTTAACCTAAAAAAAACCTAACAAATTCATATACCACATAATATTCACGTAAGTATTTACATTTATTATATTTATTATTATTCCTGTCATGGGATTTATTATTATTACTGCTATTATGCAATATACAAACACATATTCTATTGTATTAAATATTAATATATATATATATATATACTGATAATTTAACGAGTTAAAAAGTTTATAAACCTTTCTAATATTATTATGAAACATAAAATGTATTAATCTGTACTTTATAAAGTATAAATAATTTAATTTAATCAAGGAAAAATTAGGAAAAGATTAATTTGTATCTTTTTTAAGTGATCTATTTATTTAAAAATATTTCTATGTACTTTTATATATATATAATATATATATATGATAAAATTACATCTCACATACATATAAAATTATCAAATTTTCTAAATTGAAACAGAAAGATAAGGATCTTAGCAAGTAATTTTTAAGATAAAAAATTGTGGTATTTAAATAAAATAGTATCTGAAATGGAAATTTTTGATTCTTGTAGAAACTATCTTAATAAATCGGCCCATCATCTAAATCATCGTCTTCATCATCATAACCTTCTCCATTATCGAAATAATTATTTGCGTAATCAGTTCCCTCATCCATTTCCTCATCTAGTTCTTCTTCCTCATCTTCTGTTTGCTCATCATCCTTTCCTTCTGCTTCTTCCTCCTCTTTTTCTTCTTCTTCTGCATCACTTTGTTCCAAACTCTCTTTTTTTTCTAATTCTTCCAACTCTATCTCAATGTTCTTACGTTTTGTCTGTAGGTTCTCACATTTTTGTCCTTTACGTTTTCGCAATTGAGACTTTAATTCTACAGGCATTCTGCTCCAATCATACCTACTCTCATAACTACTTTTATCAGTAATCAAGTCTTGATATCGATCTGAATACCTCTCAATATTTTTTTTAATTACTAAAGGCAAAACATTGTTAGGCGATCCTCTCATATATTCTGCATATCCTTTCTTTAATTCTAACAAATAAATCTTTTCTTTAGTAATATTTAAAGGCAGTGGTTTATATTGTAAAAGGGGATATTTTAATGCAGGTTGTAAAACTGGTGGAGGTAATGCTTCTCCTTTAACAAAGCCTAATTGTTCCGTACTGATTGACATGGGAGGTTTACCTTATCACGTAAAATAAAATGAAATTTAAAAGAAAGAAGAGAACTATTTTTTCCTCGTTTATACACCTATAAGACACTTCTGAGCTCTAGCCGTGACCGTTCGAGACTGAGGCTCTCACAATATTTTTACTTTCGGTAACATCTGTTCCTTCTTTGTTTGTCATCCCTCATTATCCCCACTACCCTGTAGGCGTACGTGACCGTTGCTACGCTTCTAGAACATTTGGTGGAAGGACCGTTAGGACATAGATGAACCTTTAGGCACTTCGGCAATATACATTGTCGCCAAGGCCGCCATGTGTCTCCATCATCGGTCCATCGGTTTCGAAGTATGCCGATCGTGACACCATCCTGCCCGCAGTGTGTGTGTGTCCTGGTTTTGACGTGATTTACGTTACAACCTCTTCCCCTGCCATGTCCCGCCATGATAGTATTATATATTTATCTTATTATTATATTCAGTAGGATAGAAAAAAGCAATGTTTATTTCAAATTTATTAGTAGTTACAAGAATATATGTGTTTAATTACTCTGGTAATTTTTCAGCTTAAATGTGAGTATGAAAAATATGAAATATCAGTACTTTAGAAAATTACTTCAGACATTTTGGACTATAAGCTATTTTTTACTTTAATAATCAGGAAATAAGAATGATATTTGACAAAATCGAAGAGTTCAGCAGCTAATTCTGTCTTACATATTTGTAACTGATCTCTGCAAGAACATGAGTAGTGATATAGTTTAGTATATACTTCAGTAATATACTCAATCTTCAGTTTATAATATGATACATAGATATAATCTCAGTAATATTTAATAGTCAGATTATGTAAGAAAGCTTAAATTGAATATATTAAATAAATAAAATACATATTTTTAACAACAGTAATATTTGTTTTAATGTATCAAGAAGCAAAATTAGTTAATATAGATTTGTTAATATTATTATAAATACATCAATAATACTTTAAATATCATCATGTCTGAATAATAATGTAACTCATATTATGTACAACATTTAGTACAACTTTTGAATTTTATTTTCGAACATGTTAAATTTATTTTCTATGAATAAAATATTTAACTTACCGAATTTGTAACTTCTTTTTACATGATACGATAATTTCTTACAGAATGTAAAATTCAAGTAGAATCCAAAAATACTAGTCTTAAGGCGTGGAGATCAGTATTGTAAAAATACTGTATACTTGTACGTGTATTAATAACTAATAAATTAATAAAAATTAATAACTAATGTATGATTTATTAGTACGCTATATTTACTTCATTCATAGTTCATATTACGATCGTATAAACTCATATACTGTGAAAGCACGATCATATAAACAGACTTCGATGTTGACACTCGATTGACATGCTTGATTTCTACCGAAACCAAATGTATAGAAGGAACCGTCCGAAAAATGAGTCATGATAAATCAACATGGAAGACAAGAAAACTTTAATGTCTTCGATGTTGATTTTCCGTAACTCAACTTTCAGACGGTTTTCCCTAGCGAGTTTTCATTGATGATTGATGAATGATGACATGTACGTGTGGTTTTGGAAGTTTCATGACAGCACCGTTATGCAGCTTAATAATTAAATATGATACCAAAATGATGATACCCTCATCAATCCCCTTCCATTGCAGTTGCCGGACTTATGTATACATGGCTATGTATACATGTGTGCTTATTGCTTACGGATGTTTTATGAAATTATAATTAATTAGTTGGCGCCTTTTATCATAAACGTGAAAATGGTTAAAAACATTAATACGATATTTCTAACCGCGAAAGTAAATTAACCAAAATGTTAGTGTTATTTGAAACTCCTGCGGGATATGCAATTTTCAAGGTAAATTATATTAAAAGCTGTAACTTAATACTTAACCTAAAAAATGTTGCACGTATTCGTGCTGCTAATAATTTTTAGGTTTATTTTAACAATTTAAGTATCTTCTTATGTTTTAAATACGGTGTAAATAACTTATTGGTTTAAATATGTACCATAAAATCTTGTTTGTTTCTTACAGTTACTTGATAAAGATAAGTTAACAGAAATAGAAAATCTTTATCATGATTTTGAAACACCTGAAGCAGCTAGTAAGATGTAAGTTGATGTTTTTGACTTTAATTTTGCACTATAATAATTTTGATAATTTCTGTTGTTAAAAAATGCATTAATACCTTTAATAGAAGTAACAAATTCGATAGTTCAAGATATTGCATTCAGAACAATTTTAATTTTAATTTTAATATTAAATATCTTGCATTACAGAGTGAAGTTGGAACACTTTGAAAAGTTTGCCGACACTACTGAAGCCCTTGTAGCTACAACTGCTGCAGTAGAAGGTAAACTTTGTAATTCATTAAAGAAGATGCTTAAAAAACATTGCAATGAACTTCAAGAACAACTAGCTATAGTTGACGCTAAGCTAGGTAATGATATAAAGGATAAACTGAGTTTGTCTAGTGTCAGCAATACTGCTATACAAGAATTAATGAGATGTATAAGAAGCCAGATGGATAGTTTATTGACTGGTTTACCTAAGAAAGAAATAACAGCAATGGCATTAGGTTTAGCACATAGCCTTTCTAGGTACAAATTGAAATTTTCACCTGATAAAATTGATACTATGATAATACAAGCTGTTTGTTTGTTGGATGATTTAGACAAAGAATTAAATAACTATGTTATGCGTTGTCATGAATGGTATGGCTGGCACTTTCCAGAACTTGGAAAGATTATTACAGATAATATAGTATTTGTTAAAACAGTAAAAGTAATTGGAATTAGAGAGAATACTATAAATTCAGATTTATCTGATATATTATCAGAAGATGTAGAGGAAAAAGTAAAAGAGGCTGCTGAGATATCTATGGGAACTGAAATCTCTGAAGATGATATTTTAAATATTCAATATTTATGCGATCAAGTTATTGAAATTTCTCAATATAGAACACAATTATATGATTATCTTAAAGCAAGAATGATGGCAATGGCACCAAATTTAGCTGTTCTTGTTGGAGAGTTAGTGGGAGCTCATTTAATCTCACATGCTGGGTCTTTAATTAATCTTGCTAAGCATCCAGCATCTACTGTGTAAATACTTGGTGCTGAAAAAGCTCTCTTTAGAGCATTAAAGTCAAAAAAAGATACACCAAAATATGGTTTAATTTATCATGCACAACTTGTTGGACAATCTTCAACAAAAAACAAGGCGAAGATGTCCAGAATGCTAGCTGCTAAAGCTTCATTAGCAACTAGAGTAGATGCATTAGGAGAAGATGGCAGCTTTGATCTTGGTGCTGAACATAAAGCTAAATTGGAAGCACGTTTAAGGCTTTTAGAAGAAGGGAATTTTCGTAGAATTAGTGGTACAGGTAAAGCAAAAGCCAAATTTGAGAAGTATCATACTAAAACTGAATATATTCAGTATTCTGTTAATGAGGATATAACTCTTCGACATGGAAAAAGAAAATATTTTGAAATTGAAGATAAAAAAACGCTGATTGAAGAAATTACAAAGCCAGATGAAGAAATGCCTAAGAAAAAGAAAAAGAAGGAAGTTAGTGACAGCATAGATGAATCAGTAACTCAGGAAGTAGCTCAGTCAGAAGAAGTTCTGACAAAGAAAAAGAAGAAAAAAAGTAAAGTACAGGATATAGAAGATAATATTGAATCAACCTTTAAATGTGAAGAAGAAGGAGAGAAAGCAGTAGAAAATATTCCTGGGATATCAGGGGGTTAGTTTTTCTTTTATCTATTTTATGAATTTTAAATCTATAATATATGAATAAAATTACAAGTAGAAAATATAATATGTACAAATTTAATATACATACAAAATTGTTTTTTTTTTGTTATAGAGCAAATAAAGAAGAAAAAGAAGAAAAAAGATGAGGCTCAGGAGATTGAAGAGACTACATTTACAAATGAAGAAAAAGTTATAAGTGAAAAAAGAAAAAAAAAGAAAAAAAAAAAAAAGAAAAAGAAATCTCAAGATGAATGAAATTTTTTCAACATATGCAATTTAAAAAAGTAATTTTTTTAAAACATAACTGTTCATTATCGATTGTAAACTTATATATAATTAAAAAATTAATTTTCTTTAAATATACATATATCAAATTATGTTTTTATAATAGAATTCAATTATATACTTTTAAATATAAATAATATAATCATACAATCTGAAGATAAGTGTATAAAAATGATTGTGAGTCTGTGCTTTGTAAGATGTATTATTAAAATACAAATATTTCAAGCATTGAATAAAGAATAATCAGTAAATAGTTTAGTTAATATTTAGAAATATGCTCAGTATTAGTGCTTTAGTGTTTTCTTCATTTTTATATATCTTTTTTAATACCATATATGTCTTAAAACATCATTGACATTTACTCATTATTATCTATTTCTTTTAATAACACACTTCGAAGTTTAAATTTTGTAAATTCATAATTCTGCATGTATGTATTATCTAATTATGAATATCTCTATAAATAATTTATAAATATTTGGATAATAATTGTTGTACTGATGCATTTAAAATAAATTTAATGATAATACGTTTACATGTAATGAATCAGAAGTGGAATCTATAACAAGTGTATTTACTGTTTATATTCAATTATAAGATATCATCGAAATTTGTTTACATTTAATTTAGACGTTAATAAGGAGCTTTTTTTATATTTTAGAATGATTTTTTAAGTAAATTATTGAAAACAAGCAGTTCTGGGAGAAACGTAACTTCCAAAAAGTGCAGATGACCACAACTTTTTGTTAAAAAAAGGTTTCAAGCTAGTTTTACATTGCAACTTGTTATTGATTCAGGACTGATCAACATTTGTTTGGAACATTTTTTTATTAGATTACTAAAAGTTCCTAAAAAATCATGACAGCCATAAATATACTGTATATTTATACATTTAACAACATAAGGCAATGTAGATACATATACATATGGATATTCCCATTGATTTGAATTTATGTTATAATTATGTATTTTATTTATTGAATGTTTTAAAATATTACAGCAATTATGTGTAATAATTACATATATCTCTTTTTCAAAAAGTTCAAACTCAACATTGTATTTTCTTCTCTAAATCAAACATCTTTTCCATATTTTGAATAATATGAGTAATATTTATGTGTATATGTATATTTACATTGAATGTAATATACATTTATCATAATTTCATAAACTAAGCGTAATCATTCCATATATGTTAGTGTTTAAATTTCTATTTCTAAATTGAGTTTGTACAAAATATAAGCTATAGTTTTTTGTATTTTCCATTTAAATATTACTATGATATTAGAATCTTATATAGTATCATATCAATATTTAAAAAAGAAAACAATAATATTTAAAATTACTGATATATGCACTTATATTAATTCATTCCAATGTATCATATCAATTATGATACAATAAGGTCATATAATTTACAAACACTTTTATAAAAAAATCACATCATAATTTAATGTCAGAATATATTTATTTCCTTTTACATATACTTTAAAGTATTTTTTAAGATTTGGGAAAATAGATTATACATACTCTTTGAGAACTATACAATATAAATTTTAAATTCTACTGCACTAGAATGTTTATAGTATTTTTATTAACTGTTTTCTAATTTCTTTTAGAATATACAGGTAAGTATATATCAATATATTATTTTTATATAAATAAATGAATTTATTTTATAAATCATATTTCAATTTATTTGTACAATTTGCTGCTGCAAAATATAAATTAATATAAGTCGTTTTGGAGGAAAAATAATTGATAATTATAATACAACCTTTTTATATATATAAGTTTTTCTATATAAATTTCATATATATAATAAATTTTGATAAGGTTGTAAGAAATATTCTTTGAAAATCTGTAGATTTTATAAAAAATTAAAAATTATAAATATTTGGAATCTCCCTCTCTCTCTCTCTTACACACACACAGGCGCGCACACACAGTGTATAATATGCCCTTAAAAGAAACTGCAATATTGCAATTCAAAATTAACAACAATACTATAATATTCCATTTTCTTTGCCTTATGTTTTACAGTACGGTATATCTAAAGTAAATTATTAAATACTTAGTCATTGAATTTTGTTAAAATGAATAAAACATATAAATGACTAATTATCTGTATGTAATATTGTGTAATAAGATAAAATATAAAAAATGTTAAAAAAATAGATGTTGCATTCTTGAAATATAAATTTTAACGCTTTGGACATAAAACTATTTGTGTGAAAAATACATAAAAATTATATATGATCTTTGTTTTTCCTTATAAGGGCATGATTTTATGAATAACTTATTGCACATAAAAATTAATGAACAATAGGCTGTGCATATAAACTTAATCTTAATAAATTTCAAAATGTTTTTATTTATAACTAAATGTTTGTAAATTATTAGTTATATACGTTATATATCTTATAATTTTTCAGAATACTAGAATAGTGCATATATTATGTATTATACATAATATCATAATTTTTTTTATATTAATTTATCGAATACTAGTAAAGAGGTTTAATACAGACTTATTTTCTTTCTGACTACGTGCTTTACTGAACACATTCCAAAAACGTAAAGTTTCATCTCCAGCACCAGTTACAATAGCTTCACCGTCTGGTGACATAGCTAAATATAAAACTCTATATGAATGTCCTGTTAATTTTGCAACTTGAGTTAGACTGGGATATTTCCACACCAGAATTTGGTTTTGAGAATAACCATGTGTACTGACTAGTTCTGAACTGTGCTTACTCCAAGCCAAATTACAAACTTGAGAACCAGTATCTACACACTGCATTGGTTGACCAGTTAGTGTATTCCAAAATCTAATGCATCTGTCTGCTGTACCACCACCAGAAGCTAAAAGGCCATGATGATGTGGAGACCATGCGATAGCTTTGACAGCTGCCAGATGTTCAGTATATGTTTGTATCGGTGAAAGGGAATGTAAGTTCCATACATAAAGACGATTGTCATTTCCACCAGAGGCTAAATATTGATTATCTGGAGACCATTTGAGTCCACAGACTTCTTGTCTATGAGCTCCTAAACGTCTTTCACTCACAACACAAGGAGTTCTAACATCTCTTTGTAATATTAACCTATCTCTACTACCAGATGATAAAACTTCACCATTCCAAGCTAGAGCTCCAACTCTCGCACTATGTCCTTGTAACTTGCTTACTTGTTTACTCACAGCTACATCCCATACTTGGATATAGCCCAAATGTGTACCAACTGCAACTAGATTTCCTCTTTCATTCCAAGCAACTGATGTTACACTATTACCATCACTGGATAAATCACATAGTCTAGTCACCTGGCTGGTACATGCAGACCACAAATAGACACAGCTACCTAGACCAACACTGAGAACATTTTGAGAAGACCAATCAACAAGGTTTAAATAAAAGTCATCTTGCAGTTCAGGGGCATCTAGTACTTTGAAAGGTATTCTGGAAATCTTCCTTGTTGCTTTTCTTGGAGATCTTAAAAGTTTTTGACTTTTGGCACTCAATGGTGACAAAGAATAAGGTGAACTTTGATCTAATAGTGTGTGGTCTTTCGTAGGTGTAATGTATTTAAAAAGATTTCTGGTAACCACTGGTGATAATACTCTTCGTTCTTCACATTGTCCTTTTACATCTTCTATGCTTGCTCCAAGCAGTTCATTTTTTAAGAGACAAGAATAGGCAATACCATCGCGGTTACTTTCTCCATTCTCGCGAGTCTTCTTTGTGACTATACCATTTCGATTGTTCTCTGATATCATCGAAAATGTTGTTTGGTAATTATTGCCTGACCGTGTTGGTATAAATCGATCGAAACTATTATTCATCATTTTAGTTGGCGAAAAATATACTGATGGGTGAAGTCCAGGACTTGCTAGACTATCTATATGGCTCTCGCTGTTTGACTTTAACAGCCGTTTCTCGTATTCGTGGTGAAACATTTTTTTAATGCTACTCTTTCACATTTACTCACATAATTATTCACCATACACGATTGTTCTTCTTTAGATTACGTAAATTGCACGTCCATTGTCATTTTTCATACAAAACACGGTACTGATGAAATTGAGCAAACTGTCCCGTAGAATCTCTATTCAACGTCAACTTGGAAAATTTTTGATGCGGAAATAAGGAGGTTGAACGTGATTCTCCAATCGAAAAGCTTAGTTCAAAGCGCTATGTTTAAAAACAGATAGGCAAGTGACTGTGTAAAAAGCTGTACTCGAATGAGTACCCACCTAGTGACTACTAACAAAATTACAGTAAAATGTTGTTGTATAACGTACTTTTTAAAGAATATAAATGAAGAATTTAGATACGTCATTTGTTATGTGTATATTATGTATACAATAATAATAATATATATATTATGTATGCAATAATATTATGTATTATCATTATCAAGTTGATTCCAAATTTTATATATCATAATATATTCAATGATAGGACCAATCATATACTATATCTACTTCTGTGCTATAATAATGTAAATTAATAACATTAAGTAACGTTTTAGAAATTATTGTTTTAGTTATTTGCCCTTCTAAATTACAATTAGGGGAAATTAAAAGTGCAATTATTTTCTTTCATGTAATAAAAACGAAATAACGTTTACATCATAAATTATATATTGGTATATCTTATATATACAATATATAATTTAAATTTTATAAATAAAATGTATAAATGCTTAAGGACATACAAAAATATTGTTGTAATTTTATTAGTAGTTGATATATAAAATATTTTTATATTAGAATTATTAGAATTTAAATTAAGTATCATATAAATCATAATTGTATGTGATTTACGTAAAATGTACTGCACATATTTATGTATTATATATTTATTTTTGTACGTATATACTTCGTATATATATTGATAGTTAAATAACTCAAAATTCATGATTCAATGGATATCCATGAATAGTAAACGTTCGCTAATAAATTTTAACGTTTTAATTCAATATATAATTAAAAAATTATATGTTTATTTAAGATAAATGTTTAGTTTATTTCGAAATATGTATTTGTGAAATTACTAATAAATATTATATTTTGTGAATAATTTCATAATTTTTATTAAAATTTAAATGTGTTTAATCGTAAGAATAATTCAAAATATGCATTATTTAACGAAGTCAAAATTTTATTTATTCACATCCAAGATACAAAATTGCGCATGCGGCATACGTCAAAATTGACGTGTGTATATGTATGTATATTACCATATTGTATAATCGAACAATCTTTAGATATTTTTAAAGGTATGTATACATCTCTCTGTATGTATAAATATTTCGTTTTTGTAAAACTGTAAATACCATTCTTATCTTTATTTAAGAAATCAAACTAACTTTGTAAAATGACGGTAATAAGGATTTTGCTTTTAAATTACATGTAATATACCAACCTTAACACTCAATTTGTAGCTTACATAAGCTGTACAACTTCTTTTGTATAAATTATTAGTAATTAATATAAAAATATCAAGTGTTTTTATTTTAAGCATAATGCGAAACGTGCTTGAAACTGTATACATACAATAAGTTGTTCTGTTGATGTAAAGATTAAATAATTTTATTCAATAACTACAATTTTGTTTTACATTAGATAATTTTTTTAAATTTTTTGTTTTATTCTGACCATAAATTTTGTATAATAAACAGATTAAATTTTCAGGAAAATTACGTGTAATGTGTTAAACTAATACATTTTCATATTAATAATAAATTCACTTATATTTTGTTATTGTATTTCCAAATTATACAATATATGAGGTCTTTAAATTCATCTTATTACAAGTGTATTTTATATAAAATTTTGTATTTGTATACAAAAGCATGCTATGTATTATGTATATATTTACTTGACCTTACAGTAATTTTAATGCCTGACTTAACAAAGTTATGTATTCCCATCTGTTTTAATTACCTAAAAATAGCATTTATAAATTAGATTTGTTTACCCTATATTTTAAGTATTTTTTGTAACATATGATTATTGTTCAAATATTCAATTATAAATTAATAATTTAATTCCAGATACAACTTTTTTGAAAAAATGGGAGGTCATGGTCATGGGTCACCGATAAAAATACCAAGTCCTGATATATACAAAGTAGAAGATGTGCCACAGCTTAAAATGGTTCAAGAGGAACTAGCTAAACTTGGGTTGAAAGATCCTTGGTTAAGAAATGAAGTTTGGCGTTATACAGGACTACCTGGTAATTCACATTTCTTACGAGTATTTAAGGGAGTTACCAGGGGTATGCTAGTCGGGTTTGCAGCATTTTTAGTAACAATAGGTGTAGAGGAATATTTTGGAATTACTTATGGCAAACATCATAATAAACATCATAACAATGATGATCATCATTAATATTATATAAAGACATATTTGGTACACACAGAAAATATTAAATAGCTTAAATTACTGTTATATGTATTATAGCTTTAGAAATAAATTATAATTTGAGATTTAAATGATGAGAGTAATGAATTCTTTCACTCAGTTCCAATAAACATGCAGTTCTTGGTTCACATATAACATAAGGAATATATTCTTATTTAATATATTGTTGACCAGCTATTTCATGTAAAGATTAACGCGCATAACGTTGCAATGCATTTGTGCATGAAAATATGAGTTTATTCGTGAGCAGTCAACAGTATGTTAATATAAACTTTATAACTTATACATGTATGAAAGTATCTTATTTCTTGCATTATACAAGAACTGTTACATATCAGAGTTAGGCAAAATTTGTCCAAATGAATAACGAACAAAGATAAACATAGTAATCATTATTTGTGAATGAAGAATAATTTTATTTATTCGCAAAATTTGTCTTCACCAATAGTGCGTTATTTGTATTCATGGAGTGAATAAAAATAATCTAACAAATGTAATGATACAGTTCGTAATTAATTTTTTATTAAACAATACATAGCGAGATTATATGCACTATGATTTTATTTGCGTCATTCGTGAATGAATATACAAGTAATAAAAGGAAAATAGTAACTTTTAATTACGAATTTAACGAATAATTAAATATTTGTGAATAAATTTATTTGTGAATAAAAGTTTTGAATAATTTATTTATTATTTGGATAATAAAAATTAAATAACGCCAAACTCTGCTGTAAATTTTTCAGCGTGTTGCATTATACAAATCCATATTGTAAGGATTCAAAAGCTTTCACGGATGATTTTACATCTTCAGATCGGTGGATATTTGTTAAAAAATGGTATATACTGTAAAACTTGACTTTGAACAGTTGAAACGTTGCGACCTATGGTTCCTTTAATAAGTTTTGTCCTTGTGATGAGTAGAACGAAATTTGGCCTTGAAATTCAAGGTCAACGTCCATTTTGCAGTATGCACTTTTTTTAAACAGATTTTCATTAAACCTATGGTTTAAATGGAAGGTGTAAAATCATCCGGTAAACCTATGACATACATTTTTTAAATAGCCTATACAAATTAATAATAAGCATTATATGTTAATATAAACGTATCAAATACAAAATATGTCACAATATTTGAACAATACAAATCATTTACATAAAAAACAATTTATCTAATAATGTATGATTATTTAAATTTTTTTTGCCATTTTCTTTTACTATCACAACTAACAGCATTGACACTAATACTGTAATTATAATAGCTAATGTACAATCGTTAAATAACGCAATAATGAAAGTAAATACTGAAATTTCAAATGTTGCAAATAACCACTCATTTCCATATAATAATACTTGACTGAAAGAATAATTATTATCTGCAAAAATTATATATATGAGTTATCATTAAAGCTACTTTTCCTTTTCCTTTTCTATTAAAAGAAACATTACCAATATAGAAAATTGATTTCTCTTCGTTGTAGGAAAATACTATACTAAATAACTTCTCAAAAAAATTTTGTTCTTTAATGGCATAGTCTTCATTTGTTATGCAGTGATCTAGATATTTACATAGATGTTCTTTCACTTTTAATTGATTATTGAAAATATATTCCCAATTTGAATAAGTCTTTATAAAATTACTTGGTTCCTAAAAGGAAGTAAAAATAATAGATAATTAATTCGCAAAATAAATTTTAAGAAATGTTAGCTAAAGTTGTGTTATACATACGATATTCATCAGCTCTAAACTTTTGTTAAAAGTAATTCTGAAACTTTTTGTTAAGTACAATATAAATGTTTGTTGAGTTGTTCCTGGTACAAGACCTCTATGTGCACATAAATTATTTTTTTCCATTTGTAAATCATTAATTAAAGTACGTAAGTCTGTGTCTGCAAATCCATGCACTGATCTGTTGTGAAATGATGAAAATATTTAATTATAAGCATTTTACTTCTATATATTTATATTTACTTTTATACTTTATTTCTTTCATATATATTTATATTTATTAATACATATTACCTTCCATGAATATAAAAACCATAATAATTAAATGGTAAAATAAATACACTAATGTTTGCAATTGAACATACATTTATAAATTCTTGCATTTTGTTTGCAATACATTGTTCATAGAATACAATGAACACTAACCACTGGATGGAATAAGTTAATATATATATTAAGACACATATTGTAAAATATAAAATAAAATTACAATCTTCAGAAAATGTTGGGATTAATTCTGGTATCCCGAGAATCCATGGATACAGTCGTATGACCTATTCGAAATATAAAATTTAATCTTAATCATTTAATTTCTTGCTACTTACTCTTGCATAAAAAATACATAAAGTAATTTACCTGAAAAATAGATAAAACCACAAGCAATTGTATCTTTATGTTTATCTTTCTTTCAGTTTGAAGATTTAACCACTGACTTGCAATAAAGTATGTCCTCCATATACTAATAGATGAATTATTAAAATTGCTACTTTTATTTATCATCTGATCAGAACTTTTTGATATCGAGTTTGTAATTGAAATATTAGTTTTGTGCTTGTTAACTGGAAAAGATTTGTTAAAATTTTTGAAGTTATTATGCTTATTTAACTTATATAAGATTTTATTGCGTTTAGCTGTTATTGTTTCTGATGACATTTGCAAATGTTTTAATTTATTCCTTGAGAGTTTATCATTATGGAATTCATTTATAGGCACATATGGAAGATCATTACATTGATTGTATATTGTTTTTGGTTGTTCCCAATCAATAAAGAATATATCAATATTCCAATATTGACAAATAAATCCAAATATTTCTATAAGCTAAATTAAAAATTAATAAATTTTAAATACTTAAAGTAATTAATTGTATATTTATATTTTACGTTTAAATACTTACTTTAGAAAAAAATGCTACTGTACTAAATGTTTTTATCATCTTTTCATTGACAACTTCAGAGAAGAGGATATATGGTATTGTTTTTCCTTTATAAAACATAAATAGATATAGGCATAAAATAACCAAACACAAAATAATTATGCTTCCTATAGCAGACATAGTGTAAATAAAAAACCAAATAAGTACAAATACATTAATAGAAGAAGTGTGATGTTGTTTACTGTATTTCCATGTTTTTATTCCAGATAAAATGAAACTTAATCCTGACAAAATCCCAATAATTATCTAGGAATGCATATACATATAACAATAATAATATTATAATTATATCTTATTGTTATTTTCTTCTTATTACTGTTTTGTATATTTACCATGAAATGTGAATTAATATTGTCATCTTCTAGATTAAATTTTATTTTATAATCTAATGTAACTTCTATAATTTTATCAACCTGTTCATATGTTAATTCAGCATATTCAATAATTAATAAAGGAGGAAATATTTTATTGTTATCCTTTGTACTTTGAATATTAATTCTGTGAAAAGTATTACAATATATAAGTTTGTTATTTTAGTAGAAATGTGTTAAATTTAATATATAATTTGTTTGATAAAATCAAATTTTGTATGATAAAGTCAAATTATAAAAAGCAGGTAAAGGACTCACATTACATTTAAAGATTTCATATAACGTAATACAGATAGTTTATCACCATTGTTACTTGTGAGATTATATAATGTTTTAAAACCACTAATATTATCAACAAAGAAAAATTTTCGAACTAACTGCCAATCTGATAATTTATTATGATTCTGCAAAATTGTTAGGATTATATATATTTTAAAACACTTTCATAAAATAATATACAAGACACCAATCACAATTTAATATAATAATCAAGTATTTATATTTAAATTTATTGAATACTTCATAATTGATTTTCTTACCTGATTAATGTTTTTAACAAATACAGGCAATGCATACATTAAAATTTTATTATCTCTTATAAATGTTAAGTAAGGAGATAGAAACTCTATCTCTGAGTGCAGTAAATTTTTAATTGTAAATTTACATTTTTTTTCAAAATTAATACCAAATTTAACATGTTCCAACAAATTGCATGGGATATTAGGTGTACCAACTGATTTGAAATTGCCATGTAAAGAGAATGTTATAACTGTAAAATTTAATATATTATCCTAAAAATATATGGTTTATATTATAAAATATTATACATTTAAGTAATAGATTGTTACAAATATTACAAATACATATATATATATGTTACATACCTTGTCTCCTTTCACCAAGCTATAGTTTTGTGTAATTTGTTTGCTATTTAATACAGTTGTAGCTTCATCTTTATTATAAAATAACCATGTAGGTGATCTTTGTTTTTGCATAAAGAACTTGCATGCAATGTCATTAGCATAAAGACTTAAAACACATATGTTTGATAAATATTCACATGCTAATTTATCTCTTTTCTAAAAATATGTGTGTACTATTATTTTCTTATTTTTATATTCTTATTTGCCATTATTTTATATTATATTTTTCTCTTACCTTACAAAAATATACAGCAGTTTGAAGTTCATTTCTAAAATAATTATTTGTGTTTTGATTGTTAAATTTCACTTGAAATGCAGGTTTTGGATTCTCTTTATCAACAGAAGTACTTTTATGTAAACAATAATTCTGTACCTGTGTATAATGGTACTTTGTTAAATACATATCAGTCTGATAATAATCATATTCAAAATTTTTGCAGGGCAAGCATTTAGATACATCCAAAAATGGATAAGTATTATTGATACACGGAACACAATGTATAGTATCCAATAACGTTCCATCTAAGTGTCTATCTACTGTAAAATGATTAAAATATAACTAACAATAATATAAATAATTAAAGAATCAGCAATTTAATCAATAGATAATATGTTACAAATATATAATTTAAAGTAGTTTGGTTTAAATGCTAATACATAAATACTTTTGCCTATTGCAAATGCTTTAATTATTACCTTGTATTTCATTAGGAGCGCATCTACACGTTGTGTTACATGATACGCAGTCGTTCCCATCCGAAGTTACTGTAGCATTAATGCCACAAAATATGCATACGGGATAACCATCCTTGAAACCAACTTTTTTACTAAATTTGTTACATATACATCGTAATCCTATAAAAGGAATGATTTAAGTATTTAAATAAAATGTTGAAAAATTTAATTTCAAACTCACGGTCGACAGATGGTTTTAAATTTTTATTGGCATCACATGGCATGCAGGTAAGTGATATGGTATCAAAATATTCGTTATTTTTACATTTCGATGGTTGAGAATATTCAAATAATTCTTTACTCACAGCAACAATTTGGGTAAAATTTACCGAATAGATTAAGAAATAGAAAAAGATACCTTTTCTTGTAAAGCGACACATTTTGTATACATCTGATATCTATATATGTATGTATGTACTTACTTACTTTGTGTACGACTTTCGTTTCTATAGTAACCGGTTATGAAAGTTTGTGATATCTTACTTATACGTGTAGATAATCTTTTACGTATTTTATTTTTTAAGAAAGTACAACAAAAAATCTAATACAAAATTTCAAATATGATATTAGATATTGAAGTACACATATACACACACGCGCGCGCGTGTAAAAAATGTATATGAACATGTCGGGTTAGCGTTACGATTAAAGTTAGGGTTAAGGGCGTAAAACGAATCCCTATTGACGTTAGACGTGATCATTATGCAATAGAGGAGATATTTACCAGTGCAAACATGACCATGATGGAATTGTACAAGTAATCGTGATAATTTGATACTCGAGAAGCTAATGACGATGATCCTAGACTCAATAACGAATCCACGGTCAACAGGATGACGAACTCTACTCTTCTTTAGCGTCTAAGTTGTACTCAATGTTAATGCATGGGGCAATCACTACGTATCCGAGAGTTACTTGAATCGTCGTCGAGATCGTACCGGAGAGTAACTCTCCGTCTCGACGATGCCGTCGAGGAAAACTATAATGGGTGGGTCTAAGGACATGAGATCCTCGGATTCGTCAAAGAAAGCTTTCGTTCCAAAGGTGAGGGAAATTAGCGCTGTTGCTAATTGGTCGATCTCCATATCGGCGTTTTGAAAGAGATGCTGGCCGCCCTTGAGGGGAGGTTGTTGACGAGGGGCATTGTTCGTGGAAGATAGGTTTCTCCTATCTTCCCGTAGTTGCAACAAAGACTACTTGTCTATGTGAAGGACTTTGCTGGACTAAATCTTAAGATTTATTGCGGGTCCTCACGTTAGCTAAACATATACTGCGGAGGTATGTTGACATCTGGAGATCATCTTACCCGGAGTATAGAATCTGCGTGTGGCGAGCCACGGGACAGAAACCATTGAAATATTTACTGCCGCGTGTCGCTACGACTATTTCTTTTAAGGAGAGGTATAGAGTTACTCTGTGCCTTTGTTAGATCTCGAACAATCGGGGTGACATTTGTTTAATCTAAATTACGACATTACGGTATTCCCGAGAATCCAAGGAGAGGTTCCGGTGTTTTTCCATCTCCGACACGACCATTCGGACTATCACACGTCCTCGGGTGCAACTACAAGATTGAGTCTTTCTAACATTAGGTTCGGTACAATTAGCATTGTTTACAATTTAACTTAATGTCTAAATAAGCTGAGGGTCCAGTGTAACAACAAAATTTTGTTCGGAGGTTTGACAACAAAAGGAATAGAAGAGAACATGAATTAGTAACGTTGTAATTAGTATTGGAAGTGCTAGTTGCATCCTGTGGGTTATCAGTCGGGTCATAACGGCGAAATGGACCAGTCTCGATTTCGCACCCCAATGGATCTCGTTTTTCTAGATCGCACGACCGCACCAAACTTCGTAACACTATAGCTCATGGTGCGCGTGAACACATCACTTGCCCCTTTACCGAGCTTCATAACACTATAGCTCATGGTGCGCGTGAACACATCACTTGCCCCTTTACCGAGCTTCATAACACTATAGCTCATGGTGCGCGTGAACACATCACTTGCCCCTTAGTCGAGCTTCATAACACTATAGCTCATGGTGCGCGTGAACACATCACTTGCCCCTTAGTCGAGCTTCATAACACTATAGCTCATGGTGCGCGTGAACACATCACTTGCCCCTTAGTCGAGCTTCATAACACTATAGCTCATGGTGCGCGTGAACACATCACTTGCCCCTTAGTCGAGCTTCATAACACTATAGTTCATGGTGCGCGTGAACACACCACTTGCCCCTTAGTCGAGCTTCATAACACTATAGCTCATGGTGCGCGTGAACACATCACTTGCTCCTTTACCGAGCTTCATAACTCTATAGCTCATGATGCGCGTGAACACATCACTTGCCCCTTTACCGAGCTTCATAATACTATAGCTCATGGTGCGCGTGAACACATCACTTGCCCCTTAGTCGAGCTTCATAACACTATAGCTCATGGTGCGCGTGAACACATCACTTGCCCCTTTACCGAGCTTCATAACACTATAGCTCATGGTGCGCGTGAACACATCACTTGCCCCTTTACCGAGCTTCATAACACTATAACTCATGGTGCGCGTGAACACATCACTTGCCCCTTTACCGAGCTTCATAACTCTATAGCTCATGGTGCGCGTGAACACATCACTTGCCCCTTTACCGAGCTTCATAACACTATAGCTCATGGTGCGCGTGAACACATCACTTGCCCCTTAGTCGAGCTTCATAACACTATAGCTCATGGTGCGCGTGAACACATCACTTGCCCCTTTACCGAGCTTCATAACACTATAGCTCATGGTGCGCGTGAACACATCACTTGCCCCTTTACCGAGCTTCATAACACTATAACTCATGGTGCGCGTGAACACATCACTTGCCCCTTTACCGAGCTTCATAACTCTATAGCTCATGGTGCGCGTGAACACATCACTTGCCCCTTTACCGAGCTTCATAACACTATAGCTCATGGTGCGCGTGAACACATCACTTGCCCCTTAGTCGAGCTTCATAACACTATAGCTCATGGTGCGCGTGAACACATCACTTGCCCCTTAGTCGAGCTTCATAACACTATAGCTCATGGTGCGCGTGAACACATCACTTGCCCCTTAGTCGAGCTTCATAACACTATAGTTCATGGTGCGCGTGAACACATCACTTGCCCCTTAGTCGAGCTTCATAACACTATAGCTCATGGTGCGCGTGAACACATCACTTGCCCCTTAGTCGAGCTTCATAACACTATAGCTCATGGTGCGCGTGAACACATCACTTGCCCCTTAGTCGAGCTTCATAACACTATAGCTCATGGTGCGCGTGAACACATCACTTGCCCCTTAGTCGAGCTTCATAACACTATAGTTCATGGTGCGCGTGAACACATCACTTGCCCCTTAGTCGAGCTTCATAACACTATAGCTCATGGTGCGCGTGAACACATCACTTGCCCCTTTACCGAGCTTCATAACTCTATAGCTCATGATGCGCGTGAACACATCACTTGCCCCTTTACCGAGCTTCATAATACTATAGCTCATGGTGCGCGTGAACACATCACTTGCCCCTTAGTCGAGCTTCATAACACTATAGTGTAGTATCGTGGGCAAAAGGTCCAAGATATCGGCCGAACCGTATACAAAGTGGCGAGAGTCGTGGCGCCGTCGAGTACATCAATGTGTCGTCGGTCCTTTCAAGTGGACAGTTTTGTGGAAAGAGCCTGCGTGACCCTGGCCACGGGGTTTCGGGACATGTGTTCGATGGGACGAGAAAAGACAAAGAGACGCCAAGGGTAGAGTTAGTTGAGACGCCAGCGAGAACGAATGCAAAAGGCGTGCAGTATGAGTTGAGAAGCGAGAGCGTGCGAGTGCAGATGCCGAAGACGAGAGTTATAGAGTTGCTAGCGTTGTAGAGAGATCGAGTTGTTAGTTATAGAGTTGCGAGAGTGATTCGAACGGAATAAGACTTTTGTGTTTTAGTTCAAGTTGAACATTTATCGTTCTCTGTCCAATTAATCTCTGTTATTTTTATTAATCTTAATAAATAGCATTAGGAGAATTTTACAAATCTAAATCATCCTAATCCTATCCTTTTCCGATACTACAATTGGGGGCTCGAGCCGGGATTGAAACCAGACAGAGAACGACACGTTTAACGGAACTAATTGTGCTGAAAAAAAAAGAGTTGAAAATGGCAAATTGTGAAGAGGAACAGTTTTCGACTGAAGAGGTTTCGACGCTGGAGGAGCTAAGAAATGAGCTCGCAAGTCTGAATCTGCCGATATCAGGTTCGAAGTCAGTGCTGATGGCCAGGCTGAACCGAGCGTATAAGGCTGGTCAATCAACTTCGAAGGAATCGAAGCGCGATGAGGAATCGGTAAATCAGCGAAACCTAAGGAGTGGACAGAGAGCTGAACTACGCGCACGGCTACAGGCGGCCCTGGAAGGAGACAACGTATCGTCGGAAGAAGAAAGCGACGACGAAAGTGACAATGAAGAAGATGAGAGAAACGTGATAAAACACGAGGGAGGTACGCGAGCGATGTGCTCGGACCGTGATGAATATCGCCAAAAGGCAGGTACCGTCTCGGTATTAAGCTTTAAAGACGTCGAAGACGCATTAGAATTGTTTAGCGGCGACAAAGGTGAAAACGTGGAGCGATGGTTCGAATCATTCGAAGAAGTCGCGGACACGTGTATGTGGTCCGACGGTCAGAAGGCAGTCTACGCGAGGAAGCTGCTGAGGGGATCGGCGAAAATATTCGCAAACTTCGAGTGCCATGCCAGGACTTGGCATGAGCTGAAGAAGGGACTAATCAGAGAGTTCTCCAGAAAGTCCAACAGTAGGCAAGTACACCAAAAGCTTAGTGGGACGAGAAAGAAAAGCGACGAGGCGTGCTTGGCCTACATGTATCGCATGCTGGAAATAGCCAGTCATGCCGATATAGAGGAAGAAGTCAAAGTAGAGTACATCATAGACGGGATAATAGACGAAGAAGTCCATAAATCTATGCTGTATGGTGCTGCATCCATCAAGGAGCTAAGGAAGAGGCTAATCGCGTACGAGGAGCAGAAGAGCCGAAGGACGAAGTCGGTTGCGAAGTCGGCCAGAGTTGAGAGAAACAACAGTCCCAGTCAATGTGGAAGTGCGAGAAAGACGCGTTGCTACAACTGCGGTGATGAAGAACATGTGTGTGCAGAGTGCCCGAACAGGTCGAAGGGACCTAAATGTTTCAAGTGTAAAGAGTACGGACACATCGCATCGAAGTGCGACAATCTGAGCGAGTCCATTAAAGAGGTTGGTAGTGTGTTTCGATTGTTACCGACGAAGCGTGGTAAAGACGTGAAGATCGGAAATTTCGAACTGAGCGCGCTGATAGACACCGGTAGCGAGTTAACTTTGATGCGGTATAATCAGTATGTAAAAATCGGAGCGCCTAAGTTAAGTCGAGACATTATCGAATTTCACAGTATCGGGTCTAAGAGAAATTTTACGCTCGGCAAATTTCCGACAGATATTATTATAGACGGTGAATTGTATCATATAACGATACACGTAGTTCCGAACACTGCGATGCAACACTCGTTGTTGATAGGTACAGACTTCTTGGATACCGTCGAGATAAACATGAAGAGGGGAGATATCTCCATTCATAGAATAAAAAATGAGAATTCCGATGGGTTTCCAGAGGTCCTTAAAGTAGACATAGAGACAGGAACGCGTGAAGTGGATCTATCTCGTGTTGAGAACGTGCAACATAAGCAGGCAGTTGCAGTTCCCACGAGTGCTTGTCTCAAGGATACCGTCGTAATGAACAAAATTTCGTTAGATGAATCGGTTGCGGCGAACATAACCGCAGTAGCGTCGGGTGGAAACGATACGGACGGTTGCGATCAAGTTTTTGTAGGATGCATCGAGCATCGCGCGAATTGTAGAGTTGTACAAACAAATTCTGTCGCGAATTCTACGAAGCGAAACAAAAGCAAGAATAAGGCGGCTGCAAGAGAATTTGAGGTAGTGCGAAGACGAGCTATCAACGCGACCTCTTGTCGGCGAAGGGCGTTCAACAAGAGACGCAAGAAGGCGACAATCTACAAAACAGGAGATCTGGTGGCGATCAAGAGGACGCAAGGCGGTCCTGGGTTAAAGTTGCGTTTAAAGTTCCTTGGGCCGTACCGTGTGGTGAAAGTCCTGCGAAATGACCGCTACGTAGTGCAACGAGAAGGCGAACACGAGGGACCGCGCACGACTTCCACTGCAGCCGACCACATGAAGTGGTGGAACGTTGGTGTTAGTGATGATAGTGAGAACAGTGATAAGCACATCTGAGGGCAGATGTGATTTGTCAGGAATGGCCGAGTGTAGTATCGTGGGCAAAAGGCCCAAGATATCGGCCGAACCGTATACAAAGTGGCGAGAGTCGTGGCGCCGTCGAGTACATCAATGTGTCGTCGGTCCTTTCAAGTGGACAGTTTTGTGGAAAGAGCCTGCGTGATCCTGGCCACGGGGTTTCGGGACATGTGTTCGATGGGACGAGAAAAGACAAAGAGACGCCAAGGGTAGAGTTAGTTGAGACGCCAGCGAGAACGAATGCAAAAGGCGTGCAGTATGAGTTGAGAAGCGAGAGCGTGCGAGTGCAGATGCCGAAGACGAGAGTTATAGAGTTGCTAGCGTTGTAGAGAGATCGAGTTGTTAGTTATAGAGTTGCGAGAGTGATTCGAACGGAATAAGACTTTTGTGTTTTAGTTCAAGTTGAACATTTATCGTTCTCTGTCCAATTAATCTCTGTTATTTTTATTAATCTTAATAAATAGCATTAGGAGAATTTTACAAATCTAAATCATCCTAATCCTATCCTTTTCCGATACTACAATAGCTCATGGTGCGCGTGAACACATCACTTGCCCCTTTACCGAGCTTCATAACACTATAGCTCATGGTGCGCGTGAACACATCACTTGCCCCTTTACCGAGCTTCATAACACTATAACTCATGGTGCGCGTGAACACATCACTTGCCCCTTTACCGAGCTTCATAACTCTATAGCTCATGGTGCGCGTGAACACATCACTTGCCCCTTTACCGAGCTTCATAACACTATAGCTCATGGTGCGCGTGAACACATCACTTGCCCCTTTACCGAGCTTCATAACACTATAGCTCATGGTGCGCGTGAACACATCACTTGCCCCTTTACCGAGCTTCATAACACTATAGCTCATGGTGCGCGTGAACACATCACTTGCCCCTTTACCGAGCTTCATAACACTATAACTCATGGTGCGCGTGAACACATCACTTGCCCCTTTACCGAGCTTCATAACTCTATAGCTCATGGTGCGCGTGAACACATCACTTGCCCCTTTACCGAGCTTCATAACACTATAGCTCATGGTGCGCGTGAACACATCACTTGCCCCTTTACCGAGCTTCATAACACTATAGCTCATGGTGCGCGTGAACACATCACTTGCCCCTTTACCGAGCTTCATAACACTGTAACTCATGGTGCGCGTGAACACATCACTTGCCCCTTTACCGAGCTTCATAACTCTATAGCTCATGGTGCGCGTGAACACATCACTTGCCCCTTTACCGAGCTTCATAACACTATAGTTCATGGTGCGCGTGAACACATCACTTGCCCCTTTACCGAGCTTCATAACACTATAGCTCATGGTGCGCGTGAACACATCACTTGCCCCTTTACCGAGCTTCATAACACTATAACTCATGGTGCGCGTGAACACATCACTTGCCCCTTTACCGAGCTTCATAACTCTATAGCTCATGGTGCGCGTGAACACATCACTTGCCCCTTTACCGAGCTTCATAACACTATAGCTCATGGTGCGCGTGAACACATCACTTGCCCCTTTACCGAGCTTCATAACACTATAGCTCATGGTGCGCGTGAACACATCACTTGCCCCTTTACCGAGCTTCATAACACTATAACTCATGGTGCGCGTGAACACATCACTTGCCCCTTTACCGAGCTTCATAACTCTATAGCTCATGGTGCGCGTGAACACATCACTTGCCCCTTTACCGAGCTTCATAACACTATAGCTCATGGTGCGCGTGAACACATCACTTGCCCCTTTACCGAGCTTCATAACACTATAGCTCATGGTGCGCGTGAACACATCACTTGCCCCTTTACCGAGCTTCATAACACTATAACTCATGGTGCGCGTGAACACATCACTTGCCCCTTTACCGAGCTTCATAACTCTATAGCTCATGGTGCGCGTGAACACATCACTTGCCCCTTTACCGAGCTTCATAACACTATAGCTCATGGTGCGCGTGAACACATCACTTGCCCCTTTACCGAGCTTCATAACACTATAGCTCATGGTGCGCGTGAACACATCACTTGCCCCTTTACCGAGCTTCATAACACTATAGCTCATGGTGCGCGTGAACACATCACTTGCCCCTTAGTCGAGCTTCATAACACTATAGTTCATGGTGCGCGTGAACACATCACTTGCCCCTTAGTCGAGCTTCATAACACTATAGCTCATGGTGCGCGTGAACACATCACTTGCCCCTTTACCGAGCTTCATAACTCTATAGCTCATGGTGCGCGTGAACACATCACTTGCCCCTTTACCGAGCTTCATAACACTATAACTCATGGTGCGCGTGAACACATCACTTGCCCCTTTACCGAGCTTCATAACATACTCCGTAAGGTGCTACGGTCTTTGTGCTAAGGATCTTCCGAGATCGAGGTACTCATGTCGTCGTGGTCACTGTTATTGCCGTCACTACCGACGTCCAATTCAGCAGGAACGCAACTGTCCGGCATTTTTCTTAATCTGTCATGACTATCTTTATACGATCGTTTGCGGTCTAGCGTTTTTTTTTTTTTTTTTTTTTTTTTTTTTTTAAAGTATATCTCCTTCCAAAATCTCTGTTATTACGAATGGACCCTTGAATTTTGGCTCTAGCTTGGTTTGGTTTCTTTTCTCGTTTTTGCGTAGTACGAAATCGCCGAGGTTAAACCTAACCACTTTAGCTTTGTTTCTATCAAATCTTTCTTTGTTGTACTGGGCTTTACTCTCTATGTTCTATACAGCCTGCTGTCTTACATCGGAGATATCGACTTCCTTTTTTCGATATTGTCGGGTAGCAATAGGTCGTACGGTCTCGCTGTTCTACCGATTAGTAGTTGTAAAGGGCTCGAATTAGTCACAATTAGATCAATTAGAATTAGATAAATTAGATGAATTAGATCAATTAGTGCGGTTGGTGGTGCAGTTCAACGCCAGCTGTATTTCCCCAATCGCGTCTTGCCACGGCCGCCCGGTCGTTTCTACTGTCGTGAACGTATTTTCAATGTACGCATAACACGCTCTACCTGTCTATTGGCTCTACTATCATCGGTCGCTATCAAGTGAACTTTAATTCGTTTGCTTTCGCAGAATTCTCGAAATTCATTACCCTTAGAACATCTTTCCTGATCTGCTATTATCCGGCAGGGACTTCCGAATAAAAATATAGCGGGTTTAAGCGCTTTAATGGTGTTACGGGAATCTATCTTACGAGTATGATGCATGTATACGAATTTAGTGAACACATCGATCAAAACAATGACGTACTCCTTTGAATCGCTTTTACCACTTAACTTGCCTGTTATGTCCATGTGGACCGTATGCTAGGGTATGCTGGTCTTAGGTATAGGATGTAGTTCGGCTTGTATCTTACCTGAACTAGCTTTCGAAACTTGACAAGCATGACAGTTCTCAATGAATCGGCGAACGTACTTCGCCATCCCTTCGAACCAGTAATACTCGTATAGTTTCTCGAGCGTTTTCTCCCAACCTAAGTGCATAATTGACTGGTGCACATGGTTAATAACAGACTATCTAAAACCTCTTAGGACTATAGGTAAACAGAGAGTCCTGCCTTTTATTTGTATCCTACGGTAAAGAGTATCGGACCGTAATTCGTATGTATTCGCGATGTCTTCCGCGAGCTCATCGTTTTGCAATTCCTTGACGATTCCCAAGGTTTGAGAATCGCGACGTTGTTCGGCTAATAGCCAGTATTCCGATATTTCGGCCAGATTGATTTCTTTCTCCGCAATTTTATCAATTTTACGGTGGTCTAAGTCTACGGGGTTTCGCGAGAAGAAATCTACATGGGCTGTCCGTTTACTTTCCACATACATAATGTCAAAAAAACAAAAGTCTGCAAGTAGGCCCATCACCTATGGTCCCTGTCATTTAAATGTACTCTATTACTCGACGCTTTCGACGAGTCGCAATCCGTGACGACAAGAAATTCCCGTCCATGTAGATAGTGACGGAAATGCTCGACTGCGTTTACGACTGCTAACGTCTCTAGTTCGTAGGAATTGTACCTAGATTCTGCGAGGGTAGTTCTTTTGCTGTAATACTCTATTACTTTGCCTTTACCTTCGATTTGATGCGTCAAAATCGCCCCGTAACTCTCCGAGCTAGCGTCAGTATGTAGTTCTATCGGGTAATTGGGGTCGAATATCATTAACACCGGCGCGTCGGTCAGGGCGGAAACTCCCTGTTGTCTTATTTTCTCGTGTCTATCTGTCCAAGTTATATTTCTGTTATTTGAGATGAGCACATACAGGGGTTTCATCGCCTGCGAGAATTTAGGGATGAACTTTCGGAAGTACGAAGCTAACCCTATGAATTGCCTGAACTGTGTGACGGCCGTTGGCACAGGTAAAGAACTTAAGGTGTCTTTAGAACCGATGTCTTTAGAAAAGAACAGTTCGCAAAGTTAACAGAGAATCCTGCTTTTACGAGGGTATCTAATACGGTGTTCAATCTTCCTAAAGCTTGATCTATCGAGTCGGCAATAATTAGAACGTTATCGAAATAAATAACAACGTACGAATGAGCGAGGTCGCCTAGGGCCTTGCGAATGGCCCTCCGAAAGACGGACGGCGCAATTCTTCAGTTCAAACGGCATCGTTATCTACTCATATTGTCTGTCGGGAGTAACGAACGCTGTATACTTCGCTAAATTAGGATAAATAGGAATTTTGTGAAACCTGCTGGCCATATCCGGGCTAATAAAATATCTCACCTCTTGCAATCTCGCGACTTGATCCGCAATAAGGAGTAAAGGGTGCCGATCCGCGACGGTACTTTGATTTAGCTCTCAGGGATCCACTCGTAATCTATCTGAGCCGTTTTCTTCTTCGCGAGTTACGTAGGGCTCGCGAATGGCGAATTACTAGGCCTTATGATCTTTGCTTTAATTAAAACGCTTATTTTCTCACGTACCGCTCTTCGGTCCTCCTCGCTAAGTCTATAAGGACTTCCTCGTACGGTGATGTTAGGATCAATTAATCGTATTTCTAGCCGGCCTGTATTTACGCGAATACGTAGGGAACCCGTAACGAATGAATCTTTGAATTTGTCGAGAAGAGAAATTGATCGACTTTTATTATTACCATGTACATCAGTGTCAGCTTCATTAACGACGATTTCGTTTGCAGTGGTTTCATTACAGACATTAATTATTTTTGTTTTACACATAGCGAGGCTATTTTGTGTAATGTTACGTCAAAACCCAGACTTAGAGTTCCGCAACTAATCGCGATATCATATTTTACATAACTATCAGCAAGGACATGAGAAATTATCTTCAATGTAAAAATCATTAATACACACGATGAACAAATGGGAGGCGTATGTTTAATACAAGTATTTCCTACTCCTCGCATTACTAATATGTCAGTTATTCTTTTGCCAGAAATCTCGAGGCCACGGACTCTTTAATTAGTGAACGCTCGGCTCCCGAATCGGAGTAAAATGAAAACGACTCACCCAGATGACTTGATCTACCCGATGATGCTTCCAGTACGTAGAAGTTGACTCGCCACTCGTTATTGAAATTATGGTTTCCTTTCATAATCAGGTTGACAGTTGCGCCCCATGCAGCGGGGTCGGAACGTGCGATTTTAAGGGTTAAAACGTGGTAGCGAAAACTTGTTAGGTTTCACACTCGATTTTGCACTAGCGACTGGGTTACTCGCGCACGATGGTCGTAAGTTCTAACACTGTTATAATCGGCACTGATCCCACTTCTGATGTCGGGTTGGCGTTACGATTAAAGTTAGGGTTAAGGGCGTAAAACGAATCCCTATTGACGCTAGACGTGATCATTATGCAATAGAGGAGATATTTACCAGTGCAAACATGACCATGATGGAATTGGACAAGTAATCGTGATAATTTGATACTCGAGAAGCTAATGACGATGATCCTAGGCTCAATAACGAATCCACGGTCAACGGGATGACGAACTCTACTCTTCTTTAGCGTCTAAGTTGTACTCAATGTTAATGCATGGGGCAATCACTACGTATCCGAGAGTTACTTGAATCGTCGTCGAGATCGTACCGGAGAGTAACTCTCCGTCTCGACGATGCCGTCGAGGAAAACTATAATGGGTGGGTCTAAGGACATGAGATCCTCGGATTCGTCAAAGAAAGCTTTCGTTCCAAAGGTGAGGGAAATTAGCGCTGTTGCTAATTGGTCGATCTCCATATCGGCGTTTTGAAAGAGATGCTGGCCGCCCTTGAGGGGAGGTTGTTGACGAGGGGCATTGTTCGTGGAAGATAGGTTTCTCCTATATTCCCGTAGTTGCAACAAAGACTACTTGTCTATGTGAAGGACTTTGCTTGACTAAATCTTAAGATTTATTGCGGGTCCTCACGTTAGCTAGTAACGGGGTATATATGTAGTATCGGGGACAAAAGGCCTAAGGTATCGGCCGAACTGTAAACAAAGTACCGTTTAGCATCAATGTACCGTTGGGTCCTTTAAGTGGACAGTTTTCGTGAAAAGGCTGCGTGACCTTGACCACGGGGGTTTCGGGATACCTGTTCCGAAGAACGGGTAAAGTGCAGAGTGTGCGGAGTGTGCGGAGTGTGCGGAGTGGGCAGAGCTTGAATTGGGAAGCAGAAAGCCGCATGCGAGAATAGAACGTAGAACAGCATTGTAATCATTTCGTTGCTTCGAAATATATATATTAAATCAAAACATCATTACTTGTCCTTTCTCTCTAAGACCCACTTGGATACTACATATATATATCTTAGTTTTTGAGTTATGAATGATTAATGAAAATATTCGAAGTGCCTGGTATCTCAATATATCCGCTGATTGTGAGCGCTAATTCAAGCTGTGCCTGTATGCCATGTTGAATTGCCGTCTTGATACAGAGTTTTTGTATCTGTTTCAAAAGGCAATGTTTAACATGTAGCACCATCCGAGCTTCCTATTCCAACAAAGTTTCTTCTCTAAAAATCAGTAAATTTGTAAGCTCAATACTTCAAAAACTAATTGAAATTGTATAGATGAAAGGCTAATGAACCTGTCTTCAGAAGTACTATCAGATGATTCATAGAGAAACATATAGTGCTGCTTAAAAAAGCGAACTTCCTCATATGTCGGAAAATAATAATATAAGAAAAGTTCGTTAGGAATTAAAAGACTGTCCAGTGTCTAGAGTTACCGCGGATATATTAATATGGCTAATTAATATTATAATGACGGACAAATTTTCAAATGATTGTTAATATTTGACAATAACCAAAAATTTAATGATGTTATTTATTGTAAGGGAAACATATAAAATGCATATGAAACAACTTTCCATGAAAGCACGTTGCCGGTTTTAGAATGTACAGCTAATCGGGAGCGGTATTCAAATATCAATGACGATTATATTTGTTAATTTGCAAAAAATCGAAATTCTAGTTTATCTGTATTCATACTTATATTTATTTTACCATATGTCTACGAAATATATACGAAATGCGAATAAACCAGTCGAATTAGACTTTGAATCGGAAAAAATTGTAAAAGTAATTTTTTTACACAAAATGGTTCGGAAGATCATTTGAAATGAAATGTATGTGTTGAAAATTTATGAAAAGTTGGGCATTGTTGCTAAAAAAAAGGCATATAGGCACGAAAAACAGGTTTTTCGCGTATAAAAAGATATAAAGTAGATAAATAGTGATCTTACAGAAAAAAATTTAGATTGAGAAATGCAGGCATAATGTAGGAAAGATCGGCAAAATGAGACCTATAAGATCAAAATCGATCGAGACGTTGACTTGTAACAAAATAAAAACTGTCAAAATAGACCTCATTTTCACTCGTTTGTTATTCATAGAGGTTTGAACGCACGACTTTAAAATTTTAATAAAACATGATCTTGGTAATGATAAAAAAGTGTGCCAAATTTCAGCTTGAAATTTTTGTTAGATTTTGCACAAAATTGTTCACTTCATCCCAAAAGGTCTCCGTAGAAGTTAAGTTTCTATAGCTTTGATAAGTTGTATAGGAAGCGGTAAGCATGCTTTCTATTCTTTAAGAGTTGCACTATCGTATACATTTTGAAATGAAGTGATATTTCTAAATTAAACCATCCAAAAATGGTTCTGGAAAATAAATATGTTTCTTTCCTCTAAAAGGAACAATTCTTTTAATTTTTAGCGAATCGATAATAAAATCAATTAAAATGCGCAGTGGGAACAGTGGCGACATGCGTCGGTCTATTTGCGAACACGCCTAAAATTGAATTTGCGCTTTCAAACTGCTGGTACCTACATTATCTCAGCAACAAATTGACGTAAAACGATGATTTTTAAAAATCTGAGTCAGCCCAATAAGGTATTGACAGATAATACGATCAATTCTTTCAAAAATTATATTCAAGCTCAACATTTTTAGTTTTTTGGTTTCTTATTTTTATATCTCTTGTTCACTATTTATAAATGACATAAATGACATTTTACGTGACAATAACAAACGTTATATAATTAAAATTTTTTAAATATGTAATTTTCGATACAATGTTATAATTAGAGAGTCTTTAAGAAAATGTTGACGGTATTTTGTTTTGTTGCAAGTCAACGTATCGGTCGATTTTAACTTTATGGATATCATTTTACAGATCTTTCCAATGGCTATATTCCAATAGAGCTATGGCTATATTCCTATATTCCTATAGAATCCTTTTTCTGTAAAATTATTACATTTCTTTCCATATGCGAAAAGCTCGTTTATGTCATTTTTAAACAATGACGCTCAACTTTTTATGAGTTTCGAACTCATGTTTCATTTCCAATTACTTACCGAACCATTCTGTGCAATAAAATTGTTGTTTACAATTTTTCTCGATTTTAGGTATTTTGGAGGTTAATTAGACTGGTTTAGAACTGGTTGCCCGAATATGCATTCAGTATGCGGTTTATACGTGTCAGTGTTGTTTCACTATTTAACCAAAATAGAGCTTGGCTCTGCTCTATTCACTGTTTACTCTGGAGAAACACTGCGGATGAAACAAGGATGAGAACGGTGCTTTTAAATGAATCATCCGTGGTGTTTTCTCAAAATAAAATTGTGTAAATTCGGTTTTAATCTTCGACAAAATGGTTTTGAGGTTATTTGAAGAATACATGATATTTTCGAGCGAGTACAGAACTTAATATTAAGCAGCGTGTGTTGAGGCACAAGACGGACACTTTGAATATTTTCATTAAATGTCTGTAACTCGAAAACTAAGCTATGTAGAACATACATATGTTCATAAGATGTCTTTTACTTATTTTCGTGATATTCCGATAAATATTCTGTCCCCATCTCTTAAATATTAACATGTATTTATGAATCACCCTGTATATAGGATAAATATATTAACCATGTACGTTAAAATGTCTCGTTAAGTACTAAAGATATCAAAAGAATGTTCTTACAAAGCTTGTTTGATGTGACGGGGGATACAACGCGGTACAAATAGCTTTTTTCGCAGTAGAATAGTAGGAAGATATTGAGGTCAAGTTCTTTTTTTTAAACAGGATCTTATACATTTTTCTTGTCAATAATATGGTATCGTTTTTTGTAACGAATTCATGTACTAACGAAGTCATTTCGTTCTACTCCGCAAGGCCATTCTGTTAAACCCTGCTACGAGTCACTCACTCATCCAATCTTGTAACTTCTTCATGGTATTGATGATCGATAAACTGTTTTCATATGATATTCTACATACTGGAAACTTTAAGAAAGTTTAGAAAAATAAATTCAACTTTTTGCAACTATATTAGAGTAATGTCCCATAAATACACCGTTAAGATTCTTGTTGAAATACCTTTGTATGTATAGTATATAATATATGTATATATATACGTTCGATTATATACATACCTATATAGATAAAATTTTAAATGATCTATTAAATTTATTATCGCCAATAATTCTCTTTCTATGATAAAATAGAACACTGATAAGTCTACTCCATCTTATTATGAAGAAAAAATTCTACCAATCTCAATGCTTAGAAAAGAATAGTATTATTGCATGCTTTCAGTGTTCTTTGCTTTTTATATTTTATATATGACAATTTCAGACAAATATACTATAATAAACGCCAGTTTTGTGAATAATATATGTCTTTAACGTAGCTTGTGATTAGTATTGTGAATAGTAACTAAACCAGGGTACGATGTCAATGCTTCTATTTCGACATAATGCTACATTCTTTGATACGTGTTTAAGCCTTCTATAGCGGCAAATTTATAAATAAACTGAACTTACAATGACGGTCATACATTGCAAAGCATATACTCTTACATACAATTATATTGGAAACGAAATAATAGAATTGAAGAATAACGAAGAATTACTTTGCAAGGATGAATAAAACAATTAAAAAAGAAAGGATTGCTTATATTTATATATACATTTGCAGTATATGTTTGCGGTATGTGTATATTACACACACACACACGCGCGCGTGCACGTTTCCTTGAATACACATAAATCTGGCATAAATATGCTATTGTTTTTATAGATTTACGTTATTTTGATATAAATTTGTTACGTACGTAATCTACTCAATTCGCTAAAAAAATTTATTTTCATAATATCAAATTTTTATCCTTCTATGAATATACTTCTAAATGATAGAAGTATATTTAACAAATGTAGCTGGTTTTAATGAAGTAAGATACAAATCCAGTAATAAGTAAAATGATCCTCAAATACTTTTTGTGGTCAATGTATATGAGAGATTATTTGAATGCATACGATGTTTTCAAGTTAATGTTGCTTGTGATAAATATAAAATATTTTTTTAATATAAATAGATAAATGCCTCAAGGAAAGTATTCCTAAATCAGGAAACGTAAAATATAAAGAGTTGTCAGCATTTCATCTCTTAGAAAAGACAATCAAGGAATGCAGTAACTTAATATAGTATTCCATTTTTAATGGTTAAATATTTGTTAGCTTGTGCTTATAGGAAATATCTGGCAATACATATACCTACGTATAATGTGTATAAACATAAAAGCATTTAAATATACATTTTTGATGTTAAATAATAGAAAAAAAATAAATATTGCTATTGGCAAAAAATAAATTATTTGAAATAAAAGAATTAATGATAGTTTAGAAAAAAACTAATTTAATAAAAAACTATATATATATATAATTTGACATTACCGCTTAAATCTTTTTATGTCTTTATATTTTTCTCATAAATTAAGCATCTTTAATTGCAATGTTTTGATATACTACAACTTTCATTGCGTGTAATGGCATAAATTGTTACTTTAAGCTTTAATCAAATGAATTCGTACCAAGACAGAGATCGTTCGATACAGAGTCGTAAAATTGGCCAATGATTATTAAATTGATCGTTGTCTTGCGTGATAACGATTACAGTAGTTTAGCTGCCAAAAATCCACCTCTCTTCCCTCTATCCTCCCTCTAAATCGTTTCTTTGCCACTGTTCTTTCGGAGAGGGGCACTCTTCTTTTACTTAAAGGGAAGACCGGTGGGAAGGCAAGGAAAATCTTATAAGCTAAAATAAAAGCGAAACAAGGCAAAGTCCGCGGGAGTATTTTTTTCAGTCTCAAGAAGTGTTTAGTGGAGTGACTATCGTATCACAGGTATTATCTTCTCAAATATTGTAACACGTTATATTGTATAATTGACAAGCTGAAATTATAAGTGAGGTAATGATAATCTATTGTGAAATCGTCCGAAAGTGAAGAAGTCACATTTTGTTTTATGTGCAATAAATCAAGTAGAAAAATAAAAGAAGAGGAACGTAATATTTTGTTGAAAGTGATATTGCCGTGACATTATCGTATAAATCCTTTAATAAGTTTGAATTTGAATGTTGACAGCTAAAGTTGACCGATAGACTGGATAGTAACTTTTACTAAGCTTAGTGAAATTCTATTAGTTTAATAAAACTATAAAAACAATTTTATGAACAGTTAATCGATTACCTTTAATATTTATTCATTGATATCTTATTTGCTTTTTCGGACCTTGGGGGTTTTGGTTTTTTTATCTACTTTATCTACTTCTCTCTACTCGGTAGTATAAATATATCATACATATAAACTTAAGACCTAGTATCTATCGTATCTATTTATAAATATATTGGGTTGTAACTTAAATAGGTTCGGTCAAATAAAGAAAAATATTAAGTTTAATTGAATTTACTTATGTTACAACCTAATAATTTTCAGATTTAAGATCTGAAGTACAGCAGAATCTGTTTATCTCTTATTACCGAACTATCTTTTGTTTGTTCCCTTTTCCTATTCTCTTTGCCGTGTTTTCTCTCCTCACACTCCTACCCCACATTTCCTTTATTTTCCTTTTTATTCTTCTCGTCTAGTTCTTTCTTACTTTTTCCTCCAATACTGTCTCTGTTTCTCCTCTTCCTGCTTCCATTTTCTTACGTCTGTTTCTTAAATATTTTCACAGTAATTGCACTTTTAATATTTACACTACATATTTAGTCTTTTGTAGCTATTTTTATTTCTAAAGTTTGTATGTTGCTTGCGAATAATTGGGAATGTATTATGAGCTATTAAAAATTGATTTGCTTTTTCATACATGTATGATTATATCGTAATACATATGGGAATTATTTCAAAATCATGACACAATTGACAATTGATTTAATTAGATTGTTAGATAAATAAAGCATTCTGCTATAATAAATAGGAATCGATGTCACAATCAAACAGTTTGTTGTACTTTAACGTGACCTGCTTTCATTCGTTAAATATATCTCATTAGCTAAATATATCAATCGAGAGTACTAGTTGTAACATCTACTTAGAAAGAAGGCTACCAAACATTGATAAGTGTTTAAAATATGCGAACGAGTCTTTGAAATAAATGAGATCCGTTAGATCTTTCTATAAACTATTAGTTATATATATAGAACAATAATATGTTCAACCAATATAAATAAAAAATATAATTGATATTTCTTTTTCTTTCGAACAAACCTGAACATTTCGGTTGTTGACTCATACATACATATATAAGTATAACAATACATATATCTATGAAATCAAAATAATATACACAATTTCACTGTATAAAAAAAGAGTTTAGAGGAAGAAGAGGGAAAAGTGTTGTTATATCTCATATATATTACTTTTAATATATATATTTAATATATATATATTACTTTTGACAGACGTGAACAAATATGTGGGCAGATGAGGAAGCAGCGCCATGGGATATCGAAGAAACCCCGGCGGAAGAAGCTCCTGAAGCATCTGCAGAAACAGCCGCCCCAGCTGGTGATGCAGCGACTGGAGAGAAACCAAAAATCAAATTAGAAAAAATTGAACCACCGCACTACAATCACCATTGGGTTCGCCCTCTCTTTCTTAATTACGCGTACCTTTATGAGTATAGGTATGGGGTTTTATTGTAACTCAATTAATTAATATTTCACATTTTATTGATAAAGTTCTACATTACAAATAGTCATTTAAAAATTGAAATATCAATATTTTTAAAGTTATGAATTTTTTAAATTACTTTAAATATGGAATAAATTTTTATAAAGAATTTAAAAAAAAATTGACTAATTTTAATTACAATTACAAAACTATTTATTTTTCTCTTTTTATAATTAGAGAGTCTGCAACAATAAGAGGGTATCTCAATGTTTAAATTATCTTTATTGGATGAGAAAGGGAGGTATGGGTTCATACTTAAAAGAGTGGCAAAGTTTATTACTATGAATATTGGTCGATTATGACTTTATGGCAGGTTTGGAAAAGTAATTTGATTGAGTTGATTCTTGTTGGTTTACTATATTATAATCTTATATATTATAAATTATTGACAAGTGGAGTTGTCTTTTTATTTCAGTAGCTCCTTCAATTGTAATGCCAAATTGAGGTTGAAATCAAATTTAGGTACTGTGAATATATCCAACGAATTTAATTCAGCTATTGAAAGTAGTTTCACTATTTTATTAGGAGAACAGATACTATCAAGATTTCAATATTTATTTAATAAAAATAAACTAGCGAATAATATTTAATATTATACAATTTGTTTATATTAATTCGCCACCAGTCATCAGAATTTAAACATAGGGATGCACAAAAAGTGCATAAAATAGTTTTAGAGAAGATTTATAATACATCTAGAATAATTCTTCTAATTTAAAAGTTGCTATAATTTTAACAATTGAAAAAGATATTTCATAAGATTTATAAATTCTTTTAATGTAAACGATGACAATAACTATAATTAGGTACTATAAGTATATTTCTATGAATTTTTGATTCTTTTTTTCTTCAGAAAAAATTATTACAACGATGTCATTGATTATCTGAACCAACGGGAGAAAGGCATATTTCGAGAACCCCCAAGAGCACAAGAGTGGGCTGAACGAGCAATGAGGACTTACGACGAAAAGAATACCGACAAGAGTTTCAAACGATCTGCAGATATGAAATATATAATTAATATGAGACATGAACCTAGATATTACAGTTACCACACTCGAGCATATTATAGTTTGAAGTATCAGAAAATTTTGTAAATTATTTTTTGATAATAAAGCTATATAACTTAATGATATATTGGCAGAATTGACATATGCAGCATAGATGTAAAGTATATTACAGTCGTTTTTATCTATATGAAATTTATAATACCAAATTTCTAATAATATTAATTATTTACCCAAACGTATCTATATTTTTTTATGAATACTAATACCAATTTTATGTATTGAATATTTTCCAAATTGATTTTCTTACTACAAAAATGAACTAGAGGAATATTTCTTATTTCTTCAACTAATAAATAAACCATAATAAACCAGAAGTCATTATCTATATTTAATTCCACAGAAAATTCAAACCTCTATCTCTTAATTTTGTATAAAGATTGTATTATGCTAAGTATACAGACTGTGTCATTAAGAAACACTGTAAAAAAAGTACATTTTATCCTATTTGTATAAGTTCCTTCATTATACTGTTATATGACCACTTAATTTTTTTTAGTAACTTATATGTATACATATTATATACCTACTTACATCATATGTATATACGTATTTACGTATGACATACACATATATATAAGCTATGTATTATATCTAAACATCAAATTCTGCATACACCTATTACAATGTATGTATGTCATCGCAATATCGTTATAAAGTAAATTTAACTACATATACATATTTTAAATCAATGAGATACGTCTAATATAGATTCAAACCTTTGCAAATGAATTTTGGTATTGTAGGAACTTTTCATAACATAGATAAATTTCAGAATAATGCCAAATCTCGATAAAAAATTCCTGCCGTTTCCCAAGAAATTCGTTCTTAAAAATTTTTCGAAAATTTATCATATTCAGACCGCTGTTTGTCAAAGGACTTTTGCATTCTCATTCATTATGGTCTCCTAATGAAAAAATGTTATTTCATAGTCATGTTTTTCAACCATTTTCTTTTCGGTTACATGTGGTATACTTCATGCTGTTTATTAAAACTACAAATGTTTATGAAAACAACATTTTCTAGTGGTTTATATATATATGTTTTATTGAAATATTAATATTAAATAACATGGGTACATTTTATATGACATACAATAATAATTTAAAATATTCACTGAATTTTTTAAAACGAAACACTTTTCTTTTTATTTGAGAATTTCCTTTTTAACGGTAGCAATGCAATGGTATTTAATGGATTTGCAATTTCATTTGGTTCCATTATTGAATTGATTTTGTCTCTTCTTGATTTTATAGGTTGTGGCATACACGATTCTATATCAATATTAGGGACTTTTATAAATTTTATAGTTTTCGGCCGTGGTTTTTCTGTTAAAATTTCCATATTAGGGAATTTTTTTAATCTGGTGTCATCGCAGGTATCTGTATTATCGAATTTTGTTGCGTGTTGTTGAAAAGCAATATCCGCTTGTTCGAGAGTATTTCTAGCTTTCTCGATTTCTGCATTCAAGTCGATGACATCGAAGATACGATCCTGCAAAGATAAGTGACAGCATAAATTTATGAAATTCTTGTAATATCGTTATTTAATGAAACTTATACAAATTTATAAACAGATTTTCATATATTACTCATTTATTCATTCAAAATAAAAGATTCAACGGTATTATATATATATATATATATATATATATATATATATATATATATATATATATATATGTCGGAGATGGAGAGACACCGGAGCCTTCCGTCGAAAACCGGGGAAAAACCCCTAATATTGTAGTTTGGATTCCGCCATAGCCGTAGTTAAACAATCACCGTCCTTCAGCCCAATTGTAATTGCCTGCAATCTATGAGAATGAGTTTGGGTTCGAGGTGACAACCAGTCACCGAACGTAGCCGCGGTCAAGGGACGAACATTTTCTAACAAAGTCATGGAAAAGTCTATAGCCCTCCATAAAAAGAAATAGTTGTAACGGCACTCGACAGTAAGCACACGAATGGTTTCTGTCTCATGGCTCGCCATAAGCAGACCCTATTTTATGGGTAGGTCAATTGCCGGTCGTCGAGACATATTCGCAAAACATCTGCAGCCAGCCTAATGACCCGTCATAAACCCTAAACCTTGATTAACGAAAATAGGCAAACGGTCTTTTCCGTGAAGGACACTTCCAAAGACTGATCAATTAACAACAACGGCAATTTCCCTCACTCTCCGAACGAAGACTTGTCTCCACGAATATAAAAGACCTGGTGCCGCTAGAGAGTGGATCAGTTTTTCCTAAACCGCGTCACTGAGAGAGCTTCGAGTACGATTTCATCATTTCGATAGAGTGCTTACTTCGCGTGCTAACTGAGAGTACCACCTAGGCGTTGCCGACGAGTAAAGGATAAAAGAGTCCCGTTGACCGCGTATTCGTTATCGGACCTCAGACCATTGTCATTCGCATCGCGAGTACCTAACCGCCGCAGTTTATTTGTCAAGTCTCACATTTCCCTACCTGTGTTAATAAACTCTGGATCACACCTCGACAATGGCTACTACTGGTGAAGATTCGTTGCCTGCCCACACCTCTAATCCTACTGACTCTCCGACATATATATATATGTCGGAGATGAAAGAATACTGGAACCTTCCCTTCGGAACTCTGGGAAGACCCCTAGTATTGTAATTTGGATTTCACCATAGCCGAATTAAGAAACTGTTGTCATTCGATTCGACTGTACTTATTTGAGATTTATGATAGTGAGCTCGGGCTCGAGGCGACAATCAGTCGCCGAACGTAGTCGCGGTCAAGGGATGAACGTTTTGTCTAACAAAGGCATGAAGTAACCCTATAGCTCTCCTTAAAAGAAATACTTAGGACGGGGCACGACGGTAAGCATTTCAACGATTTCTGTCCCGTGGCTCGCCACACGCAGACTCTATTCTTTGAGTAAGATGATTACCAGATGTCGACGCGTCTCCACAGTACATGTTCAGCTAGCCCGAGGACCTGCTATAAATCTTAAGGTCTGTTTAACTAAAGTCCTTCAAACCGACAAACAGTCCTCGTCCCAACTACGAGAAAATAGGAGAAATCTATTTTTCTCACCAACGACGCTTCCTCTTCTCGAACTTTCTCTTAAGGGCGGCTAGCACCCTTCCCTAACCACCAACATGGAAATTGACCAATTAACAGTAACGCCAATTTCCCTCACTTTCCGAATGAAGGCTTTTCTCCACGAATCCGATGATTTCGTGCCCTTGGGCACACCCATCATAGTTTTCCTCGACAGCGTTACCGTGATGGAGAACCACTCTCCGGTACGATCTCAAAGACGATTCAAGTAACTCTCAGATACGTAGTGATTGCCTCGTGCATTAACATTGAGTACAACTTAGACGCTGAGGAAAAGTAGAGTCCGTCATCCCCTTGACCGCGGATTCGTTAGTGAGCCCAGGATCATTGTCATTAGCTTCTCGAGTACCTAATTATCCGATTACTTGTCCAATTCCATCATAGTCATATTTGCACTAGTAAATATCTCCTCTATTGCATAATGATCCCGTCTAGCGCCAATAGGAATTCGTTTCACGCCCTCAACCCTAACTCAAATCTTAACGACGATCCGACATATATATATAATGTATATGAGATGATTTTAAGGTGATTTTATATCTGAGTGGATAGAGATTTGTTTAAAAAATATATCGCCAAATTGACCATGATTTTGAAATTTAATTGAAATTCAACTGATTTTTTTATATTATGTAAATAATATAACCTGCATGTCCCTTCGTTTACGCCTCAATTCCGCCAGATCTTCGGTAAACGCAGCGGCCGCACGTTCCTTATAACGCCGTTGGCTGATGACAAAATTATCTTCAAAATCGTCTTCGATTCCTCGCTCAGATATATAACCCAAGTCATCGAATAGGTCATTGCGGTATCCAGATACATTGTGAGAATCTAAAGTATTTGAATGATAATATTAGACAACTTGGCATCAAATAACATTTTATAATTAATTTACAGTTAACAAATGGTATATGTATAATAGTATGATAAAAACTATAGTTTTTGAAGAAAATATTTTAAACAACTTCAGTTGAAAGGTATTCTCACTAAATATTACTGAAGGAGATTGTTTTATACGTGGAAAGAAATCGAAAATATTGAGTGAAATTTTTTCGTTTTAAGTCTAATTTTAGAGAAAATCGAATTTGAAAAGACAGATACGCGTTTACTAGACTAATTCTTGGAATACCCCTAAACACGTCATATTTAACTTTTTGTAAAATAGCAACGTAGATTTTTTACTTATTTTCATATACAGAATAATCGCCTGTTGATTTATGATCGTTTTGTTGATTTTGATTGTTTATTTCTTTCTAATCACAAATTTATGTATGCACACTTGATAAGTTTTCAACTTTGATTGTTTTGAAGATGCCCCTAATTTTCTTCAATTTCTTTATAAAATTAAGTAACAACTAACAACTAACAACAACTAACAACTAATAACTAACAACTCGGAAACTTACAATAACTTGTCCACTCATGATGCACAATTTTAGCACAAATTTAGTTTAGTGACTCGTAGTGAATCTTCTTCTACAGTACTGCGTGCAAGACTGTTCAGAACTGTTTTTGAGATTGACTGACGGCTGGCTTTTATACTACGGTTTTGGTATGTCTGTGTATGGACCATACATACACTGTGTATACACCATATTTAATTACCCCGTGTCATAAAGGATATGGTCAGCACTTATATTGCTTTGTACCTGAAGTACATTGAGATTTTTCCCATATTACAATATATTATTTATGACATGTACAACATTGCAATTGAACCACCTGGATTTGCTTCTTTCTTATGATCGTAAATCTCAACCCTAGCGTATGATAGCTTCGTGTCTAGTTACTGGGTAAATTAATATTGATTAATTTGAGTATCGAAAGCAAGTAAATGAATATTATGTTCTATACGATGCGATATTTATATACGATAGATTATTTTGCATGAGTATATGATTATTCGAATAACTAGTATCGACCAACTTTTATCGTCATTGACAAAATACAGTCGCTCACGAAAGTATTCGAATGTCCTTCAAAGCAGAATGATATTTTTCAAACTGGATCAAAGACTTGAATTTTTTTGAGGAGTTAGAAAGATTATGTAGTTGATTAGATGACATGTACTATTACGTCCCGACCCTCTACACAAACCACACTCCATATCTCGGGCAAAATGGCTACTTGATGTGTAAACACGCTTATAGCCGACCCTCAATAAACTTAAGGACCTTAAGACCATACAAGTATTTTTTAAATTGAAGTATTCCTTATATTTATTGTCCAGTCCGAGAAAACACAGGAAAGCGGGTTTTCCCATGTACAATGCTATCCATAGGCGACCTTTGGTTAGGGATGGTCAGCACCCATCCTGACACACCCATCCTGATTCACCAGCCTTTTCCTTATCCAATTAGCAACAATGACCGTTGCTCTCACTTTCCTAACCAAAATTGCCATCAACGAATCCGATGTCCCGTGCGCTAAGCATACTCATTACTAATTTTCCTCCGCGACAGCATCGTCGCCGAACTTCTCCGATCTCCCTTTCTGATTTTAGCAACGCGTTTTCTTTTTTTTTGTTGTTATTATCAGTTATTGTTCCCAATTAATTGCGTCACTTTTTCTACTTTTATAAAGTACAGTATATAATAAAATACACCAATTTAGTGGTGTTAAAATTAACACGTCGAATGCCACGCTAGTTTTACAGAGATAGCCCGTGGCGCCACGATGAAGTTTTTATTATGCGATACATATAATGTTGAAATATTACTTACAAGAGATATGTTACGATGTATAATCATCATTAATGAATTGCGATTTCGTGCGATTCATGTTCGACAGCCACTGATGGGGGTGCACATAATAGATCTATATTTCATATATAAATAAAATTATTTTTATATGTTTTATACTGAATTAATTTCATTACATCATTGTAGTAACGATGGAAAAAATAACAAATTTATTACTGTTGACATTTGTTTAAATCATGTGTTTTTACAAATCTTGGCGCGTCGGTCACCGGTGGCCCCCGTGGCATTCAATATCTTAATTAAAAAGTTACATTATCAGTTATGATTAAATAAAGTTATAATCGAACGATACTACACTGCAAAAAAATATTAAAATGCATTATGAATTTTTAATTTCAAGTTCAAGTTGTGTTATTTATCTTTAGTCATCTTTAATGATCTTAATTTTACCTATATTTTTTTATACTTTTAATATATACTTTTAATTTGATATTTTGTATAAACAATATGTGAAATCGTTAAATAAAATCATTACCGCAAAATATAATTAATCACTTAAATAATTCTTAGACTTCTTTGTTTTTTAAGTAGTGAATGTTAGTCCTCGATACTTGGAAAAATGCGCGGTGGAAACGTATAGCTCGCTGTGGTGCATGCGGTTGGCTAAGTGTTAACTTGCTATTTACGCTTCGCTGAGAACACATCTACACGCACCACGCGTAAATATTTAAATCTTAATGGTTGTTGGAATAAAGTGTATATTTTAACCTGTTAACTCAGTGTTACCATCGTTTCAACCATCTTTATTCTCTTAACCGAATAGGGGATCGACTGATTATGACTGGCGCCGATTATCGTATCGTAACGAGAATTTACGACTCTCGTTGGCGCGATCTACCGCGACCGCGTCTCTCCGCGAACGGTCGAACATGTACAAAAAATTTGGAAAAAAGCGTTTGATCAAAAGCGCGAAGAAAGAAATAAAAGTCACCTTCTACAACTTTATTATATGGGGCTGTAATGAAAATTTAAATAACACATTTTGAAGAGTTATATGCATACTATTAATTAGCTATATACATTCTGAAAAGTTCATTGAAATCGGTTAATGTTGCTATGAGCCAGAAACGGTTAAAAATGATGAAAATTGCAGTTTTCTACTATCCATCGGCTTCTAATTGTAATAAATCTACATTTTGGTCCATATTTCGATGTCTGTTGCTTGTTTCTGTATGAACTGATAAGATCAATTAAGCGGAAAATAGTAATTTGTGATTTAATGAATATACATGTATGTACTTGTATATACTATGCTATACTATATATCGTATGTACTCGTATAACTACAATGTATTTAAACGTAAACAATGAGTCAGACACTCTTTTGTTTCAAATCATTCATAACAAAAATTTAGCCTACAGTTAGCAAATAAGAGAGCTTGTGAAAATGAATAATGTATTTGTCGAAGAGATGACCAATGCCTCAAAGTGTGCATAATGACGTTACTGCCCTCCGACTTACCTTTAGCATTGTCACGAACACTTTTGATGTAAGTTACAGAATCTTTTTTATAAGTAAGAATGTTAATACTTTTGAGAGTAATTCTATTATTATTCGATTATGTTCCAAGAGCTGTGAATTGTTTAATAGATTGTAATAATAAGAAAAGATGAAACAAAAAAAAAAAGATATACAAATTTTCAAGAATCTGTGATCAAGAATTCTCCTAATATACATTAAAAACAAAAAGTTAAAGGTATTCTCATAATATAAACAGAAAACATAGTATACAAAAAGGAATCGTTCTTGCATATATGGGTAGGTATACAACATGCAAACACATTATATGTTCAGGATACATTGGAACAGTGAAATTTATTTACAAATAAGAGAGATTAACAGAAATACATATAGTAAGGTTAGGACAATATTTTTCTCTGGCACACTATGTTGTGATTTGACTCTAGTCTATAAAAGAAAGAGTAGAAATAAAATAAATTCTTCGCTTAATTTTATACATATAAGTACTATACGGTTTTATTTTGCGTAAAATTTGCGAAAACGAAATATTGATTATTCAACAAGGTATTGAACATATTGCATACATAAGTTACGTTCTATTTGCTAACTTTGATTGGATACTATGTATTTAGTCGAAAGTATACTTTTGCTTTTCCATTGATAAATTTTAACTGTTTGAAAAATGCTCTATTTGAAAAATGCATTCTCATATCAAGAAAAACAAACAATTAGTACTTAATATTTAAAAAACAACGACGACAAGGAAATGAGTGTTTGTCTATACAATTATTAAAAAAATATCAAGTTTCAAAGATTCACGTTCTGCTATTTTAACTAATATCATTTAATATCATTTTAACTAATGAGTGATTCAACAATATTTTATTAAAAATATGATTTTCTAATTTTAAAGTAGACAATAAATAGGAAGAAACTCTTAACTTATCTTTTGCCTTCATAAAAATTACAGAATTATAATCGAAAATCCAATAAAATTTACAATTATATAGTTTTTCGATAATACTGTATAAACTAGTGTACGTAAAATAATAAATATGTGCGCTGTAATAAGTATATCTGCGTGTACTTGCTGGTATCGTATGCGTGCGTACATATGTATATGCGTATATTTATATTATGGTCGTGTAGCATAGCTTTTAATACATACAAGAACTCTCTGCACATGTTATATATTCCTGGGCATATAAAATAAACGATAATCCGATTGAAATTGTATTTCCATGATATTGCCAATGTATTTATACTACATAAATAATTTTATACAAATATCTGTATTATTCGTGTAATGTGAATATATCATTGTTTCTGTTGCACCTATGCACTGTCAATTAAAAGTGATCGAATATTCAAATAGTACATATAATACAAACAACATCTGCAGGATCATTAGGAACAAATGATAGTCAATTGATCGAAAGTAAATGGTAAATAACGAGGGAATATTCTCATATTTGAGTTATAAATATTCATTCTTGTTCAGAGGACGTGTTTCTCAGAGTGTTCACGGATGGAAACCTTCTTGCTAAGAACAGATTGTTCTTGGAGATTTTCCGTATCGGACATATTTTCGTTGATCAATGCCCTGAGAGCAGCTGCCCTGCGTTCTCTTTTTGCTTGTCTCTCTGCAAGCTCTTCCATTTCAGACTCAAGGTCATTTAAACGAGCTTTGGTTTGCATAGCCCTTGTCGCAGCAGCATTAGCGGACACTGAACTTTCGTCCTCGTTAATTAATTTCGACCATTTCGTAAGCATTGGTTTACTCTCTTCTAATCGATCGGTTTCGTCAAACAGCTTCGAACGTCTTTTAAACGTAGTTTCTGCCTCTTCGCTAATTGATTTTATATCTTGTAGATTTTTCCTTGAACTGAGAATACTATCAATTTGATCCTGTCCTTGACGTAGGCGTCGTGGTTTTCTTAATGCAGCATCGACCTCATCCTCTAATCCGAACGTGGCCAGTTTCGTTTTCAGATGTTGCGTCGTCGCTACGACATCGTTGGCAAAATTTTCAGCGAATCGACGTCGACTGCGCTGACCACGGCTGTCGTAGACAATATCCTCGTCTTCGGGGAACAAGTTGTCGGTAGTCAAGGAAGGTAATGGCAATTGGGAGGCGCGAATGGAAGGATCTAATTCAAGGTCAAGGTCACGCCCAAAGGAAGTGTTGCGAGGACCAGAGAGGTCATGCGTGCCTGTAAAAACCGATATCTCAACATATGTACACTATTACACTTATACATATGTAGGTATGTATTATATTTGACCAATGAAAAAATAAATGTTATCTGAATTGAAACTCTCTTTAAAAGTCCACCATTTTATTGCAATGAAACCGTTTTTAGGTCGATGTAAATACGCTGCCATTCGCTGCGTAATAGAATAAATAATCGACAAGTAGATATCGATAAACGGTTTAATTATAATTACACTCAATTCCGTTACAATTTATCGATTGGGGATTCATAGTTTATTTCTATATTTACTCTTTTCCGATAAATAAGCTTGGTAACAAGAATTGTTACAGTTCCAAGTAACAACTTTCTAATGGGATACAAATGGGAAACAATTATTTATTAAAATATGTACTTAAATAGAATCTGTATATCAAATATTTGTTACTATGTTCGTAAACAAAATATTCAATGATTGAATTCGATATTTGTCTGGAGAGAGAGAACTACTTATATTTCATTTTATTTTATATCATATAGTTAAATTGAGTGTTTCGTAAAATCTATTGATTTTCTCCTATTACATGCATATAAATTGACATAAAAAGATAGTTAAATCGAAAAATGAAGAACATAAATTAATATGAATGAATTTCAATAACATACGATATAAATACATTATAATATGTAATCAATGCCTGTAATTAATGATAATGTTTTCATTGTCGGTAATAATGATATGTATCGTTCTTTCCAAATTTTGAATAATTTTTTTTTAAATATCCGTAAACGAAACTGGAAATGTAATCTCGACATGCTCATAATGTAGGTTATTTATAATACATATCTATGTAATAAACACATATATTAGCTTGGTTCTATGTAATTTCACAATAGCACAAGTAATGTTATTCCATTTCTGTAACAAGAACTGAAATTAAACTAAATTAACATATTTTATCTTTAGTTTAAAATATATAAAGGAACAGAATACACGAGCAATTTAAAATTGGAAAAAATAGTAATTAATATTTTATTCATATGTGGAACCTAAGTGATAAAAAATTAAGTTTCATTTTCTCACTTTTATACGAAGAAATAACGTTCAAATAACAGAAGTTCGTATCATGTCACAGGAGATAATAAATCATTAGACGTTGCAGCTTTATGTCACGATTTTATTTTATTTTATTATTAGGGCAAAGATTTTCTTACGATGACCCTCTATAGAGTAAAATTTTGTTGTGGCTGTAACAGCAGATGTATAGAACAGTACATTCGATTCATTTCACATCAGGACTTGGATCAGACATGCCACTCATTAATTACCAATATAATGAAAAATAATTCAGCATTTTCTTACTGACAATGAAAAGAGTTATTGACTACTACGGTTGTAATAGTTAAGGAGAAAGGGATTAGGATAAATTCACCCCTTAAAACCATTTTGGAAAACGACTGAAGATGTTACCGATGTCGCCTCGGCGGGCTGCGATCTCGTCAGCCAATGAAGTTCTTGGTTCAGAGAAAAGCGGTCGAGAACTGTATTTTCGATCCAAGTGGTCGACCATTGGCTTATAATATGATTCTCCTTTGTCATAGTTGCATCCATATACGCGTGTACGCGGCCTGCTAAGGATTGGCCTTGACATCTTGATAGAACTATTTCTTCGCTACCTGAAATTCCAAAGATTTATCATAAATAAACTGTTAAGTAGCTAACGGCTCTGTAAGTGTTCGCAAAGAGCACTTCGTTGGAATAAAATGACCTCTATACACCTTGACATATTTTGTGATGCATATTTTTTGTAGACCTAAGAGTGTGACCTTCGATACTGTGAGGATAGAAGTAAATTATGGGTATATGTGAAAGAACAAAGAAAATACATATACGAAGAGATAATAAACGTAGCAAGGGTATGAGAAGAAATCTCAGAGGAATTTTGAAACTATAAAGGGTTGAAGCAGGGCTGTATATCGAGCCTTACGTTGTTTTCGATAGACGACTCTGGTCTAGAAGAGGAAATTAAAAAAGTACATGTGGGAGGGATAAAGATAGAAGAGGAGAAGTTCTGGATATTGGGATGATGTAATAATCGTGGCAGAGAGAAAGAGAGAGAGAGAGGGAGGGAGGGAGAGAGAGGGAGGGGGAAGGGGACAAAAGGACACACGAAAAAAGATTTTGATATTTGCTAAAAGTAGAGAAAAAAAAATAGAAAAACAAAGTAAAAATGGGGGGAAGGACGCAATGGAAACTGTGGAAAATTTTACATATCTGAGAAAGTATAATGAGACATCTTAGAAAAAATGTAAAAAGAGTAAATACGGTGTTGGAGCAAATTTGGAGTATTAGTAAAAGACCCTTTTTTTTACGTGGGGAATTCTCATGAACACCACGTCGCTCTTTTAGGAAGTGGCCGGGTAGTGTCGAACTTACCGACTAAAACCCCACGATGACCAACCTGACACTCAACAGGAGTGCCCCAAAACCTCAGGTAAGAGACTATTCAAGAGATTATTTCAAAAGACGAATGTACTTATTTGATCATTTTATGATGGGGGATACACTACTAAAGTAGAAATATTTGAATGGAAAGAGAGAGAAGAGCTGAAGAAGATACAGAATAAATTATGAAATAGTGCCTTAAGTAGTATAGTTATGAAAGGTATTAAAATACAGAGAATTAGGATCAGGACAGATTTAAGAGCGATAAATTTTGAGTTAATGTTAGATGAAATAGAAGGACATTTGTTAGTAGAGGAATGTTTCTAAGAAAGAAGAGAAAAGAGCATAGAAACAAAACAGAGTACCTGAATAGAAATTGGTATAGTCAGTTGGGTATAGTATGGAAAAAGAATAAAGTACAATGAAGAAGACTAGTGAGAAAACACCCCACTGACCTTAGTAAAGAAATATAATAGACAAACTCGAAGATGGTATCTCGTTAGGGATAGCAATTTACAAGTTAATTAGCAATAAAGCTAGAAATTGTAAAGTATAAATTAAATAATAAAAAAAAAGTACAATGAGTTATACAAACGCATACAGACTATAGATAGACCGAGGTACCTGAAAAAAGAGATAGAAACAGGGAGACAAAGTTTGGGAAGCCAAGATGCGGAAATTTAGAAAAAGAAAATAATTACTAAGGGGAAGAAAAGAACAAGGCACGTAAAATATGTGAGCTAGAAATACGATAGTTAAAATTTAAAACATATAGTGGAAGATTGTATACGTATAAGCAGAACGAAATTAACGTTAGGGGAAATATTAGGAAATGAAAGATCAAAGGTGATGGAAGGTAATGGGATGGTTGAGAAGCGTGGTACGATTAAGGAAAGATAAAAAAAAGAGAAAATAAGCCAAAAGAATTACGTACATAGTTACAGAATTATACAGTATTATGATCATATGTTTCTAATTTTAGTCCCAGTTCTAGTTTTCGATTTAATCTCAAGTTATCATAAGTATAGAGAGAGTGGGTGGATGAGTAAGTATATTGTACTATAGTTATTGTAAACCAAATCTATTTTTACTTCTTGACCGCCAAATTGAAATCAAATATCCATCTATCTATCTATCTATCATAAAATCTGGTAGCTTTGATCAATTTGGCTTCTGGATCATTTTTTTTGTTCATTGTCTTTTTGTGTCTAGGCTGCCGATAGAATATAAAAAATTTGGAGAGTCCTATTTGCACATAAATAAGTGCTACTGAATTTCGATCTATATCCGATATTAAACTGATTTTATACCGAGTACGAATAAAACTAACTAAATCAAGTAGATCAAGGATATATCGTATATCAAGAACAAGTTTCATGGAAGGTGCGTTTTATACATTTTTCAATCAATTGAAAGCTAACTAAACTAAATTTCTTGATTATTTTCGCATGAACCATCTTTTAGTGACCATTTAATGACAATTTAAAAAAATAGTATGTATGGACACAAACATGAAATGTGCAGTATTATTAGGTTTTCCGAAAAGTTTCTTTCGTTTTATAAGGAAATAATAGACGCACAATGTTTTTTATTTTATATTAATTTATTAAATTATGTACGAATATAGTAATAGAAATAGAACGAAATGGATCATACCTAATTCAATAAAATAATATAAAACAGAAATTGTTGTTCATCTATTATTGCTTTATGAAACGAAAGAAACTTTTCGGACAACCCAATACATATGTCGGGAAATGATAGCTGCTACTCTCAAGTAGCAAATAGGAAAATATTGGTTTGCTAAATATTGGCTATTGGTCTTAATAAAGTGAATAAAACACATAATATTAATACAAAAATATTATGCTGTGCCTGGTAAGGATTCTTATTTAATGCGAAATTTTTATAGATAAGTACAGTAATCTTTAATAATAAAGGATTCAAATTCGCCAAAACACGGGCATCAATTCTACGATCGTGTAACTACATCTACAAGAACACATCAAATATAACAATGTCTGTACCGATAGATTGGCGGATGTCATAGTCATACTTGTCTATCGTCGTCGTTGCGTTATACGGATGCGTGATTGCTCGTCAAATTCTAATGCATTGCATCACTCCGAAGTTTAATGACACTGTATATCAATATTGGATTTTGTTCTCTAATCAAGGCAGTACGTAGTAATTCTTGTATCGATGCAAGTCGCAACGAATCTACACATATAAGCCTCTCAGAAGTCAAACTGATTAACTCCACTTTTACGGAATTTTCAATTTCATTATTCAGAGACATAATTACCGTGAAACTTCTTTAAAAAATGTATAAATTACTTCCATGAATTTATTTGCCCAAAGGAAACCGTATAAGCAATCATAAATTCCAATGTCAGTTTTAAAAACTATCATTTGCAATGTTTTCATATTTTTTTTTTTTACTTTTTGATATACAATTCGTATCATGAAGCCTCTGAATCAATGCATGCAACATGTAGAACGCAACATTTAGCATATGTAGATTGCTTTAGAAGCCTACACTACACTTTGCTACAGCAGAAGGATATACATACACTACTGAACACAAGTACTTGGACACTTGCTGCAAGTCAATTAAAACATTGATATTCTTATTGTATCTTCAACATTATGATAGAAGAATGTTTCTCTACTGTTAACTATTTACTTCTTGTTATAACAATTAATCAATTTCATATCTATCTTTAATATATAGCTTACACTTCATAAAATCTATATAAAATTTTAGAATGTGGCTCGAAACGTGTGTTCTAATTGTTGTAACAATAAGATGTCAACGCTGAAGAGATACGTTTAAAGTCACTTAACTTAGGTGTTTCCGTAAAAGCAATTTTCATTTACTTTCAATTATTGCTTTTTTATTTAAGAACCAAAAGAGACAGCTGCAAAATGCAAGGCATGTGTTAGGAATATATCCTTTATGATGTAGATATGTATGTGAAAAGAAAAATGATTGGCGCTGTACAAGTTTTGATCAACTTTTATCGTTTACATAAGTAAATCTTTACTTTATTTTACTATATTTCTTTTTTACTATTTCCAAGATAAACATTTAAATAAATTGCGTCCTGAAAATTATAATATAAATTTATATCTTTAGTTACGCAGTTATCTTTTTACTTATATGGTTTTTTAGATAAAAATGAACTCTTCAATTGCCCGCGAGTATGTACTACTCTGTATGTATTCTATAGTATGTATAAGCACATTATTCTAGTGCTTCACTCTTCATTTTTTGATTCTTTTTAACAGACTTTTCACTGAAAAAGCATTTCATATAATACTTGTTAATTTTACTGCCATAATGTCAAGAAAAAGGTAAATACACATTTTGTTTTGAATTTACATACAGAATTTATTGATACTTTTCTGATATTTCAGTTTGTACGTGTAGAGTCGGTGACAAAAAGATTTGGACATTGTACAATTTTAATTTCTAAGTTCTGTATTTTCAGTAAATGTACAAGGACCAACAAAAACGTATTACATCATGTTATTATACATTACGCTATCATTAGTTATTATTTATTCTTATCTAAATATTAATATAAGCACTAAAAGAAAGTGAATTTTTATATCAGAAAAAGTTTCGGACACTAATACTAACTGTACATGAAAAATTAAACAACAATCAGATGATACATATAAAACTAAAACCAATAGTGATTATTCACTAAAGTTTAATATTTACTTGGGTATGCTATATATTTGATAATATGGTGTTTTGTGATAGTGAAAATAAGCTTTTTTAAATAATCAATACTGCTTTGTTCCTTCTTTTTTTAATCGTTTTTTAATTGTTCTTTAACGTATCCGTTATTTTACGAATTGATTTTTTCTGTTCGTAGTGAAATATTACTAATTATCATATTTCAAAACTTGTATATTCCCTTTTGCTATTCATTCTGAATAAATGAGTAACGAAACTAATGCACATTTGCAATCCGATGTGTTCACACTTGCTTTTCATTACTGAGAAATTTCTGAATGGATATTTTGCGTCTGAAACTTTTTGTGACATAGAAATTCGCTCTTTTTCATTATTTCTTTTAAAATTTAGACAACAATAAATAATAACTCAAAAATTCTTTTTCTCCTATTATCTATGTAGTATAGTGTAACATAATGTAATACATTTTTGTTGGTCCTTGTACATTTACTGAAAATATAAAACTTAGAAGTTAAAATTGTACAATGTCCAAATGTTTTTGTGACCGGTTGTCTTTGAAATCTAGTGACGCCTCTGTCTTTACTTACTACGCAAGATACTGAATATTAATACAATACGGTACATAATATTAATATTATGACTCTAGCGTGTTGCTGTTTGTATTATTCGTTTATTTCAATTTTTGTTGTCAAGTCAAATTTGTTTACCATTCACTTTCCAGTGAATTTCTTCATTTAATGAAATATAGTAAACAAATTTATCTTATTCAAAGAAAAATATAAAAATAATTAAAATTTCATTAAAAATAAACAAATACTTATATAAAGAATATTTTACATATATTTTAAAACAAATTCTCGAAATTTGTTGTTTTTATGAATAGAGATAATAAATTATAAAAGTTTTCATATTGTAACATAATCTGAGCTATGGAAATTGGAGGGTTAATGTTGCGTAAAAGATGTAAAAATAGTGAGACGAGAATACTGAGAATAGGATACTTTTTTGAATTATAAAAACAAAAAATATTGTTCAGTTAATGGAATATTAAACAAATATACACTATACCTAAGTATTAAAATCTGAGACACAAATACTTTTGTATTTCTATTGTATAATCTTAAATTAAGATACAATACGTTATACGTATACATGGCAAGTTGCCAGATCATTTCATTTTCACGTATAATTTTCCAGTTGGCAATGTATAACGGCGTCGCATCATTAAATAGTTGCAAATGTGTAATTAGACGTTAAACCAAAAAACTATTTTCATCAAACTAAACTATAAAACGGTTAGGCTCTGTTGAGAAACACTACAAAGGAATTAAAATTTCCCAATTATTTTATTCCAAGTATGTATTTCACCATTTGTATTATATTTTGAAAACAACTTTTTCGGAGAAACAATGAATAAGCAAAGTAAAAAATGTTAAAATTTTTGTTGTAATATCACCTAACTACAAATAACATATTACTGATTAATTGGAGATGATGATAATTTCGAAATGAAGTTGTTCCTTTCCTATTGCCTTTTATGTCATTTAATCTTTTTATTTTAAACAATTTTTCAATGGAAAATGTATGAAATACTAAATTCCTCGTGTAATGTTGCTATAGAGTTTCTAGCATGAGTAACCAGTAAATTGGAACAAGAGAGCAACTATAAGTTGGTCAAAAATAGACCATGTCTAATTTGGTGTCCGTGAACTGAACTGGCACATAGTACTCTCAAGTCCCGGACGACCGCCTTCAATTACGAAGTATGTCTGACCCTATTGTTTTTTCAGATTCATCTCTGTTATTCTTATTATTCTCTCGATTTATTTATTTACTTCTATATTTTTCTTCCCCTAATTCAATCATTTCGTTTCTGTTTTACGTAAGAACCAGCAAGAAATATAGTATTTTCGCTTTCGTAAGTATATTTCACTTACTTTCAAACCAATTAAAATGATAGGATATATACTGTACTTACAGCTCGATACTAAGGTATTGATTTTCTATATCAAATATTCAATTCCTATATTGACTCAACAATACAAATAAACGTAAATTCATACACAACTAGATATTATCTAAAATCAATGATTACTTCGGAGTCATATATGTTCTGTTATGTTGTAAAAGATATATCGCTATGATCAAAATTTTAATTTAAAGTATATTTTAAGTAAGATATATTTAATACGTATTTAAAATATAAATGGATGTTATAGAGTTTTATGGCAATAAATAATAATATTTATATGTATACATATGATACTATATTTTCATATATTATATCTGAAAACATTGAATTATTGAAATGTACGAATGGTGCAATGAATACTTACTTACCTATATTACTATCTTTACTTATTATTGTATATAATAATTGTGGTACATACTTTTTTTAAATTTATATGCTTCAAGTTCTATCACATACTGTTAATTTATATTTATTGGAATAAATATTTAATTATCACAGTATATATAATGTATCAAATCTAAAATATTTATTCTGAAAAGATAGATATAATACATAACTAACAAAATTTCTAATTCAATTTTTGCAACATTAAAATAGCTTGATCTATCACGAACTATCAGGAGTAGTTTGTAGTGGTTTATAATAATGATGTACATCAATTATCTTGTTATATATTTTTAAATATGTTATACATTCATATTTTATGATATGGAAGATATATTTTTCCTTAATCTCCTTAAAAATCGTTTTCTTTCTTTGCTCATATTCTATGCTTTCACAAAAAAATTACGTACTACGAATAGTATATTATGTATATATATTAATATAAAATCACAATGAAATTTCTGAGAAACTTAAAATTAAGTATAAGATGTATACACGCATAAATCAAGTTATTATAATCGATTCAGTTCAAACGCAATTGTAGTATTGCAAGATTTTGATATGCGACGAATAAAAAAGAGATATAAAATTGATATGATTCAATCAACTTGTAAACATTTTACATTGCTTCTATGTAATACTATTTAAGTATACAAAATGTGAAAATCAGTATTAAATATTTCGTAATTTGTAACATTTACGTAATGTCATAGAAACAACATAAACAAGTAGACTTCAACTATACAAGTAGTAGACTAGTAGTAGACTACCAAACTAATCAAAATAGACTTAAATTAGAGTTATACAAAATAACTATCATAAGTAGATAACACGATGTATGTTTTCGAAGAACACTCCTTTCACATTTACAACAAAACAGAACATGATAATTTATTAAAACATGTATAAGAAACAAGAATAAAAAATGCCATATTAAGTAAATAGCAAGTAAAACATATAAAGTTAAAGTCTAGGACTAATTTTTTTTCTAATACAACCAGGCATGAAACATTATATTTCAATTTCTTAAAAACTTGATGATATAATATTTTTCTGATCTGTTCTCATAACAAATCTATCCATATACATTCATCTGTCTATAATTTCCCTCCCAAGTAAAAATTGAATACTTCACTTAATTTTTTATTTTATTACTTAGATAATATTAAGTTGTGTAACGTATTATAATTATTTAAATTTAGTATAACAATCACTAAAAAAGTTATGAAGAAATTAATGTTATTAAGTCAATTATTTAAACTAAACAAAAGTTTTACACGTCATGTCTATTTAAAAAATTTTACCTATTTTGGAGAATATATTATGTTTTGAAGAATATAAATAATATACCTACTTATAATTTTAACGTGAAATTTATCGTCATTTTTGTATGTAGTTATTAATATTTACGGTTTTACATATATTTAAAAAATACAATTTTTATTTTCCAACTGTGTGCGACAAAATAAAATTGACTTGTCAATGAAGCTTAATAATATTTATAATTATCAGCAGGCAATTACCAATTAAAGAAATATAAATTTAATATAAAATTAAGTATCTAATGCACAACAAAGCTACTTAAATAATATTTTGTTATGTTAAGAAGAACATTAAAACATTTATGAAATGAGAAAAATATTAAATATTTTTAAAATGTTTATCGACGTGTATTAACTATAGAAATTCTTCGTATTTTTATTTTTATTGTTATTTCTATCATCAATATTACTTTTATCATTATTATTCTTGTTAATATTATTAGTACGATTGTTGTCATTGTCATTAATATTTTGTTATTTAATAATTTTAATAATTTTGTTATCATTCACTTCGTAACTAACATAAGTCTTATAAAGGCATAATTATTTATTAAATTATGATGCATTTTTTTATGAAGTTTAATTTGAAACGAAGAGTAGGTACATACCTAAATAAGTACATACATATATACAGTAGTGAGAGTGCGTTCGTTAACACGTTACGTAAGAACTACCAAATTTAGCTTGCAGACATAGTTTTAAAATAATGATATCGATTCCAAAATCATTTCAATCGAATCATTTTTTTATAATTTGCAATAAAAATAAGTATTTCAGATTTATTAACGACTTTCTATTTCAACCATTATTGTCTATATTTCAAAAACCTTTATTATACATAATGCGGCTTTTAAGCGTAATTGAAATAACTAAGTGTAATCAGATGTTAGTTATATTATACAATTATTTAAAATGCTAAAACGAATTTCTTAAACATTTAAAAAAATATAATAAGTAATTCGAATTATTATAAAAATATATAAATATAATTAAATTAAATATTTTTTAATTTTTGATCAAATTTATTTAGCGTAAAATAGGTAAATAGGTAATTAAAAAATCGTGGAAGTTGTGAAATATGATAAACAATAGAGATAAATGAAAATTAGGCTAATGAAAAAAGATCAGAAGAGAGTAACAATAGAGAGCAACGTTTCTATTTTATACGTGTCTTATGGTTATAACTTTCATCAGGCCCAAAAAAGCAAGGTTTTATGATAGATTAATATAGTATATTCACGTCAAAGTCAATACTAGCAATGTAGATATTATAGTATTGTCATTATTACCCTATCCGCGATTTTTAACTGAACACTTTTCACGAATGACAGTGTACTAAATACATTCAATGTTACTTGAATAAATCAATTTAATTTATACATATGTATATTCTAATAAGCATCACACAAGCATACATAAGTACAAAAAAATGTATGGCATTATAAAATTATAATATTTTGTACCTGAACTTACAGGGTATCCTATAAGACGTTATTTGCTCGGAAGTAGCGACACGACTCTCGCAGACGTTGTTACGTTCGTTATTTCCCACTCCTTTCAAGATTCTACCCCTTCCCCTTCATTCTGTTTCATTCGTCTAATATGTATTTCTCACTAATTTACTTGTACTCGATAAAACTATACATCAATCATTTTTTGTCTTTATCAAATATCTACTTTCATAATATTTGATCACCTTATTACGTAATCTTAATTTAATAACAACAAGTACATACAACGGTCAAATATTTTTTATACATGTGTATTAGTTAATATCAATTATAAAAATGAATGTAAAATTTAAAATAGAATCGTACGATATAATCAGTAAAACATTAAACACATCCATCTAAGTATATTCGCGTTATTTTGAATAATATGAAAAATGGCTTCCAAAAATATTACGTGCCATTCAAAGCTTAGCATCGTCAACATTATTTTTGTTAACAAAACTACTGATCCAAGCCATTTTAGCTTGAGGCATTTTACGCCTAAAGCTGCACATTATAAAAGAATTTGCTCATGTTAAGTACATAGCACTAACAATAAGATGATATAACGTTATAGTACATAGTACATATAATAAGTATACATACCTGATAGGTGTATTATATATATACATATATAGATACATACTTTTATGGCACGCTTTTATGTATCTTCTAGAATTAGTGTATGACTAATACTAAATATATGTACATGTATTTGAAATCTAATGCGTGGTATTTTACACGTTTTCTATTACCAATGTATGACACATATGTTTATGTATTGTGATAGCGAGTATATAGTATCGAACAACTATTAATAATCGTACATGTATTGTAGAACCTCCAAGCAGAGTAATGTTATAAATTGTGTATATATTTATATATACGTTTCAGGGAAAATCACAATTTTACTTTAAGAAGTGTAAAGCTAATTCGTGGTGCATAGGTAATTTATTCATCCAACCTCCTAGAATTCCATGTTCAACTTTATCTAATTCTGTATTTATATTTCTTTAACTTAATTCACCTAACTTATTGGCTATTTATTATTAGTCATAACAAAGTCAATATGCGTATTACCTAAAGAGCTATGCACTAAACAACCCAGTCAAATTAGTCTTTTACGCAATATTAAATAATATCTGAAATATTCTTGCGCGATGATGATATCGATAGATTGTATTACCTATATACTTATTATATCATATATATCATGTTCAGAGAAGAATCCCATATATTTTTCACTCAGGATTTGCTGGATGGATTTTGTGAACAATTTGTAAACAATTTCCAAAGGTGACGAAAACAGGGTTTTGTATATAACAACGAATCTAGTAATCGGGTCGCAATAACAATAGTATTTTCAAATAAATAAATTTAATAAAAATTGTATTAAAAACATCTATCAAATGAGACGTCACGTGTTAGCATTGATTAATTCGTTGAGCCATAAATAAATAAGAATCATCCAAAATCGCACTATTTTCAGTCGTTAATTATTCATGTGAAATTGAATATACAAAGTTGAAACTTTGTGAAAATGTAGTATTTTTTCATTCGTAAAAAGTGTGCAAAATTTCCCCAATATTTCACCCGATATTTACTAGTTTCTGCAAAAAGATATTTGGCAACTAAAAGGCGTCTTCTTAGAACTTAATTTCTACAATTTCCGAAAGTTATGCTTAATGAATAAATTGATTTCAGAATAGGAATTTATATTTGTTTACCGTGGATCATAATCATTAACATTTTCTCTATATATTTTTATAACAAATATTAAGAAAGATAGAATTGTAACTTTATTATTAAATAATTAAAGATTTTTAGTCATTTTTATTATAATTATGCATTTATTTTAATCTGTATCATTAAATTCTAATAATTTTTACTTTTTAAATATAAATATTAATGATAATGTTATATTATTTATACTATAAACGTGTCTCTTTAATGTTAATATACTTATAAACAGTAAAATGATGTACAGTTTCTGACGCCATTGTTTAAAATAGTTTACAATTAAAAAATCGATTTGTTTCGAGTTATACATGATAGTGCAACTCTTCCAGAGTAGAAAAAATCGCCATCAGTTGCTGTACGACTTCCGAAAATTGTAGAAATTAAGTTCTACGAAGACGCCTTTTTAATTGTTAAATAACTTTTTGTAAAAGTTAATAAACATTTGGGGATGAAATCTTGCACACTTTTTACAAATGAAAAAAGCTACATTTTCACAAAGTTTCAACTTTGCATACTCACTCATTTTACATAATAAGTGATTGAAAATAATGTGATTTTGGACGGTTTTCATTTATTTACGGCTCAAGGAATTAACCAATTGTAACATCTCATTCGATAAATACTTTTAATACATACAGCTCTTATAGCTAACTTTTGGCACGTTGTTATATGCTAAACTTATTCGTTAACTTCTGTTTACAAAATCCGTGTAAGAAATCTCGAATGGTAAATATATAGGATTTCTTCCTGAACATGATTTTTATAAGTTCGCGTAAGAAAATTTCAGATACCATTTAATGTTGAATTTGGCTTTTGAGACTAATTTGACTGAAATAAAAGCTTTATTCTTATATACTAGTATCATGTTAATACATTGTTCATTCAATGTTAGCTTTACACCAATAACATCATATTATCAGGTGTATAAAAATCGTAGGCATGACTATTTATATCTTTCAATTAGGAACTATAATTATGGATAAGTGCGTATTGGTATGAATTCGGTATTTGCACATTTTTAACTAATTATGTAAATGAATTCACGAAGATAACATTATAGACAGATATTTCCTGTTTCAAAAATTATTAGAAATAAGACAGTTACAAACAATTAAAAATTCTTTTACCGACGAACATGTGACGTCATAATATTACTGCGTCGTCTGCAACAGCGCTACAAACCAAGAAAGAAGTTTCCTCTCTGAATAGAGTAACATGAACCGCATCTCTTATATTTATACACTAGGTTAGTGTTGCAAAAGTCTGTTTAGGCTGACTTCATGTAACAGGTACAATGCAGTATAGATATATGCAGAGTCACCAACGTAACTTGAAACCCGCGGGCTCAAGCCTTGGAAAATGGCAACATAACCATATGTACGCTTACTATAACATTACTTGCGCCATCTATGAGTTACTGCTAAAACTAGAGTTAGATATAGACGAGAATACGGAGGGACTTTGGATTCACCAGCCTTATAGTGCACAGCGATTATGTATTTAAAAATTAATCATGTATGGAAATACAATGTTGCTTCGCACTTTTACAAGTATCATGACACTTTCTCTACTTCATTCGATATTTATCATTCTTAACGCTTTGAACATTTTTTCTACTATGTTATAATTTAAAATTTGTTAACAATCACTTTTTACAAATGCTTTAATGCTTAACTATCCATTTAAATATCCTCAATATCATCTACCTACATCATGCGTTTACACTTTTTGAAACTTTTTGTACTTGGATTTGAAATGCTTTTTAAAGATTTTCATTCTAATTTATTTACAATTAGCAAAATATTTTTTTCACAGATACAGAAAAAGACATTAGCATATACGAGACAGTCCTGTAGAATTAAAATTAAACTTTACAAAACTTGTGATTCAGGTACTTCATAAAATAACGCTCGACGTGACTTGCGTTTTTGTACCCTAATACAAACAAGGTTATGCTATGACACAACCGCAAATACCGATCGAGACGTAATCAAAGGAGCGAAAGAGACAATAACGCATCATTCTTCACCATAGCTGAAATCACTGACTTTTTCCAAGCCTGTCCAAGATCATAATTTCCTATATCCGTACCACCCAGTAAACACAAAATCCCTTTAAAGGAATTTGTTCGCAAACTATCCCCACTATTTTCTGAAACTGATCGCTCGAAACAATTTCTGATTTAGTTATGATTCGTACCGGTGATAAACAAGAAATATACACCTCTTATATTTTTTATTTCATTAATGTAAGATGATTCTCAGTTCTCTTTTTCTTTCATTCTCGTTTCTAAGTTTCTTTTTCTAAGAGCGGCACGTTTAAAAACTCAGTTTCCAGAAATAATATCGTTTCTACATCTGCATAATTGCAAAACTTGCGTCTCAAACTTCCTGTAATTATTACAGATTTCCGTATCTCGGAAACAAAGTGAGATCGTCGGGTATACGTAACAAACAAAATTATTTTATACCATTTTATACCAACAAGACCACAAATATATGTGTCCTAACCGAATAGTACGAAAAAGTAAAGGGTAAATATATAAGTGAATTTTAAAAAAATATAATCCACATATTACAAATGTGGTTCGATTTATACGAAATATTACATTTAACCAGAATAGTAGAATACGCGTAAGATAGTATATTCCGTTCGCTCGTTTTAGCAATTCTACAAGGAATGTCCAAATACGCTAGTCATCACCGGGATCAGCTAGTCCATGATATCGTAAAAAAGAGAACATAATTTACGGTACCCTCAAGTGTTTTCCCTATCTCTTTTTAGAACTCGGGATGATGAAATCTAGGCAACTGTTGCAAGCGTTCGAAGATTCGTGTTTTCTTACAAATACATCATAATTTCAGTTAGAAAATATATTTTTACGGTTAGGTCGCAAGGAGATCACAGTCATGTAAAAGTATTTACTACTAACTGAAACAAAATTTAATATACTTGGACTTGTATGTAAATGCTATGAACAAAAACATTTTGAAAACTAACTGGCAAATAGTATTTCATTTCTACCTATCTTTAACTCGTTGAATGCCACGCCAATTTTACAAGGTTTGGCCGTGGCTCCATTTTTTATTACGCGATACATATAATGTTGAAATACCTACAAGAGATATGTTACGGCGTATAATCATCATTAATGAATTTATCTCACTGAGGTCACGGGTGACCTCCGTGGCGCTGAAGTGCGATTTCGTATTATTCACTTATTTTTTGCAATTATCAATTATCTCCTATTATTTCTTCGCGTTGCTAAATAACTGTTCTATGTTGTTATGTCCAGGGACCTATCGTAAACCGTAATCTATCTCTTGGTCATACTTATTCGGACCCCTAATAGGTTTGAAGAACCATCATGGAGATTTAGCATCTTTTACTTTACTGTCAAGACCCTTAATTGCCATCAAACATCTTTCAAGTCGAAACTTTCCTTAGGGTTATTGTTCATTAAGGTAAAACACGAAAAAGCGGATTTTTCCCATGTTCGACAGCGACTAGTGGAGGACGCACATAATAGATCTATATTTCATGTATAAATAAAGCTATTTTTATGTGTATTTTTATATGTACTGCATTAATTATTATAAATATTGTTATAAAATTCGATTATGTTGATTGTGCTTATGAATCTTCCTTCATCGTATTTGTCGCTAAAGAATAACAAAACTGATAAAGCATAGGCTGAGAGCCTAAGTCTTACACTCATTTAATGGGCAATGTAAATAGACACGAGCATGACACACCATAGCACAGAAGCACATTATTCTTTCTCCTTTTTTTTTTTTTTACTCTCGTACCATTACATGTCATTATCTTTATTGTTAAGTATGTAAACAAAAAAGCCATTGTGTACTTCGGAAGAAGTATCGCTCGTGAGTAATCTACAATATAGCACATCAGAAATATACTAACCCTACTACATTGAGATATTTTGTCAGTTTAGGAAAAAATTGTACCTATGTTCTGTTTTAAAGTAATATATAGGATAGTTTAAATAAGTTTTAAACAACAATTGATGTATATAATAGACTTAGAAAAGAAAGTGCTACAGAAGAGAAAGAATTAAATCTTGAGCATTTCATTAATATACTAATCTTTGCCGTTTTTATTGTCCACATTGCAGTCGTTTATTCGTTTGCTTGTCATCTTTTTTGACATTTGGTGTTCGTTACAACATTTCTAAATTAGAATCCCTTATGAAAAACAACTTTCCGATAAAAGAAAGACAATGATAGATGCTCTTTACCTTGAAGGTAAAGGATATGGTTATATCGTAAACTTCTGAATCGATTGAAGAGTGTAATTGCAGATTATGTTACGAAAAGATGTAATCATGGAGAAAAGAAAAGGTCAGGCCAGCCGAAACAATTATCTCCATGAGATGAACGAAAAGTACTGAAAATAACATCTGATCATCAAAGTCACTGTCGGATATTATAAATGAAAGTAATATAAATGCATCAAGAAACACCATTCTGGTCATACTTACTACAAAATTATCCAACATTGTAATCTTGAAAATGAAATCGGCACCAAAATTATAGATTATTAATAATGAAAAAAAAATTTGTGCTTGCAAAGGAAAATGTGAACAGGTATTGGAAAACAATAAATATGACTTTTTTCTCTCTCAAAATTATAATAAAATTCTCCTAAAATTGTAAAAAAATCCCTCAAAGTTTTGCAATAAAAATTTTTCTTGTATGTATGTAGTATTCAGCGAAGAAAAAATATCTAGTCCAGATGGCCCGATGGCTATAATTATTATTGGCACGACCTCAGAAAAGAAAAGAAATGTTTTTCAAAACACAACTTTGTAAGATATTCTGTTATGATTTTTGTGTGCTTTTCAGCTTCCGGCAAAAACTCTGTTCAAATAGAATAAATAGTAGTAGCTATACAGATGTGCTACAAGATTATTTACAATCCTTTAGAACTTATCAATATTTAATTTTTAATGCATTCATTCATAAGTCGGCTCGTATTGATAGAGGAGGACAAGAGGATAGAGTTGTTATTTAAATGATGAGATATCTTGCTTTTGAAACCCGTCAAATATATTTTAAAATAATAGATACAGAGGATGTTAGCTAAGACTGTGCATTGTTTGCTATTAAAATCGCTCGAAACTGAGACTGAAAAACTAGTATTGATTCGCATGATTGACTGACTTCTAGAGAACATGGTCGTCTATTTATACTGGTCGAGAGAGTACCGGAAAATTCAAATTCGTCTTCGTTTGACGGTTGTACGTAGCGGCGGCATTGTTTTGCCCGGAGTTTATTTATTATTACATTATGTATGTCCTAGCAATGTTGATACTCCGATGCAAAACACAACATGATTTGAATTGTCCTCTATCTCATGTGCCGCTACATCACCCCCCCCCCCCCTACCAATGATAACGTTTCTTATATTATATTTACAATAGGTTTACACAGTTTTTTTGTTATACATACGGTCGTACGACTTCGGTCGTCGTTTTTATGTGCGGTTGCGAGAGTTCGGCATCTGCGGGTTTGTTGTTTCGATGCAGGGTAAAGCGTCGGTCACTTGTCAAACCCGTGCAGATGTTGCGCGACGTCTTCGATAGCGGCGGTGGATATCTGTCGGTACGATGCAGGCGTTCAACGCACGGTCGCCGCGGTGTCGTAGGCCTCCGTTCTTCTTTAGTATGACGTACAGAGGCGATGCCCATGGACTTTTCACTGGCCGCATCACTTCTTGCTCGGTCATCGTCTCAAACCCGCCTTCACCTGCTTGCGTCGATCGGAGGCGAGGCGTCGAGGTTCGCTGAAAACGGAAAGTCCAGGCGTGGTTTTTGATATGATGTACCACGCTATGTCTTATTTTGTCTCTACCGAAGGAGTGGACGAGTCGCATCCGAAAATTCAACGAGATGTCGGTGATACCTCAACTTACCGACGATTGTTTTGCTCGATACAGTCTCAGTCGTGCCCGTGTATCTTATTGTTGATAAGTTGCTGGTCTTGTCGTTGTGGCGGCGATTTCAAGGGTCGACCAGTAACCCATAGTAGCTTAAGAAGTCCATGCCGATGATAGGCGTGCTAACGTCCACCACCGTGAAACGTCGTTCGTCGTAGTAGTAGGTTCCGTTTCCACACCCTCATGGAGTCCAAGTCTGCCAGTCTCCTTATCAGCTCCTTTTTGAGGTGTTCATACTGTCCTGTCTCCGGCGGGTCGAACAATATGTCCCGGACTAACTGCACATGCTGCGCTGTAATATTTGTGACGGCAGCGTGGAATTTCGTCTTATCGCTAGTAATCCGGGCAGCTTCGCAACGTCGTGAGGCCAGAACGACGGTACGCGGAGCGGTGTGTTCACCGCATCTACTTGATCTTATTCGATCGACACACAGTCGGCTCCGCTTGTACTCGTCGTACCGATTGTAACACGTTCGCTTTGAAATCGCTTTTCGCACGTCGGGGTTGCCAATTGTAGAAGATGGTTATCTGAGTTGTTATTTAAATGACGAAATATCTTGCTTTTGAAACCCGTCAAATATATTTTAAAATAATAGATACATACTTTACACTGGTTTACGAAAAGCAATATACCTCTTCTGGAATGACCTGCTAGTTCTCCTGACGTAAATCAGATTGAAAACATATGGAGAATACTAGTTCTTCGGATTTATTCGAAAAATCAAAAATATAATAAAATTACAAAATTATTGAAGCATGAAATACTATTGATGAAAAAATAATATAAAATCTCGTTATATCACGTCAGAAATGTCATTCACACCCTACTAACTGCTGAAATTATTATTAAAATAAAATTTAAGTTTAATTATAAAAAAACATTATCCTGAAGATAGTAGGTTTAATGTTAAATCTAAAAAGCTATTGTCTACTGGGGATATATTAAAATTATTGAATTATCCCACAGATCCATTATTGTTTGAAAGGAAAGAGTTCCTTTATTTTACTTAAATATATATATATATATAATAAAGGATTGATCTCTTTCTGAGTCATCTAAGATTAATTCTCTTGTAATGTGGAACTATAACAAGTATATCTCGTTTGTGGTGTAATTAAATTGTTTCTTTTATCTGTAGCGTGAAACCAAACATTGCAGATACCTAACTTATAGATTCTTGCTTATGATGGTGTGGATCATCTTCGACACTCTAGACTTATGTATACGACCGTAGTTCACGATCATTGTTCTAATTGCTCTCCTCGCACTCATTTCGTTCTTAGGTTGCGTATTTTATGCTTAGCACTTTCCAGCTGCGGCTTAACAAGTGCTCTTGTGGCGTCATTTTCGCATTCATGTCTGTGTAAAAATTTATCGATAGCTTCTGCATTACATAAAAGTTTATAGTATCGATCTCTGGATCTCTTGATTCTTTCGAACTTTCGTTTGAGATATTTTATTTGTATTTTCAAACTTTTATTTTTTTTCAATAGCTGAGTACATTCGTTTTCCAATTTCATTTCCTCTGCCCATTCCATTGAATCATCATAGTCAGAGAATATTAACGGCAGCTTTGTATTGTTCAGTATTGGTTTATTAATAAATAATTCATTTTCTCCTTCTTCTTCTACCTCTCTTTCTTTTGCCTCTTGCTGTTGTTGATGGTAGTGGTGGTGATATTGATGTCGTTCTTCTTCCTCTTTCATTTTTTTTTTCATCCGCTGTTTTTTGATTACGGGCTGACTTGCTTGTACATGTTCTTTTTCTTCATTTACTGATAAATTTTTTGGTGGTTCGGGTATGGCATTCATCTTCAACTTTCTTATTTTCGTATATTTTGTAAGATTTGGTTGGAACATTTCGGGTAAAAAATGATCGGCACAAACGCCCATTTTTCTTAAACTGGAGTCGGCATAATGTTCTAAAGCTGGATTTCCTGTTAAAAGAGTACATTTCCTGTTAAAAGAGTAGTACGTATAGATAGTAATAGAAAATAATATAGATGAAAGGAGTAGAACATATTGATGTCAGGAAACAAAGTATCTCGTTTTATACCAAAATTGTCTGGCTGGCGGGAAACAAGGAAAATATCGCGTTTAGTGCTTCATTTGACATTTATTTCCAATTGAGATATACACGCGTATATGTTACAGGCGCAATCAATAGGATATACAGAGTGCTCATAGGTATGCCATGCATTCAGCCTTAGACACCCGTGTAATGCAAGCCTAAATTTTCTTTTTTTCCTCACATATATATGTAAACTCCCTAGAGTTCACGTGGGATAGGGATTCTTTTTGTTTTACGGGTAGCACGACAAGCTTTGTTTCACGGACAGAGCGATCCTCTTTTGTTTTACGGACAACTATTTTTGAGAGGCACGCATTTTCCCAAACGGAGGGACAGAGAGTTACGTTAGAGACAGACAAGGTTACAGAATAGTTATTTAAGATTTTAAAGACTGAAGAAGAAAGATCGGTAGCTCAGGACGTCGAAAATCAATACTCGATTTTCAAATTACAGAATCGATCCCTGAATTATCCCAAGATTTACGATCTTACAAATCGATTTTCATTACGCCATGCCGTTAGAAATGAAGCTACGTATCGTCATGAACGAGAACGCAAGAGGGGAGAAAATAGAATACATAGAATCCATAAGAAAACCAAAAGACGAAGTATGTTATGTCTTTCCCCCAGAATATCAAGCAAGAGATCATCATCCGCAGTTATTCAGTTTATCGATAATGAAGAAAGCCGCAAACAGTTTAACCAAGGTAGGCCATTACAGAAACATTGCAATCACGATGGATGACGCAACGGCAGCGTCATACATCGATACAAGTTTAAACTTCGTGTTTCGAGATATTTACTTAGAAGAATCGGAAGTCATCTCCACAAGGAAAATAAAGACCGAAACCGAGAAGTTTCAAATAGAAAGTCTTCAAATAGAAAGATTATTAGAGATCTTCCAGAAACAAAACATGCATGAGAGAGAAGGCACGGACTTCGCCATAAAACAATTTGATGGAACACAGAAAGCCACGGTTTGGATATTAGAGTATGAAACGGAATGTGAAAAGTACGAAATCCAAAACGACGAAAAAAGAATCAAGAATTTGAAGAAATATTTGGGAAATACAGCATCAGAATGGTATCAGACAAATCTGCTGAAGGATAAAGAATACAACTGGGAAAACTGGAAGGCGGCATTTCTAAAAGCTTTTAGCAATAAAGGTTGGTCTGCAGTACGATACGCTTGTAATTTTAAATACATTTCAGGTTCGTTCACCGAATATGCCATTAAAAAGGAACGGTTAATATTGGAAGTAAGGAGGAAGACTTCCGAAGAGACAAGGATAAATCTAATTGTTATTAGATTACCTATATGCATTCAAGACAAAATCGATAAAGAAGCGGTACAATAGACAAATGACTTAATCGGACTTTTGGGGCAATATGAAGATCAGAAAAGAAAAAAAACACAAGAGAGTAATGCAAGATTGGACAGAAAGTCAGATCCACCACCCAATAACAACTCACCAAAAAAATATATGCACATACCTATTGATCATTTTTCAAGGGCCGTTTTTATGTCCACGTCAAAAACACAACGCTCAGACGATATCACAAAACTTATAGACTCGACAGGAGAAACTGATTCCATAAAAATTATCCTTGCAGACTGATACCCAGTAATGACATCCAAAAAAGTTCAAGAGTACACAAGAAAGAAGAACATTAAATTAATTTTCACCTCGACAGACTGTCCATCCTCCAATGGATTGAACGAAAGGGTAAATCAAACATTAGTAAACAGGATCAGATGTGAAATCAATTCAGACAAAAAAAAAGAGAAACTGAACAAAAATCGCAGAAGAAAGCATAGAAGAGTAAAATAACACCAGACACAGTGTAACAGGATTTGCTCCAAATCATTTACTGTATGGAAAAATAATTGAAATCGTCCCTAAGGGAATAATGGAGAATAAGATAAACCTAAAAAGAGACAGAGAAGAAGCATTCAAAAACTCAACAAGAAATTTCGAAACCAACAAACAGAAATACGATAAAAAAAGAAGAGAACACGAATTTAAAATTGGTGATATGGTCTTCACCCACAATGGAAACAAACTAAATAGAAATAAGCTGGAAGAAATTAGGAAAGGACCTTTCAAAATTCGGAGAAGGATTTCAAATTCCATATATGAAGTGGATAACGGTAATCGGAGATCTGAAGGGAATTTCTTCCACTCAAGTAAGCTGATTCCTTATAGGGAAGACAATTAACGATGTAATTGTCAACACGAAGAGGGGAGGTGTAAACTCCCCAGAGTTCACGTGGGATAGGGATTCTTTTTGTTTTACGGGTAGCACGACAGGCTTTGTTTCACGGACAGAGCGATCCTCTTTTGTTTTACGGACAACCATTTTTCAAAGCGATACGTGAATTTGAACGTCCAAAAAACAAGAAGAATGTGAGACAACTACTCGGAAAAATAAATTCTTGAAACCACTACACAAATTACTAAGAAAAAACACAGAATTTATTTGGAATGGAGAATATGAAAAGTCATTTCAAAAGATTAAGGAATACCTCTGTTCAAGCCCGATCCTTTCAATATACGACCATAACAAAGAAGTATTCATTTATACAGATGGAAGTGAAGACGGCTTAGGGGCAGTTTTAAAGCAACCTCGAGACAATGGGATGTTACACCCGGTCGCGTACTTTTTGAGAAAATTGAAACCAACAGAGGTAAAGAGAAAAGCAATCCACCTTGAATGTCTTGCTATTAAAGAGGCGATTCAGTACTAGCAACATTGGTTAATTGGTAGATATTTCACTGTCCTTTCAGATCATAAACCGTTGGAATCAATAAGAATCAAGGCAAGAACCGATGAAACTTTAGGAGACCTGATGCACTACTTGTTGCAGTACGACTTCAAGATCATCTACTCTCCAGGAAAACACAACATAGAGGCAGACGCACTATCCAGGAACCCCGTCTTAGAAAGTTTTGAGAATGAAGAAGATGTTTTGAAAGTAGCAAATATTATAAAAAAACAAGATAATCCAAGATATAATCCAAGATCAAAAAGAAAACAGAGAAAATATTAAAAATACGGTTCAACGTTCTGAGCTACCGATCTTTCTTCTTCAGTCTTTAAAATCTTAAATAACTATTCTGTAACCTTATCTGTCTCTAACGTAACTCTTTGTCCGTCCGTTTGGGAAAATGCGTGCCTCTCAAAAATGGTTGCCCGTAAAACAAAAAGAATCCCTATTCCACCTGAACTCTAGGGAGTTTACATATATATAATACATAAACGAGAATTGTATTGTTGTTATATGAATCTTATCAAATTTTCATGTTTATACATTGTATACTTATATCTGTGCATTGTAACATAAATTATGGTCGATTCAAATAAATTTTATCAGTCTTCGTTTTTCGTTTACGAGAAAACCTACACTAGTTCGTTAATTTTAACCAATTATATCGTGTTTCGTGACATTTTAATGAGAAAAATATTACGGACATGATAAAAATTTCATAAAAAAGGGCCAGTAATATAAAAGTTTTATTTTTGGATTGATCATCGATATCCGATCTCGGATAAAGTAATATTACCCGCCACTATCTCTGTGGTCGGTAGTGGACGTTCAATAAAGAAAATCTATGTAACTGTTTTACAGTAAATCCTAAGATATCATCAATAAATGCCACTACCGTGAGTATATTTTAATTGAAAAAATGACTGAACTTCGTCTCCAGGCACAACTTTTTCTCAACTATTATTGCGCTTTTTTATGATACAGGAAACATTCGATAATTACATAAGAATCGGGATTTGAGTGTTGCAATTATGCAGATATGGAAACGATACTATTTTTGGAAACTGAGATATTAGATCTGTCGAACTTAAAAAAAGAAAACTTAAAAACTAGAGTGAAAGAGAAAGAGGAACGAAGAGTCAAAGTTGGCAACATATAAATACCTGCAATAAGTCAAACCTTTTAACTCAAGACTCAAATTTGCTTGTTTTCTTTCTTTCAATATTTTCAATTTGTGATTAATGAAACTTTTACCAATATGTTTCTTACATCTTTCTGATTAAAGTGGCACCAAACACGGTATAATTTGGAACATATTTAAGTACTCAATTTAATCGAAAAAATCTCGCAAATACGCTAGTAAAAGATTAATTTTTAGAAGTCAAAAATAAGAAAAGTTTCACTTTTAAATCAACGCTTAGATACATTATCTCAACGATATCATGGATATTTGATCATGTTACACTACTCGATCGCAGCGAGCCATTTTAAGCTTTTGTCAGGGGAACCGCCCCTCCCCCCCCCCTCCGTAGAGGGAATGACGAGTGTGCAATTATTCAGGGGATCGTTTTGTGCAATTATCGTATGTTTCTTGTATTCGATAAATGGAGGCAAGACATAACGAGTTTGAATCTCGAAATTACGGTTTAATTGTCCAAGAATCTATTGCATCGGTCCAGAAATGCATTGTTAAGGTTATTCCGTATGACTTTTTTTGTTTTATGCATTGTTCGCCTTTGTTAATATTATGAGCGTAATTGGATACTGTCATATGGAGATGGAAAAATATAAGCAGTATTGTGGGAATTGTTTCGAAGTTTCGGGAGTGCGCAGGGATATGAAATCATCGAGTGTAAACGCGTGACTCGCTTTTTCAGCGGTCGTCTTCCCCTTATTATGACAGCAAATTAAAGTCCTTCGGCTCCAACCAAACCGCTCTGTGTTCTCGCCTAATTATAGCAACAGCTCATAGATTGCGAGTAATATTTGACTATAGTAGTAAGCATATACGTTATACTGTTGTCATTCTCATATTTTCTCGCAAGCGCAAGTTCCGAATTAAATGGATAACTCTGTATAAATTTTATTTAAATGTTATTTGACAAGTCGGGTCATATACATAATATTGATAATAGAGCGGTGTACCGTTACTCTGAACACAATATATGTTTAAATAAATAATACAATTTACCCTCTAAACGGTCATCACGTTAAAGTAAACCATACAGTAGGTTGAAAGTACCAAACTTTAAAGACGCAAAACATTTGAACCAATGGATTCCTAGATTAAAAACTGCTATATATTGCCTTTGTTCATCGATTACTATCAGATAACGGAAAAATAGTTTTTAAAGATGATGCCCAGAGATGAGATATAACCGAAAAAATACCCGGCATTATTGTGTTAATATAGCAAATTAACAAATACGAAACATATATATGCACAGTACGAACACCTTGTAATTACCAATTTTTGAAATCCATTCTTTAAGAAGCGGATTGTCTCCTTTCGGGAAGGGATACAGATGATATCCTTCATTTCGGCTCTTGTTACAGTTGACATAAGCGCAAATATCCAGTAATTTAAATCTCTTCTGCGATTTCATAATGTAAAATACATGAAACACACTATAAAAAACAACGCACAAATCTGCGAAAACGTAGCTACAAAAATGAAATAAAGAAAATAAAATACAATGAAATGAATAAAAAAACACAAATAAACAAGCAAATAAGAAAATGCTTGCGGTCAAGAATAATTCTTTATATGTATATGTTAGATGTTAGATTGGATTGGCTGGGATAGACGGCAAACTTATAAATCTCTCTAAAATTTGTTTTTTCCAAGATTCGTTATAAACTTAGGGATAAGAGTGGGGTTTACGTTTAGAATGTTTGCAAGTTTATTGGTAGAGACAGCATTAGTAGAAACAGAAGGTAAACGCTATTGGTTATCCTAAGACAGCGATTGACCTATCCAATTAGCCTTCAAAATAGCTAACATTGGGGAAAAATTGAAAGTGGCAGTATTTTCGCACAAAAAATGGCTGTGAAGTTATATTAAAAAGGTTAAAAATTGCATTTTTTTTTTAATTTTAATATTAAGACGTGTTTTATGAAATTGTCTCCCGGAAAATAAGCGCCGTTTCCACCATCATCATTGTTGTTACCATGGTACAGAAATATTGGTGATTGTGAGAATATACCAAACACTCGGATTGTCGATTCCTCTAAATAATGTCGTCTGTCCATTGTTTTTTTTTTTTTTTTTTTTTTTTGGCGACAAAGGAACATGCTGTGCGGCGAACGCCTGGGGAAACAGGCGTATGAGGGGCCCCTACACTGTGCGATGGACAGCAGACAGCCATATAAAATGTGTCTATCTTCACCTTCGCTAGTAAACAATTCATGAACAGTACGTAAACACACATAATCGCTAGATGACGTTTTTAACCAACTTCGAAAAAGAGCAGATTATCAATTCAATGTTTATTCTTTTTATATATATCCAACGATTATTCTGCAATAGACAGATTTATAAAAATGAAATCTTTTACATTTTGTAGGGATGTTCCGTCATTGGTGGCGTCTGAACAAATTTTTGATTTCTTCACGGCGCCGAAAATAAGTCTTCAGTAAAAGTCGAATTTTTCACGAACCTTGTAAAAACAAAATTTACGGAAATTTATCAATATGTTGTCTACCGCAAACAATCAAATATGTATCTAACACAAATAAACACATCTTGACCAAAATCATCCTTCTTAGTTGAAAATTTTCCAGTAAAAATATCTTTAACTAATTCTAATTTTCATTCATTTTTACTTAATTAACTACTTTAAATTATTTGCTTATTAATTTGATTGTTATTTTTGTAGATATGTTTTCACGGACGTGTGCGTTGTTTTTTGTAGTTTATTTCAAGTTTTTATGTCATGTATTTGTAAAGGAAGGTTAAATCAGTGGATATATGTGCCTATGTCAAATGCAACAACGGTTAACGTCAAAGACATTATTTGTATCACTCTTCGAAAGAAAATGATCTCCTTCGTAAAGAATGGATTTTAAAAGTTGCTAAGTACAAGATGTTCGTACAATTCGTGTGTTTCGTATTTGTTAATTTGCTGTCACGGTATACCGCTTCATTATCAATATATGAGCCGATTTGTCAAATAGCATGGTAATGTATGTTACAATAGCATAACATAATAACATAGTCGGATAAGGGTTATATATGTGGCCCAACCAATATTATTCGTCCTTTTTCATTCCTATAAGACAATTCAATTTCGCTCATACGAACTGACAGATATTGTCTGCATACATTATCCGCAGATTGTTGATTAAAGGTGTATGTAGACTACCTGCAGATAATGGGAGTCGTTCTTCCACTAGGAGTGTGAGAGGGTGCTGGGTATCTGATTTCGGATGGGCGTCGATGAGTTGAGAATATGCTGGAGATAGAACACATGTGTTGGAACGTAACAATACGATTGTAAAACCATCGAACCTTTAAAAATAATTTAAGGAAATGACAACTATTTATAACCAAGGATAATCCAGCGATGCGAAATTTTTTGGAATTAACATAATCTTTTACTTTCCTTAAACTCTATGCTCTTTATTATTTTTTGCCTGCGAACCGTTAATCGAACTCTCGGACGCCCTCTTGCTACCTAATGTAATGTATGTGTATATGATAGAGGTTGGATTTTCTTCTCCTTTGAAACCTGTATTCTAATAAACATAAATAATTAATATTAAAATGGCGAAAAAATGTTCTATCATATAATGATACACATACATATTTAACAGAAATCAAGAATTTAATGATTTTATTTATGTTTTTCAACTTTTCCAAAAATTTGTTTCTTCGATTCTAATAGTTTTTTACACAAATACATAGCGGAATAAATTTTTATCGGAAACGCAATAACAGATTGATTTAATGTATTAAAAATAGTATAGTTCTATTACAAAAAATGAAGTTGGTCTTTGTTCGATTTCTAAACATTTCTTTATGACATTTTGACAACCAACATGTATTTTCAAATTCTCTACTTCCGCCTTTCCTCGCCTCAATACAAACACCGGGTCATAAATCTCATCATCGCATAGCGTGACCAACGTTTATAGATTTAGTGTGAACGTATATCTGCCGACAATTGTCAATGTGGACTAGGTTTTCATCTGGAGACCGTCTTTAGACTTGAATTTTGGCTCTAAAGTCCACTAAAAACTGTTATATCTCAGATGTAATATTATATGGTGCGACATGTAGTATATCATATTCATTGAGTACTACCAGAAGATGCAAAACAAATTAAAAAAGATTGGTATTCGGAAAAAAAGTTTAGTTTAAAAATTTAAATACCAAAGAACAAAATGAAACTGTCATACATATGTTTACTACTCCAATTCTTCGACTAAAGTACATTGACTAAAGTGAGTTTTCACGATTCAGTAATATTTCGTAATTAGATGAGCATCATGGAAGATAAGAAATTCAATATTTGGTTACGTCATTTGCAGTAACCTAATAGCCGGTAGCTAGCGACTCTGGGTCATTTGATTCCTTAGGAAGTGATAAATTTTTAACATTTTACAGCAATAAAATAACTTAATGTGCAGGTCATTGGATTCGTTTTAAGAAACGCCACTTACCTACCAAGGAAAAAAATATGTGGTTCCATGTGACGATAAAAAATATTCATGCCTGTACAATAAACATGCTGATTGCCAAGGCTTAATGTTAAATCTAAATGATATATGGAAAATACATTAAAATTATTGCATCATTCCACTGATCCATTATCGTTTGAATGGGAATATTCTCTCTTCTTCAAAAAAATATAGTAAACAATTAACTTCTCTTTCTTAGACAACTTACAATCAGTTTAATTATTGCGTCATTTTATTATTTTCATATTTGTTTATCTCATATCGAAAAGTAGATATGACCTTTTCCGCAGAACCATACAATTAAATAAGTTTTCGTCTACGCCAGTGTGCAGCTAAGGAAAGAAAAAATTACTTCTCTGGTGCAACTAAACAAGGCAGAACCCTAACTTTCTAGGATTTTGTATATACTAGCGTGGGTCATTTTCTAGTATGGTCCGCGTGGTGCAGCACTAGTTCGAGAACAATCCAAATCATAAGTGTGAACCCTCTCATTTTTCGTATATTGCTAGTAATGTAAGCATTTATTCGTCAAATTTTTGCAGTTTATGAGCTATTATATTAGTGTGTGTGAAATTTATTTCTTCGCGTTTAACACGACAACTTCTCTACTCACATAATTTTTATCATTTTATTTGATGTACTTATCTTCTATTTTGGAAATTTTTCTGTGTAATAACTAGATATTACTTTGTATATTGTTTGGATCTAACGTACATATCTGAATCTTAAGTTACCTTACCTTAAAAAAGACTGCAGACTAGCCTAATTGCATATGAAACTTTTCTTCTTTGGGAAATGAAACGAAACGTGTCGAATCATTCTTATCGTGATGAAAAATTGAGATCATCACGCAGAGAAAATTATGAGATTGGTTTACGAAGAACAGAAGAAGAAAGATTACGACGTAAGCGTGAAAAATGGATTATAGAACAACAAATGCTACGAGAACATGAAAGGTTGAAGGAGAAGAAGATCTTAGAATATGAAATACGCCGTGCTCTCGAGAAAGGTTTACCACTGTCCATGGGTAGATTTTCACATCACAGTAGCAATAAGAATAAAAGTAAATCCCCGGAAAGTCAACAGAGAACTGTTGCTACATCAAATACATCTAATACATCTATATTATCTAAAAAGTAAGTATGAGTAATGCAAAGCACTTTACTTTAAACAGTTAAATGAAATTGTCTTAAATATAAATAAAAATTAATTTCAAGGCAAATGTGTAGAGGATATATTATGATGCCATATATATATAAGATTTAAATTACTTCACTAATTGTGTAGCAACTAGGTACATGTTTATCTGATGCTCAAAGATATAATTTAGTTCTTAATTTATGAAGAAGATTATAATTTAGTAAATTCAAGTATATTAAATTATGGATGATAAAACTTTCATTTGCATTATAGATTAGAGCCATCAGATGGTACAACACCATTATTTAAAGGACTAGAAGGCATACAAGTTAATGCATCAGAACTACGAAGAATCAAAGTATGTATTCACAGAAATTCATTCACAGAAGATATTCAGAGAAATGTACTAGACGAAGCAACAACTGATGATCTACAACGAGATATTATCAATTTTGAAGATGTTTTGGTCAAAAGAAGAGAGGGTAAATAAATATTGTTTTTTTCTATAATTACCTAACAACTTTCAATCATCCAATGAAGAAATGCTAAAGGAGTATACGAATTCAACTCGGAAGATAATTCCTTTTGGAATTTTCCAACAACCATAATTTATAAATTCATATTCCAACATATTGTATGCTTTGTATTGTAAAATTGATAATCATATGTTCTATTTTTTTTTCTTTTTCCTATATGTTTGAAATTTAATTATGGATAGCAAAATCTTCACTTTACTTATTGTAACATCTGAAGAATGATGACATTATATAGAAGTTTTTATGGACATGAAGATGGTGGATTTGCAATCATATTGTGTTCTATAATATTCAATGCAAGTTATGCGTAACTTTAAATTTAATAATATGTATTTGATTCACCAAGGATGAAGAAAATTTGGAATGCAACGTTGGATTTGGATAACTGGATATTGAACATTTAATGTGCAATACGTAAGCACAATGTTTTTATATCTTCAGTGTCCTAAGATTGATTTTATTCTTTGTTTGCTGCTTTACATCTTCTTTTTTTGTCATCGAGTCTATACAAAAGAAGTATGTTTTGGAATAACAGTATAATAGAACTAATGTTACATATAAAAAAATGATCTATTGCAAAACTGTACTTCAAATTCTTATTCCATTTTGTGGATTCTCCATATGCTTTACTTTTGGAATGTCAACATGTCTAGAAACGCAAAGGTTTAATTAGAAGATTTTACATTTTATGGTGATATATTAAATATATATTTAATTCAACAGTGGCGGAAGGATAAAGTTATGGAATCTTTTCATTGAAATTTCATTCCCAAGGCTCATGATTCTACAACTGAAGAATGAAAATTATATTCAAAAGTAACCAATTAACTAATTAATTGCCTTACGATTAAAGTTACAATAACACATACCATAAGCAATAACATGGTCAGTCACACGTCGAGCCATTTGACGGTTTGGCTGGGCGTTCGAAGTTGTGCAAATCGCACATGTCTTTTAATGTATAAATGCATGTGTAAGATACAACTAATTTTATTTTGCAAGATGTTTGATAAATAATTACTATCAATTGATCATTGAACAAAAAAGATTCAGTATCTTGAAGTAAATAATAAGTCAATAACAACCATGTATCACATCTCTCACACGTGTTGTCTATATTTGGCTCGATCGACGTACCACGTCTTCAACGCGACGTTGCATGTTAAGAGGTTAAAATTACCACATCTAAAAATTCTATAATGAAATAGAAGCATTTTTCACTTAATCTATTTGAATTGATTGGCTTCTGTATAGATAAGTAGTTTTATTTCAGCCTGGTGGCATTGAAATAGAACTTGATTTGCAAATTTTATAAACTTTCAGTATTATACGTAACTCATTACTACAAATATCTCCAGGTTTCTACTTTTTTATATATAAAGATTTAAATAATATAACAAGAATGTTACAAAATATTATTCTGTAAACAATAGGAAATTGGAAAAGTAATTAATATCAAATTTTTACTTAAAGATACTTTTTTGATTGCAAAATGTAATGTGTTATAATATAATAATTAGTTATAATCAAATATATTTGAAGAAAATAATAATCAAACTATACAGTCATACAAATATCAACAAAATGGAAGATTTTCTAATCACCATAGAAGACACAGCATATAAAACATCTTGACAATTCTTCAATTTACCAAAATTTTCTCATAAGAAAACTGCTATTATTTTTTAGCTAAAATTTTAATGGAAGTTTGAGTTTCTTGAAATTCATAAAATCTGAAAGAAATCGTTAGTTCTTAGTTTAAAATATATATCGTATATATAATAAAGTATATACAGAATAACATAAAGTAAAGATTGTATTTTCATAACTAATTTCTCTTATAATTATGGATTCACGTATATAAAATTGTTTTATGATTTCTGGCACCAAAAAAAAAAATTGTATGCCATATATGTTCATTTGTGCAATTAATCTAAAGAATTTATATATGTAGCAATCATAAATTAACAATCATTTAATGTGATTTATATTTTTAATAGTAAATATATATCTTTTTTACATTATTGATATATACAATACTATTATAGAATCAGCAATTTAAAGTGAAAGATAATTATATTTTTATTTCTTTTATACCATTTTACCGTTTCATTCACTTCATACATCTATTATAAAATGTCCTGGCTTACAATCTTTCAGAAGCGGTCAGTTTATTTACATATCAACCTTAAGATTTCTAAGGTCTGTCACAGCTGCTAGTACTGCTTAATTGCTTTCTTCATATACATGTACTTTAGATTTTCTATTTATAAATAAATTTATTTAACCATAGGAGAGGGATCCAAATCTATATTTGAGAGAGAAGAAATAAAAAGCGCAAGAGTTAAAACAGAAGAAATTGTGGAACATCGTACAGTTGTTGCTATAAATAATGAAAATTTGGGTTTGTTCATATTAAAAATTTAAACCTGTTGTCGTTATTTTTTTGAAATTGATAAGATATCTTTTATGTGTATCAAAATTGTATTTTCATTGTAAAAAATGATGTTTAATTTTTAGAAAACAAGCCGGAAGCAAATAAAAAATATACTACTTCTTCAAGGAGTCGAAGTCCTCGATATAGATCATCCCATCATACCAGGTTTGATATATTAATGCATGTGTTTATGTATTGGTTATTAAACCAAATGGATATAGTAATTTTACCATGGATATGATAAAAGTATTGCTACATAGTGTTTATAGAAGGTATCTTTTGTACACACTATGTGCATCATGTACATCATTATGCTTATTATGACATTTATGGACTAATTAATTAAATCAAAGTATATTGTGTTTTATATATTTTGGCAGTCCTTTTATATGACAAAAATCTAATACCATGACAATGAAATATAGACCATAATAAAAAAGATGTGTCATAGGAAAATGCAGATTTGTACAGGGGGTAAAGAAAGTAAGTGTAAAGAAGATCGTTGCGCGATTCTATACCTTCGCATCGGTGAAAATGTGTAAAAAAAGTTCATATATAATGACCTTGACCTTGAAATTTACGGTCACATTATTGCAACGAATTCTACTTTTACAAGAAAGAAAAGTGTCAAATAAACTATGCAAAACTAAACAAATAAACTATGCAAACTTTGCAAAAAGCTTGACCCCTTCTGCCGGGAAAAGAATATTAAAACTTTAGTAATTCTTAAACTGGCTTTATCTACCATATCAACTTTTTTTTTTATAAATCTCCACTGATTCGAAGGTGTAAAATCACGCTACAATCCTCTTTAAAGTTGTTTTTTCTACATCTTGCACAAACACCTTTAGTAATCACTAAATGGTTATATAGTACCGCTATCTGCATTTTAGGCCCATAGCCTATTACAAAAAAAGGTTATTGATACTTATTACATATATCTTACATAAATATTAATATTTACATACTTCACACATATATACCCAGTATATAAACATACCGCAATATACTAACTTAATTTTTATTATGATTCGACTAGTATTAATTTGCTTATTTTCATGACCTCTTGCACAAAATGGAATATATATATATATATATATATTTATAAAAATAATGGATATAATTATTTACTTATATAACATTTTTATATAATATAATAATAATAATAATATTTTATTATTAATAGTAATATTTTCATTTAATATTATATATTTTATTGAAATACTATACTTCACAAATTTAGATTAGTAAGTAAGTAATAAATCATTATCATATATATTTAACATATAGGAATATAGAAATAATGTATGTAACATTTATAAATGTTATTAGAACATTTATGATCATAATGAACATGTATTACTAAATTCGTATCTTATATTTAATTGTGCTATGTGACTTTTATTTCAGGTATATGCTTTGTGTTACTATAGTCTGTTTTGTTCCAGCTTATGCCTGTTTCTTTTTTTTTTTTTTTTTTTTTTTTTGAATGTATCAGAAGTGGAAACTCGGTGAAAAAGGTAACTCTAAGCTGCTAAAAGCTCGACTTCTCTTCCATCTCCACTAAGTGGAGGGATATGGTGTAATTGTTACTTCAATGAAGTTTTGGTATAAAAAGAGTAAAAGGAATTTGATTCGCAATATATCTGTATGCATATGCTTGATAATGTCACTACCAATGCTTATGTTTTCTTTTTTAATTTGGCTATATATAATCTATTTAACGATACGAGGTAGTAAATATAATCAAGTTTTGTTGATTAGACAGAGTATACATTTCGTTTCTTTTTTCTTCTTCAAGAAAAATGTAATAATATAATAGAATAATTTCTATCATATGAATAAAGAATGAATTAGAACTAGTTACATGACAATATTGCTATTCAAATTCATACTTGCATTTCATAGATATTCTTCTCATAAACTTCAGTTAAAATATCTTATAAATAATCAGTCATTTTCATGCCAATAAATACAAAGTAATTATCTCTTCATGAAATCTAAAAACCATTTAGTTGGTAAAAACAATTTAGTTCATAAAATTTTCACACGTCATTTCTAGTAAATGTTACTTTATAATATAGGTTTTTTAATTAACATGTTAATATAAATGGAATCTATTAGTGATATTTTTTGTCTATCCCAACATTAGCGTATCATATGCGACTTTTACATGTTTTTTGCTCAGGTGAAGTATTATGGATGTAATGATTAATAACAATCATGAGAAGGTAAGCAATTGAAGTTCTAAAAGTAAATTTAATGTCTATATGTACCAATCATCATTTGTCTTGGCCATTTAATCCGTAATTCGTTATTAGGGATTATGCAAAGCAATCAATTAAATGTATAACAAATAGAATATAAAATTGTTATTTTTTATAATATTGTACAAATCTGTTTATTTTTTACATTTATGTCTAATATTACTTTGAGAATTATTCTATTTGCTCTTACTTACATTTTATAGTAAATTTCAGCACTTATAATTTCTAACTTGTTATAATGCACGATTATTCATCAATATTTACTACTATTAACTATTTTTTCTTTTTAGTAATTTATACCATTTTTATATAATTTATATATAAATAAATTCAATATTTGGTGAAATATAGATATTATTTACAGAGTATTGCTGTATTAAAACATAAAAATTATATAATATAATCAATACGTTAATATATTATGTTAATATATTAATAATAATGGTACTTATATTTTATGTTTTAATATAACAATGTTTAGTTAAAAGTTAATTTAATGTAAAGTTTCAAATTGAACTTCTGTTACTTAAGTATTCTTTTTTAGGTATAAAGATTCAAAACATAATAACAGGGATAGTTATAGAAATGATAGGTACCAATTATTTGTTATAATTTTGTATATTTGTTTAATATGTTTATTTTTCAGTTTTATTGTAGTGTTGTATAATTTATTTAGAGACAGAGATCATAGTAGAGGTGGAAGTAGAGAGTATAAAGAAAAAGTCAGGCCACATAGTCAATTGCACACTGCAGAGGAAAAGCATCTGCGAAAAAGAAAAAGTCATAGAGATAATTCACATTCAAGGGAAGGAGAACAAAGAGCATGGGCCAAAGATTCTCACAACAGGTACATAATAAAACATATGAAATAATGTAAAATGATGTTTCTTGAAAACTAAATGTTATAAATATTATTGAAGCAACAAATCATCTAAACACGAAAGACCTTATCGAGAAAGATCGAGAGAGCGATTCCGAGAAAGAAGAGAAAGGGATAAGTCTGGAGAACGTACACTGCCTTCATCACATTATATTGAACCCATTCCTGTTCCTGTTTATTATGGAGTAAGTATTCAATTTATATGTGGAATATAATTCTTCTGACATTAAATTTCATTGGTCATTAGGGTTTTCCTCCGAGACCAATAATGGTTGGACATTTGGTTCCAATTCGAAGGCAAGTACCACCTTTAGGAGGAATTAGGCATATGATGAGTCCATTAAGACCATTTCCACCACGATTTATTCAGCCAGATATATATAGATTTTGTTCACTTCCAAATCCTAGTATGTATTTTTTTAATTCATAATGAAGTACATGAAGAGTTACTGTGTTAATTATTTGTATTTTATATAAGATTTAGGCCAATGTATTAATGGAGGATTTATGATGAATGGAAAATTGCCGCATTAAATATCAGACATTTTACAAAAATTAAAAATTCTTCAAAGTATCAGTGTGAATTATCTTTAATTCAAATTATCTTTAATTCAAAATATTGTTATAAATGTATGAGATATATGTTTTATATTTTTTTATCAGCCATAAGAATTTTTAAAAATCGTGAAGGCAAAGAAATTCTGTTTTTGACCTTTGATTTTTTAAATACCGATTATAATGTAATATGTGCATTTTTAAGCATATTTAATATTATTTCCAAAATCTTTTTAAATTTTTTTATATTTGATGTATTTGTATATGAAACTTGCTTATATGTTTTTAGATGGTAATAATAATATTGTGTTCAAATTGTATTAATTGATAATGGATTGTGTATTATTAAATTTAAAAAATATATTTATATAGTTTATGTGTATAGTTTTTATATATAATAATTTATCGTATATCAGACTTTACGTTCATATATTTCAAGGAGGTTGTTTGACAAAAAGAATTGGTTTCCTTAGTATACATTTTCATTATTTTTGGTATATATAATAGTAGTAGAGTTAAAAATTTATTTAGGTAGTGGACTTCATGTAAATTTGATATATTAAAAAATGATGTATTAATAAAATATTTATTAAAAATTTGTTAGTTTCCAAATAAATTTTTGTTATACTGATTTATTAATTTATTAATTTTCGTTGTATCAGAGAGCTGATTAAGAAGCCTATTAAAAGTCTTCCTTTTTGAAGTATATACTAATGACTAGATTATGGATGTTTATACATTTATAAGAATTATAAATGCATAACATATAGAATGTATGTGAATTGCAAAATTGTACAAAACAAACTATTTATTATAATATTTAGAAGACAAAATCATTCTCTATTTAGGTTTTATTTGCGTAATTGTGTTTGTGAAAATACATGTTTATATAAGCGATCGCAATCTAAAATTACAAGAGTTTGTATCAAATACGTAATTATTTTTCATTTTATGAGAATATCGTTTATTTATGTTAAATCAGTTTCATTTAATTCTCATAGCACAAAAAATCGGAGAAAATTGAAATTTTCAAAATTGCAAGTTCAGGATAGAAGATATTTAACGAAGATATAATAAGATAAAATCAGGTTACTAATTTAGTTATTCTTCACGACTTTTTGGAGTTATTTAATAATATATAGAACATACAGATATTTTAAGTAAAATAAATTATCACTGGAATTAATAATGTACAGTATGACGTACGAGGTAAATAATAGCCGTGACATTCAATGCCTTTTCGTGTTCCACATTTGGAGTCCGGACTCCTGATCTCGGTCATATATAGGTCTGTATATACGTCTGGAAACTCTCGTGATAGGTTAGTGATCAAATGATATTGATCAATTTATTTGCAGGAAAGCGCTTCAATTAAAAAATTATGATTGCTGCGGACTTCAGAGCCACTTCACGCTAACTTTGGATTGAGGTATGGTGTACCAACTTTACCAACTGTACCAATAAGTTAAAGAAACTCCCTACTTTATCAACCGAAAAAGAAAACTTAGTTATCAAAATTATTAATGATAATACTTTGTTATATTCATACTTTACTATATGTTATTTTATCACATCGTACATGTATTTTAACTATTCTATTTTATTATCAACGTAATTCTTTTTGTAACTAGTCAGTTAGAGACGAGAATCTAAAGTATCGAGACGTATCAAACATAATATTTGATCGGAATCTATTGTAAAGTTCAGTTCAGCGTTAAAGTGTTAAATAAATAAGTTAAGTTATAAAATAAAGTGTTTACTATATTATAAGAGTTATTGAATCATTAGAATTAACTGTCAAGACCCCCACAAATTGGTGATCTCGACATGATTTCCTCGAAATGCCATTACACCATTCTCCGACAAGAGGTAAAACATTTCCTCAAAGAGTTTTAACAAATGCAATGTCTGATATGAAACGTAGTTAACGCATTGTCGATGGTTAAACAATCTCTCTTTTGAAAAGAGAACCTTAATTTTGTGATTTACAGAAATTTAGTCGGCCTTCGCAATCAAGAAGATAACATGTCTTTTCATGATAACAAGATAACATGTCTTGTCACGAAAATCTTTAGAAACCCATTGACTAGAGATAAATATGAGACTCTGAAAGCGCGTATTATATCTTCGTTTGATAAGTTTAGCGAATCCAAGTTGAGGGCTCTTCTTCGCAATAATGAATTTTTGGACGAAAAACCATTTTTTATAACGCTTAAGAAATCTAGTGGATGGGTTATGTAATGAGAGCGTTTTAGGACCTTCATCCTTTAACAACCTCCAAATAACGATCGGGCGATTCTTGCAATCAGTGATGTTCAAGATTTGTCACGACTAACCCATAAAACGGACGAAATCGCTGGGGTCTTAAAATCATTGATATACGCAATTTCCATGAAGGAAAAACCAAGCCGAAAAAATAAATCCCGATCTTTCGACATACGACGATATTCGTAGAAATTCGATTTTCATAGGAATTTCTAATAGCTAACATTAACCTCTTAGGTACGGTTGAATTTTGTGTGGGGCTGTTTCTCTGTATCTCAGAGTTTGACGCGTAAACGATACAGCACTGCAATGTTTGACTAATAATGCTGTTCTCTACGCAAACACATTGGAATGAAGTTTTTGATAAATAAATTATAATTTTTCTTAAAGATCTGATAGATAATGCATATACTTTAACTTTAATAATTTACTTTAATAATTAATAATACAATTGAATGTGATATATTTTAAAATACGGTACGACACATAGAACCACGTCACAATTTTCACATTTATAACGCGATAGTGTTTTTCAAATTGCTCTTCATTTTCTATTTTGAAGCGACATTCTGAGGTTGAGGATTCTAAAAAATTACAAGGATACGGATCGACATGTTAAACAGAGTATCTAATAATGGTATATTTATTTTAACGAAAAGTAACAATTGACATCTGACACTGGTGTATCAAAAATAAAGACTATATATTCTGGCTGCATATTGTTAACACTGTTATAAAACATTGCAAGGATAAAAAAAGTGTGAAGCAAGACAAATGAAATACGTCATTTAGTTCAAACGATAAGTGAATGAGTCAGTAGAGTGAGCCACTATATTGGCGCGTCGTAATATAATACCCGCAAAAGCCACTATAGTGGCGCATCGTATCGAAGAGGTTCATCAGAGTACCATAGGCGCTGATTTTTTCTAAGATGTTATGGTTTTTAAGATGATATATAAAATCTATGGGTAGATTTAAGCAGTAACAGAATTATCAACGGAAACACACAATTAAGTTTTCATTTTCATTTTCATTCGGTTTCATTAGGCGAATAAATATTATTTCCACGATAGACCCCTCAAATAAGTACAGCAAACTGTTATAAAAATTTATCGATATTACTAAATCACAAAGACACGTGTTCAGAACAGGTGGCATCAGTATTTCATTTGCACTAAAGGATAACCAATCGCAAAAAAACGCGGGAAAGAAGGATTTGAGGATGCGACCAGGAAGGAGATTTGCCAACTGTCCTCAAATCAATGGGCGAGCCCTTTTTACATGATATCCAAAAAGAATGGTGAATGGCGACTTTGTGAGGGCGGACGCTGAAAAATTCTTCAAAGGGTAGGTTTCACGATCCGGAATACCCGAAACTATCACAACTGATAGGGTTTTCAAGGACAAGGTTCTCCATCGTCGGATGTCAACAATGTACCAACCACTGTCTACCACCTAGCGTCAAACGGATTGGTCGAACGGTAGCGTCGCTCACTGAAAACCGCATTAGGATGTCACAATAATGAAAATTGAGTGGGGATATTACCAGTCGTTTTACTTAGAATCAAATTGCGTACAAAGACGAACGAAGAAATTCAAAGATGTTGGAGCCTCACAAGTTGAATTACTATACGAAACAACATTACATTACATTAAATATATGTGTATATACTTGATTTAGGGGATGCAATTTTGTTAACTTTTTTTTTATTGAAGATAATAATGCATATTTAATAATGATTTATAATTAATATTTACTTAAACAGCAGTTTTCTGTACCAAATGAAACCCTGTATACATACTTATTTTAAATAAATTGTGAAAAATTATGAAGATTGGTTTAGTTTAGTCATTGAGTAAGTTCAATGGTTTAGTTTATATTCTTTAGTTTATATAACGATGATGTTGAATACAAAATCGTAACTTCACGATGGCAGTGTTCTATGATGGCCGATATGTACAACGTAGCTTCCGATATTTAGAGCCTTACCTCCTCCACTGGAGTCCAGACTTGTGTATACGACCATAGCTCACGCCCATTATTTTAGTTATTTCACCGTACAAGTGCTGCACCAAGCGGTCAAGTGCTGAAGGCGTTCCACGCTAGTATATACAAGAACCGATAAAGTTAGTGATTTGCACTGTTTGGTTTCACGCTAGCATATACAAGAACCTGTTTAGTTCCACCACAAACGAGGTATACTCGCTGTGGTTCCACACTACAAAAGCTTATTTCACTGTGCGGTTCTACAGAAAAGTTTATGCTATTCTATCCAAGATAGACAAGTATGAGAATAACAAAATCGCACAATAATTAAACTTAACTTAGCTTATTATATTTTTTTTGGAGAAGAAAAGAAAATCTTTCCCCTGAAAAGGTAATGGATTAATGGAATGGTACAGTAATTTTAATATATTTTCCATACATAATAGTTTTTACATTTAACATTAAAGTTACTTTCCTTGTAAAGATGTTTTTGTTATAAAAAAATTCAAATATTATTTCAATGTAGTTTATTAATTTAATATTTAATTCAATATTTATAGTAATTTCAGTAGTTGATAGGTTGCGAATAATATTTCTGACGTGATTTATTTGTTTTGTATGATTTTATGCAGACAAGATTTAATGTCATAACTAATTTGTGATCCACGATTTTTACCTTTTACTTTCATTACTGATACGCCTACGAGATGTCGTCGCCGCAGTTTTGTTCACTCATCTATTTCTTTATATGTATATATCTGTAATTCAATACACACATATTCATACGTATTATTGAAGCACCTAAGCAATTATCTATCATCTCTACTGGACACACGCATTTGCTATGTGTGCTGTTTGGCTCTACTAATTCTTTTTTAGTAAATACTTTATCAAATGCTCATCGTTTATGAGTAAAGGATGCTTAAATCAATGTCGAGTTTCTAAGTCGGTACGGCAGTTACGTTTGCCCACGAAAGCCCACAACGTGATTTATCTATTCTTATATTTATTAAAATATACGACTGTAAGAAAATGTGAAATTCGAACGCCTGGGATGGCCACCTGGCCTTCGTCACTTTCGGATATGAAAAGAGAAGCATTAACATTTGAGGGTGCCATAAATTAAGCCCTCCCCGTACGGTGATATGAACCAGAGGGCTCCGACATTTTGCAACTGCGATGTCTGGTATATTCGAGTATCTTTTGTACAATCATCGACGTGGACGAACGTCAAAATAAAACTACGCGAGTTCGACATTTCTGAATTTATAGAACGTGCTGTAAACGTGACTCCCTTGAATTCGCTTTTGGTATTTTCTTACATGAGTCATAGTCATATGAAAGTACTACTAAATGACACAAAATTTAATATACCCAATTAATTAATATGTAAATGCTACGGACAAAAACATTTTGAAAACCAGTCGCAAATATTATTCGACAGCCATCGCACGTCCTGCGTTCCAGGACTAGGATCGTTGATCGCTTCATGGCGTGCTCTAAACATTGACTAAATCCTAGACACTCAAGAAGGTCGCACAGTAAGATCGCTTACGCTTTTGTATCAGTGAGGCAACACTAATACAACGACGAAAAATTTTTATTTTTAATTTTCTGGTAATAAAAATTTCATTAACATATTGGTAAAATTTTCCTGATTGAAATGAGGCATTGAATGGGCTTATTAAACTTTCTCTTTTGACTGCTGATCGGTTGGTCGAATTTGTCTCAGCGCAATAGAGCCAGCTAGATCCTAACTGTTAGGACAAAACCTTGGATGTTTAAGGGGTGATAGAAACACGAACATGATACACTATAGCACATTAACATAGTGTCAAATTCATATAAAATTCATGAAATTAATAAATTTTACTCAGTTAATATAAGTAACATGGGTAAAAGTCGTGGATCACAAATCAATCGTTACGTGTGAAATCTTTCTACAGTCAATTTGTTTTGCAAACAGATATGTCAGAAATATGTATTATTCGCTGGCCATCAACTAGTGAGATTACTATTAAAATGAAATTAGGTTTTATTATAACAAAAACATCGACGCGATGCGATATAGTAAAAAATTAATTTCTTTTTCTTAGGTCAACTCATTTTGATTACTACGCGATTCTGTTATTCTTATACTTGTATATTTCGGATAGAAAAATATGAATTTTTACGTGCGACCATAAAATTAAATAGGTTTTTGTTATATGTACGTTACACACTAGTGTGGAAATAAATAGGTTTTTGTCTATGCTAGAGTTGAATCAGTACAATACTTAGCCGCTTGGTGCAATACTTCTCGAGGGTCAATTGAACCTTATAGGTATTAACACACTGTCATTTCCCCTCTGCTTGTATATTCGTTCCGAAAACAGAAAAACTCATTCGAAAGTTGTGCCGTAAAAAATCAACGCGGAAAATAAGAAGGATTTTGCTCTGCGCATGCTTGACATGCTATGAGTGTGTCAGACAGAGACAGAGGTATTCTACTCATTTCTGTCTGTCTCGCATAACGAAACCTTCTTTTATCCTCCATCTTGACATTTTTTAATTCAAAAAATGGACGATTTTCCCTAGCGTGTGTCCAAACTTGTTTATTTGATTGTGCTCAAGATCTGAGATTGTGCCAGATCTGTGTATACGACCGTGGACCGTGGTTACCAGCTTACTTACTCTGCCCAAAAGTTAACCTAACCTGAACGTAGTTAAATACTTTATACATAATTGTACTGTTTAAATTGTACTGTTACCGTTTGTATTTAAATATGTTTTCCTGAAATTTGTTTGTTAGACATTCTAGAAATACAATATAATTATTATTATACAAAATTAAATAATATTTTTCTCGAAAACTGTGAAAAAACGTCCAATAAAAGATTATATTTCACTGTACGTGCTGGAAGAGTCAATAATAAGTTATTACGATAAAGTAAAAGACGGATATTTTTTATTATCGATTACTCACAATACATTACTCACAATATATGAAAATGTATAAACGTAAATTTGATGAATTAGAAGATAATAATGTTAGAAAAGCACCAGTAAAAAACTCGTTAGATTCGGATGAAGAAGATGATGATGCTAACGAGGATAATTACAATATAATGAGCGATGATGAAATTGAAGGTACGTAAAAATATGAAAAATTTGTTTAACATGATGTAAAACATCTGTATATGATTATTAGGTGCCGAAGATGGACCAAGTGCTCCAGAAACAAATGTGGGGTTTACAGCATTTAATATGAAAGAGGAATTAGAAGAAGGACATTTTGACAAACAAGGCCATTATCTTTGGAACAAAGAAAAAGAAATTAGAGATAATTGGTTAGACAACATTGATTGGATGCAGGTTTGTAAAACTAGTTGGTCAAATGATTTTAATCTTAGAATATGTGACAGAACTAATCCCCTAAATTTGCATAATTGTATAATACGAATTGAAGTCCTGGTAGTTTAAAATAAAATGTAAATTTGCTTTCATGTTTCTAATGTTTTTCTTGCTCTTGGACTTTTGCATATTGAAATATCAGAATATGTTTCCATACAGCAAACAAATAAAATTATCTGTAAACCTGCCTTGTTTACTCAGTAATGCAAAACATTACTAAGGCGTAATCTTGATAGATCAAACCGAGTTCTACAGCAAGTGTAAAGAAGGAAAGCCAAAGCAGTAAAACACTTGGACTGGCACATAGCGATAGTGAAGATGAAGATCCAGATATAATGTTCAATCCAACTCAGGTTTATAAACAAATATTGGAATACTTACAACCTGGAGAAACTGTTTCTAAGGCTTTGTGCAGGCTTGGTAGCTATATTTAGTTGATTAAGTTACATTTGAAAGAATGTGTTCATCATTACAATTATTTAAAGGAAAAGGAAAAAAAAGATTAACTACTGCAGAGAGATGGAAAAGAAAACAGGAAAAGAAACCGATAGAGGATGATCAAAATTCTATTAGTATAACAAAATTAACAGAATTGGCAAATGAATTGTTAACTCGTACTGGAAATATGGATATATATCAAGAAAGTTACGAGCAAATAAAAAAGAAGGTAATTGCACATGACAAAATATGATAGATATTAAAAACTTTTAATAACCTAACTATAATATGGTTTTCATAGGTTGAGCTAGGAGATAAACATGCTCATCCTTCAAAACAGGAAGCAGAGTTGGATATGTATGCTGATGATTTTGACATAAAAGAGAAAGCAAAATTGGATGAGAATGAAAGTAATTATTTTTTCTGAGAATGTTATCCTATATAATTTTCTGATATTATATATTATGTTTATTTTCTTTTAGGTAATAATAAAGGAATTGATAATTCTGAAGCAGACGAAGCTAAAGAAGTAACATGGGAATTAAAATGGTCACAAGATGAAAATGCAGAAGTTTATGGTCCTCATACAAGTGAGGAAATGAATGCATGGGCAAGGGAAGGTTATTTTAAAAGTGGAGCTTGGGTGCGAAGAACGGGTCAAAATAATCAGTTTTATGATGCTGCAAGAGTGGATTTCGAACTTTATCTGTGATGTTTTGTTCTTGTTTGATACCTCATTTGATAAAAGAACTAGTATATAACTGTAATTTTTTGATGATAAATACAATGAGAAACAATGTTTTATGTAATAAAATATAGGCTAACTACCTGTCAATATGTACAGTATAATTACATACTTTGATGAACACATACTCTGGCATTTTGAAACTATAATATAACAAATATCAAATATAGAAACTGTGTTTCTCTGTATTTAAGAAAGAAAAGTATTGTTAGTAATAATACCGAGTAATAACTCATTCCATGTGACTAAATTGTATAAAATAACAATTGTCCATTCTTGATACATATCGCATAAATAAAACTATCGTGGAAACCTATTTACTTTTTTCTATGTATCTGTTATTTTGCTCTTTTAAATTTTAGAGACATCTACCTTTATTGATGTATTTCAGATGTTTTTATTAATGCCTGACTAAAGACCATCCGGTATGCTACTTAAATCGAGAGAAAAGAAAAGAACTTACACTTTGGGAACTTCCTGTGCATACCCAATAGTAAGATAGGGGTGGCAGAATTTATGGTCCACACGACGTGGTATTTTTAAATAGGATTTTATCCCTAAAGTAAATCTATTTGTACCGCGCATAAAAACCTTGCGACTACCCCTGTTTATTCAACAGAGTGCAACTCGATGTTCTTTACATTCGAGCTTCTAGATCTTCAAGAAAATAAATTCTGAAAAATCTTTGATTCTTGGCTTTTATTTTAGTACGTTCAACATAAAATCAGAATAAGTAAACATTCGATAAAACGTAAAAATATCGTAATTAAACGTTACAAGATAAGCACATAGAGATATATAAAACACAGGATTGAGATATCTACACGTAATATTCCATATGTATACATACGTAATAAAACAACGCAAAATAAAAGGGAGTTAACAGGCATTTCATCTACATACCGGACAAATAGCACACATATTACTGAATATACAATATAACTTTATTAGATATCTTAAACATTTTTATTAGCAATGTATGAAATTTCTATATGGTTACTTAAAATATTTCGTGTATGTAAGTAAATCGTACATACATATTTACCCGTGAGTATGCATGTATATACGTACTACTATAATGGTAGTAGTATGTATATATTTTGTAATTTATATTATAATTAATTTATATATAATTATTAAGTGTATAAATTCGTAGCTCCACCGCGAAATTTAATGGAAATTTCGCGGAGAGTATTGAAACGGTACACAAGACGAGGGTTCGTTCTAGTAATGTTAGCTTTGTGATAAAAGTTGACTGGTCAACTTCTCAACTAATCAAAACTTGAAAAAATCCTACGCACGGTCGTTTGTAGAAAATACGAATGTGCACGTATGCGATGCAGTATGTCTAAGTTATATTAAACGTCGGAAAAGATCAGTCGGTCTATTTAGTTTGTGTTCGAGATTTGCCATTTCTCGCTATACACCGCTCGACCTAAGAAAAAGGTGGCAGAAAGTTTTCGAAAGGATTATTAAATTCAGAGATATACCGCGTCAAGGAAAAATAATAGTTCAACGCGATATTCCCGCGGAAATGACCAATTCCATGCTCAGCGATTTTACGGAAAAATTCTGCGAATCAGCGAAATGCAAAAATCACCGACTTCGTGTCGATATTTTCAATTTTCGTCTCTATGTTTGACGAGAAAGAAAAGAAAAGGAGAGAACAGAATAACAGACGAAAGGAAACAAGAATAACGGAAGCGAGAAGAAAAGGCGAAGCTAGAGGCTGTACATAAAGAACAGCTATGAACTCTATGAACACACGAAACTATTATACTAATATTTACAGGAAAAATTCACATAGGTACAGGCGGTACATTCACGACGAAACAAGTTACACTAGTTTTCTCTTTGATTTTCGCAGCACAATCAGGATACAAATGATCACGGCCCTCGTGCGCAATTAAATTAATATTATTCGTGACATTTTACAAGTTACAAATTATAATTTATCAGCATTAATAAATTGTCCAGTAATAGGAACGAGTTTAGTAATGAGCGAGAAAAAATGTGGGCTGCGGATATTTATGCAAATTCATATTTTTATTAACACAACTAAAGAATTACTAAATATGATAACGAGTGTTGCACTTTGAATATTTCATTTACTTTTGCATATTATGCGCATTCCGTGTCTCTTTGCACTTTTAATTTTCCCATATATACATAAAAATCCGCAGTCTACTAACGAGATAAATAAAATTCTACAAGTAAGTTTAGCAATTAACAAGTAAAATTATAAAACAAACGTCTATATCCTATAACTTGTAACTTGTTAATTCATTGATATTATTAGTTGGTAAATAATTGTGCAAGGGGGCCTAGGAAATAAATCAGATAGGGGACGAAGAAAAGGTAAAAATGGCACAAACAGTGGACGCATTCGTAAGCCGGTTTCATAAACGCACGTAATATACCCAAATTGCATGTAACGAAGTAATTATGTATACGAACTGTGTGATAGACGCTCGAGGAAAATGAAACGTCCGCGTCGATATTGTCTTAACTCTAATCTTAAGTAGTCTACAGGTTACTATAGCTCCATTAAACGTCAGATACATGAATACGCGGCTGAACTAGACAGGTGTCCTAGTGTTTGAGAAAGTATCGTTCGAATATACTGTGGAATCTCGCGTGTAAATAGAGAATCGTTGTAATCGGGATAAATTGCTTTTCAGTTGTTATTCGGGGATTAATATAATAAATCGGCATTAATTTGCTCCGAATCGCGAGGTATCTCGTACTTCATAAACTGACAGCAGATTACGATACAGTTATCTCGAATTCACACTTATTCTCTGGGGAATGTTGGAAATTTAATCGCATGCGATATCGTCATTTGTAGAGCGGCAATCTACTTATTTTTTTTGCAAGCTGAATACGTTAACAAGTGAAAAGAATTTCAAGTATACAACCATACTTCAATAATATTTATAGAAAAATTGCAGTGATCTTCATTTTCAATATCTATAATCGCCAATTTTCCAAAGATGAAATTTTTCAAAATTTCTATAATTCGTCTAGCTGGCAATGTTTCGAGTACAAGTACGTATTTGTATAATTAAGTTAATATCGCAGATAGGCAATATTCTGAACGAAGTATAAAATATTGCACGTCACTGATATATTCGACAGACTTTTCTCAAACACAGCAAGAAACCCAGGCGACACCGCCGCATTAGCATCGATGAAGACTCGAGTGAACGAGGGACCAGCACTCGAGCGATCGAGCGACGACGCCCGGTCATCATCATCTTCATCGTGATACGCGGCACGCTGTCACGCTTTGGTTCGTTACGAAGCAGCGGAAGCTGCGTTCGAGAGAATCCCGAAATCGTTTAACAACTGTATTTTCTCGCATCGTTGTTATGAAACCGGCGGAGATATTATCGTAGACAGACAGATGGACAAAGTTCAAGAGACAGACAAGATAAAAGGAGCCGGGAGTAATGAACAGCAAAAAACAACGGACATTGAAGATGGACGTTTACGCGTCTGAGGAACGTGATGTGCATTCGACGTTGCGCAGCTCTTGTCTCTATGTACATACAAAAATAGCCGTCGATGGGGCGCGCCTCGAACGCATCGAGATCCCCGTGACACGAAACCGGAAAGGAAAAAAGGTGAGGGAGAAGAGAGAGAAAGAGAGAGAGAGAGAGATAGAGAGAGAGAGAAGGAGAAAGGAAAAAACAGAGAAAGGGACACCGCGAAGAACGAAGAAGGAACAGAGGTAGGCCGTTTTTTGGTTTCTTCTCGCGCGACCTACCGGCTCTCCGTCTGCTCGAGCACAGCTTCCCTCTTTTTCATCTTTCTCTTCTTCGTTCCTTGGGCGAGATCCGTGTAACATGACTAACTACCATGACTAACGAGTCGGGCGAAATGCCACCGTGGAATCTTGGCTAACCGACCGGGAAAGTGGGTCCAATGAAATGCTCTCAAATCTAATATTTTGGCTTGTCAGAGGGTGGTCCGGTGACTCGCTTTTTCTTTTCTCCCCGTTCGTTCTTTTCATTTTCAGTTTCCCTTTCTCTTCGTTTTTTTCTCTGATTGCTCTTTAATCTAGATTTCCTTCGGTCGAAACTTCCCTTCTACTGGGCTCATTTTCTTTGCCCCGCTTTAGTCGTGCCTTCGAACGCTTGCTTAATCCGAATCGAATTAATCTGGGTGTAGCAGGCTGGTCGAAATGGGACTAAGTTATGTATCACGTGGTGTAATCGGTTTAGGCGTATGCATGAAATTTATTCTCAGGTTATTAAGAACATGGAAATATTACTTGTATCAGGATTGTTTGATTTAGGGAATATTACAATATTAGATATCTTTGTTAAATATTCTCATTTTCCTTACATTATTCTTATAACATTTCGATTAAATATAAATTAACTATGTTTATAACTGCACGATATTCATCGAATTTCCTCGTTAAAACAACAATTTAATGCAAACATTTAAATCAGCAAATCTGTATGTTCAATTTCCAACTTAAATTCCCTTGAAGCACTTTTACGCGATCATACACGAAGAACTTGGCAATGTCAGACGTCTGTAATTTTACGTGCAGATTATAGAACTCCGGACAGCTCGGGAAGTTTGATTCTATTGTCGTTGATCGGCGGAAAATGAAACGGGAATTGAAAAATCGCCGCGTTATCAAATCGCCTCTATACCCGGCGGATCTATTCTTGCGAGTAAGTTTCCGGCCTGGCCGTGACAATCGGTTGCGAACTTCGCTGTCGAAACTTGGAAAGTTTTCTGAAAGTGATGGACGGTCGGACGATGGTCCATGAACGGGAGAACCACGGCTTCTGGGTCAGTGGGACCGTAGCTGTTTTCTGTTTTCACTGTTTTCACCCTCGATTCGAGTCGACTGCCGAGGGATCGGCTGCTTCGGGGAAAATTAATTTTTCACAGCTGTCTGCCAGCCGATCACCGAGGGGCGCGGAAGTAATACGCGAAAGGGATCGTCGGATGTATTCTGACCGCTTTCACCAGCGCGTCAGGATCGCGTTCTTACAGGTGGCACGAATATTTCATTCGGCTGTGCTTAGCCATTTCCGATTCTTTATGTAGCCTGCTGGCTATCGGGACGATTCGATCCCGGCGTAAATTAAACGGTCGAGCGTCGGGGGAACTGTTCAAATTCGGCCGCCCCGGCTGGATTCGCTCCGTAAATTCTATTTGAGCCCCTTTTCCGGATTGCGCTTCGTTCATTTGTACATCTTTGACATTGCGGGATGTCCCGGTATGTGTGTGCTTCTTTTTGCAGACCGATATTCATTGTGCGAGTAGAAATAAGAAATAGTGTTGTATAAACGTAGCTTCTCGTAATAAACGTTTAATTTGGATTTTTGTATTCAAAAAATTTATCAATTGGAATTTTATTAAAACTTCTATTTAGAACGGAAGATAACTGTGAGTGAAAATAAGAAAAAAATCGTCGTACAAATGGGCTTGTAAATCATTTATCGGCAAGTTTGATTAGAATTTATAGATTTTGAAAATTTATTTATTGGAATTTCATTGAAATTTCTTCTTACTTTTACTCACAGAATATACTAATACCATTTTACGGGAGAAACCTAGAACACACGGTATAAATACATAGTATAAAGTCAAAGCTTTGTGGTGAACTTCAATGGAATACGGTTATTATTTATCGTTGGCAGTTCTTTTGCTTTTGAATTCCGTTTCGTATCCTGGTGTGTCAGGGTTTTCAAGTTTTATGCGAGTTTATTTTATACGGAGGTTATTCCATCGAGAATTTAACTCTCGATCGATAGATTCTATACGGGTCTGATAAAAATCGTTTTTACTACTTACGGACCCCTTGAAATCAGGTTTTAAGGAAAGCGTGAGATATTGGTTTACATTGCGCCCTGAGAGGTTTAAGGATAAATGTATCGCGAAAAAGTAGAATCACGGTCGTAGATATTTTTCACAAAATAATAAGCCTATGGTAAATTGTTATTACCAAAACAACTTCTATATCGATCCTATAAACGTAAATATGGCTTAACCGCTATAGCCTTCTGCGAAATGATACACAGACGCGATTTTAAATAATAAATTCATATATTTACGTTTGCATACTAATACTTGGATTATTTCACTAAATTATTGTAAAGTTATATTTTTGATAAGAAGGTGTAATTAAATATAAAACGAATTAACTTTTAAGTTTCAACAATCGAATTTTATCTATTTTGTTAAAATCGAATGATCTTTCATTTTTCTCACAAGGCATCTTAAATTCTTAAGTAATTGAATTTACGTATGTATTATTAAAATAAAGTTATTCTTAAATAAAACTTAATTAACTCGGAACAGTCGATTTAATCTATCATCCGTTTAGTCCTGATATTTCGATAGAAGATAAACATAATAAAAAATCGCCTAAGCCAATCGGACGTGACGTTCTAAGAGAATAATACCGTTCGCTCTGACCTCGTTCCGCGAATCGAGGCGCTATTATTCCGGCAAATTCACGATGGAATTGTTATTCCCGAAATCTTACAGCAATCCGAGGTTTTCGAGCGAGCGAACGAAGGCTCGGGCGAAGGTTTACCGTGGCGAATTGAATATTTAACTTTCAACCTTCTCCTTCGAGGAGCCATCGCGCTTGGAGACTTTAATCAGCAGGAATTCGATATTCCATTAAATTTCTAGACGCGTTGCATTTCGAGGACGCGCATAACGACGGCAATACGCACACGGCCGAGTTATCCAGATGATCGTACTAACGGAGTCCGCGTAGTAATCCTTGCGACACATTACGTGTCACGAATTACGATTTTCTGGGTGCACAATGTACATTTATGTAAATAAAAAATATATTTCCCTCCATAAGTCGCTGGACACTCAATAAATTTAGGATAATTTCAATAATTTGAACGAATTTACATTTGAGATTGATTGCTTCTTAACTTAGATATCTTCTGCCAATTTCTTTTCTGTTTTACATATTTTATATTTTTTAGGTCTAAATTAAATATGGTAATTAACCTGTGATAATGAACGATGCAGGATGAATAAATAAAATCTACCACGATTATTATTATAGGTCCAGTTACTTACGATTGAAAGCATACTCGTACACATTGATACACGAATTCGAAAGTTCGATCGATGCTTCGTGATGGATACGTACGCATGTTCTTGTTGATGCATCAAGTATATTTTTTTTTCTCGTATTCAAAACGTAACATCTTTTCCAAACTTAACATCATAAATTAATAAATAAATATATATATATATCATTTATATATATCATCATATATAGTACGCTTAAGTCTGTATAAACGTGAAATTCTCGTGTCTAAATATACCTCGGTGCGATCGTAATGTGTTTCCTAACGGTAAAGGTCGCGTCTATTATTGCTTCAATTTACAATGTTCATCTGAAAACGGCCCTCTTCACTCGACTTCAGCGGGTTCAAGCGGAAAGGAAAAAGGAACCGTCCAGTTTTTACGAATTCTAACATTGTGTCTTTTGCTCCCTTCGGTGTATGTTTTAACGTGTGGTTATGCTTAGCGTGTGTGTTCGTTAATACACGTATCTGTAAGTGTGTGTATACGCCTTATACAAAGATATAAAGACAGATAAGAGAAAGATAAAGAAACAGCGAACGAAAGGATGAAGGAACGCGGATTTAACAACGCCCAGCGATCCTTCATTCTTTCAACTCGTTTCTTGCTTATGTAAATCGCTTGTGCTTGAGGTAGCCGACCGTCTCGCAAAAATCTTGTCAATGTTCCTCTAAAGGACGCGGACAGTTGTTCGAACGGTGAATCGACAAAGGGAAACGTGGACGAAGATAGACAGACAGTTAAAGGAATGACGAACGAACAAAGAGGGGAAAAGCGAAATTAGGGTTAAGAAAGGGACAGACAGATACACGTTTGGTGAAGACGCGAGTGAGAGAGGAAGAGTAATCTTGGGATGCTAGTCTAGGGAGGGTTTAAACGGACTAACGAGACGCTGCTTTGATTTGATTTGTCACTACGTTTAAATGCGAAATGAACGCCCGCCTCGGAACACGGCGCCCAGCATTTGCACTGAACCAACGGAATCCGACGCAATCCGTGAAAATAAATACGTTCCCGTAGCCTCCCTATTCCCAGTCCCTGTGTAATACAACGGTGGCCACGTTTATGCGCCGTACAATTTACATTCCGAGTCAGATTGCGTTCCCCCAGCGAAAATGCATTCTGCTGTTCTCCAGCGGCGCGACTATCTCTCGGAAGACATTTCATTTTCAGCTCGTCCACCACGAGTCTAGTCCACCATCTGTCCCCGTTTCTGCGCGATGGACGATGGAATGCTATTCTCTTGATGATGCTGAAGATTCTATGGTGGGCATAGTATATCCGTAGTCGAATGATTTTAACCGATTTACCATCCGCGAGCAACGCGTTAAATTTCATCGGACAGAGAGAAGGATCAGATAGAGAGAAAGAGAGAGAGAGAGAGAGAGATAGAAGGAGAGAGTATGCCTCGACTCCATGCATACCTCTTATGGACGACAGAATCGATACTTTCGGTGAAGGAAGGATTACCGTATCACGTTTGATCTTGGCCAATCAGTCAGAATAGATCCAGCCCTATTAAGGTCTTGTCCAAAGCACCCTCCTCCCTCCCTCTGTTCTCTACTAGCTCGCAACAACGATAGATCTAGCGCGCGAGACTGTCGCTACTGGAATTTCTTCCGTAATCCCCGGACGTGACCGAAGTACAAGACGAAACTAGCACGCGTCACTAGGTAATCCATTTCCTCTATGAATCTTCTCCGTGGGATTCGGAAAGTATCTTCTCCCTGAACGAAGAGCTAGCGGCTCGGTTTCTTCGTGTTACGGATCTCGGTAATCTCCAGAGGGTTGAGAACCATCTCTGTTCTCACAGATCGGGCAGCGTTAAGACGCTGCCGTTCTCTCAAACGAACACCACGTGAGGTTTTTGAGGAAGCGGCGGTTCGTAATCGTAATCGTACTCGTAATCATAACCATAATCCAGTCGGTGAACGTTCGATCTGGGAGCTGCGGGGCTCTGCATGCGATAAAGCGACAGCACTTCCGGTGGTTCGTCGCGAAGATCGGTGACGTCAGCCACCGCGTATACACCCTCTTCCGCCTGCCTGGCAAACGTCGGATCGGTGCCAGTATCGCGACGATTAGTCGTCGGTCTGGTGTACCTAGGCGTCTCGTAGATGTTCGTATCCTGCGGTTGCGGGCTTCTTTGTCCCGGCTTCCCGCGTGGAGTATCGTACGGCGTGTCCTCGTTCCGAGCCAACAGCCGTCTGCTGTACGATTCCGCATTCTTGTCCAGTTCGTCGTTGTTCCTGCCCACGTAGACAAGGAATTCCGGTCGATTGGGCGCCGCGTACGCCAGACGTTTCTTCCTCTTGGACCGCGTCACATGCGCTATCAGCGCCATAATAGTCGCCGTCGCGGCTACACAACCGGCTACTGACAACGACAGATAGAGAGGATTGAGCCGACACCGCAACGAACCCTCCGACAGAGCGATTAGGGCTTTCCCGGCGAATTCCTCGTCGGTACAGATGATATCGTGGGTATCTAACTCGAGCCTCGACTCGTTCCGCCGCTCTTCCGCTCTGATAACGTTCCACAGCCAGTGCACAGAGCAATTGCAGACCAGGGGATTGCCACCGACGCGAAGAGACGACAGGCCGTCCACAGGGAATTGCGTGGGCTGCAGGGTCGACAGGCTGCATCGACGTAGAGAGACCCATTTCAGATATCTGGCGCTATAGAGAACCCTTGCTGGTAGCTCTTTCAAACCTCGATTACCATCCAACGAGATTCGTTCCAGGTTCACGTTGTCAGCGAACGCTCGCGCGTGCACGTTAATGATCGTGCAATCGTTCAGCTCCAGGCTTCTTAGCTCAAATAGATTGCGAAATCCACCGGCTTCTAAAGTACCTAGTGGATTACGACTAAGAATCAGGTTCGATAAAACGTTCAGCCTAGCCAGTGCGGACGTGGGTACGGATGTCAGATTGTTTCCGGACAGATCTAGGTGCAGTAGGTCAGGTAATCGGTCGAACGCGTCGTCAGCAATATTTCTGATAACGTTGTTCGCCAGGTTTAACGATACTAACAAGGGCAACGACGGCAACGAGTCCCTGTCAAGCTCCTGGATCAAATTGTCGGATAGGTCGACGTTCTCCAAGCTCGGAGCCAGAGCTAAATTGTCGGTGGGGATCTCTAACAGAAAGTTACCGTGCAAGATCAACGTCCGGATTTTGTGCAGATTTTTTAATAATCCTTCTGGCAAACTGGTGATCGAGTTGTCGCTTAGATTCAAGATTTCTAGTTCACTGGTGGTTTTGAACGCTTGCTCGTCCATATCGGAGATATTGTTGCTGGCTAAGTTTAATTCCTTCAAAGAGTCTAAACCTTGCAAGGAATTCTTGGCCAAGGCTCTGACGGCGTTACTGCTTACGTTCAATGTGACCAGATTCTTTTGGAAGACGAAATTGTCCGAGCCCAACGTGTGGATAGCGTTCGACGTGAGATCAAGCGTTTCCAGGTTACCGTAGAAACCGAACGACAGGTGAATATTGCCGACACGATTGTTGGACAGATCCAAGTGTCTGATCTCCGGGTTCAATTGGATCGGAACGACCTCGAGGCTTGCGTAAGCACAGGACGCGTGCAAGCTCTCGTCGTCGCAATGGCATTGCGTTGGACAAAGACCGTTCGCCATCACTGACATCGCGACGGCCAACGCTATCGCGGTTGGCAGCGTCGTCGTCGACGGTCCACGTGATGCCATTCCATATGAACTCCTCCTCGACTGGAACTGCCCTGTAACATTGTAATAAAACGATAATATAGTAAATAAACCAACAAAATAAAATTCAAGTAGATGTGGATAATAAATTCAAAGTAAATTCTTTAGTAAAAGTAAGTTCGTTTCTACTGCTATATAGTAGTAATTTATTTCGACGTTTTTGCAAAAAAATGACCTTGTTTTTACACTTATCTTCTGTATCTTACATTCGCCCTATTTTCTACCGAACCTAAAATTTAAACTGCTAATTAATGTATAAAATATAAATTCTACATAGTCGCGGTAACGTCAGATTGCTAATAAAAGAAAACAAAAATTCACTTTAAAATATCTCTGGCTCAATCAAGCCCTAACATGTTTGTATGTAATTGAAACGAGTGTTTGCCGAGGCTGCCATTGTCCGTTGGCAAGGCACAGAGACGTAAAACTCGGCTGAACTTGTAATCACGGTAGACATCGTAAATTCGAAACGAGTCATTATTTTTCTTTCAGGATTGCTGGGGAAACAACCCAACTCGAAGGACTTTCCCATTCAATAATTTCCACGTAATTTCATTAGGTAGTCGCTAAAAAGGGTTATATTTTCAACCAATTAATGAGATAAAATCAATCTGAATATAAATATTTCTCAAAGACCCCTTAAAGGAGATATAAAGCGAATGACTGATAGAAAATTATTAGCAAATTTTAAATATTAAAGATATTAAACATTTACAAATTTCTATAATTTTGTTATTCAGTTATTTTGTAAGAAATAATTCAGCAGAATTTTAGTCGTTGACCCTATTTTAGACGCGTTATCTGCAACAGCTTTCATTAATAATCAGGAGGGAGTCTTGTAACGAATTAAACAAGGCTGCCAGCAAATTCTAGTAACAGCTGGATATGTTAAAAGAATAAGACTTGTTAAAATACATGGTGGTCATTTGGAACACCTGGTGCCACAGATAAGCGGACGCGAGTTACTGGAAAGCAAAAATGATTGTTTTCAAGTGCCAGATACAATTTCCAAATGAGCCTCACATATTATGTTGCAGCTTGTAGACCGTAACGTAACTACCCCATTTGAAATGAATATTCAGAGAAACATGGCAAAAAATCTCATACAAATGGTAATATCAAAATAAACGCCCGCAATTTATGAAACAATGAAGGTTTAATTAGGAAATGTTATCGTATAATGTATCTATATAGGTGTGAAATGAAAAAGGAAAAGAGAATAATGCAAAAAATGTTATTCTTGCCAAAAATCGTGTTAAAAGCTTTGTGAATTTTTCTTTGATTTATAATATCATTTTATTAAAAACATCTACATTAACAGAGTGTTTATATATAGAAAACAGTTCATGACACTGCGTGGGATTGACAACGCGTGTAGCCGACAGTTTTGCAGATCTGTTGCCGGAGAACATTTTACACAAAACTGACTGCGTTTAATACAGAGAAAAATATACAAATAAATGAAAATAAAAAAGGAACTGAATAATTTCTTGTATTTTTAATCATTTTAAATCGGTGTTTTAAATATATCTAACGTTGTTTTGTCCTTACTTTCAGGGACACGCTGCGCGAGAGAAAATTATGCTCTTTGTAAGATGAAGAGATCGTGCTTCGTTCCAGCGCTGATTCAAATTACCCGAGATACGGTTCACAAATTACAGGCGCAAATTCTAAGAAAAGTAATAGAAATCCAGCTTATGTGTATACAGAGAGAAAGAGAGAGAGAAAGAGAGATGAAGTGAGAGTGTTATGTGTGTGTGTGTGAGAGAGAGAGAGCGTATAAACGGAGTCATGGTACTGTAATAAAATAGGTAGTACCGTAACGTAAACGAAGGAAAATGGGATCGGCACAACGGTATCTTAATATTGATTACCATCAGCAAATCAATATCATGGTATGCACGTTTATAGAGTTATTAAATTATATATAAGTACACATTCGACTTTTGCTCATAAATTTCTCATTCTCATTGCCATTCCGTGTATTTCCCCCCGCTGCCATCAACGAGATAATAGCGTCCAGAGACACTTAAACAGCTTGACCAACTACATGAAAAAAAAGGGAAAAAATAGCACGAAGTACTACAGGCCGGTTATAACCAACGCCTCCGCCATTTTATCCATTCGAAGCACGTCGAGCATTCTCAATATGCTAAACATCGAATCAATTTTCCTTTTTTTTTTTTTATCCACCAACGATCGAATCGCGCCTATTGGAAACAGTCCACGTAGAAACTGGCTGGCCTGTCTCTCCCTTTATAAAATGAATTCAACAACATGTCATTGGTCCAATGCCAGAAGGCCAGCTCACCACACGTATACATAGTCGCATACGGGAACTAAAAGAACCTTAGAATCGTACCCTAAGTCCGCGAAAGTTTCGAGTTACGCGACCACTCAACTTTCTATAACCATAGTCGCCGCTTTCCTATACTTTCCCTCGGATAAAGACGTTTTCCCACGATTGCTTATGTTTGAATCACAACTCGCTAACTTCCGTCCCATCCTCAGCAACGTCCACCTTCCGATGTGATTGTTGTTCTTTGCTATTGTGTAATAGGAACGTTGTCTACCATACCACGAGAGCCAGTGCTTTAATATTGAATAGAGACCTATAACCTTTAATGGTTGCGCGTAAGTTGTTGGACTTAAAATAACCTTTCCTCCTTTCGTTATTGCATACTGGTCCGCAATATAATACATACACGCACGCTGTGGAAGAGCGGCTCTTCCGGTTGGCGCGCTCGCTGGTTGGCCGTTGTAATTATGTAAACGATATTCCCCAACCGAAGGCGTTGGGACCGGGCTAAACAGTTTCGCGAAATAAAAAGCCCCGGTCCACGGGCGAGGCTTTGTAGCGGGCGAACAAGCCGCGAAAGCGTAACCACCCTTCACGTTCCAACGGTTCGCCGCAACAAACTCGATGCAACGAGTTTATTTACGGACACCTGCATGTTCAATTCGTGTTCAGATTTTGCCCGTCCACCGTTGCGTCCGGCTACTCCGTCGTGTATAATACATCGTACACGTGTGTGTATGTATGTACATATGTATATTGGTATTTACGCAGAATAGCGAAGCATTTGTGTGTTAACTTTTTTCCATGCATTGCAGAATAAATAACATTAGTCCCTCGTGGGGAATACGGCGCGAAAGGAACAATGATAAGCAGCGAGGAATAGTTTCAAAAGCGAATCGCGTGAGCCTCGTTGCCGCGGCCGCTTCGAAAATTAACAAGCCGATAAAAACTTTATTCGACCGGTCGTTTTTATTATCTCGACAGTGTGTGAACGCGGGCGTGTGCATGGCGAACACAGAGCAGTAAAGTTGTTCGTTCGAGTACTCATCATCGGGAATAACTGGGAAAACCGAACGCGAAATTTGCTCGAATTGCTCGGCCAGTTTTTTCTTTTTCTTTTTTTCAGAGGTAGTCTTTTAGCGATAGAACGATTTGAGTTTCCTCGAGGACGCGCGGTTAAGCGGGTTCTTCTGACAGTGTCTCTGAATATTTCTCGAGTCGCGATTCGCTTTTAATCAAGTCAACCTGCGGTCACCGGCATTTACATTTACGTTGAAAACATTTTTAACGCCGGAATAAACATGCTCTAATGTGTACTTTAACCGCGGGGAACTATAGAAAACACTTTGCGATTGAGAAGTTGGAAAGTCAAGGATTAAATTAAAAATGAAAAGCGTGGCGTATACGAAAACGAGAGAAGTACCAAAATTATGGAAGCCTTGTGATGGTAATGCGTTACGTGGTTGAATTTCGAGAAGTTATTGATGTAAGTTTAGTGTTGGGAAATAATGGCGATCAGCAGATGTCAGGGACGCCTGACGCCTAATCGAGCCAACGAGCAGCTTTTAATCTGAATTTTGCTGGTAGAACGCTTTTAATTTGATTACGAACGCTTGAGAGTGATAAATAGTTATGGAATGAGATAACTACGGAAATTGCACGAGAATTATTGAATATTTACTTTCCAAGACCGAATTCGCTGGATGCTGGGAAACAACGATGATCTAAAACTAATTATGCGAGTTTAATTAAATCAACGAACGTCTATTTGTACATTTATATCTTTATTATGCTTGCGGTTAAACAGTAAATCGAAATAAATAGAAATATTTATTCATTCCGATCAATTTTCTTTTATAGAATGTGATATTTATTGTAATATAATTACTAATTATAATAAATTTTTTAACTTTTTAAATCAATTTTCTAAACTTGGAGAATGCTTCATCTTTTTTCCACGATGTCTATTTTCAAGATACTTGGAAATATACACAAACTGGTTGTTTTGCATCCATTGTAAATCTTCTTATTGTTAGTAATATCGCAAAGGTTTCTAACTTTGAAAGTTACTTCAACCCAGCCTACAACTTCAAGTCCAGAGCCATTTCATTGATTCGATGAATATTTTCTGACTAGTCTTCTACCAACTCTTCAGAAGTAGTGAATTGCCGTTATTTTTAACCTACAATGTAGAGTCGCATAATAAACTACAATAATGACGGAATAATGGAACCAAGTACTCTGAAAACAAAGTTTAATAGAATATGTGAAATATTGAATTATTATCATAAATATATGAATATATTTTGAATTTATTAATGCATCAAACGAATTCTGTGTATATTTTAACTACAGTTTCGAAACATTATCGTTTATTTCAGTAAAATACAATTTCAGTAAAATAAAATTATACTCTTCCCAAGTAGACCATATGCGTTAATGCAATTTGCGATTAAACATTTTCTTTCCTCATCGTAAAAATGTATCAAAATCATAATATGTGAATACGTCAGAATTACAGTGCGACAAAGTAAAAGTTGTACAGTGTCCAGATACTAAAGTTATTAAAATTACGAATTATAATATCATTACCATAATATCGAATCCCAAAACCTCGAAAGCTGATCGAGGCGTTTAAAATGGACCAAAGGAATCCATTCCTACGGAATCTGATTTAACGTTTACATCGAAACGATCAGCCCCCAGCATTGACCCATTGAATAAATAAAAAAAGAAAAGAAAAAAGACTAGAGAGGCCAACACAAAGATCTAACCACGGGCGTTCAAACACTTTGATTCACTCGGCGTTGCAGGATGGCGTGGACAAAAGGAATCGCGTTTCACAAAAGGAGCATTTTGTAGGAACGCGGTCGCGAGATCACCGTCGACGACCACCACCACGAAACATTAACGCGTGGCCATTGTCGATAATTTCAATTCCGTAACTAGTCCCCTGGCAAGTGTTCCAACCAACGAATCCGAAAACGTCTCGTTTCGGTAAGTGCTGGTCGTGCCAGTAATTTTTCACGTCCCCTTTTCTGCGCCCTGCACCCCCTTTCTCTCTAACCCGGAATAACAAATGGCGCTGATCTCGCTGTCATGTATAATGCACAGATTTACAGCATTCCGCTATCTGACAGAGCTATATGTCCCCCGTTCTCTGTTTCTGCTCCCTCTCCTAGGACCCGCGACCTCGCGGCAGCAAAAAAAGAAAGAAAGAAAAAAGCAAAAGAGAAAGAAAAAAAAAGGGGAAAAAAGAAGAGAGAACAAAAATATAACAGGGGTGAACGTTAACATCCGCAGTATGTAATATCCCGTATGGCAGGTCGAGCGTTATTTTCTCCGGGAAATCAGTCGCTGGTTTTTTCTCTCGCTCCTCTTTTTCGTTCTCGTCCTAGCTATCGAGTCGTAGCTGGACCAGACAGCGGATTTTCCACGAAGCGAGGATGTCTTCGCAGGGGATGGAGGAAGACGACGAAAGTCGTGAAGACGAGGGTGAAACCGATGGGTGCCCGCGAAGCCCGGATCAAGGGGAGCGTGATTACCTCGAAATTCGGGCTTTCTGGCCATCGCTATAAGTGACATCAGTCTGATAAACAACACTTGTCTACGAGCAGAGGACGATAAGGGTGAAGGGCTGCTGTATTAGCCGAAACGATCCTTGCCTGGGGAAAATATTTGTGTTGGTCGCTTCCGTGAAATTAGGTCCGTATTACATGGCTTTCAACGACGGAGTAGGTACCTCCTTATAGCGTTTTATTGCTTCGTTCGATTAGTTTATTTTAGTTGTTGCTCTCTGAGATACCTTTTGAACGCGTTCTGTTGTGTTATATGACATCTCATTATTGCGTTTAGATGAACTTACTAGACTAAGGATGTTTATGCATTTATGGAAAATTTATGGAAAAGTACGAGAATGCATCGAATGTACATAATATGCAAAAATATATAACACGTGTAGAATAAAGAAGTTGTTATAATATCGAGTGAGTGCGCTAAATCTCTATTGAAGTTACACTTATTTAGTTACGTTCATAAAAATATGATATTGCATAAACATCCGCAGTACAAATATAATTTATATAATCGAAACGTTATCTTATATCACGCTACGTCATTATGAGTTTCAATTTCTTATTTGTAGATCAAGCTATGTATATCAAGTCGAACGTCATACTTATTTTAGGGGAATAAGCGAAGTATTTCTTTCCATTAATGTTGCCAAAGGAGTACGTTAATAACAAGTTTAATTACAACGACTCTGCTGGGCGCGCTATTTGCCAAAGATAAGACCTTTCTTGAGCAAGTTTTGCAAAAAGACTGGACCGTTACTGTACCGAGACCTGAGTGGCGAAACTTAGCTGTTACAGTTGTCGAGTTCGCATGATACAATTCGTAACTTCGGGCAAACATCAGATTGCTTAGAATAGCTTATAAAACTTGGCTCCACCGTGGAGACGTACGATAGTTTTGGCACATTTACGTGGTTTAACAACATCTTGAGACGGTATCTTAATAAGATCCTCCTACGTTTAAAAACACAACTGCCAGTCTCTATTTTACGATTTAAAAAGTGGTTCATATTATTTGATTCGATTCGACCAAGTTTTGTTTTTAATACGTTTAGTATTGCGTGGGGTGTACATATATAGGCCACGCTGAACTTTCGATTCAAACCACCCATGTTTTCAGCGCATGTAAACCAAGTGATAGAGTGATAGATTACCATTAGCGGTGCAGGTAGCTTGAGCTAAAAATCGGACGAAAATAGCGCGGCACTCAACTTGTTAATCAGAAATTTTCTATCTTTCTATTGGAAAAGTACAGATCAAATTTCCATTCTATGTACGTTGATGCTTTTAGTATCGAATACGATAAATATTATTAACATTATATATTTGGATGATTTTATTATTAATTCGAAACCAATACCACAGACATCAATACACGATAGCGATTAATTTGTTGACGATGAAAAAAGTTTTTAAGGTAAAAATCCATTTTAAGGACTTTTGTCTTTTATAAAGCAAAGGGACAATGAAAAAATACATTCAACCTTAAAATCAAACAGGAAATGGATTTTGATAATACATGTTTGATTGACAGTATATCGAATATAAAAATTTCTCTCCTAACACAAAAAAAAATGGTCATCGTACTTTCCCTTTGTGATCTTTAAATACACCAAAAATTTGCCATTTTTCGTATCAAAGCGACTTTCTATCCCCTTTTAATTCTCGGCGTTAAAATTTCAATTAAAAACGAATAAAATTGCCGGGAAATCGTTCGTCTAAATCGCGCTTAAAGAGCGATCAATTTCGAGCGGTTGATTTCAGCGAACTGATATAACGAAACCGGTTAAAAGTGTCATAAGCCCTCGGGACAAAAGGTCTCGTTTTCAATTTTCAATCGACGCATTAAGAACAGATCCACGAACGAACGAATAATGGCTTTTCACATAATCAAAGCTTCCAGATATGTCTAATAATTTGTATTTCGTGTTATAGTTGTCCTCTTTAGTTCCCATTTTTCCCCATGAAAAGCACCTTAAAATATTCAGTAGTCGCGACCGGATCGGGGATTTTTCCCGTTTACCGATAGAGGGAAAATAAATAATAAATGACGGCGTTTTCTTATCTGCCCACGGATAACGAAATTTGTCTGGGCCATGCATAATACATACGGAAATGGCATCGAACGAGCTGGCTAGGTTGTGCGTTGACTTCTTGTCTATAATGGAATCTGAGCGCGGGTTCTGGCCAATTTCTGAGAATGGTATAAAGCAAAGAAAACCGGTGAGGGCAACATATAACGGGGCAAGTCATTCAATTTACAGGGATCCCCTCCACTCTTTTCCGTTTCCAACTCATCTCGTTCCAGCCTTGGTGGCTCCGAAACTGAACTGAAGATGAGCCAAACTCATACCAGCTCTTGGCTAACCGCAGGGTGGTGTAGGCTACACCCCGCAGCGATGGCTACGAGCTACACGAGCTACAGGCTTTTCGCGCTCTGAACACTATATCCAACTTTCCTTTATCGTTGGTGCATATACCAATTTCGATACCGATTTCAAGAGACCGACTGGCTTCTCGTTGGAACGATAACAAGTTTTCTGTCCTGTTGAGCTTGGTTTTTACGATAGGGTGGTCCTGAGATACAATCAGAAACGTAGATTCAAGATAAAATAAATGGTAAATGATATTTTTTATAAAGTGAATAGTGGAAGAAAAAGTTGTCGGAAAAATTATTTTTCTGTGTTTTGTAGAACTTTTAGAGTTGATTCACTTTTTACTTCTAATACACCTTGGATCTCTGTGAGCGTATTATTTTCGCTTTATCGACGTTTCAGTAATAGATCGACGTGTTTCTTGTTCGAACGACAAGAATTTTTTTATTTTTTTATTAATTTTTTTATTCAGTTTCTGGGACACGATGATTATACAATATATTGACAGATTTGTTTAAAGAATAGGAGCTAAAATATATTATCATTTCCATTATGTAGGTAACAAGGATGAAGATTAAGACACGGAGAATTTATTTTCTTTATTTTATGGAATTTTTTTGGATAATGTGAAGAGTTTCTGTATTTAATTGTAAGAAAATTTAGACATTTTTCAGCAGATTATTCCATTAACTTGTCCTAGATACAGTATCGTTTACCTATTACTGCGATGTCAATTTAAAGTAAAGAAATCGATGTCTAACACTTTGTCAAAGCGGACGCATTGCCCGGATGAGCTCTCGACGTAAATAGAATATCTCCATAAATTGAAGAATTAGTTTAGATATGAAATTATAAGAACGTAGAATATTTTGCAACGTACAATAATCAAGATCTGGTTTGGCAACATGTGTACAAATCCTATTCTATTTAGATTTCATCTCTTTCATTGTTATAATTCGCAAAGATATTAATTTACGTAAATATTCGCAGTTTATTAATCACACGGTACAATCGTGACGTCCTCGAACATTTTTTATTTTCTTTGTCCTCATAAGCTTCTTTCTCTCTCGTTCTAAAAAAAACTTCGAGTTTCAGCTCCACAAATATAAAAGAAACGCAGTCGGCTCAATTTACCAAATTGGAGGAATCATTATGCTCCATGACCGCATTTCATGCCTCTTCTAGTGACAAATAAGCATCTGTCTATGTGAGCAATGAATGGTTCTAATTTTTGTAGGCAGCAATCTCAATTTATACAAGATCCCTATTCATTCTACACGTCTCGAGTGTCATCGAATACTCTTTAACACGTTCACTGCGTATAACAAATCTTTGTATACTCTATAAAAAGGTTATTTTTAGTCAACTAAAATCCTACGAAAGATTATCGCAAACTTGGTGCACTTTATCAGAAATGTATTGCATGAGATCAGCAGGAATCCTAATACTTATAAAGGAGGAGTGTTTCTTAAGTATATAACGCTTTTTACGTGAGTTCTACGTATATAAAGTCTCGCAGTATAAAAATATGTATTGTATGTAAAATTATTTTTTGGTATATAACATCGTAAAAGTGAAAATCTTTGACCAGCAGCGAATATAAAGGAGGAAATAGATGCTTTGGGCTCGTATTCGGGCATCTTCGTCGCCACAGAGGCGGCGGTAAAAGTCATTAAGCGCAATTTTTGGCGGAACGAGAGTGATAATCCACAACACGCTCCATTTTCTTGCCGCGTCAAAAGAAAAGTCATTAAGCGACGACTAACTTCGAACTAGGTTGTCGGGATGGGTAAAATTCTACGTATACGCGATACGACGCGCTTTGTACGTAAAATTCATTTGCTCGCTTAATGGTCCGTGAACTTGTAACATTGTTGTTCGGAAGTTGATCGTTCCGTTGGAATAATAACGGGATGCAAATTGATGCGACACGCGAGGCACTCGTGAGTTATTTAATTTACTCGAAGGTTATGCTTTCTCAGCGTCTTCTGTTATCACACGAGTACATAGTCTTTGAAATTCTTTCGAATTAATATGACAAAATTTACAAAGATGAGGCGGATTCTGTTCAAAGATTATTATATTTACTTTTTTAACTATTTTTGCGTAAATTTCGATGGTTTATTTTTGTTGTATGTAATATTTAATTTTTAATATTTTTAATATTTTATTATATATAATATTTCTATTATACGTAAAGAAATTTTGCTTCTTAGAACACTTTTGCGAGTTAAACACAAATCTCTAAACCGTTTTTTCCTAGAACTTATAGCTTTCGAAAAAATCAATTTAAAAGAAACGATTGCAAATTTTCAATTTTGCAAGCATTATGTGCTTTTACAATATCGTATTGTCATTGCATTATAAACATTTGAATATGTTTAAATAATAATAAAAATTAAAATAACACATAAAATGCATTTTTTGCTTATATTTTTCAGTTTATTTAAAAAATTCAGCACAAAATCTAGCTACAACACGCGATAGAACAGGTATCTTTGCTAAGGAAAGCATCAAGAAAAACTAGAAAATTATGTTCTGATTCCAATAAAAAGATGAAACAGTTTGACAACACACGCTGCGGTGGCAGTGGTACTCAACATTAGCGGTTGCCTCGCATGCCATTCGGTATAACGAAACCGCTAAATGCGCGCGACCATTACCCGCCGGCATTGAGTAACATTAAAGAAAAAACGGTTTGCAGGCTCGTGTATAGTTCGAAAAATTGTGCAAAAATTGTACCGAAGTTTGCAAAATCGGAAAAAAATAAAAATTTGTTGAACAGTGTAATTTGTCTAATATATTTCTTTGTATTTAAAAGAAAGAAAAGTTGTAAAGTTTTGTAGGAAAATGCAAAATTTTCATAAAATTGTAAACTGGAAAATTACAATTTAATGTAGGTATAATGGATGCGTGATGTGCTATGAGTTTCTTGATTTTTCACATTTGAACAGATAGAAGATTATTTAGAGATATGAATTATAACGGATTATAAAATCCATTTAAATTATATAAAATGTGTTGCGCATTGCGAGCACGAATTAAGGTAAAAGCATTTTATTTCGATTTAAAGATTAAATAAATGTTTTAGCAGATATACAAGAGTTATTGATCTGAATTTATAATTTATGCAAGATTTTAGATATTCATTTAATCACTTTAATTTAAAATCTGTTACCTCACGATGACATCACAATATGAATTGGAACAAAACGTGAAAGAAAGAAATTAAATTCTCTTTAAATTCACGAGATCTCCATCGGGAGAGCAGCAACTCGTACTGCACTCGTAACATAATTGCAATTTAGAAACTAATTATTACTCTTACAACGTAACAGAACGATGCAAATGAAAACACAGTCGTTATGAATTGAAAATACCTTTCTATCTCGCTTTATTCGAATCCATAGCGAAATTAAAGGTGCTCGTTATTGCTTATCGCTAAAACGCGAATATGCATGAGCCACGTACGTTGTGTACACGAAACCGAAAGAACGCGATGTTATAAATGCTCCAGTATAGCAATTACCCTAGATCTAGCGTATACACTAACTGATTAAACGTTAATATCATTGGACACTTTGCACGAAATCGGGATTGTTTGTTATTCGTGTAAAAACACCAACGGATCGGTATCCGTTATGGATATTTCCTGGTTAAACAGATCGCAGGTTTCATCCATTTGAAATATTCGCTCTATTACACCTTTCCCTAGTTAAGCCTTTGTGATTGGAATTTCTTTTCCTTACAAGAAAAAGAAAAAAAAAAAGAAAACGAAAATTAGGTCCAATTGTCTGTCACAATTTTTCTAATATTTTCTTACAAGAAAAAGAAAAAAAAAAAAGAAAACGAAAATTAAGTCCATATTGTCTGTCACAATTTTTCTAATATTTTCTTTTCACCTTTTCCCCCACTCTAAATAAATAGGGGCAATTATTATAAATAGATCGCTTGTTGGCACAAAAATGGCATATTATGGTAAAATATTACGACACGGTAATAATAAGTATTAAAAAGTTAAAACGTATAGCTTTAAAAACGGTTATGCCAAGTTCTAAAGACACTTAGTATACATGAAGGTAAATAAAAATACTGAATAACAACATACTTAACTAAGAATAATGCTTAATAAAAATACTGAATATAAAAATTGTTTGTCCCAAAGTAACAAGAGATTCCATTTAGTCGGACAACACAAAACTTCGTTCTACAATAGATGTTCGAAATATCTACCGTTCATTTTTAGAAACAGTTGAACCCATCTCCTTAGACCTAATCTCTAAAGGTAGGCTACATAGATTATCTCATAGCATTCTTTCATCTTTAGACAACCTTTCTGTTTATCGTTCTGACACCGATAGATACATCGTATGATTGATACGATGAATTCCTCTTCCTTTGTGGAGATCCATAAATAATCATAGATAGACTACAATGCCTTATACCTTGAAGATAAATGGTCTTTGTACGCATATTTCATCAAACATATGCATGTATTTTTTTATTTCAATTGATCAAGTAAAAAAAAGAAAAAAAAACGAATTAATTTGTCACATGGATTATTATGGATATTTTAAACGTAATAATTCTCAGAGCCTGTTTGCTTTACAATACACTGTTACGTTTTTATCAGAAACAGATTTTGCATTTACTAGAATTAACCCTCATAATCCCATAGGCCGATTTGATTCATATGCTTTCTGGCCAATATGTAATTATTTCGTACTAATTTTTAAATTAAGATACATTACAGATAGTCAATGTGAAGTGAATTATACGATTGGTCTATCGAGCTAGCTATTATGAGTGTTCTATCAAAATATCTCGAAAATATATAGTTTTTTAAACTATTGTTTAGTACAAATTTCAGTAAATTTATGGTAACGGTATATGATTTTATCAAAATGTACAAATTAATAGGCAATTAATGATTAGTAGCAAATACTGTTAATAAACAGCACTTTCTTCTTTGGTTGTAGACTATAAATTCTAAATTTAATTGTCAAAATCGAAATTGTTAAAGTCAAATCAAAAGAGCTAACAAAAATTAATCACATTTTATAAATTTTTAATTCCGCACTGAAGCAGTTTCCGACCATCAAATGAGCCAACAGGTTCGTAAGTATGATATATATATCTCTGAAAGTTTAGCAACAGTTTATTTCGCCTAACCCAATCCAGACACAGGAATCGTGTAACTTCCAAGTCAAACGAAATTATCGAGAGTTAAAAAACTTAGGGAACCAAGGAAAAGAAACAAAAAAAAAAAAAGAAAAAAAGAAAAGACTAGCCCCAAATCGAGAGCCGCGAAATCGGTAAAACCAAGATGAGAACGGTTCTCGCTTTAAGCAGACGCTGGCTCGTCTTAATGAATAGTCCTCTTAGCCTCGTTGAACGACGACGTAGTCGTCGAGAATAAATTACAGGTTCTCAGCCAGGGAAGTGGACCCTTTAGCGCGCGCCCCTACTTTAATTTATGCATTTCTTGACCCGCACTGATGGACTCGGATTCCTACCTGTTGGTCCCTGGTCTATCACCTGTTCCTAAGGGATTTTCCTTCTTCGATTTGACAGCTGGAGAATAGAATGCACTCTCTGACCATCGAATTAAACTCGATTCAGTTAAGTTGAAGCTTTTAACATTTTTCATCTTTTTTCGTGAAATTGGGAGACGAGAGAGAATTCTAATAACGAAAATGATTAATTACTAATGTTGTCTTAATTACGACACATATCCTTTCAACATGGGCAGTTCTTATTTCTAATGAATAAAAATAACGAAGGGAGAGAGTTTTCAGAGAAAAGGAAAATTTCTGCATGTGGTCTCTCTTCGATGGTCACGAACCCTTGGACGAAGAAAAAAGAAGAAGAAGGCGGGGAAGAAGAAAAAGGGAGTGGAAACAATAAATACCAGGCACATTTACATTTTCGAGAGACAGCTGCTCGATTCGAAATGGGCCCCGATAACTCGTTACAAGGTTCGAATAAGAGGTTCGACAGCGAACACCCTCGGATTTAACGCCGTTTAACGAACCAAACGGCTATTAATTTACCGGTCCTACCGAGTGGTCATGGGAGAAGGGCAATATTTTTGAGGGAACGGAAGGAGGCTGGAATTTCTACGCCGGAGGACAGATGTTTCCCGAGCGATTTATACCTTACACAGGCCCATCCTATATCGATATAATCGAAAAGGCGCGCACGATTGCGGCAATCGCCCTCGGCGATTTTCGTAATGAACCCTCTCTAGCCCAGATCGAATATTATAACGCGTACAGAGCGAAGAGGTATTACGAGGAGGTCGAACGACCCATCCCATCACGATGGCCGTGTCATGAAATTTTCATAAAACGATCAACAGGCGCGCTGAGGGAGAACGAGGAGGTCCGTCGAAAACGTTATTCAGCTCCGTCGTCCAAGTCATCCGTGCTCCCGTTCGAAGATGCTTCCCAGTGGTTGCCAGAAAATTATGCAAATCACGAGACTCGACATCAGCCCTGCGTGGAACTCGAGCGAAATTGGTATCCTGATAGAGCCAGGGGATGCGAATGGTCTCGAAAGAAAAGGACTGGATGCGCAATGTTCGCGACTCATTCTCTCTAACACGCGCTTGTATCTATATGTATATAGGATGTCTTTTAACTGGTGATACAAATGGAAGAGGTAATTTAAAAAATAAGCAGAAAACGTAGAAGACATCTTTTTTTGCACGTGATTTTGTTTTAGAGAAAATTAAGTTTGAATATTTGTCTGAGTATTAGGGGATTCCTTAGTAGATTAGTATTTTTATTTACGTTTGTGTTTATTGTATTAAATAAAAGAGAACACGTGATATTATATATTTTATAAGCCTATTATTCATCCCTCTTTTGTCTACAGAACACCCCGTATATACGTAGACTCAGATAAAAAACCAAGCAGATAGCTACCTGTATTCGGTTCGTATTTCGAGAAGGGATGCCGCCGCTTGATCGGTCATCGAGCATCTCGAAACGATTTTACCGCAGTATCGTAAACTCCTGGTTGGACTTCGCGTCCATTCTCTGTGAAATATTGCTTTACGCGGAGATCGAGACGATGCCAGAGGAAGGAAAACGTCGCGTAAAACCGAGGAGAGAGTGGTGTTGGAGGTAGCAAAGAAGAACACCGAAAAAGAACAGGGGAAATAGGCGAGAGCATTAGAAGAATGACCGAAGAAAGCAAAGGCGGAGAAGCGTGGTGTCCCACGAGGGGGTGGAAAACGAGTAGGAAAAAGCCCCGTGCAATTGCAATCCGGACAAATATCCGGAGCCGAGACGAACGGTAGACGAACAAAGAGAAGAGAGAGGAGGATCCTGCACGGCCAGAGAAATTGTTCGGGTTACTGCGAAACGAAACGAAACGAAACGAAACGAAACGCTTTTCTCGCTCTTTTCTCTCTTTCTCTCTGCTTCCGTGTATATATATGCGGCAGTCGATAAACCGCGCCTGCGTAGCTCAAACACAGAGGAGCTCACCCCCCGTGAGCATGTCTACGAGCTCTCTGTACGATGTATAGCATGGGGTGCTCCCTGTGCACATGCATACTTCCTCTGTTCAGCGTTCCCGCGTAGGGGTGTGGATTAAAGATATTAAAGATACCCGTAGAGAATCCGCGCGAGTTCCCGGTTCGTTCATCCTCTCTCGAGCCGGCTGCATGCTCGTACTACGACCACCACCTCCGTCGTCCAGCAGTCACACCCTTTGCTTTTCATACTGTGCGCGATATCATTTTTATTGTCGACGCGCGAGTGCCTCTTTCAGTGGTCGCCTCTATCCTTCTCCTCGTTTGCCCCCCTGTTTTCCCTTTTATTGTATTTCCCTCCTTTGTCCTTTTTTCCCCATTTCTAATGAATATTAATCACGACCCCCATTCCACGAAAGAATCGTTGCTCTTTTATTCTTCTTCTCTTTTTTTCCATCGAACAACAAATATTTACGACATCCTGCAGCCTTGAGAGATCGAAAATGCCGCCGCACAGACAGAGTGCTAAGTTGGTTTGCATGGTAACGCGATCGCGACGCGTCTTTCCGGTGTAATCCGCTCCGCGTGTCGTCGTACGCGCGTTTCAAGACGCAATCGATAGTCTCGCGGCCGGCTTCCCGCTGAAAAAATCACCTTTTTCCACCCGTTCCGTGATTTTCAACTCTTTATCAGCCAGCGTGCGCTAGCTTGCTAACGCTGCAACTATATTGTTGAATTATTTAGCAGCGTTTCGATCGCAACAGGCCACGAAGCCTGAACGAAAAGCGGTACTAATACAACCGCGATATAATTGGTACGGTACGCACCCCATTGCGAGACACGGCTAATTAACATTGCATTAATCGCCGATGACAACGTTAGTTGTGCATTCATACTTCTTTATTTGCTCTTCTGGACAACATGTATACTGTATACACTATATTATGGGTCTCAATTGATCGTGTAAATTAGGGAAATTTTATAGCGTGAATTTGTCCATTTCTTAACTATACGTAACTAGCAATAGACAATCCATAGGAGGTTATTCTGTATGCAAAAATAAATCAGAGATGCAGAACAAAATTTATTCGTTCAAACTTGTTCCCGAGAAAATTAATTTTTAAACAAATTTTTAGTACGTGTAAACATATTCAAACTCTATTTTCTTCATAACAAGACCTTAAACGAAACAATTTTACTTTTAACTTGTTTTTTGCATATAGGACAACATTCTTCAATTATAGAAATTTACCTACACGTGGAATTATTTTCATCTCACTTTCATCTATAGAATCCGTCTGATTTCACCTGTACCACGAATTTAGATTCACGATGTATGCAATCCGAGTGGTCTAGAAGTCACGGATTTATCGTGTTTCATCGTCCAGCCATTTTTTCCATGTATCGCCCGAACGTTTCGAGGGAGGAGTTTTTAACGGCCCCTAATTTTACGCCGTATGATTTACTTTACGACCCGAATGTTAATTCCCTGGGTGATTTTCTCTCGTTTCCTTTTTCCCCTTTCTTCGTTTTTATTCTACGCTCGATAAGTCCAGTTTTTATCGGCGATGAAATATAGGAACGTTCACGCGTACGACGTTCCACGCTGTGATTTACAGCGGGGAACGGAAGCGTTTGTATGACGAAAAAATTACGATGAGGGAAGCTATGGGTGTTAGAGAGCCGGTTTAATTCGGTAAATGTTACAATGTCGTTACTTCGTGCTTCGATGTAAGCCGATGTATAAAAATGAAGCTATAACGTTTGAGTTATGTACAATTGGGTAGTGGTAAATCCTTTCGACGAACAGCTTTTCTGCCCGGTTCTTTCTGCGAATTAATATGACGTGTTGTTTTCCTGATATATTACCGTAATAAATTTTTCCTGAAATTTCTTCTTTAATAGATTAGCTGTCATGTGAAAAGTTAAGATTCATTTCCATGTAAATTTCATGTTTCATTTCACGTTTCATGTACATTTCAGAATGAGATTGTAAGTGTAAAAAAGCGTAATAAATTGATTATCACTTTAAGGATGCAAATATAATTTCTCTTTGGTATTCAAGTTGGATAAATTTCATTTCTTTATTTAATTCGTTAAAACTGAATAACATTATCAAAGTCATAACAAATTAAATACCAAACAAATATTCCTGCTCTTATTCAACTCAGTAATTTCGGATAAAAATATGAGAAGTTACAACTAAATTAAAAAGTAGTTAGCTAACTACAATTTCTTTCATTAGAATAAAATTCATATCATACCAATCATAAATATAAAAATCATGACTCTGAACCTTCTTCTATTCATATTATTACTAAGTACGTCCAAGTGGACAGTCTTAAACATCTAATAAGACAAGTTCCATGACTGAAGCAGCAGAAAATCTTGATGTGCCTTCGTCTTAAAAGTGTAACTACAAACTTTCTCCCTCTGTTGCCATCCTCACCGCACTTTGTTTCCTGTCTTCCCGAGAACTTCCTGTCTCTCGCCTTCAGAACCTTCCATTCTTCTTTTCTTTTCCCTTTCTTTTTTTGCTACCTATTTTCATACAGGGAATACCCTCCATCTGTCAGTCAGGATGCAGTGGATCCAATTACAGGTGTATTTTGTGGGCTGTTCGATTAGTTTGTTGCGGTTACGGGAAACCGGAGATTAAACGCGTTGCTTCTTTCCCTTTTAATGCTGTCGCGCAAACGACACATCGTAGACAGATAGTCGATGGATATCGTCGATTATTATCAAATAATTACTATCTTTCATTGTTGTCCCGCTTTTAAACGTTAATGCCCCATTGTTGCGTTTGACGTTTCGCAATACGAGCGAAACAAGCAACTTCTATTTTCCGTTATCTGACAACGGTGGTGCGTCTTAGTTTTTTTGCGGCCCAAAGCCGGAATACCGGCGGGCTTTTTACCGCTTCGGTTTTTACTATCGCGTTAAATATGAATTTATGACTTTGCGAATACAATGTATGTTGCTTTTACGTATATAGTCGCTGGATTTTAATGGGATTTTTAACTGAATTGTACGTTTCAATGTTTTTTATGTAAATTGTTTACCGAAAATTTTTGTTGAGAACTCCCTAATTGTATTTAAATACGAAGAAATTCCCAGTGTCATAAAGTCACAAAGTACTAGTTTCGATAGTGCCAATTTTCTACGATATGCTGAAAAATAGCACTGCTATATTTATAAATAAATGCACGCATGCATAGTTTGCTTATTTACTTTGAACAATTGATACTCGTATAATCAGCATTTCGTTTATCGACCTTCCAACGATCAACCAATTCTACTACGCCCTGAAACGATACTTCAATCCCACCATTTCTCCATTACTAATGTACAAACATTCAACATGACGAATTTTATCAGCTATATACCTTTAAAGATTCACGTACTGGCTGAACAATCGTCTACAATGCACAATACACCATCTTGAAGCCCCAAGAAAACAAGAGAAGAAAGCACCCTTCTCTCCAAAAAAGATCGTATTAGAGCGAACGATTAATTTACAAAACCGCAAGACGTACGTTGCTCGCGGCTATTTTATTGGCTATCAGGGCGTGTGTTCCCATGAGATTCTTTCCGATTCCTTTGTTCGATTCCACAATGTTGTTGGTCGTGTGGTAAGTAATCGCATTGTTCCACGGGGGTAGAATACGCGGAGACTCGTTTGTTGTGGGCCCCCGAGTCAATTAATGGCGCAATTGCCGTAGACAAAAGAAATCTTTCTCAAGTGGATTTCCTGAGCCGTGACCTACCACCTAGAGGGCTGTAAACAAAGCCAGTCGGCAAACAAAGTTGGTAACAAAGGCAAACACGATATCCGCCCTTCAAAGTGTCGTGCATAAAGTTGAAGTGCAAGGTACAAGTTCACCAACGGGAGAACCTATCCTCGTCCGCCTCTGCCGTTCCCCTGAAACTTAAATCGTAGGACACCAGCCGCGAAAAGTGACTGCGAACTGCCGTAACAGTTAAAACGTATGTGTACGTTCTCTATATACGGCAAGTTCGCCGATAAATCTTCCCTTATCGAGCTTCTCACGTGTATTTACGTGTGCCTGTGTGCACGCGTGAATGAACGAGCTACGTGTGCGTACATGTGTATGTGTGTGTGTGTGTATGCGCGCGTACGTGTGTATGTACATGTGTAACATGGACGTAAAGACAAGTGAAAACAGCGAAATCTGTTACGGAACGAGATCTCACCCACAACACCGACGTGGAAATAATTTCAATTATGAAGTCGTTCGTTCTATCCCTGTTGATAAAGACTTCCTTCTATATAGGAGACTGCTAGCTATTTGAAGACATTCCATGAACAACAGGTAGCGCCGCGATTCTCAGATATCGTGCGGTATTTTAGATGCTAAGAAATCGTTTTCTCTTTTTACGTGTCTATATATGTCCATTTGCTTCAAAATATTACACAAAGAAGCAAGCTTACCGAAGCATGGTTTGATGAAACGAACACAAACTTCTCCTCTAATCATTAATTCATCGTTAATTTGTATGCTTTAACAAAATTCACGTTACGAGCGTCGATTTGTAGCTTGCTCCGAAGAATTCGGTGCCCGTACGCACGAACGAAAATACTCACGTCCATGAAAAACGGAAACGAATCGCGTGGCGTGCATTGAAAGGCATTAAGAGCGATTGAACGGGTGTCTCGGGGACGGAAACGACGATTTCGGCATCCTTGATCGCGTACTCTACATTTCTAATGTTCCCGGAGATCGGATGTTGAAGTCAGAGAAAGATGAACTTTAAAGAAGCGTCGAGACAGCTGCAGCCACCTCGAAGAAACGATTCGACGCGGGGATAAAGCGGTTATGTCCCTATCCATCCTCTATTTCTTCGTGTCCTCTATTCGCACTCTCTCTCTCTTTCCAAGTTCCCCGCTCTCATTTCTGTCTCGCGCTTTTTCTCTCCGTTCGAATGGAGGGAGAGATGTGTATCTCTGAAAATAGGATTGGTGCGGCACGCATTGTGCCGAGGACACTGTCTCTCCACCTCCGTTTCACCTACCCTCCCCTATCCTTGTATTTATAGCCCTCCGGCTTTTCCACCGTGCTTCGCGCCCTACGACCGCTTAATTCGACCGCTCGCGAGAATACAATCTCCTCTCCGGTCGAGAGGCGAGGCGGCGTCAATAGCCACAAGCAAATGCCTTCCAACGAGGATGCATCAAGGGACACCAGGTGGACTTCCTTGCTACTTACGTCCCTTACCGCCGCCGCCGGTATTTCTTTTTTCCACGCCCCTCTTGTTCTTCGATCAAGTCGACAAAGGAACGAATAATTGAGTTTACGAACGGACACGTGCAAAAAAGATGCAATCAGATTTTCTCTGAAGACCGGTCCTTTTTATTGCTATTCTGCTTTTTTATTGCGTATCGCCTGAGGATACAGACGAGTTAGAAAATTACGTATCATTGTTACTTGTCAAAAGTTGCCCGTATTTCAGTATATAAGTCCCTTGAACTAGTTTTTTATGAGAACAGTATAAGTTCAATCAATGTTATTTTTCGCACTTGGAATTTTTTATAAAAGTCGTCGAACGTACTAGAAAAGAGTATCATAGATGGCAAATTCTATGACACTTTAAATACCCTTGGCGCCCTATACCGTTATATTTACCAATAAATCTTGAACAATCAACTACAAATTTCCGATACCTTGCCAACAAATCTTCCTGATCCTGTATCAAACACCATTGAAATCCTATTCTCTTTTTTCGTTTTCATTCTCGTAATACTCGACAACGGCTAAATACATCCATCAAAACCTCCTTCATTTCCAACAGCGCAAACAAAGAAGATTTATATCTTGAATAAAAAACAGGTAATAGCATTCAGCTTGCGACCTTTTCGACAAGCTAAAATTCTTTCAACAAAGCATTATCCGATTTCTAATCGATTCACAAAATGGAAGAAAATTTCCGCCCCCTAAAGCGAAATATACCAAAATACTTGTAAATACTGTATGGTAGATACATAAAATATTTTTTTCACAAATGTCGAAAAATGTATACGAGTCTACAAGCAGTGTTCGTAAGAAAATCATAGAGTGGTCATTAAATGTTGACAATCGTCTCACTGTTTCCGAACAACGTTGAATACACAGCGTAAGAAGAAGCCACGATACATCTATTCCGTCCTACGTTTATAACTACAGTGAAAACGCTTCTTTCTTTCATCCCTCTCTGCCGGATGCAACACGGCGCTGCCGCTCGGTTGGAAGCTGCGAAAATTCCTACGCGGACATAAACTGTCTCGGTGCACTTTCATCTCTCTCCCTTCGGGCCTTTTTGCCCGGCGCATTTGTGGCCCATTTTCACAGGCCACGGTTTTTAAATGCGATCGCTCTCAGGAATACCTTTTCTCCAACCAGGAGGAAACTAATCAGAGTGCAGAGCGTGCACGAGGCGAATGCGTTCATCCATGAGCGAAGAACACACAGAGGCCAGGTGTTAGAGTTGTGTGATTTACCACGAGTGAGTTGGAAGTCGATCGACCATTCCGGGTTCGAAAAAGTAGCCAGGGCCGATATCCCTTGCGGTTATTAAAATTTCTCGGGGGGCTCCTACCCTCACTGTTTCGCAATTTTTATTTCATTCCTCCATTCCCCATATTTTCATCGTATTTTACCTCTAACGATAAAAACATCAACGACGAAACAAGCGCGAGATTCCAGATAATCATACCTTGAATCCGTTTCTTTAGTCTTACTGCGAGACTAGAGAGCTCGTTCTGGACTCTTCCAATTCTCGGAGATCGATTCGAAAGCAATCGTATCGGATGCTGCATTCAAACCTCCGCTTTAATTGTGTGAAATCTGCTGGCTTTGTTTGCAACGAGAGCTTACTGTTTTTAATTGGACAGAATGGATTCCCGGTAGATTTGCAGATTGGAAGAATTATTTGATTTCATAAGTTTACGATCGAATATTTTTTACATGTTTAGTGTTAGTACATTTTTTGTAAATCTCGTTTGATCAGTACGATCCATAACTTTCGTATATTTTTCATTAATTTTAAGGTGACTAAGCTTTGCGGTTTACATTGTGTATAGCAAAGTTGTTTCTCAATTTAAAAAAGCGATTATTTACCATAGCTTATTCTTCTACGATAATAAATTAAAAGATAAAATTCAAAATATCTCTTACAATTTGTTGGGGGTGTTCTTAAATAAATGCATCAGTTTTATCCTTATGTTTGTAGTATAAAGAAAATTCATCGAGCGTCAGATATAAAGATATAGAATATAAAATTATCGATGATATAAAAAACGATTTTAAAGGAAAGTTAAAGCGCTTCGCGAGAGCTGTTCTCAATAAATGCATTTTTATGTATTTCATTTCTGTTTTTTTATTTTTTCAAGTATCAAATTCATATTTTTCCTTTTAATTGTTCGACAGTCGTTATTGCAATGGACGATGAATTTAATGCGATTCCATGGATAAAAATCGAGCAATATCAAACCCAGAAATCCCAACAAAATCTCCTTAAAATGATTACACTGTTGAACTAATAAAACGAATTGCAAAAGTGAATCACTTGATACCTTGCCAATTATCAAACGTAGGAAATATAAAAAATAATACAAATATACAGAGAAATTAATTCGCGATATCATCGAACCCGACAAAATTTTATTCTGCCTTGTGGATTTATTTTTTTTGCGTAGAAAAAAATGTGTCTAGTCGTATAGTGGTGACCGTGTATTAAAAATCAAATATTTACGTATCCACAAATCGTTTCATTTCCCGTAAAAATCTTAGAAAAATATACGTAAGATAGAAGCCTTTAAAAATACTATAACAAAATGTTTTAGTTTTATGTAGCATTTCGATTATAATCTTTTTACATATTAACGTACTTAGAATATACCTTCATTTAGTATTACTATCGCTAAATGAGATTTAATTGAACGTACTATTATTCCAATACCGTATTGTTATTGACAACATAGTATTCGATATTTAATTTAACAACAGTACTAAACCAGCACGTCCAATTAAACACGAAATCATTTCTAAACCATTATTTAATTAAACATTACGTCTCGTTGTTTCCAAGTAAAGAACGAGGCCCAAGTAGACGGTGAGCAAGAAAGGCAAACAATAGGACGAGCATGTTCGACGATGAAGATCGGTGGCCGGAAGGGGAGAACCTTCCCGTCGCGATATTAAACGCAATTCCGCGAGACCAAGGCAATTTGCTTCGCATAGAGTACACATCGGGCATTATTAATCAGACATTCAAACCAGAAGTGGCACGGGTGCAAGTGTTTGTCGATGAGGAGCAAGTGGACGCACGCATGATTTATGAACTTCGCTGAGACTACTTGGAGGAGTATCGTCTCAGGGAGTCACAGCACCAAAGTCCTCTAACTTCACCGATTTTCCCGTTAACCACCATGTAACACGGGCAACAATTTAATTCCACGGAGGGATTAATGAAAAAGGGGAAGAGACAACGCGAAGGACGGAAGAAAGGGAAGGTCGAAAACGCGCATTCCGTTGCGTATTTAATACCTGGCAGCGCGATATAAGCCGATGTTAATAATCGCCAAGAATATTTTCGGTCGGCTTTTCCATGGAAAAATAGTAATATCCAGAGAACGGGGTAAGGGTGCATTTCATTAACGGGTTCCACCCCTGTGAAAGAGAGTTATCAGGATTAGAAGTATATCTCCATTCCCCTGTACGGTCGACCATCCCCTCTTCCACTCTCTCGATATCGGAGCTCTCTCGCACAATAATTTACTGACTAGTAAATTTAGTGAATCGACAAGTATCAGGTTTTCGATTATAGACATATGCTGCATAAATAATTTTTATAATTTTTCACTCACTTTCGTTACGATCTCTTCAATTATCTTGCTAAAATTAACTATTGCAGAACTTTATTTGTAGTTACCGTTATGTAATGGTATTTATTAGTATTTGTAACTTGCAGAATTTCGCTAACAATATCAGTTCGATCTATGCGCAAAACGGGTCAGGAAATTATAATAATTATGAAGTTCGAGCTTATATGTTTTCTCGCGATAGAAGCGATGTAATATATTTAACAGTCCACGGAATCGGTGACTGGCTGGCTCGATTCACCCGTTGCCTGCAGTTATATTCACGTTTAACGATAAACCATTGAACCGTGTCGGCTTTTGTGACCACGGATTTTTGCGAAATCATATTAACCTTTGCCTGGTAATAATATTCGTTCCCGCGCCTGTTTGATCGTTCATCGAAAATTGCCGCCGGTTAAGGAGATCTTAATCGCGTCGTCGATGCAGCGAGGGTTTGTTGCTCGAATAAAATATCGACGCCCTGCACCGGCAGGTGTTGCTGAATCGAATTTTGCCGTTGGTTATCATGTAGGGGATGAAACGTCCTATTTGTGGACACTATCATATGAGAATTAATTTTATAAATCATTCTACCATCGTATAATGTATATTACATGATTATTAATCTTTTAATAAGTTAATGGCTCTGAAAGGTCGTTATGAGGGGATAGAGCTATGTATGTAGCCGATACATTAAAATACGCTCGGTAAACGAGATAAAGTATAATTAATCTCTTATAACAATTAATTCAAATCTTCAATGGAAAGAATGAATAACTTATTATGTGATAATACGTTGTTAACTCTTTTACTACGGTACTATTCGATGCAAGTTGAAATTATTTTTGTTAACATAATAAAAATATATTCGTATAATTAATTATAGTATAATGGATGTAAATGTAAATAAAGATGATTCTATATTAAAGAAAATGTATATATACGCTTTTGACAAATGATTTTCCTTTGAGGCAAATAAATACTAACTGTTCTTTAGTAAATAGTTGTTGATGATTACCTTTGAGGCTGTATAAATACGCCCTTTGTAACGAGAGGAATAACATGTTTCTAACATGTACAAAAATTTCGTAGTTCGATTTTCTATAAATTAGTCTTTAGCTTTGAACTATTCTTTGGCAAACGATTGCTTTGAGGTCTTTTGGAACCATATAAATACACTCTTAGTAACAAAAGAAGCCAACGAAATAGAACTACAATTACATTTAACTAAACAGAACACGTACAAATTTATTTTATATGATTACGTGAGAAAAGAAAAACAATCGTTTCATTTGGCGTACAGCTGACTCGCCGCCAGAGGCGGATACGTCCGTGACTCATTGTCAGCGTGAAAGAAAAGGGTGGTTAGATATACTTACACCGACAGACGTGGAGTTTCAGTACGTCTCTCCAGAGTTGTGCACATCGACCTGCGGTCCACCGTCGATTTTGCACACACGTCCTCGGGACTTCGATTCCGAGTTGTACGAGCCGAGTCGAACGGTCGAACGAGCGTTGATCAACTGGCACACGCACCTTTCATCCGGAACGCACCGTTCGTACGGTATCCCGAAACGAAGCCAACCAGATTTCCTCGAATCACTGGCCAGCCACGTGACTAACCATGGGGAACAGTTGGAATTTGCGCGAGACACGAGCCTCGCTCGCTCGTGTAGTACATCGGTCCACGAACAGCAATCTAGCGTGTACCGGAATGGCTTCGAAAAAGAATCGAAACAGTAGTTCGTGCCACGAACTTCGTGTCAGAGACAGACAGACAGTCGGTCAAACGGAAAAAGTTAAACACGTACTTTACCGCGGTGAGAGGAACTAACAACAAAAGACGCGAGAGAAGAGAGTGGATGGCTAGAGTAGGATGGTACAGACGGAAAACAAAGACAGAGTGGATAGAAAGATAGGAAGACAGAGACAGAGAGAGAAAGAGAAGGAAAAAGAGAGGACGAAAGACCGCGGTTTCTCCCTGAGATTTCGAGCTGCACTGCAAACGGGAACAGTCAGTCCTTACTGAATCGGAGTTTGCCTACGTACTCGCGGCTGAAAGACTTTGGGATCTGCGCAGTTGCTCTCTCACCACCACCATTTCCACCACCACTACCATACCACACCACCACCATCACCACCACCACCACCGTCGTCGCCAGTACCACCATACCGTTAACCCCAAACCTCCATGGCTCCTCTCTCGACTCCAGCCAACCCTAACCTCCAGCCTAGGCAGCGCCCTAACTTCGACTGACGAAAGCTCCAAGCGACGTGTGAACACGAAATTATTCTTACTCGGCGAAAATTACTTCCAACAAAGTTACCGGTCCATGGATTACATCTATGTAGATGCACCGGGATGCGGCATGTATGTTGCCGTTGCAGCGTGCTTAAGCGTGCTACGTGCTACGCGAGATGAATGCGGTAATTACAATTCAAAATCGACCGCTGCGTCGCGGGAAATCGATGCAATCGGTCCTGCCTGAAGAACGATGCACGTCGCGGCTTGAATTACAGCCACAGCCGCCTTACGATCATTCCATTGAAGAGTTTCAACGTCGCTTGATGATACTCACATACGAGTAATTTCATTTTATCGCAACAATGCCGTTACGCCGCTGATGGCACAAAAGCAACCACTTGCGTGGAATTAACTGAATACTCGTGGCTACGGCTGCTCGCGTGCCATGTTAAGAATGTTTCCGAGCACACTACTGAGAATACTTTATCTCTTCACACATTCGTAACGTGTACACCGGGAATATTATGACCCGAGGCGGTTTCTCGCTTCCGTTGGAGGAACAATACCTCTAATAACCGGTGGTTAAGCGAAATCTTTGGTTTCTTATCGAAAACCATGATAATCTCGAAAACAATTTTCATGATTGTTTCTTTGTAATCTAGTGATGTTTGTATAATTCTTGAGAAATTGATTACTAATTATTGTTATTGCAATAAGCAAGAAGGCAAGAAAATTATATACACTATTTGCTTAACATAACCTACAATAATTAAAATTGGAAGAGGAGAAAGGAAGCATCGTATTCTGCCAATAAGTTGTACGATTAAAAATCTGGACGACTAGAAAGAATCTTGTCCGAAGTGATGCTTCCTAAAGTTCGTTGCTCCGTACATGTTGTCTCCGCACAGTCCGCGGAACGTTGGCTGTTTGCCAAAGTCATTCTCACATAATTTCAGGGGAATATAAGCGCCAAAAAATATACGGAATTCACGATTATAATTCCGGCATAAATCTATAAGCAGAAGAATAATCGCCATTCTGGTTCTTGCAGTAGTAAAACGTTAACGTGACTCGGTTTAATTAAATTTGATACATTCATGCGATACCGGCTATCGTTTTAATTCACCGAGATCACCGAGGCGTGTGCACGTCGAAAGGTTACCTCCTACTCATTTACTCTTGTTTTGCTGCAGATCGTATGATATGAAATCATACTTTTGCTAATTATCCTCCGTGATAGCAAAGAATACATGTGTTGTGAAAAAAGAGATAAATGATAGTTTATTCTTCTACCATAACGCTTATATCTAATGCTAAACTGGTAAATGTCCACTTTTCCTCTGTGATTAAAATAATTAAAAAGAAGTTATTCTTTTCTGCCGATGAAAAAATGATTTGAATACATCTGATCGAGATAGTCAGCGCCACCTGGTGTTCCGACATATCAAATGAATATGTATTTTCATTGCGTCGATAATGTTACCGTATGTCTCTTTTTCATGATTACATATGTACATATTATATATTATGTACGTATTTTCTCTTTAAGTTACAACTAACTTATATGTATTTGAGACCAGCAAATCTCAAATTCATCAATAATGAATCAAAAATATTAAAAATAATATTAATTACAGTAGATTTTTCAATTATATAAGTAAGAGGAGAAATAACAGAATACGATGCACAGTTCGGAAATGTGTTATATTGTCAAATTATTGCGTACATAATATTAAAAATGACAAAATAAAGAAAGGAAACGTCAAAGATATAGAATAAATATCGCTCTCCGCAAAGATATTTATGCTAATTTTTAATTATTGAGTACATATAAATGAAAGCAGAAGTCAATGTAATGACCTTAAAGCTTTGATAATTATATTAGTGTATTATGAATAAACATGATAATATCAAGTGAAATATACGTAAAGATCTGTTTTTAAACGCGTATGACAGGCTATATACTATGAAGAGTCAAATAGTACGAGATAAAATTATTGACCAAATATATATATATATATATATATATATATGTATATATATATATATATATATATATATATATATATGTATATATATTACTGCTTAAACATTTTTAATTCATTAATGTGAGTACATGAATACGTCAATAAGTAAGCTATATTTCTTGCATTCTCTCTTTTTTTAATAAAATAAATTGAATAAATTGAATAAAATAAATTGAAAAAAATAAAATAAAAGCTAAATAAAACAGCCATAAAAGATTTTAAATACGACGTTTTTAAATATTGTAACAATATGTTATATTTACTGAAACTTTTAATAACTTCCCAATAAAATTTATTACTTTAAATAAACATATATATATAAATAAAATTAATTATATAAAATACTAGCACAAACGATTGTAAAATATAAAATGTATACGAAGCACTTATTAGTTTTAGCAAAAAAGTTTAGACTTCGAACGCTGTACGTAACATTTCCAGTTGTTAATTACGAAAGAAAGAAACATGTTATGTGCCATTAAATATATGTTCGATGTTTTCGTAATCCTTTCGTTTGAAACTTGGAAAAATGAAGTCAACACCATGACGTGCTTGTTGTAAGGGCGAAATTAATCTTAGGCAATAATTCAAAGCCATGTTATCGAGAAACCTAATGTCAATTGCAAAGTTAATCAATGTTCTCTCTCTCATTTGCCGTAGAAATACGAGTGGGACTGGCAGGTCGTTGTTCCTAGTCAAGATCATGAGATCCCTATTCCCGACATTTCGCAATGCTGGCGTAATGCCTGACCTCCGCTTCCAATTCTACCGAATGCAATTCTTCAGAATTCGACGTGCTGCACTCATCACTCAATCACGCATTGACTACGTGAACAAACGCTTTCAGACGTACGAGTGACACGTACCACATCCAAGCCATATCGATTTCCCATTGTCCTCTACAGACATTCAATATATGCGCACCTTTGTTGTGTTACGACAATTGATGCAAAAATATTACACTAATGCAATTAGCATCATATATGTATTATCTTATTGACAAAGGAAATGTATATGTAATTATATTGATAAAATAACTTCTTAAGTTTATTTGCTATTAAAGAAAACAATTTCGGTCAATATTATTCGATATAGAAATAAAAACAGTATGATTTTATATAATACATACATATCATTATCACAGAAAATTTTCAAATATTTTTTAGTCGGTATTCGAATAAGACAATTGGTTGCCCCATCTCTCGGTTTGACCCTAACCTAAGTTGTGCACTGTACACCTTGAATATGTGTATATCTATATGGATGTATGTCTTGTATGTACAATTCGTATAAACATGCGAAAAAGAAACGTGATACTCATTGTTGTTCGGAAGTTGCGTATATGTTTATCTCGTTAAAAAAATACTTGGTAAGTGAATCTTACATGCGCAAACAAGACTCGTGGATTAAAAATATCATGTAGGCTATTTATCTAGCATAGTTATGAAATCTAAGACATTCATCTTCAATTTAAATATGTATTGCTAAGGACATCGAGAGTGATAGAGAACGCATGCGCGTGTGTGTCACCGGTGTCTACTTCAGTGTTAATCATTATCGTTCCAGCATTCAGTATTAAAATTGTTATTGTACAATTAAGTAGTATAAACTAACAGATATCGATAGAGAAGCAGAAATTATACACAAGGTACGAGTCTAATAAAAGTATATTTTTACCTTTACTAAAAAACATGTAGGTATTTAGCTTCATGTGACAAATATACACCAAATGTGAAATAAATACCAATCGATTCAATTATTATTCCACATTTATTATCGTATTTATGATACATTGAACACATCTAATCAGAACATGAGACATTGTTAATTATTTTACAGTACACAAAAAATTTATGTACACTGTAATTCATGTAGATAATGAATAATCAATAAACACGTGTCAAATGTGATTGCACAACAGAATATCATCATATCGTCATATCATGAAGATATTAAAAATTGCCTAATGATGAAACGTCCAGAAAGAAATTCACTAATGTTCGCGATAAATATATTATGTAAACGAGAAAGTACACGTCTTATATGCTAACCTCAAGATTATACAAATTGAATGAAACACGTTTTCGAAAAGGGTTAACTGAAACGCGCATGCGTTTCGTGTGTATACAATTTCGAGATTCATGTTGCGAATCCCTCTCATTTAACAAGAGATTATTAACCGTGATTCGAGGACATAATCACATAAAATAACGTCGAATCATAAAGCTAGTGAACGAATTAGATGTTCGAGAGTGTACGAGATATCAAATTTTCCTCAGCAGGTAAACTTTGCCTTCTCATGACTAAGGAGGTTAGAATACCTTACAACCCAAAAACGTAAGATTTCTGTTTATTATTTACCGGCTAAATAATTCAATTAGTATTCAACAAGAGAGGATGAAATACAGTGCCTATGTGTGTATGTGATCATATGTGAAGGAGAAAAGAGGGGAGAGAGAAACATAACACCCCGAAAAGACGCGCGTCGCGAAACTTATACGACGCAGAAAGAACGAGAGTGCGCGTCAGTACGTTTTACCCTGACCTCGGTCAGGCAGACATGGTTTAATTTAACCGGATCCCTGCAAACTCACAGTTCAATCTATCTTTGTCCAGTGGCACGTTCAAATCCTGACGACGTTCGCGATTTAACCTCACTCTTCCATGGGAAGGAAGGATACGCTACTTTCCCGGTATGTAAAGTGTGTTTTCAGTTTGTATATCGAATTCTAGATACGATCTCATCAGTATTTTCGAATCCGATTGACTCGTGCTCGACGAAACGTTCTCTAGTAAATCGTTAGAATCTCGCATCATGACCCGGATTGTACCAGGTTTTCACGATGAATATTCATTTGATACTGGTTTTTTTTTTTCATGAAAATGATAATCAATGTAAATATTCCTGCTTTCGTGCAATTGTAAGGAACGATTAATTAATTATTTGATTTGGTTCAACAACGATGGCATCGAAGTTAAGATGTACTAATAATACATTCTTTTTTCGTTTAATTCATGTTCATAAAGTTATAATTTTAGGAGTCTCGACTTATATCTCGTTTAGAATGATAGTAACGAAAAGTGTTTGCTTTTTATTTGCTATAGTGAAGTATGTAGCCTACGTGCGTTAGTTTCAGTTGATAATGACCGGAAGTTTACTCTCTTATCAAGAGCAGCACTACTTGTTTTTTTAGTTTAAATACTGCTATTACCTCTATTATTTCAGTAAGAACGTAAAAATAATTTATATTATAATTTTTATAAAAATAATACAAGTAAAAATAATAAAATTTATATTAAAAAACAAGTAGTGTGCTACTTTTATACATATATAAAATTTCCAAAAAGATGCATGTTTGGTATATAAATATATTAATATACTTTTGATGTATAAATATATATCAGTACCACGAAGTTAATATTTTATAATGTATGAAATTGAAAAACTACAACTTTTTATATCATTAAATATCTCAAACATTATTATTTGACAATTATTAAATATTATTCTACGAAATCAAATAGATAAAACACTGAAAAAATAATTCAAATTGCAAGCTGCAGGAAATAAAGCATATCATAGGTTGCATAATCGTCTGTCTCGTCAAAAGAGTTAAGAGAATACAAGCGCAAGGTTCGTAGCAATTTCAGTTTGAATATCATAGTGATGAGACATATCGTTGATACGTTACCGATTTAGATGGATAAGAAAGTTTTAGCGGAAAAAGCCGACTGCTGAAACTGGTTGATATACTGTTGAAGAATGAGAAAAACCGAATCACTCTGGCCAAAGAAAGCACTCGGATTTCCTTTGAATTCGGCTGGAAGTATTCCCTTCCACTCCAATATTTGACAATCTCGAGTGCGAAAGATAGAATAGATATATAAAGGAGATGGTATTTGCAAAAAGTATGAATTGAATTGAAGCTCTTGCCGGAAGACTCAATGCAAATGACTCGATCCCCTCACGCACAGTCTCTATCGTCGCGTCAGTGAGAGATGGACTCCTAGCTCGGATGGAATTTAAAAACGAAAGATCTATGGCGCCAAAGGCGAGGCAACAGCGAGAAACACAAGGAGGAATCGAAACGGGAAAATACACTTCCTCGTACACCCTCGACTCCCTTTGACTCTTTGGGGGATAGTAATGGTCTAGGCCGAAGGCAAACTATACGTAGAAAGCTGAAGGGGCAGTAGAGCGTGCAACGCGTAGCATTCTGGCGGAAAGCCTTCCTCTGGGCTTCGTTTGTGAAGTTGACTACTGGCCAGAAGCGTCGCCACCTTTCTTTGTACGTATGTAGCCGCTTCTCCGTAGCCAACATGAAAACTTACTCAAATGTTATTCATCGCCATAATCAAGATGATTGTGCTCGGAATTTAATACATACAAAATTACCTCTGTCAAGCGTATATGTTTGACCAGCGAACCGACAGTAATGAATAGAAACGTACGTTTGATGGTACTGTAAATGGGATGTCTTCCATAATAATATTTTCACTGTATTCCATCGAATCAACGGCTTATATTTTACATTTACGTATAAAAAATATTTTATCCTCAAAAATCTTGCTTTTTCTTTCGACGATAATCGTTACCGATAGAAGAATGGCACGGCAATTAAATTCCAGTCTCGTAACAGATAACTACAATTACCAACGAATTTAAACGATAATAATTGTCCAGCGAACAAGGACTTTTTCAATGGTATACTTTTGTATTGTTAAAAAAAGAGGGAACAGGTATCTGAAAACATCAGAAAAGACCAGTGAAGAGCGCTTTACGGGAACGATTAACGATTCTGGCTCAACGACCTGTAGCGCCGTGCATTGTTGCTCGGAATTACCGACCGCCAATTGCAAAGTCCGTTCCTAACTGACAATTGCTCCACTTGCTTTAAACCATTAGTACTCGCCAGTTATCTTGTTGGCAATACACTACAATGAACATCGTCGTCGTCATAGTTGGTTAGAGTAAATCTCATCGTCTCTCGGTGGCGATGATTTCTCTTCCTTTCTCCAACAATGTATTCATTCGTAATTTGTATATACATGTATATAATAGGTACGTGATAAGATAACAAAAACCATTATTCGTTAATTTCTTTATTCATTAAATGCATACCGGTATCATATAATATGTTTACAGCTGAATACTTAATGAAATAAGGAAATTGGTAATTTTAATAAGATTTCAGTATTATATGACTATGCTCGTGTTACATCACAGATACGCGCATGCTGGAGATACGGTTATATAGATATAGAGTAACTATTGAAGTAGGTTACCGAACTGTAAGTTATCGAACTTTATTCAAATTTAAACGCCGAACGTTTTGTTTGAAGACGACGAAATCTCGTATTTGCAGACAGGGGGAAGTTTCTTTTAAAATGTCGAGCAGGATGTTCCTGCTCGTGGTGAAGTTTCGCGAGAATGCCTGCGGAGATAAACTTACAAACTTTCGCAGTGACTTTGTATATTAAATATAAGGAATAAAAGAACCAACCGATCAGATTAGAATCCAAATCTGAATTCTAAATTCTTTTCTTGATATTACACGACAATTTCTCTGCGAATAAATATCAGCTATGTTTGAATTAATAATTACATTAACATTTAAAGAACACATTTTGTTCCTTTTGCATGTACAAAATAAATTGAGCGCTTGAGATCCTTATAATTAAATTTATGAAAATACTTATACAAACGATCTTTGCGGATACTTATGCAAATTCATATTTTTATGAATACGGATAAAAGAGTAGGTTTGTTCCAGACGGAGGTTTGTTCCATAACGAGCATTATACTCTGAATATTTTACATATTTTTATATGTTATTTGCATACTGTGCATTTTTACATCTTTAAATTTCCCATAAATGCATAAAAATCTGCATTTAAAACTACTTACAATTATTTTTATTTACAGATATCCCGTGTTTACCAAGATGTTGGGACTACTTTTATTAGTAGCCATTCTTGGTACATCGACGTTTGCCTATAATGGCGATCTGGTGGAACAAGAGTGTCCTGTAGACTGTCATTGTCATTATTTTCGCATCAACTGGGTGACCGACTGCTCCGAAAGCAATTTAACTAGCATACCGATTGACGAGCTCAGCCCGAACATTTACGTTCTAGATATGAACGGTAACAATATCGTACAGGTCGGTCCATTTCCACCTTCGATCAAGCTAAGGCGTCTTCAGATGGCACATAATCGATTGACCGAGCTCAAGTATGAATCCTTTGCTGGATTAATTTATCTACTGGAGGCGGACTTTTCATCAAACGCGATCTCTCATGTCGATCCCGAGGCATTTAGGTAAGAGCACTTTCGGATTTTTTTCTTCGGTTCATTTTCTGCGTATAACGTCTGCTACACGCGCGTACGTACATAAATAAGAATCGTCGCACCTGTTTGCTATATAAAGACGAAATTAGAGATAGTGATCTGTAGTAACAAAATATTTGTAACTTTTTATTCATAATGAGTAGGTAGTGATTTATATATAAAACGCAGGAATTTTCAATTTTTCAAATTGGCAGTTACTCAATTAAATCAATTTAAGAAAATTTGTGTAAAATATTTAAACTTAAAAATCAGGAAATTTTGAAACAGAAAATGTTAGTTAATTGACTTTTATTCAATTTTAGGTATAAATTACAGGACCTTATGATACAATTAAATTATTAAATTTTAATAATTTCCAGTTCTATTATTCTTGCTTATATTTTTTAATATTACCTAGGAATAATTTATTCTTGTAATATTTGATATTACTATACATATATAACGAAATCATGTGCATTGTCTTGCTGCTCTACATTTACATTGATTATTATACATATTTCCAAGGAAATATTGAAGTACTACTGATCAGTAAACCATAGAATTTATTTTAAATGAAAATTGGAAAATTGGTAAAATATGTCATCAAATATGTACTTTAAATTGATTTCGTAATCAATTAATCTACCTATTACAATACAGAGAAATAGATTTTCCTCGTTTTTATGTTATCGTATATTTATTGCAGCACTATAATAAATATGTGCCTGAATTGAATTTCTTAAATTCAAAATAATATGCCTGACCTTTTTTAGAAATTTTTATTCTTTAGAAAAATTTAGTTAATACAATAAAACAAACATATTACATACTGTAATAAATCTGATTTCATAAAATTGAGTATCTTTCACATAATTCGATTCTAATCGTTGCATGCTATTTTAACAATGCTGCGCTAGAAACAACTAGTATCACAAAATCTAGTATAGACATCATATGTGTTTAATTAAGTGATCGGTAACATAGGAGAAAAGTCATTTTCACTCAATAAACAGATATCGATCTAATGTTTCAATTAATTATTATTTCATTAGCTTCATCACATCTTTGTTTGAAGGTTTTCGAAGTAGCTTTTTCCTTCATGTTTAGCGCTATAATGAAGCTTTATTCTTAAACTAATTCGAATTTGCCGCTCAAAATCTGCTTCGTTTGAACGCTCTGGCTTTTTCAGAATTAACAAAAATCAGCTATTTTATGTACTTACAAGAACTAAGCTCATGTTATAGCCCTTCTAATTACGTTATAAATGAAAACTCAATATTTCTACAGGGACAGTCCTGGTCTAATTTCGCTGGAGCTTCAGAACAATCCTTTGGGCGAGGTAAAAGGTCCCTTCTTAAATTGTCGCACTCTGCTCTACCTCGATCTGAACTCATGTGGCATCCATGACTTGAATACGGAATTCTTCTACAATACTACGAACCTAAATAAACTCGACTTATCCCATAATTCACTCGGACAGATCAAGCCCGGCCCTTTTGATCACCTTACTAATCTGGAATATCTGAAGTTAAACGCTTGCAACTTAACCCACATCTCTCCAGATGTGTTTGCACATTTGGAAAACCTTCGAGAACTCGAAATGGCGGAAAATGATCTACATACATTGAGCTGGACAAACGTATTAGCACCTCTGATTCGTCTTGAATACTTGAACATCAAAAAGACTAACATCACCAATTTGCCAGGCGATGCTTTCGCAAAAAATTTGTACCTCAGGCAGTTGGTGCTTGCTAATAATGAATTGTGCCATTTGGATGTTGGAAACACGCTGGGTCATAATCTCCACAGTCTTCAATCGTTAGATTTATCGAATTGCAATTTACAAGATCGTCTATCGGAAGAAGCTTTTAAAAACGCTAGCAAACTACGTGTATTAAACTTGAGCAACAATCCAATGTTCGCTAATGAATTGACAGCCGTGTTGCGTCATTTGCCAAAGCTTCACAAGCTTTCGTTAAGTAATTGTAGCCTGCAACGTCTGCCTAATACGTTCCACGTATTCGAACATCTGGAGGAGCTAGATATCTCGCATAATCCTTTGTCAGATGCGTTTGGTAGTTTATTAAATCCACTGGAATCATTAGAATATTTAGATATGTCTTTTTGTAATCTTGGTCATCTTGGAAATAACACATTCGCTCACATGACTTCGCTAAAGAAATTAATATTATCCGGAAACAAGTTGCATACCCTGGAAGAGGGATTGTTCGCGAACTTGACGAGATTGGAGAGTTTAGAACTGAACAACTGCGACCTGAAGACTCCCATCGACCCCAAGGTGTTCGGCGACCGAGTCAGTACCGATATTATCGAACTCAAGCTCAGTGGAAACGCTCTGGAAGTACCTCAGGATGGTCCCCTGCTTCCAACACAATTATCCAATCTCGAAATGCTAGATTTAAGCAACTGCAGCTTGGGACATCTGAATGAAAACCTCTTTTCTACAACTAGGAGTCTCACCCAATTAAACTTATCCAATAACAGTATTTCTGGCACGGAGAATCTGGCCTCTCTAAAGAAGCTAGAAATGCTGGAACACCTAGATCTCAGTAACAACAGTTTGAACACTATCTATTCACAAGTATTCAGATCGAATCCACGTCTGTTGTCGGTCAATTTGCTGAGTAATCCATTCGTGTGCAATTGCTTCATCACGGAGATGTGGGACTGGGCGATACAGGTGAAGAACGATCTGCACGTGCTAGTGGGCAGTCAGCCGGCGAATTTCGAAACTGGTGGGGTGAAACTGAGAAAGAGTTTATCTTGTACCTATGACGACGAGACTTATCGCAAGATCGTGGAACAGGCGCGCACCAGCAGCGAGCCGCGACGTCCTAGAAAGGGTGACCTAACTCCCACCCGTACCTGGGCGAAATACGTTCGCGAGTCGAATTGCGGTCGTAGTTCATGATATATAGCGAGTAAATTTCAACATCCGATACTGAATGTCTATTACGACAAGACACACGGCAAACATAAGAGCGAGTTGTAACGTATCTTGAAATTGCGAGGTGTATACGCACATACACATGTACATATGTATATCTATGTACAAGATGTGCTATCGTCAAGTAATTTATCAAGATTTTACTCCGAAGAAAGCTAACAACGTCAGCCAAGATAGGATTAAGGTGTGTTAGTAATACGCGGGTGCCAGACGTCAGGATGTTGAAAAATTTTCTACGTGGAGTTTAGAATATGACCTCGTGTACGTTTCATTTAAATGGAATCTGTATTCAACCCTGTATGGGCATCGCCATCTTCATGGAATCACGATAATACGGGAGATGGTGATCGATCGTTCTTAGGTAGGAACGATGACCATCTCCGACAAACAACCCTCCTCTGTTCGAGGGAAACATGTTTATACGTTGAAACGGTAGTCGTATTTTATTGGAAAGTGGTGCAATCCGTCTAGCGTCAGTTGGAATGATTAATGCAACGAGGGGTGATAAAGTAAAAAAAGAAATATTTATCGATCGCCTGAATAACGGAAGGTTCTCGAATTATCAATCACCCTTTTGCTTCGAGTCTCTTTTGTGTTTCACCAACACTTTTTTCACATTGATGCCGGGAATTAATGGTCGAAAACCAGTCTAAGACCATTCGTTGTTCCCATGACAATGGTGCCATGTCTTTAATTAATCTCACTCAACGATCGAACCAACCCTTACTCTCTTTTTCTTGCGAGAAGTTAATAATGTTGAACTGAATTGACAAGTGTCGAAGGCTAGAACAGAAGAGATTCAAATGAAACGTGAATCGAAAATATCGATTGAGTCAAGAGTAAGTATCCATAATAAAGTCACGAAGTTCTAGGAAGAAACCGAACTTTTATCTGTATGAAACCGAACATAGATTCTATTTAAACGCTGATGAACGACGTGAAGTCGTGCTAGCCTCGCGTAACCACGTCATTGTTAATAATTACCAAGCCCTTACATGCTCGTACGTACACTCTTACATATCTATTGTTTTCGTATTATTATATGCGAGCGTGTGTTACGTAAGTACGAGTGTGGACATCGCTAGGTAATATGATCCGTTCAGAAACAAACTTATCTGTTCGAATTATTGACCCTCGACTAGAAACGCAGTGCAGTTGAGATTATACGCGATTTTATGTATTCTTTTGACATTTATTAGTTTGTGCAATCCAGTTCACAGAGAATTGTTAACAGAGTTCTATCTGTAATAATTATAGCTATATAACATAGATTAGATCTATAGCAATTTTTTACTTTGTTATTCCTGTTCGTATTCTCTTCAATAATTATAATTAGAGACTACAGAAAGAACATAATCAGTAATTTCAAAATTCAATAATCAATATCATGTTACCAAAACATTATCTGTTTTTAGGAGACATATCTTTTAATTGGATATGTTACTTCCTCCTCAGTTACTTTTACCATCAATGGACAACGAAATTATTCAAAAAGATAGATTTATTACGTTTTTTCTCTTCAATTGTTAATTTATTATTCATGCTTTAGTTTAATGATGTTAAATTATTTTTGCTTCGCTTTACTAGTCGAGGATCGATCGGTGTTATAAAATTTATCGTTTGTTATCCTTTATATATTTGTTAAGTTAAATCGTTAAATATATTTATTTTAGACTATAATTGTCGCAAGTAACGTTACTTTTCACACTTGTTGCTAATTTTCGATTAATGACACACGCCAAGAGACATTTGCTTCTTTTGAAGTTGAACTACTTTGATGTTTGCTTGCACGGATGTATACTAGTGCTTTCCGTAATCAAACGCTATCTTCCCGTTTCAATGAAAATGTGCAACAATCGCAGTGTTCTCTGATTCTCTGGCGGTGTCCATGTATAAACAAATATGAGATACTCTTAGAGTACTCTCATTCCCGGGCCATTCTTCCTTAGATCAGACAGTGACGATTTGAGTCTAGTTTACATACCAAGATGACTTTTTCGTCGAAAAAGCACATTGCTAGCATACCTAGTACGAAATCAAATAAAATATACGTGCATATTGGTCTATAAGAGAATAGGTATGTAAGCGAGGTTTTTTTTAATCTTGCTGTCGCTTAAATTAAGCATGAGTAAATTCAGGTGCCGATACGATTTCACTATGTTCATGAAATGTATAAGACTGTATTTAATAAATGAGTCATTTTTCTTGGTACGCGTTATATCTTTTTTTTTAACCTGATAAATTATAAAATATTTTATCGTTTTCAATATTTTATTTGTCTATCGATTTTAGTTTATCGGTAGCGGAGTTAAATGTTTACTTATTCGATGATTTTTCAAAATCAAAATAATAATACATTAAAAAAATATTCTTTAATTTTAACATTTTTTTCCTTTCCTTTTATAAAGTTTCATATCCTGTTCCGTAGGTATAATATTGTACATTTTGAAACTAGTTTTGTCGTAATGTTTTCATTATGATGATTCAAAAGACAAATTTTACCGACTCATGGTAATAAGAATTTTATTATCTTGTAACTCAATATCATTAGCGGCTTCTTAAAATAAACACAGACTATGACACAGCTATAACACAAGTTATACAGATAAAATATAATAAATAAAATATATATATATATAGATAAAATATTATTATATTAGTTATACAATATTATTTTAATCGCCAAAGAAGAATTACCAAAGTACTTAGAAGGGAGGATGGAGTGGAAGGGCAGAAAAATATTAGCAAGATTCAAATGTGGAAACGAGACCAAGGCAAGGCAATACTGGAAAGAAGAGAGAGAAAAAAGATGCAGATTATGTAAAAGGAAAGAAGAAAACCTGAGACATGTAATAGAAGAATTGGCAATAACAGAAGGACCAAAGGACACAGAAAAAACACTAAATGAGACTGGAGAAGGACTAACAGAACTGAAAGCAATAATAGAGAAGAGAAGGGCAATACAAGACGGGGAAGGACGACAGGAAGGAAGCACAGCAAGGAGGCAAAAGACCAAAGTTGCAATAGTTTTTTAGTCATTAGTTTTTAGTTTTTAGTTTTTAGTTTTTAGTTTTTAGTTTTTAGTTTTTAGTTTTTAGTTTTAAGTTTTTAGTTTTTAGTTTTTAGTTTTTAGTTTTTAGTTTTTAGTTTTTAGTTTTTAGTTTTTAGTTTTTAGTTTTTAGTTTTTAGTTTTTAGTTTTTAGTTTTTAGTTTTTAGTTTTTAGTTTTTAGTTTTTAGTTTTTAGTTTTTAGTTTTTAGTTTTTAGTTTTTAGTTTTTAGTTTTTAGTTTTTAGTTTTTAGTTTTTAGTTTTTAGTTTTTAGTTTTTAGTTTTTAGTTTTTAGTTTTTAGTTTTTAGTTTTTAGTTTTTAGTTTTTAGTTTTTAGTTTTTAGTTTTTAGTTTTTAGTTTTTAGTTTTTAGTTTTTAGTTTTTAGTTTTTAGTTTTTAGTTTTTAGTTTTTAGTTTTTAGTTTTTAGTTTTTAGTTTTTAGTTTTTAGTTTTTAGTTTTTAGTTTTTAGTTTTTAGTTTTTAGTTTTTAGTTTTTAGTTTTTAGTTTTTAGTTTTTAGTTTTTAGTTTTTAGTTTTTGTTGGTTTTAGTTTTTAGAGATAGAATAATTAAGGGAGTGCAATATAATAGAGTGGATAAAAGGGAAGGTAGATATATAAGAAGCGAAATAGGTATAAGAGATGTAAAACCGAAAGCCGTCCAAAGCCGAAAGGCACGGACTAAGCAATAATAAATAAATAAATAAATAATATACAATATTATTTTATTTGAAGTCGACAAACGATTAGATAACCATATATCTTGATAATAACGAATTATAGTATTATAATAACGAAGATAAGAAAACACGATTCACAAAAAATATGCTTCTGTGCATCAGATAATCATAATACATATTTGCCCAAAGTAACAATACAGATTATTTGAATGTTATCGATACTTTTTTATCTTAACGTCTGTTTGTTATAATAAGATTCATAATTCCATAAGTACGTAATTTTGGCTATGACAGAATTATAAAAATATATATTAAGATTTATTCCAATTCACATTTGCACACATTCAATTCACATTCAATTCATATTTGCCGATAAAATTATTTTTACGCGTTTTTTACTAAATTTATAAAAACACGAACTAATGAACTGAGTTCATATTTCAATTATTTATATTTCATTCACATAATCCACATTTGTATCAAGATTATCCGCAGTCTCATCTAGACATTTGCGAATGCGTGTCGTATGAAACAGAAATGTGGTATTTACAATTTCCAATACTATACTGAATAAATTAAAAAGTTCCTCCTATCACTACGGAAATAGTAAACTATATTTCTATTTGTCTATTCTAACTATTTTGCTTAAAATGTGTATTCCATTTTTTACATTAAGTATTAATATATAAAACTATTTCCGTATCCGTCTGAAATTGAAGCTTAAATAGGGGGACGATTTCGCCAAATTACAACCCTGTATAAAATAGGCGCGATTTATTGAAAATAAACGGTATGACACACATTAAGCGACATGTGGACGAACTCATGAACACTTATGTAAGTGAAATTTTGTCGGCTCGTAATCATGTTCGTTACGTGTATACGAAGCTCCACAATATAACCGAAATTGTAAAAACAGTACAAAAACATAACATAAACTCGATAATTTACTCGGACATAAATACATTAAAAAAGGTCTACACACAAATATGTAACAAACTAAAATAATATCACGATACCATGTATAAATAAGAAAACCAATGTTTTGTATACGTTAACAATACGATGTCACTAACACACGTATGTGAGTACTTCGTACATAAGTAACTTGTACCTAACAATTTTACCTTCATCAAATACAGTTTAACATGTGCAAAATGATCGAAGCATAGTTGCGCTGACGGTTCTAATATAAAAGTTGAAATCATTGTACATATTACATAATTCTCGATTACATGTGTACTGTATACCTTGCACATGACTCTGGATGTGTATACGTATAGAATGACATAAGTGTTTGTCCATAAGTGTGAGAGCGGATCCACTGCTGTGCACGTGACTGAATCTCGAGTATACGTCTCTGTATAGTCGATGTATGACCAGCGGCACCGGTTGGTCGTCTAGTGAGATACATCTATATGTAGTTGGCTGTTCAATTATTCGAACGTCATGCGCATAGTCAACCGAGTCCATCCTAATGCTTAGCAATCGGCTGTCCGCTATCGGCATTCGCCGAGCAAAGATTGTCAACGGTCTTGGTAATCATTGGAGTTCACGTCACGCCAGTGACAGCAACTGTCGCACGTCGCACATATCGATAAAGTGCACGATGTTGAATTTATTCGGACCACTTCTCGACATTCCGACGACCTACTACGGGGCGCTGCTGGGCGTTGGATTCTGCGCTTATTATCTTTTTGAAGTTGTTAAAGTGAGTAACTTGATAAATACAACTTCTGTTTCATTTTGTTACTATTTTTCCGGAAATTAATTATTAGTTACGAATCGCGCGAATAGAACAATGGAAAAAAATGAAGTATACCTTATTATGAATCATTAATAAATTGACCGATTGAGTACAGGCACTTAATATGATTTTATGACGGTAATACCAATGTACTTGTGGATTTTAAAGAAAAATGATGGGGATATAAAGTGATAATTTAAATATTATGAATGATATATTATTTATGTTTCTAGAGAAGATACTATATTTATAAATTAAACGTTTTTCTAAAAAAAAGAGGATAGATAACAAAAAATTTTAAAATAATAACTTTAATATAAACTTTTAATGTTATTAATATAAATCGTAAAAGAATAATACAGAAATTGGTATATGATTGAAAGTAAAATTGAATAATAGGTAAACAGATTCCCACGTATGAATATTTTGAAACTGAATCTAAATTTTCAATTGAATTATACACGACGGCGCGGCGGATAGCATTTATCCGCAGACTTTTAACCTTCGTTAAATTCAATCAGCACCAAATTTAGTCCAGAGTCACGCGTCTATAGTGTCTGCCTTCATCCTATTAACGCCATTTATTGTAGAAAGATAAACTTCGCCAACACAACTTGAAACATTAAATTCATACTGAGGCTAATCGTAAGCGAACGTTATTTAGACTTTCACGGAGAAATAATTGCCACTCGGAGATGTGACTTATGATGAGGGAAAACTACAAAGTTGAATTATCAATGGCCGCATTGATAATTTTAAAGTACATTAACCTTAACCACACATAATCTATCCCTGAAAGTCTAATATCTCAAATATCATATATAAGCAACTTGTTTATAAATAACGATGAAGAATTCATATTATTTAATATGAATTACTTAAAAATTGCAATATACAATAGAAGATATTTCCTGTATATTTCATGTTAATTTAATATTCCGTGTCTAATAATTGATTGAACCATTAATTAATGGTACGAACTAAATAGATCTTTTGCAACGTTATTAAAGTTTCGTGATAATCGCACTTGATTAATCTATCGAGAAACTTCCAGTCAAAGAATTTTTTCTTATCAGTTTATTAATTTGTGTCGATATATTATCAGGACTTCCGCGATATGATTCGATTATGAATACTTCGAACTCTTACACACCCTTCATGGTTCGTACGAGCCACGAGGAGATGTACCATCTATTAATTCGACCTTAAAAACTCCGAGGCACTTGCACTGAACATATTGTATGCGCATTCGGTGTGCGCGCGCAACGCACGCAACACCGGAACAGGTAACATCGTATGTATTTGCTAAATAACAACTACTCGAATTAAAAATAATACAATACTAGGTAATCATAAACATCTGTATTCACGTGCTCAATTATTATCTACATACATAGATAAACATTAAATCTATTTTTACGATTTATTGAAAGCAGAAAATATATATCTAGCAATGAGTTACTAGCGTGATGAGAAACTAAAAATACAAAATACAAATCTGAATGTGGCAAGAAAGCAGACAAAAAAAAGTGAAATTTAAAAAATTATTCATCATGAAAAAAAATGTTCATCTATCGGGGAAAAAAATCGATGTGCAGAATATCTTCTCAGGACCGTATATTGGTTGATTTTACCTTTCTCTCCTTTTTTCATTCGATCTAAAGACGTGGAATATATAGTAATCTTAAAGTATTTACAGAACCTGGTGTAGAGATTATATTACACTTGCTGCAAACACATGCAAGGAGCATATGTGGTTTTTTTGCGGTTAAAGTGTAAATGGAAACGGACAATGTATTTCCATACATTAACATATAATTTTGTATCAATATAAACAGAACAATGGAAGAAATCTTACTTTTGTAAATTTAAGTTATCGTACTTCAATAACGAAAATCTTTGTACCTTTCTATACGTACAGGATAGGTTATTCACTTAACTCAGGACCCGCGCTCGCGAGAACATTGAAGCGATCACAGTGTAACATATACGCTTCCTACTACAATCAAATGTCGTAAGCCATTTATTAGCTGTTATTAGAAGTATAATTAAGTGAGAACACAGAGTGGTTTGGTTGTCGCCGAAGGACTTTAAATTTGACGTCGCAATAAGGAGAGGACGATCGCTGAAAAAACGAGCCTGGCAAATTTTCAACCAACGATTTCATGTTCAAGCGAACGCGGTTTTGTTTTCACATGTAGCTCAATTTTTTAATAACTGATATCTTGAATTTAGCTTGTCTGAAATGTAATTGCAATGCAATTTTTATTCAAAATCGCATTCAAATGCCACAATTGTTGTGAACTGCGTTCGAACTAGTCGGGAAACGACAGAAGTTATTTACGTTAGAACAATAAGAATACAAATCTATCTTTAAATCACAGATTTAATATCAGTATTCGACAGCTCATAGATGATTCACAACATTTGATTGGAGTAGTAAGTTTCATGTTACACTGTTGCCATTCTCAATGTACTCGCAAGCGCAGGTTCCGAGTTAAATGCATAACCCTGTACATGCAGCAAAACATAGAATTTAAATAACTTACATAAATGTACTATGTACTATTTCAAGTACTATGTTATATATGTATATTAATCGATTTCTTTTTATGGAAATGAAAATTATGTTTATGGTTTGCGTAACATCAACTCACCATGTATGTAACATCAAATCATCTGAGAACATATAAATATAAACAGTGTTTTCCAAAAACTGATATAAATTGTAGTCTTTATCTATTTTATATCCACTATCACAGAAAGTTCATTGTGAACTTATCGATGATAATTAATCTACTTCTCTTTAAATTTTTTTTATGAGCCATTTACATACAGTACAAGAAACGCTACTCGTGAAATAAACATTTTATTCGTTCATAAAAACTTATACATAATTACAGGAAACATCCGATAATCGTACAAACAGATCCTGTGCATAATTGCACAGTAGTCATCCCTACTACGAGCGGAGAAATAGGGGGGTGGGAGGGCGAGAAGTTCCTCTAACCCAGCCAGAGGCTCGATGGCCCGCCGCAATCGAGTAATGTAATATGATCCAGCGTCAGATATCGTTGAGACAATGTATTTAGGTACTAATTCAAAAGTAAAACATTTTTATTTTTGACTTTTTTTTAATTGAACTTTTACTAATGTATTTAAGAAATTTTTCTGATGAAAATAAGACCAAACATGATATAATCTGAACTATATTTACTTACTGATATGTATTTAGTAATCGTTTATTAAATAAGCAAATATACGCTAAATTATATTGTGTCTGATGTCATTTTAATCAGAAAAATGTAACAAATGTGTTGGTAAAAGTTTCATCGACTACAAATCAAAAATAAAAATTTTTTGAGTTAAAGTTTGCAGCTTGTTGCGACCCTTTAATATTTGTCGAATGTTCCCGATTCTCAGTCCCTCTTTCTCTTTCACTCGCACTATCCATTTCTACATTCAGCAAGTCTAAAATTTTAATTTCAAAAAATAGAATCGTTTCTCTATCTTCATAATTGCAACACTTGACTCCCCATTTTCGTACAGTTATCGAATGTTTCCTAAGTTTATATCTATAGAGAATTTGTAATTCGTTATTAAATTAATATATCGAAAAATATTTTCCCGTAATAGTACATAATAATTGAAAAGTGATTACAGCAGTCAAGCAACAAAAAGTTATCATGAATAAATATATTCTTTCAATTTCTTTGGTACTTATAAATTATCTTCAATCCCCTGCAGCTGCTCAGCTCTAATGTTCGTTGATCAGACCGCTCATTGCGACCAATAAGTTGATGAAAAAAATAGCAAGCCTTTTAAATGACTTTCAGACGCCTATGCTGGTATGTGCGAATGGACCATTCCGATCATTTCTAGAAGAGCACGTATCTCTAGTGAGGAGCAAGTTTTGGCCAACCCTATGGTGTTTCGAATCCAGGGCACAAACCATTATAGCAAGCCTTCTTAGATCGCGAATCTTGCCACCTATTCACTATAAAAGGTTGGTAAGTTTACGTCTAACGTTATTTCCATTTTTGTACAAAATAAATTCCCATATGAAAAGAGGAAAAAATAGTGCAATAAAGAAAGCTTACAATTGAAAATAAAAAAAAATTATCTGACTGGTATTGAAATATTAAAATCAAAGATGTTAATTGTTAATCAAATTATTTTTGTATTAAATTGTTGATTCAAATACTGGAATTTTTATATCAGAATATTAATTATCCTAAGTAATGTATACTTTTTTCTTACTTCAGAAGAACTTATTGTAGCATGGTACAAGCAAAGATTAATGACCGCTCTTGTCTTGAAGTGCACGATTACAAGCTAATTACCAGACTCGTTTGCTTTCGATCTAATTAATCAATTGTCTCACAGAGAGATTCTGACCTTGTCGGATGGGGGTGAAGTGGCTCTGGATTGGGCGGAACAGGGATGTTCCGTTACTTCGCCCATCGTGATTATTTTGCCAGGACTCACCGGCGCAAGTCAAGCAGAATATATCAAGTGCCTTGTCTCGTCCGCAAAAAAAGTTGGCATACGATGCGTAATCTTCAACAACAGGGGGTTAGGAGGCGTAGAATTAAAGGTATAGGAACATATATAAATTTTGTATAAAAAATATATATCGATCTTTCTATCATATTCCTTTATTAACTTGTCTGCTTTAGTAATTTATATTTAGTAATATTGTAAATTTGATCTATCGCGGGGAGACGCGGTCGCGAGAAAACGCGTCAACGGGAGTCGTAAATTCCCGTTACGATTGTAATAATCGACACTTATTTCGGTTAGGATAATAGGGGTGGTTGTTGTAGTATGACGCTGTGATTCACAGGGTTATAAAAATGTATATTTCCAACACTTTGTACAATCACACAAATTAGTAATTTCTAATAATTAAATAAAATTAAATTATATTAAAAAATTATATTATAATATTATATTATTATATTATATAATATAATATTATAATATTATATTATATTATTATATTAATTATTATTATATTATTATATTAATAATAATATAATATTATAATATATATAAAATTATAATTATATTATATAAAAAATAACTAATTAAATAAAATTAGTAGATGAGAGAATCCTTGTATATATTGACTTTGATTGACTAGCTAGACACTTTGAGAGCCGTAGGAACTCTCGGACCTGTAGGCACTGTGAGAGTTATAGGGACTCTGAAGTTCGTTCTGATGTGATATATATAGAACTCTACTCTATCAAATTGATGAATGAATGAAAATGCATTGAGAACAAAGTCAATGGTATTTTATCTTATTGTTCTCGAGTTGTTTCAATCCTACACGTTCAGTCTACTTATTCTTCTTTCTTGGAAATTGGAATGGAAGTTTAATCGAATAATTGTACAATTTCAGACTCCACGAATGTATTGCGCTGCAAATAGTGACGATTTATCAGAGGTTATCGAATACGTGAGGAAGATTCATCCTCATGTGCCTTTGGGGGCGACAGGAATCTCGATGGGAGGGTAATGAGAAAATCTTTTCCTTATATGCAAGACAGTTGTATAAGTCTCGTATATATGTGTGTATGTATGTGTGTAAATTATTTGTTTGTTCATCGTGCTCATATCTATACATAGAAGGCACATAAGAGATGTAATTAATATATTATGACAGTATCAGTAGCGATATAATAATGTTTTTTGTTATGCATGTATTTTTTCAGATTAATTTTAGGTAATTATTTAGCACGACAAGGAGTAATGGCAAAAGGAAAACTGAAAGGGGGATTCTTGATATCCGTGCCATGGAACGTATTCGCTGCAACGAAAAGTACGGAAGAGAATTATTTTAATTTGATGTTAAATAAGTATTTGGCCAGTACACTTCGTAAGAATTTACGGCGTTTGCACTATTCTTCGGAAACCGGAATGTTCGACGTTGACATTGACACTATTCTTAAAGTAAGCTTGTCTACTAGAATTACTATAAAATATTTACTTTTAAAATTTATTTTAAATGAATGTTATTATTTTTAAAATATGTTTTCTTTCTTTATGTGATCAGAGTCAAACATTGAGAGAGTTTGATTCACATTTTACGGTGAAACAATTCGGTTACAAAAATGTAGAGGATTACTATTCCAATGCAACCATACATGACAAATTACATTTGATTGACGTGCCGTTATTGTGTCTCAGCGCTGCAGACGACCCATTTCAACCATTTCAAGGTAACTTATTATTTTAAGCCACCAAATGATTACATTAGTCGTGGTTATTTTGTATATTATTTATTTAAGATAATTTATTTATGATAGTAACCTTTTTTAATATCTTTCTTTTCGTTTAGCCATACCAGTAAAAGAAATATCAGAAACTAAAAATGTAGCTGTTGTTGTAACATCCCGCGGCGGTCACATTGGTTTCATGGAGGGTATGTGGCCAGTAAAAGAAGAACAATACATGGGTAAACTGTTTTCACAATTTTTCACCGCTCTCTTCACTACTGGTTTCGATTGTCAAATGTGATATGGAAATTAAATGAACTTACAAATTATATATCAAATGCATTCGAATCTAAACATTAATATTTGCGTTCAGGCATTGCGTTAAATCTATCACGTGCCATAATTAATCATATTCAGGGTATTGCACATGCGATGTAAATAGTACTAAGAACTATTGACTTTCCACCGCTTTTATACTAAAAAGATTTTCATGAACGATCTACGAAATATTAGTTAATAACATAATATATATAGATATAATTTTTTACAAGCACATAGAACAATGTATAAAAATAAAACGCACATATTCGTTTTTGCTAGTAATGTTATATTTATTTTTAATATACTAAGTTTAATATGAAATTTGTTATGCATATCTTATCTTTAAAATAAATAACACTTTAGTTTTATATATTTGCTTTGTATTCGGGCAAATTTGCTTCAAATTAAAGAATATAAACAATTTAAGTCGTTTGAAATAGTCTTGTAATGCATCATTCAATAATTTATTTCGTTCATTATAAATATTTCGCACAAGATTATAATAAATAAAAGTTCCTGAACAAATTAATCTGGAAAGTACAAACAAACATATTCGTTATATTAGTATTCTATTTCCAAGAGCTAATGTTGAAATTTGATTAAGTATAAGTATAAATTTAATTTGAGTCGTAAATTCCCGTTACAATTCTACGAATCGACGCCGCGAATAGATCGATCCCCTGATTTCCGTTAAGATAATAGGGGTGGTTGAAATGATATAACTCCGTAATTAAGAGTGTTATAAATTATGTATTTTCCAACAACTTCATAGAATCACACACTTTAGTTACGTCGCTGAATATGAGAACTGCCTTCATTGGTACCGCCTTGATCTTGCTCAGATTTTGACTGACAATCTGGTAGATGAAGGCCCTCGTGTTGTAATAGACGTAGCGATTGATCAGACCCGACTTTGAGTGAACCGACTCAACAGAATCAACCGAATGCCCCAATGACTAGACTTTGACTTCTTGACTTCCCCTGCTTGACTGCCCTTCCGCTCTTACATACTTACGGAGGAAAGCTCGGTATGGGGGTGTTTTTTGAACAAAGAAAGTTGATTCGTTGTTCATACTTTTCGTTATGAAAGTGAGGACAAGGATCCCGTGATAATTACCAGCTTTCTCCGTAATTTGTAAGAACGTACAATAGACCTAAGAAATTTTTAGTACCAGAAAGTACCAGTTATAAACCGAAAATACTTGCAGAAATAACGGTTCCTGCAAGTTTATAAGACTCGGTTTATGGTGGGACCTTAGGTTTACTGAGGGCTTTCTATGAGTGCTTGGGTCTTGACGGTCAGACAATGAAGGACGTCGCGCGGACCTTTTCACGCGACGTAACAATATTAAAGACGTATAAATCGACATTTAAGGACTACATATTACGAATTGTGATACTATTATAGCAGTTAGAGACAAAAATATTGTTAATGTATGTTGTTAAATTTTATATATAGTTTCTGTTATACTTTATAAACAAATATTGTAAAAAAAAATAAAATATCCTATATTATTTTTCCTAATTTTTTAATGTTAAATGTACGTAAAACATAAAAGTCCAATAATATATTTTATCAATAAAATTTTTTCTTGTTATTCAATATTTAATAAAAATAAAAAATCACATTATATATAATTTGATCAACATTATCACTTAATCCTAGAAGGTAGTAACGTGAATTAAAAAATGTATTTTGTTACATTAAATGGGAGAGATAGGCTATAGTAAATTACATAAATTTTTTATTTGATACAAAAAAGATTTTTACTATAAAATAATTTGCTAAAAAGTATTTTAGAATATTTCGAAATATTATTTTGTAATATGAACGATCATAACGTAAAAACACTTCCCATTGTATAGCATTAATGTTCTCGAATGTATTAAAATTAATTCTGTCCAATTAACTGTTAGGAACAAAATAAGTTTTTCATTTTTTTTTCTCCCTACTAACATATTATATCCACATTAGTAACACAGCAATCAAAAAAGGATAAAATACAAAGGATTTGATCCATGGACAGAATTGTGTTAAAAGACCTGTACTTAGTATCAAATATAAGAATGTTAATATTCTTGATATATGTTACAATTTAAATTCTAAGTTCAATGATTTCACAATAAATGCTAAAATGTCTGTACTCTCTTCGATCTGAAATGAAAAATACAATGTTAATTATGTATGCATGACCAGTTAATTATTATATGTTAATACTAACCACTTTCATAGTCGGTTTTCCACCACCATGTCCAGCTTTAGTCTCTATTTTAATTAATAAAGGATTCGTTTGTTGTGGTAATTTTCCCAACGTACATTGCAGAGTGGCGATAAGTTTTAGACTGTGTAATGGTACTACTCGATCATCGTGATCGGCAGTTAATAATAATGTTGCGGGATACTGTCCATTCTCTGGGATTCTCACATTATGCAACGGGGAATATTTTAAAAGATTTTCAAAATGTTTTGGATCATCCGAACTACCGTAATCAGATACCCAAGCAACACCAATGGTAAATTTATGGAAACGTAACATATCCATTACCCTGTACGATAAATGTAAAACATAAAATATAAGATAAAATAGAAGATAAACATTTTTTTAATAAAATTAGCATATCAACTTACCCAACTTGAGCAATTGCAGCACCAAACAGATCAGGTCTTTGATTTACGCATGCAGCAACTAATAAACCTCCATTACTGGCACCTAAAATACTTAGTTTCGAAGAAGTAGTATAACCTTTTTCGACCAAATATTCAGCAGCAGCTTGGAAATCATCAAATACATTTTGTTTGTTAAAAAATCGTCCCCCATTATGCCATTTTTCTCCATATTCACTAAAATACATAATAAAATATTATATATCAAACACACATTCGATTAACGTCGTTGCTTACTCAACCTACCCGCCACCACGAATATTTGCCACGGCAAGTACTCCATTTAAATGCTGAACAAACACCAGCTTTGTAACGCTAAACGTCGGTTGAATGCTAACATTAAAGCCTCCATAGCCATATAATAAAGCCGGCATGGAACCATCCAAAACTGCATCCTAAATAAAAGATCCATTATTGTACTTCTTTTAGTATAAATTTAATGAATTTAAACAATACTTACATGTTTCATTACTATAAACATTGGAATCTTTGTACCATCTTTGCTTGTATAAAATATTTGACTAGTCTTGTACAAACTTGGATCAAAATTTTTTACTTTAATTTCGCGTAGTACCTATAAATACATTTATATATGTACACGTACAATTCTTTTTAACTTTCTTTGAAGTTACGTTCCTAGTAATATCACTATTATTTGTGAAGTTAATACTAACTTGTGGTTCTTCTTCATTTTTCAAATCAACTCTGTATATGATGCCAGGAACTAGAAATGATTTGAATTGATAAAATATTTCAGAATATTTTTTTTGCCCCGCAAAATTAACTATTGTGCCAACATCAAGCGGAAATATTCTAAGTTTTTCACCACTTGTTAAACTGTGTAATTGTAAAATATTCTACAAAAAACAAACAAGATTAACGATATCATAACTCCATTTTTACTTTGTTTAATACTAAATTTTTTCATCATAATGTTATAATCTTTTGTATTTGTTTAGAGTAATATTAATTCATGATTACCTTAACATCTGCAATATAACAAGCTACAAATTTATCACCATCAACTGCACATGCCCAATCTAATACATTATCAGGATGTTCTGGTAAAAGATCAACCCATTTTTCTTGCTTATAATCCAATAAATCTATAGCTATTAACTTGTAATTCGGCGCGTTTTTATTTGTCCGAAATATCGCCTTGGTATCATCGTTTGTTACATACTAATTACGAAAGAAAAAGTTAAGTAGTAAAAAAGATATTAAAAGTAAAAGAATAAATATTCATGCTACTAATATCACTAACTTCATAATCAGCTTCAAGTTTGTCAACTACTTGGGTTAATTGTAACTTTTCTGCTATTTTCTTCTCTGGTTTCAATTCCGTAAAGTAAACTAAATTATCTCTACAATCTTTCACAGGTGTAACAATTAACCATTTTCCACAATCAGAAACTTGTGCGCCTCTAAAGATAGAGAAACATATGCAACAAGTGTGTTAAGTAATATTTAATTAAATATGTTTGTATGAAACACATAGGATGCAATCGTCATATTTACAATTAATCAACTTTGTTAAAACACATACATAATGTATCACTCACATCCTCCATAAAGGTTCTTCAGGAAATTCAACTACAATGACATCTTCTGACTGAGGTGTACCAACAATATGATAGCATAGCTTTTGATCTCGATTACCTTCTGTTTCTGAACCATCGGTTTTACCTTTTTGATCTGGGTAACAACCATAAAAGATTCCACGATTGTCGTGAGTCCATGTTATTGGAGAAAATTTTACTTTTTCCAAAATTTCTGGGTATTTTTCACCTGTATGTATTATTTAAGTATTGAGACAATAAGTCATGTAATTAGAAATTCTTTTTACAGATAAAAATGCAAATTGTACCAGTTTCTGTATTCATAAAGTGGATTGTACACCAGTCAGATCCGCTAATAGATAAACCATATGCATATATGCTACCATCTTCGCTAAATTTACTACTAGTAATTGCAATGGTACCATCTTCTGAGAAAGTATTTGGATCTAAGAATATTCTAGGTTCACTATCCAATGTATCTTGTACATACAGAACACTGGAAAAAGAAATATTCATGTGTAATAATCAAACATAGATTAATATTTACTATTATTACCTTTGGTTTTGTAAGCCAGTATTTTTATAGAAATAATACTTATTTCCATATTTAGCAGGACATGAATATTTTGGGAAATCCCATAATTGTTTTAATCGATCATGAATATCTTGACGTGCTTTGCATGAAGCTAAATATGGTATGGTAACAGCATTCTGAGCATCAACAAATGCTTTAGTCTTTTCAGAATCAGGATCTTCTAACCATCTATATGAATCTTGAACCTGGTAATAAGAATGATAAAGTCTCACGCTTTATATTGTTTTTAATTTCTATTTTGAATAAAATTTATCATTATGTTTAACTAAAGAGTAGAAATATATTTCGTACTACCATTAGTTTATTAAGATAAACTGTTTCTATCATCAAAGAAATGTTATTTATAAACATATTTACGTATAAACTTCATTTAAAAAAATTATCTTTTTTCTTATTCTAACCTCGACACCATGATAATTATCGACAATGGTTTCATCGCGATACGCTTCAGGATATTGTAATTTCTCCATTATTTTATGATTTTCTATGTGTTTTCGTATCGTAGGGTCCAGCACCTAGATATTTTTCGAAATAATATAATTGAAATTTTGGCAGTATCGCTGACAATTGTGTTACTACAAAATCTTACTTTCACAGTCGAAAAAGCCGATGCGCAAATAAATTGTGGGCGCTTACTAAGCAAATTCTTGTAAATACCAGTTTGAATTTTACGTGAGCAAATTTTCGTCGATATATTTGCAATTAAGAACATAGCCATAATATGTATTTTTCTTACCTAACACATACTTTTTGTGAAATATAATGCTCTAAAATGCTTTTTTGTAATATTACACGTTAAGTGTATAAGTGTATACGTGATTAAGTGTATAAGTGATATATATATATCGTTACTTTTATAAAATTGTTACTTTTCTGAATAAACTCTGATAAATGTTTTAAAAAGATTTATATTCTTTATATGTGTATTATAAATAAAGGGTAGTAAAATATTTGTTAAGTTAAAGCCATCACTACTGCAAAATTATACATTATTGAAATATAAATATTAAATATTTTTATTGTATCTTCAACAAATTCGATAATACATATAAGCTACTCGTTTAAATATAGCAAATTATAATTACGCATAAAGCGCTCATCGTATCTGCTTTTCTTAAAAAAGTACAAATCTTATCTTGTTCTTCACGAAATCGTATTTCACGTATGCGATTTCTACATGAAACGCTCCAGTCAAAATTAAATTATGATCAGCTTTCATTTTAACGAGCACGATTAAAGACAATTCGTACAATATTAGATAAAAATATGACAGCTGATATAAAATACATTTGAAAGAAAACTGACAAACTGCGATCAGTTGTGTGTATGGTAAGGGCCAATAAAGATAAAAAATTTGTATCGGAGTAATTAAAAATGTCATTTATCAGCATAGTTATAAATGCAATAGTAGTATAAACGCATGATACGGAATAGTAGGGGATATATTCTTATCAAATTGGCCTTAATTACTTCTTCCAATACCATACAGTATTACTTAGCTGTTACTAGGATATAAATACGAAGCACAGCATCGTACAATAAGGAAATGTTTATACAGGTAAAAAAAATAAGAGGTATATACATTTTTAATACTCTATTTTACATAAACTTTATTTTTATTTTATTCATATTTGTTATTTAAAAATACTGAAAAAAATACATGTAATATAGATATTTTTACAAAATCTGATACTATTTTTCCAAATATAATGTAATTACCTATAACTTTTAAACGGAATAGCATAGTTTAAAATTTATAACAAATTAATTTTCCATTGTTAACATTTTTTTGTTTAATCTAATAACAGACAATATTACAATAAATAAAATTCACACAGAATACAATTTTTTAGCAAATATATTTATATGAAAAAATTAACGAGAATACGGAAGGATATGCATGGTACTATTTACGAGTCTGAAACTTCGTGGGAGAGAATCGATTACGAAGAACATATACATCTGTAACGCATCATGAGCAGGTCAGCTGTATTCCCTGTACTTTGTACTGTGAACGTTGATAACCTCTCACATGGAAATTTAAGACCTCCCACTTTCTTCAACTATAGTAGGAGTTTATATAACGTTAAAATCTCCCGCTAGAGTATTCACAGTGAAGCAGAGAGTGCATCAGTGAATTTTAGCTCCGACTCGTAGTTGCGTGCAATTTATTCTCAAGTATTGTAACATTACAAGAAGAAACAGCGATTCTATCTTGGACAGAATTTACGTATCGATAGAGAGGAAGAGGTCGCCCTAGTCACCGTATACCGTTCGTACGGATAATTTGAATACTTTCCAAACTGTCAGCACACGGAGGAATGCAAAAGGACTGCCGAGATTGTTTAGGTATCCGATACCGTATTAACTCCCTGGATCAAACGTGGAAGTGGTTGCATCAAACAATTGCACTTCACGATTACCTAATTTCTATAACAGCCATTCAATCTAACTTTTCGAGATTTTGTCAATAAGGGTGCTATCTACAGATAAAAATATTAAACATTGTCAAGGCTGATTTCGTTACAAAAACGGAAGTGTTAAAGGAAGTCTCGCGAATTTAGTAATTAAAGACTGATTTCACGTGCAACGTTTCCAAGGAGTAAAAAAAAGTAGACAGTGATCTCGCTTGTGTATGAAAAATAAATTCTACTTACACACGAATTCTACTTGCACAACGAAAGGAAAATGTCTCTGATAAACACATTTATGATCACTTTCAAACGGAAACTGCAATACAATAATTTGTATCACATGTGTAAATACTCAACAAGCTTTAATGAAAAGCAGAATGATGCTAATGATTCGATTACGAAGTCAGTATTCATATCGCAAGCCACAGATGTGTTCACCAATTTAGCGTTAGAACATTGGCTCTATAACAGCTATAATTTTACGAATCACCACGTATTACTCCTATGGCGTAACGATCCGTGTGTAGTAATAGGACGACATCAAAATCCATGGATTGAGCACAACACTCAACTGGCTGAAAAACGCGGTATAGTTCTGGTTCGACGTAACAGTGGTGGTGGTACTGTCTATCATGATCATGGTAATTTGAATTTGTCCTTCTTCACGCCACGGGAACGGTATAATCGAAGATACAATCTGGACATCATTACCAGAGCTTTATATCGAGAATGGGGTGTAGAAGCCGAGGTCAATAAACGCGAGGACATCGTTGTCGAAGAGAAGTACAAAGTATCCTTTCATGTAATGTATTAAAAATACCTACATATATATTTTTTTATTCAGGGTGTTCCAAAATTACATTTTCAATGACTACATTAGTCAGTGCTTAATTTGCTGGAATGAAGTTAATTGTAAAATAATTATAAAATAATAATAAATATATATAAAATATATATAATAAATATATATAAAATAATTGTAAAATTATTGTAAAACTTTAAGGGGCATGGGTATATGTATGTGATGTTTTATATTGCAGAATTCTTAGTTGTATATTCTAAAATTTTAATAACGTGTAACGATTTATTTAAAAATTTATATTCATTTTATAAAAGTAGAATATTCTCGAGAAAAACACTAACAGACTTTTCTTTATTTTGTACGAAGTAACATTAAAAACCCAGTTGGAACAACCTACATAAGAGCAAAGCTTTGCGCTTTGCAAAAATTTACCTATATATGCTTAACTATTTTAAAACGCAGATATCTGGTACTGCAGCGAAATTAGGACGGCCTAATGCATATCATCACTGCACCCTATTGGTCAATGTAAACAAAACAGCTTTAAGCTTAGCACTCGAGAAGAAAAAGGTATATTATTTTCAATTATGTCACAAGATAGATATTATTTATAATCACTATTAAAAGATCTATTTCTAATTACTTTCTTCAAAACATAATATGACAGAATTTTTATACTTTCTTCAAATATAATTTTTCTAGTTGCTGAATATAAAAGCAAAATTTAATTTTCTTATAATTTTAAATTTAAAAAGATATATTTATTTGATATTTTTATATGTTTATTTGTATTACAGGATGGTATAGAAACAAATGCTACTACATCCATACGATCTTCAATAAAAAATTTAATTGATATAAATTCTCATATCCGAATGGACAAACTCATTACTGCAATAGGCTGGGAATATCTTCGCACTAAAGCTCTTGTTCTTGAAGATGGTGGACAGGATCTCATTCAGCGTCAAAAAGGATTTCAATATATCAATCCTACTGAGGACTGGTTTCCAGGTATATAAATATTAAAAAAGGTATTATTTTCTGTCTAATAGTTTTTAATTATTATTTTCAGGATTGGACAAATTAATTAGCGAATTTCGTTCCTGGGAATGGAATTATGGTAAAACACCGAAATTCACGGTAACACGCATTGTAGATGTACCTACTGAAGACAACAAAGTCCATCAATTTAATTTGGTGCTAGAAATACAGAACGGCATCATTGAGGAAATCAAGATGAAGCTGCCAGCTAATTTGGTATCAAAAGATTTTAGTCAAGACGTGAGCGTAATAACTAATCTACGTGGTACGAGATACGATCATGGAGTAATGGAAAATATAATAACCGCGATCGGTTGTAAGACTGTTACGCTAAGTACGAGTCAAAATGTAGATAAAAGTAATATGATTGCCACGCAATGATTAAACCCATCGAACAATAACAATGATTGTACTTAAATTGTCGTTGTGTTCAAAACGAGAATCGAATTATTGTACGATAACTCACATTATTAGCATAAACCTGAACTGTATATAGTTTTACTTCTATAATTCTTATATTGCAATATAAATGATAAAAAAATGCGCTTTTAGTGATGTAGCTACTGATTTTATATTTTTGCATTATATGCATGTGAAAGTCGTGTTTGTTCTTATTAACAAATATTGTTAACAAAGATATATATGTATATATACGTGTAGCCATTAATGATTAGTTATTGACAATAAATTTACTAAATTTTTCATCCAGTTTTCTTTTTTTATAAATAATTTTACTATTAATCTAATTATTAGTTATTGGTCAATGTAATCGTTAATGTACGATGCATAACAACAAACATATATAAGAAATATTTTATGAAAAATCTGTAATGTAACAAAAATGAAGTTTCAATGCTGAATAAATAATGTAGTGATGTGCATTTTTACTTTTCCCTGTCATACGACAACAATAAGTTACCTTCTGAAGTTATGTATACATTTCTCCATATCCGGTACCATTGTTATTTAAATTCTATACCCTTGGTGGATAGAGGCTAGGTCGTAGCATAACATCGCGATATTGAGGTGGCGGGGTACTTGGACAAGATTCTATCAAGCTTCTATCGCTACTTATGAGTCCTTGTAAATATAAATCCAGCAAAGACAGTCGTTGAGAGGTTATTAATTCGTCGTTAAATTGTTCGTGATAACTGTATCTCCGGTTACATAAATACATCCTCGACAACCAAATATAAGAAATAAATAATCCACTTGAAATACCAAGTATAAAACCAAGAAGAAGAAACCAATATACTACAGGTTTATAATCGACAACATGCGTTTGGTTTATCATTTGTTCACATGTTGACAGATTTTTATCCTTCACTGTATTCGATACATTATATTCAGTTACCGATTTAGTTTCATCAAAAAGCATACTCGCATTTGCCAAATGATGATAACTACGTGATGTTGTAGGAAGATTAATCATTTTCTCGAATTTTTTTACGTTTATTTTCTTACCGCAAACTTCGTCGAATTCGATGTTCTTAGTATTGAGATATGTTTGTAACTCAAACATAATTTTATTGCAAGACCATGGATTTCTGGAAAGAATGAAAAAATGAAAATTCTGTTTATGTTTTTTGAATAATTCTGACATATCTACACAAGGTAAGATATGTCAATTATTCGAGATGTTGAGAAGTGAATATTATTTATAACAAATAAAATGTAATGAAGTTTTAAGAGTAAAAGATAAATTCTTATTCGAAATAATTATGTTAATAAAATAATGTGATATACATATATTAATGTTATGTGCTTTGTTCATCATACCCCTCCAATGATAATTTGTTCAAAACATGCAATGTTTGCACGACGATGGTACTCATCTGAATCATCAAATTATTTGAAAGATCGAGACGACGAACGTGCGTGAGTCCATTAAACGTGTCTGGAGGTAAATGACTAATCTGACATGAATCCAAATTTAGTTCCTGCATCGAAATTTACTTCATCTTATTAAAAATGAAATTTTTATCGAAAATAATAATTTTATCACAGATATACATATGTTAATACCATCAACGAAGAGGATCGTAATTTCGGTACATGCGAATTGAAATTATTTTTTGATAGTATTAAGATTCGTAGATTTCTGTTTCTTTCAAAGACTTCATCCGAAATATCATGGAGTCTATTTTTCGATAGATCCAAGATCGTTAAATACGTAAGGCCATCGAAAGCATTTAGGCCGATTTCACTGATTGCATTCTTAGAAAGATTAAGATACTTTAATCTCGTCATTCCAATATCCTAAAATAATGAACAATTTCTCACTTACTATGCGCACAAGTTCACAATATTTTAGTGAAATTATTATCATAATTTGCTTCAATAAAATTTATACTCAGTTGCATATAATTATAAACAAAGAAAAATGATTTTATAAATTCAAACGTACCGCTAACTCGAAGCTACTTAAAAGTGATATCACATTATCCGATAAGTCGAGTGCTTGCATGTTGTTCGGTGCATCTGTATGTATATTGTAAAGATGGCGGCCCACACAAGAAGCGCGCTCCAAACCATACCAAGTGTCACACACACAAAACGACGAGCATTGTTGCGTCAAAACTGTCGTCCCGCGAGCGGAGAACATCGAAATAAGTGAAATGGTTAAATAAACGACGATACTATGGGTCATGGTAATAAAAGTAAATGATAGATTTCACAAAAGTTCGTTAAACTTATTCCGTAACTAATGATTTTTGAAGTAATAGTAGAGCAAATTCACTTCTGATAGAGATTATTGCGTTTTCCTGCGGCTCGTGATTGCCCCGCCAATGTAATCTTATCTTGCAACATGACTGGATGGATATCGTGGATAAATGTGTTAACGATTGAGATACGTCATCGTATCGTCTCAATTTTCTTTCCGTTCTCATTATTTCTTTTGACAGAAACAATGTGTTTTCCGCAATGAAAAACATATGAGGCAATCTGAAATAAAATGTAGCTGGATACAATTATTTATTACCCAATGTTTTTCCTTACTACTGAAACGTTTTCTTGCGACGTCATGTTGAGAACTATTAGAGCAAACGGAAATTTTATTCCTTAAACGAAGGGTTAAAGAAGAGTACGATGAAAAGGAAGATATTATTTATCAGGCATTATTCATCATTTTATGCTACATATTTTAATCTAACTGATACGTCCCTAGGCAGAAACAACGGCGTATCAGAAACGGATGGTAATCAGTAAAAGAAATATTCATATCATACGGTCCTTCAAATTTTGAGCTTGTTATAATTTTATTGTTAGGATTATATATCCTTGTTATAATTTTCTAACATTTTTTGTTATTAAAATGATAACTTCAATAAGTTTCTTCAAATTGATATCCCCACTGTAGCTAATTCAGTGATTAAAACGCAGATTTTATTGCCTACACCGTAGAATACTCTCCTGTGAAAACGTATGGAATTCGTGCATGTATTTAAATAAGATATCAAGATTGAATAATTTTTTGCTTTAATAAGGATGTAAATTTGATGCATGTGTGTTTATTAATAGACATATCTGAGTATGAATAAAAAAATAATAACGATGAAACCAAGCAATGTCAAATAATAAGATTTATATTACCATGTTTTTAGAAAGATAAAATTCCTCAGTCTGAAACATAATTGAAAACACAATTAAAACGTGATTTAGTTTTTCTTATAGAGTTGCTTTCTCATGATCGATACAGTGAAAGCGTACTGTAATCTACTTGTTGTACCTCTTTATTTTCATTTACTGATTCTTGAAAACCGATAAAAACCTTCTGTAAAAATTCCGTGCGCCTTCTTTCATTCGAAATTCCCCGTGTGGAAGCGTTTCCATGTGAACGCCAAAACGTGGATAGCGTTAAAGAGGTGCATTAATATAATACAAGGATGACTAAGTCTCCATTACATTGACAGCGAGAAATAACATTACAGCGCATATACATGGCGAACATAATCGCGCTCCTTTATGCGATGAAAAGAATGGCAGCCGATGACAATTAACATGTTACTCACTAGCCCTTGGCACCTCTTCGAAGTTAAACGAGGGGTAGCATTCAGTGAGCTAACAGTGTAGAGTTTATTGCGCAACATCCACGGAAATAAATCTAGGATAGGCTGCTGAGAACGCGTGGACCGCTGCCTTCTATTCGGCCTTACCATCCCTCCCCACTGCCCCTTGCATCTTCCGGCCATTTTCATTGCTCGTCCTCCATGCCGCCATGACAAGCATACGGTATGGCACTGCAGCTACCTCACCTTTACCGACCACGCCGCATTTATCGGCGTAATTACGTTTTTACCTGAAGTCAACTTTTCATCGATGTACCTACGACTCTATGCTGCTCAAAATCACTCGGAATGGACTAAAAATCACAGTCATCTATCGGTTTGCGAAAGCTACTACGAATTGGCCAACAAAATATATCGCTGCTCTCACAGACTATCCACTCCACTGTGTTTCGTCACTAGCGCCCTCAGCTGACACGAAGTACTAATTTGACACTGTTACGATTAAATATTGAATATATGACAATTTTGCATCACAAGGCAGGATATCGTATAAGAAACAGAGAAATAATTGTAAAATATTGAACTTTTTATCGAATCGAAATTACATGTTTTTAATTAGTTTCATATATTTGATAGGAAGGATGAATTTGTTCTTTAAATAAAAAATATAAGGTATACACTGTTTCCGGTGCAATGACAAGCTTTGTAAATAACTTTGTTGTTGATGTTCTCTGTGACACATTCCCTGACGCTCGACTGCCATGCGAAAGATATTTCACTCAATGTGTGTCGTCACCGACCTTCTCAGCTGACGTAAAATGGCCGCCTTCTACTGACAGCTGAACCATAAACATAGTTTTTCTCTGTTAAAACAATATTTATTGCAATGAAACGCATAACTCCCCTTTTCCTACAGGCATTGCTTTACCAAAAAGTAAGAATCTTGAGGAAATTTAAGGTATTTCATTAAAAAGATGTTACAGTATGGTATACGAGCGGCAGTAGGAGTATCTTACGAAGAGAGGCTTCTTTGACGCGGGCTTTGTACCTATCGGCAGACTGATCACTCGCTCCGATTTCGTCACAGGCGTTCTCAGCTGATGACAAAATGACTGCTTTGTGTATTTAAGTACCAGCTGATTACAAAACTGTCGTTTATAAAACCTATGTAAAATCGATATTTCCATGAATACTTTTAGGTTAATTTGACAAAGTAAGTCGATGGTGTGTAAGATTTCATATGAGCCTGTATGTAATCGACGTACTTTGCGCATAGAAAAGAGGGACGCCAGAAGGGACGCCGAGTACAGGCGTACGAAAAGAGGAGAGGGCTGAGAAAGTGGAAGGTCTTGATGAGCGAAATGCTTTGGCTAGGGTTCTAGTCTGCGATTTTTTCCCGTTCTTCTCGTTGTCCGGGCGGACGGCCAATGAGAGTAAGTAGGTCAGCGAGCGCGACCAATCGGTGCTCGAGGCCGAATCACGTGGGTTTGTTGTTATCTATCAGCTGTTTTTCCCGGGCGGGCGGGCGGCCGGCCGGCGCAGTGAAAGCCGCTTGGTAGTCTGTCCTCAGTCCCTCGGTCGCTCAGCTGTGCGTCACATGTCGGGTACCGCGAGTCCTACTCCTGCCCGTATACCATTGAATCGTGTACCGCTTGCTCGTTCAAGTTACCGTACAACGCCGGATTTCTACTCACCGGCAAGCGTCAGTCATATATTATGCTATCTACCGCGTGCACTCCAAAGTATTATCACAAATCGATCACGAAGTGCCTCGAACATGCGGACGGCGTGACGAATACAGGCAACGGTGCACGCCGTTTTGTTGATACGTTGAGTTCTGTGTTCAGGCCGCGAAGGCCACCGCGTCCTTCCTCGGTTTAGGATCGCATTTGCTATCGCGATTGCAATTTCACGCAAAACTGCCCAATCTGTCCTCGGCAAGTTATCACGGAACGATGACCTAAAGCAACGTGTCGCAGTACGGAGTTTCGGAGACGTAGGAAGAAAGAAAGGAAAAAAAAAGAGTTGAAGCTACACACGACGAGTAAAACTGGTGTTCTAGTTTCCGGGAGTGTTTTTCCAAATATTCATTCGAATCATAGACATAATATATCAATCGTGTTTCGATCATCTCTTATGGAAAGTGTCGAACTGTTGAGTCGCGCGTGACATTATTTCTTCTCTAGTGTGATCCGAATTTGTTTCCGGTTCGTGCGCTGCATCTACGTACGTTTTTTAACGTGAGTTTCGCGGACGGTAGTCAAAGAGTGAGTCTTTAACTGCGGTGCAAATGATCTATACGAGAGGCAAATTCGCGCGAGATACTTTCGAGAACGATTCGATACATGGTATTTTGTTGTGAAGTATATCGGTGTGTTAGAATCCTCGTTGAACGTTTCAATCGATTTATCGAAGTGATCGAAACGAGAGCCGAGATCGTTTAACCATAGATAATCACGAATAATGTCGACGGGCAAGAGGCTGGCGAAACGTAGCATAATCGGCACCAGAGTGTGTGCTCCCGGCGAGGACGGGAAATACTACAGTGGCGTCATTCACGCCGTAAAAACGCCGGCGTCAGCCGCGTCCGAGTCAGGCCTCAGCATTACACCGAAGACTCGCTACTCCGTGCGCTTCGATTCCGTTCCCGGCGGCCGTCCGCCGAGTCCCAGCACCGAATACTCTGATCGCGATTTGATCGGGCCTGGTTTCGGCTCTGTCACCAGCGCGCATCTCGTGCCCGGCCAGAAGGTCTATCTTACGTACAACGGACGGGAAATTCACGCAGAGGTCACGCAACATCGCGAGCATCTCGACGAAGTAGACGTGATAATTGTACCGAACGGCCAAGAGGTGAGTGAGTTTGGGAATACCCATTTTGTTCTACTTTCTCTTATTTCTTCTATTTAATTTTACGTATTTCGGGTAAATAGTACATCTTTCCAGAGTTTTCAAAACCCGTATTGAAGTAACTCTCGGATGGCGGATGTGACGCTAGTTATTTTTAAGTTCGCTTTCTTGTAATCTCTGACGATAGGTTTATTGGGTAGTTTATTTATTTTGAAGTGACAATAATTTGGTAAATTTTATTTTCGAATAATCGAATTAAATAATTTTATATTTCTAGATCAAATTTCTAATTATCACATTTCTATCACTAACTGCCAAATTTTATGTTCAATATGAAATTGATTCAATGAGAATTGATATTGGAAAGGGAGGAATAGGTCAAAGTTTCGCTCTTATTTACATGTATGTATAGTACATTCCTTTTTCATTCTCGGTAGTGCTGTGTATTACTGTATATCACATACTCATATATTACAAACATATATACGCCGTATATACATACGTTTAAAGAAAAAACGCACAAAGCATTGGCGAGGCACGTTAGGCATAACGAGGTTTGATACGTCATCCGTACCGCCGCCGGGTCTCGTTGCATCGGAGCACAGGTTAGCGCGCATCAAACTCGGCGAGCGCGCATGCGCATAGCCAGGCTGTTCCGCCGAACGCGATGTTCGCGATGTTTTCAGAGAGCGAGAAAAACGTATTCTCGCGCGCGATAACACGCCATCGATAGTACCGATGACATACTATGACGAATTGCCACGATGTTGCGTTTATTCTTAAGGTACAGACGATAGATCTTTGACAGCTGGGCGAAATCAAAGAAAAGGTAAGAGAGGAAAGACGGAATGGCACGTGACGATGTGACAGCCGGCTGTTACCGGGTGGGTGTGTGCGTGCGTGCCGTTAATCAGAAAATTTAATTTTCGTGACCTCGTTCCGCGTGCAGACTGTACAGTGGCTCTCCTATTTACGCGACGCGCATGAGCAGGGTCACTTCACTCCCCTTGTCCGCGTGCGGGATAGAGACAGGTTTAGAAGAGGCAAACACGTTACCTCTATCTGGACACGAATGCCGCGTTGTGAAGCATAACTGCCACACACAATGGAATTCGTTTCTCCGATTGTCGTCGATCTAGCGGATCGGTGATCGAGAATATTCGAGAGTAAAACAATGTCTGATCGTAAATGGGTAGAGGGACCGATGGAAGGGGAGTATGATTTCCAGCGAACGAATAACAGGTTAACGAATGGGTTAACAGAAGGAAATGCCTGCGTCTCGAGGCGCATCCGCCGCCCGATATTGGAGTCACACGATACACGAGACCGATGCCAGTCCGTCGATTTTCGACACGCCTTTCTCGAGTTACGGCCAGATAGAATCCGCGAAGTGGCCGCGCACACGCGCGTATACTCGCGTATACAGTTGCCGAGAGCCGCAAGAGTTTTTTGCAGATTCGTAGAAAAGCGTAGCGAGCGCAACGTAATAAATACCCCATAAAACGAGGGATAGCGCTATTACGGTCGGTCAGGCGTGGCAGAGAAGTATACGCAGCCTCGATACCGCTACGTGGGCGCGGTTAGATTCGTAATGAGAGGCACTGGCGTTCTCTAGCTTGCTTGTCCGTACAGCGAGGCTCTTTCGCGCGTATGTATGTATGTACGTAGATGCGGGAGAGGTCGGTTTTATGCGCGAAGCCAGTACGGTAGTACTGGCCCGTGCACCGGCTACCGGTGACCCCACGTGGAACGCATTAGCGCAATATCTTTCTACCTCCGTTAGGTAGCTCAGGCGTGACCACGGTTTCATTTCGTGGAAACTTTGCTGCGCGCTCGCGAGCGCTCATGCTCCACTCGGGGGAAAAAATAAACCGGATCTGGTCAGACCGAAGTGTCCGGTTCCGATATTTTTGCGCCCCGCAATATGTAGTTATGTCTGTTTTGCACGAGTTCACCGGAAAATCGGCCTGCCTTACTGCGGTGGCAAATGGTCAAATTGTCGCGTTTTTACTTAACAACGATGTCACGTAGACTAAAGACATGTTTCCAGTAGATGTTTAGAATGAAAGACTGACACTTAAAATTCTTCGAGGAATAGTTGGTTTTTATTTGTCAAATTTGTATACATTTAAGGGTATGTGTATTACGATAGAGAATTCATAAACAAAATTACGCTAGAAAATTTTATATTTCGGTTTGGGTATTAAATGATAATTTTATTGTATTATAACTTATTTATGTAATTAATTAATTTTGATTAAATTGATAATTTATTAAATCAAAATTTTTTAAATTTACATATCTCTTGATGATTTCGACAATGGAAAAATTCTGACAATGGAAAATATGAAGCGGTAGCAGAAGGGGAGACTCATTATAGGGTTAAATATAGATAACCTTTCAACACACGTTTATTCTTATTTGAAATACATACATATAGGGCAATTATTACTACATTCAAGAGAGAACTGAAGTTTAAAAAAAGGGAACTTTTTCTTACGTTAATACTCCTTAACATCAACGAAAGCATAAATTCTGAATGAAAATCGTTCAGGTCTTGGTTTCAACGAACACATTATCGCCGGCACGTGATAGTAGTAAACTTCAGAGATTCATCTTAATCTTCTCGATCGCAATTATGATTATTTTTAATCATCGTATCCGTGATGAGATATACGTAACAGAGCGTGTTTTTCGTGTTCCTGTCTTCCTTAATTCACCGTGATCATCTGTAATCTTTAATCGCCATAATTAATCCACCGATGTAGTACTCTGACGTAAGTACTTCCCCACATCGTTACCTGTTTATACATGCAACACATAAGCGAGCGTACATGGCTGACTTTTAGTGACGTCGAAGTATTTACCGAACCGTGAATCGGTAAATACTGGACGGCGTTTATCTGTTAGCGCAAGTACGCGTAAGTGGTAATTTTAAAGCTTCCGTGCGTTCTGCCGACTATCGTGTACCTCTGCTTTAGCAAACATCTTGCATATGCAGTTTCGTAACGTCCACTTCGCGATTCGACACCTCACCGGTCGACGTGCCTTCTGTTAGCCCTGACAATATGTCAATAGCCATGGCGCTCGACCGTCAACTTCGTTGCAGTCCCTATTTTTTCAAAGTATTGTCCATGGCTGTACTCACTATTCATTTAAAGAACTATAAGGAATTCTAAAATTTAACAATTGATTTGCTCATTAATTAGAAATTTTCATTCCTTAAGAAATATTAGATATTACCATCGTTTACAATTTCATAGAAAGAGGAAGAAATTAGCGTAATGTGACATTTATCGGAATATTTATAAGGCTTTACTTGCTCAGAGTTATACTGCTACAAATAATCGGCAATTAATTAAACATGCATCTTACGTATTTAACTAAATGCTTCCTAGAATTTACATGCTATGAATCCCTAAAAGTATCAACTTAGAAGGTAATTTATTTTTTATATCAAGTTTTATTATATTTTCAATAAACATTTATATATATATAAATCCACCTCAAAGATAGTGTTCATATTTTGATTTTGCTATTATTCTAGCACATCTTTCTCTATCTGGATTCCAAGTACCCTATCAAACCGACATGATCGCGCAATAAAATCGCCTCCTTACAAATCCTCGCAGCTATTTCGTCGTATCTCTTATCGCGGTCACAATCGTCAAACTCGCTCACTCTTCTGTCAAATTGTCCAACATAATCACTCTTCAACCAACATGACAAAACAACCGTAACCGACAAAAGTTGAGAATCACTGACGCGTGCATTTCACTGCGACGAAAAGATAGCACAACATTGGATACGTGGTAATGCGTTCTACTGCAGGAGTGCGTTTCGCCGTTAACGGTGCGATCCATCGGGTCTATCTACGGTCACCACGGAAATATCCGACCTGCGGGGCGCATTCGAAATAATGGTCGCGTTTAACGGTGTCACTGGTCACCGGCACAGGCGTGAGACGATTGAGTAAGAGATGGCCAGTGTGTGCGCGCACTTCGTGCGTGGATCCAAAGATAGATATCCCGGCACAGGCTTACCAGACCTAACTGGCCCGACTCTATATACATACATACATAGAGGCGCATCCGCACAACCGTTCGCGATGTAAACAAATGTCGGTATGCGTACAGGCTTGTCTAGCGGTCTGACGTAGTCACGCGGGTGTTTCCTTCATTCCACGCGATCGTTCGTGTTATCTTGTAGCCACTGACGCTTTTGGAAATACGCATATTAGTTTCGATGCATTCTTACTTTTCTTCTCTTATATTTGCTTACCAATCGCTGTATGCGCTGGGGAATCCAGAACGTTTTAATTTTTCTGCCATACAGAAGAAACGTCCGTCCAACAGCTGCCGACAGCTCGATGAGATCCGAGGTTATAATTCATTGCTCTAGTTGCTCGGGCCACGCTCAGCAGCAGGTGGTCAATCTCTCTCGATCTCTCTAACCTCGCCTCTTTTCGTCGCGTGCTCGTTCGATTCGAGGTTACGAACTCGACCGAGGGAAACTGATTGTAAAAGGAGTTTGATTGAGTATATAGTATTTTTATCCGCCACGTTTCGAATATTCTGGTTGTTTACAGTTTAGTCGAGAGAGGTTTTGCAGGTTCGATTAAGATCTACATACATAAAGCTGGTTTCAAACATAAATTGTACGTTTTTTTAAATAGTTTATAAAAATAGCTTACCGAGTGTGAAGTAGATGGAATTAAGTGTCCAAATACTATTTAGACTGAAAAACTATAGTCGTTAGATTTAAGAATAAAGTTAAGTTCCACATAATCGATATCAGAATATGAAGTTAAGTTCTTCAAGATTCTCAAAGATCTTGTTGCATAGTTTTAAAAGTATGTTGGAAACAAAAGTATGTTTAAAATAAACAAGTGGGGCGTAAAAGAAAGGTTCCATGGGATATATAATAATGGCAAAATTGTATCTTCTTGTTTCACGGGCTGATTTTCTTCGCGTATTTTTAATTTGCTAAACGTCGCGCACTGTTGCGGCGCGGCGTGCCGGCTCGAGCTGCCGCGCAGGCGCACAATCGCAGTATGGGCTATTTAAAATAGTATTCGAACAGGCCGGAATGTAAAGTGCACAGTGCGTGCTCTGTTGCACGGGATTATGTCATATGTGCTTGTACCACTTTGCCGGTAAATAGGTTACGCAAGATGGATCACGGATGGTCACTCTACATAAGTATTAACTTATAGTCATAGGCCGGCTGTCCGGCCTCCGTCGCTGTCGCTGTAGCTGTCCATAGGTCCTATTCGACAATTCGAAACTAGAAACGATACATACTGCATTATAACTTTGCAATCGTAGCAGAATTATACGTGATATAAATTAATTTTATAATTCTTCTCATAAAAATTATTTTTAAATGAAAAAAATTAATCTTAAGGTTCGGTAGAATACAGAATTTATAATAGAAATCATTAGTTTGATAATAGCAGATTTTAAAGTACTCGCTTCTCCGTTTTAGATTCTTTATCTTAATTTATGTAACTCTTTTGGGATCTATATATTCTTGCCTCGTATTTATTACCGAGTGCAGAATAACAGTCGATCTTAGGAAAGGTTGGCACGGAAAACGAACATCTGTTTAACATCGTTTCACCAGCGAAAATCGAATATGCATAAGAGCGCTAAAATGCAGATCAGTATCGAAACTAGGATTAAAATCGATGCTATTAGCTGTTACGTGAACTGAATGGTTAAGAATCTACCATTAAGTGGAAAGAGGAAAAGAAAAAAGAAAAATTCCATTCTCTTTTTACGAACGTTGAATTCCCTTTCCACAAAAAAACACAGCGAAACCAAAGTTATGTCATAATTTCGGACGAGGTAGCGATCGGCGTTTACCTTTCTCTTTGTAAAGAGTGGTGCGAACTTGATTTCGGGTTTGGAAACAACATGGCGGTTAGTTGCGCCGATCGACCGTTGGAGGCACTGTATCCTAGCCGATCGCTTATAAAGTCGGTCATAGAGTTTACAATGCAACGCCTTCTCTCTGTCCGGCGCGTACTATACAAATGTCTTTCTACCTGCTTTCCCCCTCCCTCTTACGCTCCTTCTGATTTGGTTTACGGCGATTGCGACTGTGTCGCAATCATTAGCACGTCTGAGTACAATTACCTTGGATATTAGAACAACTCCATGCCACCCGGTGCAATACTTATGCATCGCGTACGATCGCTCACAAGGTTCCCCTCGAAATGGGCGCGTAGTACGCGCGAGACGTGTCGACTTTTAATAAGTTGCACACGCCGACGTGACGGTATGGAATTGCAAAATAGAACGCGCGTGCCGGTATGATTACCCGGAATCATGGTTCTTCAATACCATCCGAGTAATCGTTGCTACTTTGCCCACGCTCCTCGATATGCGTCGACACTCTCTACTGTTATTTAAACAGCGTATTGGCCGTGAACGAAATTTCATTGTCCGCGTGAAAGTAAATCAGCATGCCGCTTGAAATCCGTGCCAAACTGCCGTCCTTGATTTTCGAATCCGACACCCGGAGTTATTTGGATGGATAACATTTTAATTGTTGTGGTAAAAGTTGACGTTTCAGATGCACCAGGAGTTTTTTCTCTTTAGATACTTGGAACGATTGTTTGCTTGTTACGAAATTGACACGAAGTGCGAAATCAGCTGATCGTAGGCATAACGCGTGTAAGTTTATGCGTCTTCGCTCCCACCTGATAATATTGGCCGTAAACGAGCTGCACTGACGTAACAATGCAGCACGCGTCGTAAATTATGATCGATAATGCAACCTTGCACACGCCGAGCTAATATATGGTTGAATATGCATCACCCAAGTCCTCTGAGACTTTCTAACAGTTTCTGTCAATAGTACCGCGTAAGAAGAGCACTATGCGTGGTATAACACAATGTAGATCGTCACAAAGTAGTATTTACCTTTATTATCTAATCCTTTTAACCCGTTATTTTAAATCAAGCAATAGACATCTATGTACGAATCGAATAAACATTAAATTATCCTGATTCTAATTTGAATTCTAATTTAATTCTTAAAGAACAAATTCAAATAATAGAATATAATATCATCTGAATCTGTATAGCGTATTTTCGTCATCATCGAGAAGTGTGACATTGCATGCTTCGATAGTGCTGGCCCTGGCGAACGAATGGCCAGGGCACGAAAAGTTGATGCGCGTGCCATACTGCATAGGACGCACGAGGACGCGAGGAAAAGTGGCGCGTATCTGCTGCACAGAGAGAAAAGCGAGGTCGGGCCTTTCTCAGAGAAGTAGGTCGAGAAGGTACCGATCGTGCACACGAACGCGTGCTGCGTTCCACGCGCGCGAGATTCACAGGAAAGGTATCGTGTTCTGTTCGTCCCTGTGGCAAACGCGCGTGCAATACATACATCCTGTCGGCTCTCACGAATGCGATGGTGTATTGGAAAAACGGGAGGAAGAGTTCTCCCGCATAAAGGCGTCGATTGAACGTGCTCGTTATGCTATTCTTATTTTTTGCTACTTTATGACTTTCCAGTGTACCGCGCTTCCATCTATGTGGCAGAAGATAGGTGGTCTTTCGTATCACCAATTCCATATCGTACACTATCAAATACCTAATTGAATATGGGGACTTGGATGATTTAACGAGACAGCTGAATAAGTCACTCCTACGACCGAGATAAGGCGTGTTCAATTATTTACACGTTGGAGATAAAATAAGCAATTATTAGTTGGATGATCTGACCACTGATTGAATAATCAATACAAACATATTGATTACACCTTTCTGTTGTAAAATAAGGCGCTCGCGTGTGGGTATCTATAGAGGTTTCGAAACACGTGGGACGATGCGATCTGCTATCGGATATCGTTTTGCCTCAATTGGGAAAGATTTCTTGTTTAAACTATTCTATCGATTTCCAAGTGAGAACCAATTGTAAAAGATACAGTCCCCACCTATTTTTTCGAATTCTCGATCCTCTCAATCACAGAGTCACTTACGGTTCGCTATCAGTCTGCGTATTGATGTGCGCGCACACCAGATGAAAAGTCAGGTGGTGATGGCGGGCCGGTCGGCCACCGGTTTTGGTGGAGGGAGACTAAAAATGAAAACAAACTTTCGCTACGTAGAACAAGAAGCTCGGAACGTGTTCGCGTTCACGCGGTGCTGGTTAAGGCGCGTGTAAAGAGACGGAACAAGGAGGTAGCAGTGGAGTCGTAGGAGGGCAGAACGCACGGCGGAACGGGGGGATAGGTTTAAAAGGGGGCCAGGAGAGGGGCGAAAGGCGGCCACATACTCTCCGTGTAACAGAAGAGACGAGCGTGTGCCAGCGTACATTTTACGCAACGTCGCCTGTGATATAACGAGCGCGCGCACGCCGTGTATAAAGAGAAGCCCGGCCGGCGAGCAGAGAGCGATATAGTAGTCGCGTTTCTTCACACCGTACTACGCGCACATGCGTCGAAAAGGTGTGCGCCAGAGAGCAGGATCAGCGTGGCGCGTCGTGCGCCGCCATTGGGCAGCGTTTACCCGGTTTTGCTGGACCCGGTTGAACACAATGACCTAAATGATATCGCGAACCGGGTCGCAGCCTAGATACCGCCGCGGGCCGGCCTTTTCCCGCCCGCCTCGACACAGTCGACAAACGTAGTAGTATCTCTCGCTCGTGCTACGACCGGCAGCCCCAGATTTTCACTTTCGCGCGGGTGAACGTTGACACTCTCGCCTTTCGATAACGCGCCACGAACTGGATCGAGTACTCTCTTATGCATATATGTACGTGGGTATGCGAATAGGTTTTGTACATGCATATATACGTGGATGTCTGTGAGTTTAGGTTTGTGTGGTCGTTTCGATGAACAACGACATATATAACGGCATAGTCGATGAATGAGTAAGCTCTGGTTGAACGATAAACTTTCTTTGTTTGATATTTTTTATCCGAGGTGAAGAGGGATAGAGCCAGGCTTTAGGTAGTTGAGTGGATAGTAATCATATATCGGTTTTGTTACATTTTTAATAGGGCTTATCTGGTGCGATTGCAAAAATTAACTTAAGATTTGTATTTGTTTAGGTCAGAGATTTTGGATATCGCAAAAATCAAAATTTCGTAACTCTGATTTCCTTCGATAATAAGATATTACTTGCAAGTATTAATAATATACTTTCATTTTAAGATTAAGCGAAACTATACAACTTAAAAAACTAGGATTAAATGCACGAAGCGAAACTAGAATTTAAATTAAGCATCTATATATAATGCTACGTTACATTGGGAGTTACATTTCCATATATCAATATATTTTCAATATTCTGGTTTAGAAGCAAACACAATCTCTTTAAAGCACCTGTTAAGCATCTATTATACGAAGAAAATAGTTTCCACGTATTGAAGTTCGTAATTCACCGTGAATTTTTCATCTGACGATTAATTTAATACGATTCTACTACGGTTAGAAGAGACAATTTAGCTCGGGATTTCCGAATTGCAGTCGTCGCAATAGCTACGATGACTCGAAGGTAAACCCAGCCGGTCATTAGTCTGTTCGCAGTCATTATAAATCGTGTCTTGCCGTGATTCTACGGGTAAGCGAGCAAAACACTTTTCTTCGTTTGCTTTTCCACGTGAACGCCGTTACACCACGACTGCACGGATTACCGTTATCGCCGTTGCGTGACCTGCTTTTTGGTACATGCCTTCCTTCAACGGGGAACACTAAAAGAGAAGAAAGACGGAAATACCGAAGCCATCGCAAACTATAATCATCGAAATGCAGTTGTTACATTGAGTATTTTACTCTGAATTTGTAGAAATGTTGTGCAGTTTTGTTTGATCTTGAAGTCTTTACAGATTCAGAGTATACTGAAAATACTAAAATTGCAATTTACGGAAATAGATATTGTTTATTCACAACGTATACGTTGTATAACTTATACATATATTCATATCGCAACTATTCCGAAAACATTTAATTTCTCCTATTATCCCAAAATAAATAATACTTCAATAATGGAACTCGCATAGTGATCCACTTAGAAAGGAAAATATTTATTATAAAGTGTTCCACTTTAAAAAAAGATTAATTTCTCCAATTAGGCCAAAAAGAAAGTTCGTTCCCCGAAACCGTCCGTGTCTCTTGTCTTCTCAGCTTTCGTATCCGAGACCGTGAAGCAGAAAGAACGTTTTCTTCTCGAGCATGTCATCGGATATGGTTCTCTGTTCAGTTTTACGAATTTACACGATGATCGTGACACAGTTGATAAATTTAAGGTCGGTATCGCAGTGCAGTCCTTCGTTTCCAAGCTCGTAAAATCCGAATAAAAGCTGTGGCGTCAATTTCCACGAGCGGCCGTGACGTTATGCGTGCACAATGACGCATGAAGAGTAGGAAGAACCGCTGACAAGAGCGTTAAGGCTGTGGACCAAGTGAGAAATTACTGATCTGGCGTCACCCATGATTGTCAGCGTTTTAACGTCACGATTTATTTGAAATAGATCACGTGTTCAAACGGAGCTCGCGAATGGATTCAAATTTTTATCTCCGATAGAATTCTGACATCTGTCGATTGATTCGTGAACTCGAATAGGGGGAATTTTTATTATTGCGTTGAGAAGACCGTAAATAAGCTCTGCTCCAATCTTCAGTTGATATTCTAATCGTAAATTTAGCACAATATATAAACCATATATAAATTCATAATTCACGTTCTCCAGTTCTTATAATTGCTTCCTTAGCCAAATGATTACCCTTTGACTTAACGTTTCAAATTTACAAAACTAATTTCAAAAACCTATTGAAAATCGTATACAAAATATAGAGAATTCAAAAGCATGCTACCTACCAAAAATTTGCTACCTCGGATAGAAAACTAAGACTCACAGTTTTCAGCTGTATTTTATCCAAGACAGTTGATCGAAACCCATTAGCATTAAACTGGTCGTAGTTGTACTCTTAGCCAACTGACTCATTGTTTGATCTCGTTTACTGTGATCTACGTCTTTTTACTGGAGCTGAACTTCACTTAGGGACAACGAAACCGCGTGGCTCGTTGTCCGACCGAGAAAAAGCCGGTTTTCGCATACACGCTGCAACATTATCTGCCAGCTGCTAATCTCTGGCGTTCGTTCCTTATTCAGTGTCGTAAGTAAGCAAGTGTCGTGAATAGCGTTACGAGGATCGTAGAGGGGATGGCTGTTGACGGTGTTGAGCAGTGACGTCACCGGTAGCACAGCTCGACACAGTGACACCGATCGCCGGTTCTACCGGGAGGAACAATCAGGCCGGCAGCAGCTGTGTACGATTCCTGCTGCCTGTAGTCGCTCACGACTGTTCTCACTCGTGCTGAACGTGGCCTGGCCACGTTATCGTTCCCGACACCCAGGAAAAATGTTTTCTGCTGATAACCGAGCCTCTGTACGGTAGCTCTCTTTGTTTCAATGGCCACTCGATGTTTGTGGTCTTTCTTAGGGAACTTGTTCGCAGTAACTCTATCACATCGGTCTCTTTTATACGTATTTTTTCATTTTTTATTGTAAATGAACTGATCTTTCCAGGAACCGTTTCCTGCTTGCTTCAAAAGAGATTTCGTTTTTGGCAGTGCTGTTAAGGAAGTTTCTTGAATACTTTTGTTGGATCTTTGGACTCTATTTGTTCGTAATTTTTCTTATCGATGTTGTGTTCTTCGTTTAATCCTAATGGCAATTTGATGCTTGAGTACCCATTTCTACTACATAATAATTTCTTAGCTGAAAATACTTATCACAAAATTGTTAAGTAAAAAATTATAGTAGAATGCAGGCAATAACTTTATTTATACAACGAAAAGTGTTATGAAAGAAGTTTCGCTATTTATCGTTAAAAAGCCTCGTGTAACTAGTGTGCATTTCAATGCCTACTTTCCTCTATACATATAAAGTCGTCGAATAAAATTTAATTGAAATAGCCATTCCACAGACTGGGTATTTTTACGAACTTCTTTATGACTACAGATTACAACTAGTACGGTTCGATTATCTAAATTACAATTATTTAACGCTTGGACGGTTTATTTAATCGAAATTGACTTTTAATTTATTTAAAGCGGAAGCAGATAAAAATTTGATAATGAAAAAGTCCGCAGCCACTAGAATAGCCTTTTATCTGTATAAAATTCTCATCTGCGAAACATCTTTTGCCTTGAAGTACATATATTTTTGGAATAAAATTAACTTCTTCGTTTCTGCTTGTTTAGTTGATACAATAGTATTGTTCTTATTAAGAATCTCCTAATTATTTCATGACGATCTCGATGCTTCTTGAACTACCATTTGTGTGTTGTGAAAAATTGATATATATATATATGCTTTATCTTGACAAGATAATTCCCGTTACGAAAATTCGTCGGCGGTTGTTCGTTTTCGCTGTGACGACATAGCTCAGGGAAACGAACGAAAACTGTGAATTAAATCGCGGAATAATTTCCCGCATCTTTATCGTCCTTCGCATTTTATCATCAACAAGCTCGTAATTAATATGAAACGTATCATAAGAAATTGATATATTTCAATATGGTATTTTCCTTGTTCACGCTTCTCGTCGATAATCTAGATATGATTTCATAGATCATTGTCTTCGTTCCTTCCAATCAAATCTACCAAGGCCGTCTTTTGTATAAATCTTATCTAAAGCTACGAGTAATCAGCTCGAATGCGTCGTCGCTGTTCCTTTCTTTCTTTACTTTATTCTTTTTACTTTGTTTTTTCGTAACAACCTTATCAACCGGTCAACTGATATTCGTGAGTTTTTTTTTATGACAAAATTTTTCTTCATTCACCTTTTCTTTTTAACAAAACGAAAGGGACGTTTGCTATTTTCTCTGACCCTATCGTGCAGTTCTCGAGGAATGCATTCGCTAGAAAGGAGTTATTGTCCTTTGTTGCGATAAAATTTGCACTTTGCTCTTCCGCCCATTTCCTTGGGAACCTCTTTTTGCTGGAATATTCACCTCAAATGGATATGTATATACCCGCTCTTTGCGATGTTGTATTTGTTAGTCACAAATGAAATATTCGTTTGAATGTTTCGGATAGTTCAGAAAATAGAATTGAATATCGATTTATGCTCGTTCGTTCCGTGTGTTTTTGCTTGAAATTTTTTAATATCCTGTTTGCCAATATTCCGATGAATTTATATTCGCAGGAAATACGAATCGTCCTCTTATCTTATAATTTTATATTTTGTAATCTTATAATCTTATAATCAGTCATTCTGTCTGGCCAAAGCTGCGCATGATATCAATCTAGATTTCTACCTAAAATTCAATACACTTTTACAGCGAAATTTTTTTAATCTAATATATATTTATTTTAATTTAAAAGAACAAATACGTATTTCGTGTGTCATGACCTAGTACAAAGATATATTTCTGTTCTACCTTAATCATATTTTGAAACGATTCCAGTCTCGATATCTTGTTCTCCTTTGTATGTATCGCAATGCGTCAATTGGTGGAACGAGCGTGTTATCAATTAATTCGATAGAAATTTTGTTGGTCGTATAAACAGGAACGTGGTTTGACAAGTTTTCATCAATCTACCGTCGATAAAGAATCGTATCGATGAATCGACGTTACGTATGGAAATGAAGGTGACGTTGTTGATTGCCACACTGACGCACGCTTTTTCCAAATTGATTGTCAGGATAATAATATTATCTCGTCATCTCGTCAAGCACGTTTAAAGCAATAACAATAACGAGACTCGTACGTATCTCGATTTCTAAATTAGTTCAAAAGTTGAGGCAGGAGTGTTTTCGAAATTTCCGATTACCGAGCTGGAAACTTCCGTTATCTGGCTTGCGCTTTTAAACTCTGGCTGAGATGGCACAGGTAAGGAAACGCTTTAGCAATGAACCTTTTAGTTAAACTCTGTGTTCAGATTGAATCGACTAAGTTTCAGCAAAGCAATGAAATATTTACGTACGATCATTTTTTCATGGAGATTCCTCTAATACGTGTAATATCGATTCAATTGTTAGTCGAAGTGAATACGAAACGATGCATTATGAATTTATTTAATAATCGAGTCGTATAATAACCAGATTAATAGTAAAATAATAGTATAAATTTATCATACCAGTCTGGTTTTTCAATGTAATTTTATTATTCCAGGAATGATTGTTTTTAGTAAAATATAAAGCTTCCAATTAGATATTGAGAATTTAATAATTTATCGTACCTATGACCAAAAGAAGAACCACGTAACTTTCCACGGTTTTGTTTGTGCCTTAAGTTCGTCTTTACGTGTAAAAGGTTTTCGTCTATCTATTTATAGCCTGAGAAATGTTTCACGCTTAAAGCAAATTTGTTTCCGCAGACGTGTTGTCATTATTATTTAAGAACCGTTTCACCAGTGCGCTTAGTATAATATTAACACTCTTTGCACTTTTACGTTAGCATGACTTCATAACGTGCTCAATTATCTTCAACATTAATAAGAATGTAAAAATTTCTATTTTCTGCTATCAAAGAGGAGAAATTATCGTTTTAACGTTAATGTGAACTAGTTAATTAACATGTATCTCTTTCCAAGAACACATCGTTTATCTGTTAGTGAAGCTTCTTACCTTCAATTTTATCATTGTACGTGTAGCAGAAATGTCAAAGTATAGTCACGTTTTCTTTGGATAGAACGTATAAACTTGTGATTTACTCGTATCAGCTTACTATAGTTAATCAAAAAGTGCCTCTGATCGAAAAAAATCAGGTAAAAATTTAATAAGTTTATTTATTAAACAGGTACTTGTAATTTCAAATTCCTTATGCTATAGGTGGGCTTAATTCTTTGACAGTGTAATAAAATAACAAAAAATTCAGAATGAACAGAATTTAGAAAATCTCTCTTGCTTTTCAAATCCGTATTTTCTTATGGAAAATAAAAATAATTTAAGAAATTGGAGAAATTATCATTATTTTCATTATTATCGTATATCCATCTCGGCGTTCGTGTCACCGACAGACAGGCTGTTCCCTTTTATGAATAAACCCATATTCTCGTATAACGTTTATGCTCGGTCGACAAAAGCTTCCTTCTCTATTTGAGGAGGAGCAGAGAGAGAGAGAGAGAGAGAAAGAGAGAAGAAAGAGACAAAAAGATGGTAGTCGTAAAACGGTCGCACGAGAAGCCTGTGACCGAGTCGCTGACTAAGATTTCGGCAAGACTAAATTTGACCGGGGGCATAGTCCTGAATTCCCGCGGTGTCAGAACACGAACGCTTACTTTGCAGCCAGTCAATGAGCAGACGCGTAAAGGTTGCCTAGCAGTTGAACTAATCGTAAAGGCAGAGTCTGGGGCACGGTCTACAGACGCAAGGGAGGCCATTTCCTTTTTATTAAGCATTCTGAATCTTCAATGAAAATTTATTTCGACTTACACGAATACCTTTAATCATGTATTACATTGCTCGGAAAATTCAAGGTAAAAGTTAAGAAAGATCTAACTAGAGAATTGGGTTTAGATCTTTTCACGAGTTTTTGGTGTCACGAGAACAATTTTTGACAAATTCGTCTTTTCCCGTAATGAATTCCTTCGGATAGCTGTCGTATTTAATTCCTCGTTTATGCATCTTAAGTTTTTTCAAAGGCCACGGTAAATATAAATTCGTTGACTGAGACAGATAGAGACGTCTAAGTTGTAACGTGAAGTTAACACGGATTCGGTGTACTGTGACAATGAATTTTCCATAGAATCAGTTTTCATGGAACCATTTTCATTTGCACGCGTGGCATTGTGTTCGAGGGAGCACGCAGCAGTATGTTACTACAGCCGATATAATTATCTAACATTTCCTTGATCTCGGAACAAACAGGAATTATCTACGTGAACTTTGCATCATCGCGATGTGCGCTCATCTTCTCTGTTTCTTCTTCTTTCTTTTTCTATTCTCAACATGGCCGGGTAAATACGTAGTTTGTTGCTCTTAATATTTGTAATTGATTTGGAGCATCATTTTCTTAAAAAAGAAAAAAAAGATATAAAGACAAAGAATTGATCTTTGTCTTTAGGTCTTCTCTTAATGAAAAGAACTCTTTAAAAATCTTGCTAATGGGAACGCTATCGATTCTCATTTATGGTCGTTAACGTCGGGGCGATATTAATTTCCTTCAGTTCGAGATTCTGTATTCAGTTGCCGCGTTAAGCGCTGATGCAACCCACGCAGTTTTAAGCAACGAGTCGAGTTTGTTCGGCTCTTCGCTTGGAGACTCGAATTATCGCGACGAGTGTCTCTTTTGTCCTATATTTATATTGTGTGGATTTTTGAGTCGACTTTGAACCCAAAGACATCGACGAAAACCGGATGAACTTTGTCTAGACTTATCCTGTTGACCATATCTTTAGATAGACCGAGGATAAATAGAGGAACGAACGTGTTTCAAATTGAAAGTAAGCTTGTAAAGAGAATTGAAGTATGTCTGCGGGAATGATTGCAAATATTTCCTTCGTTTTGTCTCGATTCCTTCAATTTTATAATTTATCAATGTCAAATCTTCTACTTGAAATAAATAAAACAGGAGTCCTTAAGCTTTCGAGCATCTACTCGTTTTCCAGCGAGAGTGTAATTGCTCGTTAATTTCGATTCTGTTAAAGGATCACAACTAATCACTTAATCAACAGCATTGACTATTTGTAATTTAATTTGTTGCCTATTATTACCAAAAACAATCCTCCAAGGACTGTAATTCTATAATTCGGTTTTAACGCAATTCGATTAAGTATACATTGGTCCTATCATGATTCTAAAATAGACATCGCAAATTAAAGTAAATTAGATGGAAAATAATATGAAATTAGATACCAAAGTGTAGACAATTCGATACGATTACTATTCTTTCGTAATCAGAGATTCTAGAATAGCTACAATAAAACCAATACCATCGACTAAAAAACTTTGAATAACGCGTGCTAGATCTCTATAAAATATTGTGACACATAGATAAAATATAAATCTCGTATAGCAGTCGTGTTAATATTACACATACATTTTCACTCGTAAATCCATCTACCACTTTTAAGTGGACCTTACATACTACAGGTAATGTTTTGAGCATAAATCTAAAAGATTCTAAAATCATAAAACGATTTTCGAGTACCTGGAAACTATCTCAATCCCCTCTCGTCGGACGAATACCAACGAATACCAGATTTGTCCTTTCCCGTGTTCCTCGAGCCGGTCGTTTCTAGATTCCTACATGCCCGGTTACCCAGCAGACGTTCGTTACTCACATTCAGGTGCAGCCTGCACGTGGAACTGTGATTACGCGGTTGCGCCATTAGTAAGAACGGTCGATGACGAAGGATCGCGGATAAATCAGCCGGTTCGAAACAAAGGAATCACAGAATACGCGTGCCGTCACGAAAGATAGTGGCCAGATGAACGATGATTCCGTGCCCCCTTTAGATAAGCTGCGGATGATTCGAACGGCATCCAAGGTGCAGCTCGGTTTACTGGAACTGATTGCACTTGTTCGACGTCACTTGCGTAACGTTTCGAGGCTGATGCGATGGACGTAGTACTACGGGTGTTTCGCAGGAAACTCGTAGCTCGCTGCACACGTTTTATGATGGAAGATGCAGGCGCTTAGACCGTGGCCGAGGTGCATTTATTTTTAAGGTTGAGCGAGCTAACGGTTTTGCAATCGGTGAACGTTGTACGCTGATGTTTCTGTTTTGTGGTCCGGTTAGGCTTTAAATCGTTTCTTTCATTGCGTTTATCTATGGGGAACTTTTTAGTAATTTTCTGGTTCATTGGGTACACGGCAACTACTGTTTATAAATAGTCGATAATTTTGATCGATTTGTAGCAATACCGTGTGAATTCATTAAAACGCATAAATTAATGGAGAATTAAAGGCGTATCAGCAATATGTTTTATTATTTATTTCGCTATCTTATTTATCTATGAGAATTGCAGTATTTCTTAGAACATATAGCGAGAAACAATTTTTTGCTTGTTGTCATTGACGTACCTATTATAAATAAAGACTTGAATGAATTATACGAAAAATTTCTTTATTCTTTATCACTGTTGCAATGATATTTCTTTATGCCGATGAGGAAATTGGTCGACTTCTAATGAATGTTTATGGTACTACAATCCTGGTATTTAATGAATATTAACACGTTCTTGTACGAGATATTATTCTTTCAAGTCGATTAAAGCAACGATTTCGTAATCGATGATCATAATACTGATTATATTTGCAACCATTATTGCTAGTTTACACTATGTTCTGGCAAATTATAAACAAATGATCATAGCGTTGTATTTTTCTAATTTTAAAATTAAAACAACAATTGAACGACACGTGATTTACTAGCCTCTTCACTAGTTATAATCTAGAGTTTACGTGTTGCATTGTTGCATTATCTTCGAAAGATAAAGCTGAAGACGAAGGATGTTCGACGTATAAATATCCTTGATTCAATAATTAATCTTCTTTCTTCATAGTTCAACGAGTGGTTTTCTTTTTTTGCTATCAGTGGTAGATAGAAGTACATCAACTTTTTCCATATTATATTACTTCTTTAATTTATCGTTTATTTTAAATCAGGAAGAAAAGCATATAAAGTCAGCGATAACCGTTGCAGTTATTCTGGAATTGAAAGCGGTTAATTAAATCACGGGTGTAATTAAATTAGTTGGTACTTTTGTCATACCGCATCGAAACGTGTTAGCATAAAATGACAATTGGAATGCGATGCGAAGTGGTTGTATGACACGAAAACAAAGCATGAGTTATGCCAAGTGGGAAAAGGTGCTGCCATTGGTAGCAAGGTACGCGCATGTCGGATGAACTGAATCACCGACCCGCAATTTTTCGTGATGGTCATAGTAAAGGTCGTTGCCGACTTTCGCTTTTGATCCGTGGATCGATCGAATCGACGGAACGCCGTGGGTGTAAAAAATAATAAGGAGTAGGAAAGGAAAAACGAAAGAAAGAAGATTCTTATGAATCGGACGTACGTATTTAAGTATCGACGATGCAAATTTCGTGCATCAGCACCGAAAACCATCTTACGATAGAATAAGTTACATCCACGTCACCATATGAAAACAGATACTGTGTACGCCGCGCGAAAATAACCAAGAAGCCTTCCTCGTATGACGTAACGCTTGTTTTTCTAATGCCTGCCGGTATAACTCATCATAATGATCAGGCGTCTTCTGTGATGCAAATCCTTATCGATGTATCTAAGGTTAAACTTATTCCTATCGTTTTTCGTCGGGGATTCCATCTTTTTGCCTCTCATATTGCTCTTTTGAAATTCTTTCTAGAAATAGCAAACGGTATATTACCATTGCAACACCTATCTACCTACTATATTTGTTGGCAAATTTCAGAGTTCTATTGTATCTTTAATATTTTTACTTCAGTCTAATACTTGTAACCTTTTCTCATATTTTTACCCAATTTTACTGTATCTAATATTTTACATATGCAAATATTTATTTATAGTAGTCTACAGTAGTGTGGTAGTTTAGTAATATAGGCATAGTCGGCCGTATAAGTACTTTTTGATCTACGTCTGTGTCACTTGTATCGAGAATTGTAATTTCCGAAATTGAAGCGATTATGGATGACATCAGACGGAACGAACCTTTCCCAACATTTCCTTGGAAGTTTCTCGCGTTGGCTCAGGGTAGGGCGCTTGTGAGAACTGACGTCAGGGATAAATTATCAGTCGTAACGTTGCCGGATCTTGCGAAAGGTCCACAACCACAGGGATAAATTCACCGTTTCAATTTTTCACTCACTCGCACGTTGATCAATTCCTGGACGTCGTTTTGCAAGGAATTTAGCTCTGACCCTGCGCTCGTTATCTCGAAGCAGTGTTTTTAATATTTTTCGTTAGTCACGCTTTTTATGGATGATGGGTTTGATCGGGGAAGAATGAAATTGGTCGTTCGTTATCGAGAGGCTCTATGATTGAACTTTTGATTTTTGTCTGTGACATGATATCGGTCATTTTTTGTATACTACCATATGACGACTATCGCATATTATCTAATGAAAGTATAATAATTCTAATGCATAGAAAAAAATTAGCTTGATCTTGTCATTGGAAGTTTTCTGCCCGTTTCAATACGCTCGACGATGTTCGATCGTTATGCTAAATCCTATTGCCCAAAAAAAAGAACATCGAAGGTTAGCATTCCAGGGTTAAGCTCGACATTGAGTGACGCATAACTAACGAGATTACAGCGAGCCTCGTGGAGCTTCTGCCGTTGTCTCATTCGAGGATAGAACATCGTTTTCCCCCATCGAACCCACATATTCCAGCTGTCCTTCATCCAGATTTGCTTTTCTTGCGAAGGCTATCCCATGTTGTAGCGATCGAGCGCGATTTCTCGAATTTTCTGTTGCTTAACGGAACCCTTGAAGATGTGCAATCTCGAGACATCCAACACCGTTTCTTTCTTCCTTCTCGTTTCTTTTCCTTCGGTATTTTCTTTTTTTTTTTCAGCCAGTCACCGGCTGAAATACGTTAAGTAGCATGGTGCTAAGCTTGGCCCTCGATTAAATTTTACGTATCCCGTTAGACGGACCGAATCTCGTCGCATTCTTCGATCGAGGTCACGGTTTCGCGAACGTGGCCAGTTGCTGCGGAACTTGTTCTCCTGCTGTGTCCGCGAATAAGATTGCCCAAATCGGCGAATGGAACATCGACAACTACTAAACGGTGGTTACCGGCTCGATTCGCAGTCGCTGAACTTACGTAGCAGGCTTTAATTTCGCGTTAGTCTCGCCAGAGATCGATGAAAAAAATCGTGAAAAAGCCGCTTTTGTACTCGTGTCTCGTGGTACAAAACGCTGGTAGCTTTCGTGTTTCTCTTTTTCCGAGAAAAAGTAAATTAGCTGCTATGCTTAATTGTGGTTAATCGAGACGATGGGAGATTAATTATATTTATTTATTTATATATACAATATTATATGTATATTATTATGTATATTTTTAATATGTATATTTTTATGAAGATACTTTTATGAATATAATTGGAAAGATGAAAGTCAATTTCAATTTCGATAATCAATCCATAGTTTAATTTCGAATTAAATAGAAAGTGTATTTAGATTTTGAAACGGAGATTTAAAAACAATTTCTGTTCGATTCTGTTGTTAGATCGCTATTAATTTCTCGACTCTAAGTAGTTATCAAATTATGAATGACTATATAGAGAATGTAGCCATAACATAACGTCAATCATTCGAGTAGTAAATGTACACGTAAAAATAAGCAGATGCAAACAAAGCTGTGCAACGAAAAACATACAATTCTTGCAGTACTGATATTCAGATGCCAATACTCGAGATACTAAACTTATCGACGCGATCTGGTTCCAGTCATTTTAAAATCACGAGACATTCGAGAATTGTTTTTGTTTGCGTATTTTCGTTAAACAAACGTTGATATTTTTGGCTTAATTCGTTGACTTTCGTACCATTATCCTTCATGAATGTAAATTTTCTTCTTATGCCACATCAAATTTTCAGGAAATAGGAATATCAATGCATTCTTACGATAACGAAAATTTCCCAACTGATTTTCGAAACAATTTATATATGCCATTTACAGCGAAAAGAATGACAATTGCTATGCGGCGCAACATAGTAACATTTCGCAATTGTAATCATACAGCGCGCGATAATTCAAGAAGTCAATCACGAAGCTGTCGACGCTCGTTCTACTGGAGATTCGAGTGGAAACGTTCACGGTTATCGAGAAACAGGTGTACACTAGTTTCGCGTTGACCTTTCGTGATTACAGCCAGGGTGTTCGTGCAGGTGTTCAAACTATGCGCGATTATGAATAACAGGCTTAGCGTAACAATGACGACACGAGTCGAAGCGGTTGCTCCTACGAATTTACTTCTATTCGATCGCTTCTATTGCCGCGATTTCTCTGTGTTCGATAATTATTTCCACAGACCGCGTTGCAGCGCTACTTGAGAAAATGCTCAGTGGTTTCGCCTACGTTTCAGAAAACGCGTGGGATCGTTGATGAATCGTGCGCTGAATAAATAGTCGAGGCGATACGGTCTACCAAGCAACTCGTTGTCCGTGAATCATCTATGAGATAAATCCTGAAAATTGTACCACCTGGACCGACCTATTCCTGTTTCTTTCTCCCTGCTAATTGGCGTTGATCGTTGTGTCCACGTTTAATTGGTGATTTATCGCGGCTTACGTGCTATCGACGGTTCAACTGTTAAGGAATGTCGAGCTCGTTGCTTGACGTTTAATTTATGGCTTGGCCAGCTAGTTGAATTCGAGAATACGTGCGCGTCTGATTGGGCGTCGAATGATGTTGTTTGAATGAAATTTTTATCTTCTATGTTCATATTTTGTAGAGAATTTTGGTTTACCCAGTAGTACCATCCGTAAAGTAAATTAGTAGACGATGAATATTTATGAAAATTCAAGTTCTTATAGATTATAATATTTGTAAATTGGCTACTACAATGTATCTTAATTTTGTAGTAACAAGATCCGACCGACTAACACGTAAACGCTGCAACGTCATGATTCCTTGTGGGAAAATAAGAGAAAGGCGTAGAACAAAGTCTTTTCGCAAAACGTTTGCGAGAAAAATAAATTTGAAAATTTATCGTAAGCACCTATGAAGCTAATTCTTAACTAAACATGTTCAAAGTCCATTTTCCTGTCAATGGAGTCCTAAACGGAAAAATTGTATTGTACATTTTCCACTTATTTTCACACATAGAATGACTTCCTGTCGATTATTTATTTCTGTCCAGTTTGGAATTAGCCATGTTCGCATATACTTGATGAATTTTCAAATTCGTTTTTCTCCAAAACTAAGCCGAGAATAAGCAAATTTTACTCTATATTTTTCTCCTATTTTACCACAAGCGATCATATCGTGCCCGCTCATCCACGTGTTACTCGGGCGACCTCTGTACATTTTTGCATACTATATTAATTTTGGATATTTTTGCACAGTTCAATTTCCTATCAGTGCATAAAAATCCGCAGTCTATGAATCACTAAGAAAATTGCATAAACGTAATACCTTACGGACATAGGTATCTCATCATGAAACCAGACTGCAGTTCTTGAAATTACCATACTGAACGCGTAGAAACTTAAGGTCTCTCAAAAACGACCAAATTGATCCGCTGGGAGTATCGTTTTATTCGTCGGAATCGCGTTTACAGTTATCATTGTTTGATGGAATGCGACCTTCCTTTCCTGTTTTCGCGACGAGGCCAGCACTTGCAGAATACGCGTCTAAACCCGGAAAGGCCTTGGCCGGCATGTCCGACACGTCGATTTCGCGTTCCATCGCGATTAACAGCTCGTCGAAAATGGTACCGACGCCGCGTTATACATAAGGAGAGGTCAGCGAGGAAAAAATGTAATATATAGGCACGGAGACGGCCGCGTGCGCAGGTGTGTTTTCATTTGAGACGTTTCGCTCGCTAGTCGATTGCGAATTCCGTGGCTCGATAAAGCGACCTAATACAGTGGCTCTGTTGTACGCAATCATGCGGATTTCGAAACACTCGGACATCGGGCAGGACCACCGCATTGCGACCACATGTTTGCAATAATTGCGCTTCTTCATGCCGTTGCGTATACTTCTCTTCGTGATTAATTCTTTTGAAAAAATTGGAAGAGAGAGAGAGAGAGAGAGAGAGAGAGCAGGGAAAGCATTGTGAATATGTAACGGGAAGAATTTAAAAAATCTTTTAAAAACATAGTTTGACTATTGACATTCACTATTTTCGGGACAACAATAAGGATAAAAACTAAATTCCATGTCATCGAGTTTCTTCACACGTTGAGCGATGTCTTCTCGTTTATCGACGTCATTTGTATTATACGACAAATTTTGGACTTTTGAAAACTTTTCGAATGGAAACGGAGTAAGCTGATGATTACAGATGAGTAGACTGGCGAACATGTTTTAATTGTGATTTATTCTTCTTTTTGATCCTGCTAATTTACTCACTGAAAAGCCACATTTACTATTTTTGGAACAACAATAAGAATAAAAACTAAATTCCATGTCATCGAGTTTCTTCACACGTTGAGCGATGTCTTCTCGTTTATCGACGTCATTTGTATTATACAACAAATTTTGGACTTTTGAAAACTTTTCGAATGGAAACGGAGTAAACTGATGATTACAGTAGAGTGGTGAGGAATTAGGACGAGCATGTTTTAATTGTAATTTATCTTTCTTTTTGATTTTGTTAATTTATTCACCAAGAAGCTTATGATTTTATTCATAAAATATCTGTAATTTTGAATATCCATGCTAAATCTTGATAATTGCAAACATTTCATATTTATACATTTTCCTTATTAGCTTAGTATGTTAACACTTAAAGGTCATCGAGCATTTGCTGAAAATGTCACCATGCAAAAATATATATATACGTATTGCTGGCGTGCATTTCACCCATGGTATTTGGCTAAATTTTCTAAACTAATCTACTATTTCTTCTTTTGAATCAAGCTGCACCCTTTTAATCTCTAATAATGCAGGTCTTTATGTTACCAGTTCCTGCAAAGAAATAAATGACAATAATTATGCCCATAGTTACACAGCTGAGAAGAATGATAGTTCGATGACGCAAAGAATTCGTTCGAATTGTTTCTCTTCGAAATTGGTAATTATCTGTTGGTAATTATCTAAAGATCTAACACGATCGAACTTTGATGACTCGTGTGTTTCACGTAAATATGCATTGATGTAATACCAGTTTTGTTGTGCAATAGTTGTTCGTGTTGAGCTCGTTCAAAAGTGACAATGTTTATTAAAGTAGCAACATCCAACTTCCACATAGACCTCGCTTTCTGTTAATAACTCGTATATAGTGATTCATGAATATATCTTGTCGCACATTCGTGCCTCGCGATTAATCGACTTCCGCGAAATTCCATACGTGACTTGTCTCTAAACAAATCATTTCTCAGTAATCGAATCGATCTCGAATAATCGAACGAACGCTGAAATAAAGTAATCGTGAAACGAATAATTTGATTTTAAAGTATACCCGCCAGATATTCGTTGTACGTAGCCTTCAAATTTTCAAATTTGCAAATTTCCAAATTTAACAAGACTGACATATATAAGAAACAAAAAAATAGCACGGCTAAATGCCGTACCATTGTTCAGAAGCCACATTGATCAAGTCCATAAATTAACAACCGGAATGAAAGTTACGACGTTATAAATCCTATATTTTTTTTTAGCTCAAAATTTACTATTATTTGCCATTTTCCTGCAACGAGTGAACTTATCGAACCAACTGTCAGTTTGCTTTCTGACATGCTCGAATGAAAACCTAGCTAACGAGAGCAGTATGTATCATCATACTCGCTAAACTTCACCAAATCACCGCGCTCCCGTTCGTTTCATTCTGCCTTTCTCCCCGATCCCTCTCACTTTTCCATTCATCGTTACCCTTCCATTTACGACATCCACCGTTTCTGGAAATTCCATTGAACAGTAACGAACCACGAATTACGGGTTTATACCGACGTAACAGATTTCAAAGCGGCGGCGGTGGCGAGTAGCAACGAGTCTGCCGAGCGAGCGAGCCTACTAAACCCATCCCGATCGCGTTTTCCATTGCACAAGTGAATTTCGTTGCCTAACAAAAACGGTTCGCGTGGTTGCAACACGATCGTTCGTTCGTTCGTTCGCGAAACTCTTTGCCGGCAAGCAATTCGGCGTCCGCAACGCGGCACCAGAGTACCTTGTGAAATGAAGCTAATGCACTTTCACCCGACATTGCGTTTCGCAACCTCCTACTTCGCGGTGAACACAAACCATGCAAGCCACCGTGTCCTGCTCGTCGTTCGACGAGAGTCATTCCCTCGAGAACGTTTCGAGAATATTTCGTTTCGATTGTATCCCCGTTGCCTAGTGTCTGGAATGGGCTGACGCGATACAATTAAAAGAAGAAAAAGAAAAAAGAAAAGGAAAAAAAATTGGTGGCAAATGGAAAGAAGGAAGGTGGGGACGTAGAGCGAGATCCGGGAGAATAAAATTCTGAAAAAAAATTTCTCCGCGCTGCTCACTGCACCTAATTTCATTAATTTCAAGCTGGATAAAAAGCGTGATTTCTCTTTCCGATTGCCGAGTGGTCGATGTCGATCGCTGGTGTTTTACCGTAGTTTCGAGGAAATCTGATCGAGTTTGGATTGGTTCAACGTGGGTTGCTTTTTTTATGGAATACAAAAATTTCAAGTAATCGTAAAATGCAATGGATATGGATTCGATATCGAGCATATTGAATCAACATTGGTAATAATTTACCATAATTTACCAGATTTGCCTCATTTCCCCTCACATCTACCGTACATGTTTTCATATTTATGAACAGGAGTGTATAAGTTAGAACGTCATTTTGCTTGGAAAGAGTTTCGTTTTGGATTTGTTCGATGCGAATTAGCAGCCATTGCTTTTTAACTGGGAACAGGATTTCTTATTTTATGAAGCGTGTAATTGGTTGCAGTAGAGTATAGAAGTTGTGAATAACAGGTGAAACCTGTTACTATCGTGTCTTGAGAGTATGTTGAACAATTTTTTACTTTGCATTACTACTAACACTACGTCACATACAATGCAACGTAGTACAGTGGAACTTTCAGTGTCCGATCTAATAAGAAGATAAAGTTGCGCGAATAAGGGAATTGCCTGACGGAAGGGCGCTCGTCTTGTCTCTCGGTCGTCATTTTATATTCCGGAAGAAATAATATCAGTAATCATAGCGGGATATAATACAAACACGATGCACGATAAGAAGAATCGAGAAACGTCGATTCCAATAAATCTCAGTGACGATATTTCACAAAACACGTTATACGCATGCTCGTACATTAAATCGAAGTATTCAGAATTCTTGTCACAGGAAGAGAATCAATGTCAATACCAAACGCACGCTTAAAACCGACCTGCTGCGAAGTTTTAATTCAGAATTCCTCGTCTATCAGGCACACTTGCTCCGTACCGTGTTCGAGAAATTTTTCGCAGCGAATCGAGTCTCGCGACGTCACGAGTTTCGTGTCTAGTTATCTAACGAATTGTTACGCAACTGTGTTTTCAAAGCCAGCAACCGATGCTCGCACGTGTATACAGATCCCTTCAAATATTTGGATACAGAGGATTGGAGAAAAATTGGCATACACATCTTGTGTATCAAAATAAAAACAGATTCCACTTTTTAGCAACTTAAATAAAATCATTAATAAAATAAAATAATACAACAAAATTATTATCGTTATTACTATTATCACTGTTGCTGTTCTTGTTATTATTCGTGGGTATATAATCATTTAGTATGCAATTCGGTTAATATCGTTCGCGATGATGAGGATGTCGTCTATTAATATTGTACCTGAAGAAGAATCGTAAACTGTAAAAATCACAAAATTAATTGGCGTTTACTAATACGCGCAGTTAAATCGGTCAAAGGTCGTACGGGGAGCTTCTTGATGTAGTAAACCACGATTCTTTTGAAAGACGCTGACGTACTTAACTTAAAAAGAGACAATGAAAATTCATATTCGGCTAATATCAGCTATAATAAACTTGTTCATTTAAATATGAAACGTATGCATCTCCATACAAGTTATTCACAAGCGTTCGAGTACTTTCGCGAACCTATGTACACCGTATCGAACATTTTTCTTTCCTTGAAAATGTATCCCCAAATTGTGAAACGCCCTGTATATACAACAAATGCGTCACATCGTGGTATGTACGCAGGAGGAAGGCGACGATCCTTCGCGTAAGAATTCGGTCTTGGAACCGTGAAAAGGTCGACGACTTCTTGCACGACGACGTCGAAATCCCTTGGTCGCGTCGCGTCGGGACAAAACTGCGATGAATGGAAAGAGATAGGGCGGTAGACCGTCTTCTATCCTGTTTCAGATAAGCCTGGATAGAGCCGCGGAACGCGCGGAGGAGAAAAATCGCGGGCACAGGAGGGGGAGAAATTTGAAAGTGGACGGTGAAAGTGCGGTCGAGTGCAGCGCACGTGGCTCACGGCCAGAGAGCATGGCGACCTCGAGCGTACTTCCTCTTGCAGCCGGCTGTCCCCACTACCGTTCCACGTTTTCAATAGATTTCCTCCTTTCCTTCGGTTTTCTTCCTCCCTGTCTGCTCCCACGTTTTCCCGGTACACCTCGATACGCTTCTTTCTGTTCTCATACGACAGACCCCTTTGATCGTCGTCTGCGTATGACCTTTGAACGTTCTTCCGTCCTCCTGCTGGCCTTTAAGCCACCGCTACGAAGGTGATAGAGTTCAAGCGGAAAAAAGGCCGCAACCGACCGACCGGCCTCCTCCTCCTCCTCTTTGCATATCGACTTTCGATAACGAGAGATCGGCCGTGTTAAAGCGGCTACCCACCAAACCCGTATTTCTGTGCTCCGAAACGTTCGCAAAAGTTTTCGTCGAAACCGAAATAGACTGTAGCGAATGTACGTAGTAGGATTCTGTTTATTGCAATGACACTTTTAAATAGTGCTCTATTAAACGACTCTTGATTGCTAGTTGAATTTATTTGTGATACCGCCAAGAGAAATGTGAACGTTTTGAACAATTTGTAGCAACGGCTAGCAACATCGATGTTATTAAAAGGGAATAGGAAAGGTCCGTGGAAATTGACATTTTCGCCGATGCAACTAAAAATATTTTGTTTCACCCTTTAAGTATTATAATAACTGCTTTGCATGTTTTATTTTCCATATCACGTCCATTATACGCATCTCCATATATTTAAATTCCTTATACCATTCACGATTTACTATTAAATCTACTACTATTACTACTGCTACTATTATCGAACGACAATTTCTAACAACTTTAACTTCTATCTATAATTATTTAAAATATTCCTATGTATCCACAATTTTTATTTACTCCATTTTGCAATCTTGCGTCTTGCAACAACATTGCTTCGAACGTTCACAATTCACAAGTATTCACAATCCTTCGTACACTTCGAAGTTCCACCGATTGAAATTCACGTTAGCCAACTTTTGCAAACATTTTACTCAGCCGAAGGCTTTAAGCCAATGAAACTAGTCTCGAGAACCTCATAGACGTCGATTTTCTTCGCCTCTGACGTCGTCGCGTTCCGCTTTCCTAATGTTTAATCGGTGTCAGTCTGGTCGGCCTTGAACGCCTCTCTCGCATGTACGCACACGTTCCATGCCGCGTGAACATGTTTGAGGGGGCGCGGGTCGAGGGAACAGTTCGTTATCAAACGTTGAAGTCTTTTGCAATTACGCGGAATCTTAAATCTGCGTAGGGAAAAATGGTAGTTGCGGTCCCATGAGCGTATCGCGACGCTCACGATTGCTGATTTATGCTCGCGAAATTCGTCTGCGCAGTACAGTTATACGCGATTATATACGGGTTCGATCGAGTTTGAATTTCATATTGTTTCTACTTCTTGTTTCTACGTCTTCCTAACTTCGTTTGGAAATATCGAAAGATGGCATTTCTATCACGCGTACGAAGAACTTTTGTAGGTAATTATACGTTGATTTTGTATCTTCCTGATCGATTTTGTATCTTTTTAACACCCAATATACACGTGTACAAAGCTCCTAATTCATAAATCCGAGCACTAAATCCTCCAGGAATTGTCGCTATCCTCGACAAGCGCACAAAACTCAATGCCGCCTGGTTTGGTTCACCTGAAAGCTCGAACTTTCAGTCAGTCGATTCCCACCACGCGTTCGCGAAAAGAGATTCCATTCACGAGGAGGCCCGTAGAACGATGGAGCGATTAACGAGCTGCGTTTGACCGATAAAAAATGAAAATAAAAAGCGGAGCGTTTTTCGACTAGATTAGCTTCGATTACGCGTAGATTAGCTTCGAAAAGGCGTCTGCCAGCTGCATGCACAGACGTATAGACGTATTTTAACAGTCGAAAGTAGTTGGTACTTGCAACTTGGGAAATGTCTTCCTCACGCGCAAGTTTCCTTTTTCTCCTTTCTCATTTTAGTCTTTACGATTTTGTTCCTGTCTATAACCTTCGTCATTGATTCCAAAGTTATGCAATCTTTGCTTCGATGATCTGTAATTGATACGCTGTTATAGCACAAGTTGTGCGTTTTCTGTTTACTGAACTTTTACTTTTTCTACTAAAACCAAGGAACGCGAGTGTGACAAGCAAATTTGTATTTTTATATGGAATACGGTGACACGTGAAATCAGACAGAAAAAGAGAGAGAGAGAGTTGTTACCAGTATATTGAATTAAAAATTTGTGTAAGAAATGGGAAGTTTTAAATCGTGCAAATTTTCTTCTCTCTTACAGAAACGAACCATTAGAGAATTTTATATCTTGAGCTATCTATCGTTTTCAGTTGTTTCTTTTTATAAAATACGTATTTTCTTCGAAATAGAATATTCTACTAAAAATACATACAGAATGGAGCTGGCTGCTTATTACAGCAATCCGTCCAAATTTACGCTCGAAATTGATTTCTAACGGTAGTCGGTGTGCGTGAGGTAACGCGACAGTGAGAATTTCGAGTGGGAACGTGGTGGCATGCGTAACATTCGTTACATGGCGTATTTACATGCCGAATTCAGCAGCGCGTGATTCCTATCTCGTCCCATTGCCGGTCACCGGCCGGATTAAAATTATATAAGAGGCTTCCGCAGAGGTGGATCGGCCGATTTCGGACTGGAAATATCGATGTAGCCGTTAGTAGACCCTGTATGGATCCCGCAAACCCTAATAAAACCTAGAATTACTATACTTTGCTACCGTTTATGGGCGGGATTTCATCAATTGTTTGATAGATCGAGGAATCGAGGAAATTGGAAGGCGGTTTTTCTTATTTGGAGGATGATTAACCTTTTGCCTTGTAATTTATCTTTTTAGTTGCTATTTAAACACTTTGCTCGGACCAATTTCTTTCGCACGCACGATTCAAGTCCAAAAGATGTTCGAAACACGTGGCTTGTCGTTTACAAGAAAAATAGAATGCTTGATCGTCGAATTAGAATCAGTCTAAATTTTCGATGGCCGTTTCACTTGAAGATTTTGCATCTATTGGGTTGGCACACAGTTGTCGAAGGAAAACGAATACGTAGCTCAAGGGACTTCACGCAACAGTTTGTTGAATTTCTAGGTTGCTGGAAGCTAAGTTTATGGCTGTATAGATTTAGTATTGTTCTACTTTCTTGAATGTATGTACATATCCTCGTAAATAAGCTTCTTTCTTCTTTCTAAGAACACTACGACCATTTAAAAATACTATCGTTAGAGTTAAAGCGTAATATCTGTATTTATCTGTATGTTGAGTTGGAAAATATGTACGCCTTAATAGAAAAGCGGAAAATTTTATACGCTTAAACGAGATTACAAGAGAATGCAGAAAAAAGATAATTGAAATCGTTGGTTTCATTGAACAGGCAGGCCGGTCATTAAATTTCATTCGAAACCAAGGGATAATCGTATCGTCGATGAATTTTAAAGTAGCCAAGATGTAAATGTAGCCGCACGGCCAACACCGAACGCGGATATTAATTTCCTGTATTTGTATACACATAGTATTTAGTATGCCATTAACCGGTTAATGCACCTATCGACACGAGACCAAATCTAATTCTCTCGAACAAGGTTAAACGCCACTAACACGCAGTACTTTCGCGCAAGAAACGCTGCATTATAATATCTGGCAAAAAAGCTGAAGATCAACCGTGTTTATCCTCGGTTATATTTATCCAAAGTAAATATAATTGGAAATTTGGTGAAAAATACGCATATGTGCCAATATCTTTTGTAGCCACTGTATACAGTATCACGTTTAGGTTAACCAAAAATACAATGAAAATATATTTACCCTGATTTCTTCTCGATATATTATCACTGAAGTATAAGCACAGAAATCTGCGTGTCTACGAACCCGAGGAACGCCAACATGGTTGCCCACGAGTCCATTCCAATTCTCAAACGTTCTCAAAATCCACCCATTCTTCTTACAAAGAATTTATTTTTAAATATCATTTTTTGAATAAGCTGACTAAGAATAACAAAGAAACTGATCCTCCGATTCGAAACATCGGTTGTGAACTTGCGGTGTTTCGGAATTCGCGGTTTCGATTTTTTGCGAAGATAGTCGTGGGTCGGTAGCGAGAGGCTGCTGATCGCATGGTAGTTGCACAGCCTCTGTATCACGCGTTCCGTGCAATTACAAGCGCGTACAGTGCGTGCGAGCGAATAAGTTCGAGATGCACGCGTTTGAATCGGTTGGAAACCCGGTGAATGCTTTTTCCAAGGGCTCGACAGCTCGTACGGTGGATGCATTTGTGCAAGTCGCCCGGCCAGAGGCACGATAATGCGAATATAATGACGACGTTGCCACGGGTAAACTGTTTGCTGGCTCGGTTCCGATCGTTTTCTGCGTGGCCGCGTATACGTGCGCGGAGTTCAACGTTTCCGGATACGCGGACCCTTTCTTCCTTTTGCGCGACAGATGGAGCAGCCATTTCCTCGCTGTGTTCGGATTTTCAGATCGTTCTACACGTTCATTGTGGTGCCTCTTCTCTTTAGATGAGCTTTTTATTATGGTGCATTAAGCATTGGATCATTCGTGGTCGTGGTTCAATTACTTTGACCAAGTTTCCTTTAAATTCCGTGTTCTTGCATAGTTAAACTACTACGGTTACCTGGTTACTTTATCGTATTTTAGAATTAATATATTGTTTCTCCTTTCTTTAATTCTCATATTGTGCGATAGGACGTCGGTCAAAGATACGATTAGGGGAAATTTTGGAAAAAATCGCTGGTAAAAAAGATTAGAAAAGAATAACATAATAAACTCTGAGTGTGTGTGCGCGTGTAGAGGAAATTATTGCAACAGAAACGTATACCTTACAAAACTTGTGAAGTCATTAATATCATCGATAAAATTACTAGGTAATTATGTAAGAAAGCATTTATACAAATTTCTCGCCTGCCGAGCAACCAAAGGAATGGAAAACATTTCCGAGTAAGCGAGCTCTCATTAAGAGAGTATCCATCATGCGCCTAACAGTACTGGTATTTTTCAACTGATACATTTTCTCGAGGAAAAACGAGCTGATCGTTCCGGCGATCTCGTTTCCCGGCCCGCGTGTAGGGTTTAACTCGTGTTCGTGTACCTGTTCATCTATTATTACGACGTCTAATACCAATCAATTAGCTTGCGTTTCCCATGCGTTTAACGCGTTAATTGGAACTCGTTTCGGTTAACCACCACCCGCCCAACATTGGCCAATATATTTGTACTTCTTCATTGCTTTTATCCAAATACAATCTTGCTTCTTCTTTGTAACATTATGGTATTTCCACTTACCGCTTGTCCCTTGAACTTGCTTTTGTCCACTGCCGCGTATAGTGGAAAGAACAAACAATAAGAAAAGTAAAACTACCTAAGATTACGTTTAATAAATTTGTTCGTCTAAATCGCTTAAATTAGCTTCGTTCTGCGATAGCGCAACAGAAGTTGGATGTGAATCATGCCTCAGTCCGGTCATCTTTCATCGTCCATTTTTCATCTAAACGGTCTACAGAGGAATTTGCGATTGGCAATACGGCTGTACATTTTATCTCTTATTATCGAGTTTCTAGATTTTTAAGCCGAGCGGAATCGCGAACTTGGCAATTATTCAAATGATATCCGGCCTCTGTTTGTTTTATTGCGATTAGAAAGGTAACATATGGGTTACGTCGTTTGCGTAACTTGCTCGATTTATTACCTTTTCGTTTTGCACGTGCATTGGATCGTCATCAATTTTGCAATTGCGTTAATTTATTAAATCAGTCGACCTGTTACTCGAAATTGCGTTGAGATAATATTTCCTTTGCAATTTCCTTTTTTTCTCTAGTTAATTCGCATTGTTCAATCGAGTAAAAGTTGATTCCAAGGATTTCCTTAACATCTTCTTCGCCTATACTTGAACAGTAACATTAGGTTGTCCGATAAGTTTCTTTCGTTTTATAAGGAAATAATAGACGCGCAATGTTTTTTGTTTTATATTACTTTATTGAATTATGCACGAACAATAATATAACAATAGAAATATAACGAAATAGATCATACCTAATTCAACAAAATAATATAAAACAGAAATCATCTATTATCATCTTACGAAACGAAAGAAACCTTTCCGACAACCTAATATCACCTACGTCATATATCATCGAATTGAAATTTTGCCAAATATCGCGAGCCATCAACGAGCCACGTGAATCGTGGAAAAGTGTCTCGAATATCCATAAAGCTTAGCGCGCAAGATCGTTCGCACGAGAACTCGTGGAAATCGTTCGACGTTTCGTTTGATAATTATATCAGATTGTTCTGGTGGATGAAGACAAGTCGAGTCGTATCGAAGAGGAAGCGAAGGAAAACGCAAATAAAACATAGCAAATGCGGGAAACACAGGCTGACGTAACTCGCGCATGAATAACGCGTATCTCTCGGGGCTAGTTCGCTCCTTGGTCAGGAATGCTGCTCGCGAGCCGAGTAATTACGAGGAAGTAATCACCGGCGTGGCGCGATTAACCGGCCGGCGCAGGTGAATCGGGGGAAAGTGGGAATCGCGTGCCGCTCAAAAATCCAAACTTTCTCCCGAGAATCGAATATGACAATCCGGTTGTCATTGCTAAGAATTATTATAGTATGATAGATTACGATGTGTTGTTGGTAACGAGAGTCAAGCTATACGTACGTAGATTGAAAAAAGAGTGTTTGCTTTCTAAAATCCGGTAATTTTATAATACGTGTAAATTTTGAGTATGACATTTCATCTTATGGGAGTACGTTGATCTTGTTGCAGACGATGAGGCTGACTAAACGTATAGACGAGGTCAGGTTGCTCGAGTCACGTAAGAGCGCCCGACTGGCTGATCAAGATACAGATTTCGCTAGACTCGCCGATATGGCTGGTGATCGTAAACGGGCGTCTTCCCACTCCATCGATGTACCACATGTGATTGGGTAAGTCTCTAACTGGTCCCATTTATTCACTTCATTTATATCAATTTCATATCACACGAACCGTGCCTGCGAATTTCAAATTCGAGTCATAAACCGAGTTAGAGCAGTCATTCGGATAATGGTAATTCACAGAAGAGATGTCTTATAATCTCCTTAATATTTTGACGATTAATTTCCTCTTTCACGAAACCTTTGCACCTCTATTCTTCTGTTCCTTTCATCTTCGCAACGATCCTTTCGCGAGCCAACTAACTCGAAACCAATATCTGTAGATCTCCTATCACTCTCAAGAATTCGCAATTCCCATTCCCAAAATCCAATGGATCGCCGCTAGCTGCACCCTTCCGTTAGAACATTAACCGTCAAATCGTAAGTATAATTCAACCCTTGCAATCCATCGATCTTAATTCAACTAATTCTTATCGAACGAGATACGACATAAGATTCATTTGCTTTGCTTTAATTTTACCAATTGACACGCTTCAGGCGTCATTGGTATTTTTGGAAGTAAAAGTGCAAAGTGATCGACGATCGTTAAAGAGTTTCGAAAAATTTACTTTTAAAGCGAAGAAGCAAAAATTGCAGCGTGACCGCGAGAAGATCGTGAAGACGATATACGTCTATTGTCGTAACCGAACGCGAAATTCCCCCTTCGAAAAATTCTGGATGTTCGTTCGGACCCTTCCACGCTAGATTAGCGTGGGTTCGTGTGAGCCTGCGTGCACGCACACGTAGACGCATACCACACCCATACATACGTATATACAGGGTGAGTCGTGCAAAGAGCAACGGTTAGACATTTTTGGTGGTATCGGTAACGTGAAAAAATATCGGCAAACGAAGTTAAAGTTCTTTAAGGGAACAATTTTTTAAGGTGAAGAAGATTTCAAGATTGCTGTCCTAAAAAATTGATCACGAAAATACGTAGCGACAACCATATTAGAAACCGCGTGAATGCGTATGTGAACGAATTCAATGAAATATTCAAAATCATTCAAGAATACAGGTGAGTAAAAAGCAATCAAAAAGTACATGTATATGTCCAATTCACATGTTCTTCTGTATATTTTTGATTATGCTGATATTTAAGAGAAATTGTAGTAGTTCAATTACGTTTAGAATATATTAGGTCGTCCCAAAAGTTCCTTTCGTTTTATAAGGAAATAGTAAATGCACAGCATTTTTTGTTTTATATTATTTTATTGAATTACGTTTGATCCAGTTTATTCTATTACTACAAAATGGATCATAAATCCATGAAATAATATAAAATAAAAAATGTTTTGCGTCTATTATTTTACTGATGAAATGAAAGAAACTTTTGGGACAACTTAATACATTACGCTTATGAATATTTAAAACTGTACAAAAAGGTTCGGGAAGGAATATCAGCGATTTTAAAATCTTCCGAATGTTTTCTCATAGCGTAAAAATATCAGGCTTCGTAAAACACCTCAGTTTTACTAGCAAACGATTTTTTATATCGTGCACTCATGTTCTTGAGAATAAACTTTAAATAAAGATCCATCGTCTAATAGGTTTCAACCTCGTCTAATAACACTTTCCAGCGTTTTTAATATTCTCTGAAAGATTCTATCGTCGTGCTTTGCGTGCCTCACCCTGTATACGAGCGTGCACGTCCCCATATTCGACCTGTGTGTGCGTGTTCCGCCTAAAAATCGAAGGTATCTCTCCGGTTAGTTCGAAAAAGGCTGCGCGCACCCACACGTTGCACCAGGGGAGCGTTAAAAGGCGTCTGGTTGCCAATCGTTAGACCGTGAACGCACCCTCGCCGGACACCTGTCCCTCGCCTTTCCACCGCACGCAGTCGTCCAAGTGCTTTCGTCTCTCACCCTCGTGAAACGTCCCGGAATCCGATCCAACCGTCGCGATTTGGCCAGAGGGGAACGCGTTTCGTGGGATCGACGAGCGCGGAATTTCTACGGAGGCGGGCGAGAGCTTTGACCTTTACGAGGGGCGGGGATTTTGTCTAGCAGGGTATGTTGTCCTGTTTTCAGGTTCGTTCGTTCGATGATTTCGAAAACTCGAGCAACTCGTCAGTTGTAGGATTTTCCTGTTCAATGATTTCGAGAAGTTATGCGGTCGATGACTCGGGGGATCGAACGATGATTTGAAAAATTCGAGCGTTTCAGATTGGTCTTGACACGGAGCTGACATTGGTGAAAATTTTATTTCTGTCAAATAGACGCTTTTTAAATAAAGATTTTTAGGAACTGATGTTAACCAGCCAGATATCTTTGGATATTTCGATGGTTCGATTAAATTTCTTAAATCTATTTAGAAACGTGCTTAGGAATCTTAAAGAAAGAGACTTCAGATTGCTTCGCCGTAAACCAATAGCAAGCGTGACAAATTCTTGAAAATGTTACTTTCCTTCGCGTCTCTTGCCAAACGATAAATCAGCGAGTATTTATACCAAGCTAATGAAAACTTTATTTCTGGCTGCTGTTATAGGTCACCAATGAACCTAGACTTAAGTTTTTATGTCCCTATAAAAATGGAAATAAAATAAATATATGACTTCATGAAGGAAAGCTACCGAAAACAATATACGACGACATAAAGCAAATTCTTTTTAACAGTGTTTTCCGACCCTTAAGAGACTCAAGGGTATTAAACCGTGCATCCTTCCAGGCATCTCGTACTGTATACGAAGGTAGCCGAAACTGTACAGTTACTTAGTTAGAAGTGTAGCGGTAGATTTTATGATTTAGGACCGAGAACTGTGAAATAACAAGTCGCGTTGTAGCGTTACAAAACCGTAATTTCATTTTTATGGCGTGGTACGACCGCCATGAGACAACTTAGTTCGTTGAAACCTCTTTGACTGCACTTCGTAGGGGGATATATCTGTCCGGCAAGACTTTTAAAAGCTGAATAATGAACGTTGAATTGTTTCCTTGCCCGTGCAACTTCACGACGCGACGTATGCTCGAAGGTAAGAAGAGTTTGTCTGCAACACAAGGGGTTGAATATTAATGCACTCGTGGGTCCTTTAGATAAACTCTCTTCTCCCGATAAAAAATAGGCTGAACGATGGAAAAAAGTTGAAACGGATGCTTGAAAAGAATTATACTTACATATCGTTGCAACGGTCGTCTTCCCTCATGGTAATTTATTTGCGGTATTCTATTTTATAATAAAGAGCGATGCATGTACGCGTGCTCGGTACAATGTTGCGGAAACGTCTCATGGTCCTCTTGTATTTGATCGATATGCCGGAAATGGTTGACTGATTGAGTTCCTGCCGTGATGCATGTAGGCTTTGACGTTCCACATTCCACACTATGCCCTGTTATACATAGATGTTATTAACACAGTCAATGTCGACTTCTATCGAGATTGAAACATGACTGTGCACCTTCGTTTCATTTTCGCTTTCAAACGACTTTCATCATAATAATTTACACGCGGTATATTTCGATAACATGATATTAACAACAACGCTACTTTATTCCACGACGCAATCGTCATGTTCGAATCATAAAACCAAGCCAATACTCGTACACCTATCGCGCTTTCAAATGACAACAGCAGCCCGAGTTTGAACTGTCTGTCACAGCGCAGGTCATTATCGCATCAAATCCCATTAACATTCTCGTAAGAATCCATCAACCGTATCCAATCAAAAAAATAGGAAGCGACGTATTCCATCGAAAGCTAGCCTCTCGTCGAGAAGTTTCAAAACTCGCATCTTTCCACCCACCCGTGTCTAGAGATCTCTCATCTTTTTCGGTCGCACAGTTTCTCCGTCTCGCTCTGTTTGTCTGTCTGCCTGTCTGGCTGTCTGTCTCTTTCTCTCTCTCTCTCTCTCTCTCTCTCTCTCTCTCTCTCTCTCTCTCTCTCTCTTCACCGCCATAATCGTCTCCCCTCAGCAAGAAGGGTGGAACGGCAGTTTCACGATGCCAACGACCTCGGTGTCGACTTTTCCTTTTTTTACCTTTTTTTCTTCCCCCCATTGGACGAAGTCGTGCACGACCGAGGCCTCGAACATCCTCCTCACAAAGGACGACTTCGACCAGAGGAGGGATAGCGAGAAGGGAAGAGGGGTGAAGGTGCAACGTCCGGTAGCTGAGGGCGAAGCCACGCAGGTAGACGGCCTGCGTCGGTGTTTTCGGCCGAGGTTGTCGCACCTGGCCCTGGCACGACCTGCCCCACGTGAAAGGAGAGGTCACACACACCACGGCCTCTCTCGCGAGAGAAATCGAATGCCTTTCCAGTCTCGATGGTGTATCGATGACGAAAGCGCACGCGGGGCCTCTCGGCTACCGGCTTTAACGAGACCTTGCGTCGCGGCCAAGGATCTCGCGCGAAATTCATCACCGGTGACTGGCCTCTCGAGGCTGAACCAACCGGGCTCCTTCGAGCTGATTCTCGTTGCTTTTGTTTTGCTGCTCGCTGTTCGACGTGCGTACAAGACATTGGGCCTGACGCATCAACATAGCGATGGTGTTTCTAGTCGATCTAGGCCTTTTGCTTAATTCTCTAAACACGGCTGTCGTCGATAGACAACGAACTAACAATTTCGCCAAGCTGACTGTCATCGTTTTATAGATTGTGATATTGTATTCAAGTTTAGAGAGAACGATTTATGAGAATGTACATGTACTTAATGGGTCAAAGGGATAACTACTAGCAGAGGTTACGAGGTTATTAGGTTATTAGGTTATTAGGTCTTCGATTTAGGTGGAATTTTCCACGCTCTTCCGACATTCTATCTTGGATCAAATACTCGATATTTTCCTCCAGTGCTGGTGTTTCTTGATATTTCTTTACAAACGAGGATGATTTTGAAAAATTCCATTGTCGTGATCGCATTTATAAACTTCGAAACATATTAATTCCTGTTAATCGTTTCTTTCATCGAGAAAGTGTAGTAAAATGCAACGAAAATACTCCGTGACTGAATTGAAATTCCCCGTAGACCGACCTACCCTTCTCCGTTCACAATAGCGTCATCCTCGAAAATTCCTTTCACTCGAACTATTCCTAACAAGAAGCAACTTTATGATACATGGCTTCTCATCGATAAAATTTTCGAATTACAACGAAGATTGCTCATGGAAGACGAATAACCCGACTCATCCGAAGCTTCTTCTTCTTCTTCTTCTTCTTCTTCTTCTTTCACCGTCTAGCCTCGTTTCGTAGAACGAACGATGGCCCTGTTTGGCCTTTCACACGCAATCATGCACGCGAGGGCATTCTGCTACTTTGTAGCGCAATTGCAACTGCAACTCGACGTTCGTAAATTGAGCAAGATCATGCTTTTCTCTCGTAACGAAACTGCAAACGATTCTCTTCCAATGGCAACTACTTATTATGCTTTCGTTGGTCACATGGTTTGCAGGTAATCGTTGAAGCTTTAATTTTAGTTTCGCGTAGTTTAGGTTTCGTTTTCACATTTTATCTTCTGGTTGGCGAATAGAAGTTTTAGAATTTTTTCTTAAGCGAAACATCGAAACGGAGGAATCATAGTGGCACGTACGAATAGATCGTGATTTTTCTTTAAATGTCGAGTTTCGATCGAATTTCGCGGAATTTTCTATCGCCGCGGTTGAAATTTTATTTCTAGTTCGCTTTTACATTTGTTTAGCGCACACAGGCGGTTTTTAATTTCCTGTTCTGACAGCACGATGTAGGAGGGGGAATAACAATGTGACAGGGATAAATTGTGATTTTTATGATGAAAATGGAGATGTTGATCTTTTCGATGGAACGTTCTGCGTTCGGTTGTTCACAGTTTTTTAAAAGCTAATATTCTTTCGCTATTTTCTTTTCTTAAAGTAACGTCAGTAGCAAAAGAGAATAGGAAATAACGAACGCCGAAAGAGACATTGGTAAACCAACAAAAAAGAAAAAGAATTAAAAAATTAGCAGGAATAAATAAAAAATTGTATGGCAGTTGATTAAGGCACAGATACAATTTACAAATACCGCTCGGAGCTCCGTTTTAATTATATTCGGGGATAAATGGTAGCTGCTTTTTTTCACTGTGAGGCCATCATTAACGCGTTCAGGCTTATTAAAAACGTAATACAGATACTCGATCTTTTTTCACGATGGATCGTTCTGTATTCGCGGCGATTATCATCGTCTTCGGCGTACAATGAGATTCAATTATTCCACGGCTATCGATTGCCCGGCTTTTAATTCATGAACTTCACGATCTCGCGCTCGGAAGGCAATCCGTTCGCGTTGATTCTCGTTCGACGGCCACGTTTCGCCCGCAATCGCGGTCTTTAGCGCAAACGAGATTAAATTATTCGACGCTTATGCACGTTGTCTGCTTCCTAGTGAACGCTCGCCAATGAATATTTCACTAACCAGATTTTATGGTTTCCTGACTGCCCGCCACAGCGTTCTCCCCCTTAGCTAAGTTATTCCGCCGTTGAAAGTGTTTCAAGTCAACTTTTGGGGGATTTGCTCTATTCGTATGGAGCATTTCGTGTACAAGTAATTGAAACGATTTAATACGATGACATTTCTGTAGTATCGTGGATAAAAGCCCTAAGGTATCGGCCAAACCATAAACAATATCGCGAGAACCGAGGCGTCGTCGGGTCCATCAATGTGTCGTCGGTCCTTCAAGTGAATAGTTTCGTAGAAAAGGCCTACGTGAGCCTGGCCACGGAACACATGCGTGATGGGGCTAAGAAAAGACAAAGGGATGCTAGCCCATAGGGTATTAGTTAGTTGAGAAGTCGTACAGTGTTAGTTGAGAAGTCAGGAGAGTGAGTGCAGAAGCCGGAGCGTGTGAGTGGAGGAGCCGGAGAGTATGAATCGGGAAGTTGAGAGCCGAGTATGATAATAAGACGTGCGACAATATTGTAATCAGTTCGTTGTTTTGAATATTACTTGTTAAACCAAAACATCATTACTTGTCCTTACTCTAAAGACCTATTAAGTTACTACATTTCTATACAACGGAAACAAGTGATTTTACCAAGCACGTAAACTAGTTCGCTACGTTTGTAATCCTTAACTAGTACGATTCTTTAATGTCATATGTATGGAAAAGTGTTTATCCGTGTCGCGATTGTAATTGTCTTCTTGAACGAATGAATGGAAATAGTAGTATTAGTAGTAATAAATAGTAATGGGTGGGTTAGCGTGTTGGAGTATTCGAAGCAATGGATGCTTCGACCAGCTGATCATCTAATTATACCGAACGGTGTATCTATTTTCTTTGCACCCACGTAGCAGAATTTATAGCTTCTGACAATAAAATCGAATGAAATCGCCGCCAACCTTTTAAGTCTCGATCCCTGACGATGTTCTTTATTATCGGAAGTATTTATTTTGTTAAACACGCGAATGATACGTAGTAAGAGATTATTCCATCATTTAGTAACTTAATCTTCCGAGGGATTCAACGAACAGGGCGTATCAGAGTCGTTCGATTCCCCTTTACAACCCCATCGTATAGCAGAAACCCCGAAATTCTCCAACATTCCCTAAAAATTCTTTTTCGCCTTACACACGTGCATCTCGATGACTCGTCGATTTTCCATCGAACGTGATCCAAACTTAAGAATAGCAAAGGGGGTGTGTTAGAGTTTGGTAGTCGAAAGACACGGGCGTAACAACTGAAAGTTTCTGCTGCGGCAACGGGTGCAGTGAGTCAGTAGGTTAGCTTACGTAATTTCGGGCGGCAATCTCTGCGGGCGAGGAGGCGGCCGGCTTTACAGAATTAGGTCGATCAATACCGCGTCGCTATATGGGTCAGGTGCACTACCACGTTCTGTACTCGTATATGCTAGCCTTACCGGTACCTAGCAACCCCTCCCATCCCCCAGGACTACTGCATGTTCCGTTTCGATCGGCCCATTTCCAGTTCCCTTCGAGTTCGCGGTCCGTTGTCCCTTTGATCTGTTCGTTGGTCGCGCGTTAACGCGTTAATTGAGTTCAATCAGCGTCGATCTCGATCCGTCTTCTACTCACAGTCAAACTGGGTGGTCTCTGGATCGGTCATTCTGTGCCTTGGTTCAGAGATTATTATCGTCGAGGAGCGTATTATACGCGCAGAAAGGGGTCGAAGTATTCATTGGACTTTTCTTATACGTTTGTCAGGTCGATTTAACTCTTTTGCCTATGACTTTCGCGTTATTTCCTGATTATCGTATTTTGCGATTATCGTAATAAATGGTATTGTTACATTTTTTTGTTTACGAGTATGTTTTTAATTATGAGATTAATCTTTGTTTTTTCCATAGCTGAACAAAATACCCAAGAATTAAGAGTTCTCCAGGTTCTACGATAGCACTGGAATAGATTCAACTCGTCTTTGCGATTGCAAGATTCATTATCGAGTCACTTTCCGCTAATGAACGGTATTTCGTGTTGTTCGTGAAGACAAGACCACGCTGTGAAGCCACGCTAATTGAAAATAAATGAGTTTCGGCTATAGGACTGGTCTAAGAATATCATAGAAGAAGGTTCCATGCTGTAAACATACTGAATTGCTTGTTAACACCAATATATTCTGGTCCACACGATGGCAGAAAATTTCTTCGCGGACACTTTAGCTAATGTTCTTTTAATAAATTCGTTATCCTCGCTCGAAATACATTTAGCATATGATTGAAACGCTGCAAAATTTCAGGTTGATTAGTTCGATAGTTTCGCTGAAAAACACTTTTTTTAGCTACTTCTCTTTGGTGGGATCACGTTACTTTAGCCTCTTAATTAGCTTTTATTATTTCGATTTGTCTCGTTTGGAAGAAGCGTCTGTATCTATGTCACGTTCTCTGGGAACCGTACGCCACGTGCTAAGACTCGATGTTATTTCTATCGTGCGACCACCAAACGAATTAGGAAGGTTCTTTCTCTATTTCAAACGTTCTAAGCTATAAGAAATAGAGTATTCGCATATTTATTCAAGGTATAAAATTCGGATATAAGTTGCTTGAAACAGTTTGAAAATTTATTCTAGAAAATAATAAATCCATGTTACTACAGAATACCATAAGAAATTGTAGCAAATTTCATTTGAAATTTCAGTTGCATTTCGATTTGTCAATTTGATAATCTTGATTACCCAAGTATCTAATTTGTACGTTATTGTAGATAAAGAAAAGTTCTTGACTCTTCGAAGATCTTAACGTAAAATTTACTTTGCCTTTCCACTGTTCTCCAGGACCATCGCTCGAGTTTCTGAGGTTCACTGACCTAGAACAACGCGATGTTCATTGGACTTCCAAAGGAAGTTACCAAAGCTTGAACAGGACGAAGCTAGCAGAATCTGGAACGAAGTTAGAGTACGAAACTACGATCCTAGCGTGTAACGTGTGTAACTTAGGTATATGCAAGACAAAAGACAAAGAGCACACGAGCGAGTAGCCAAGGTCTTGAACGACAAAATATGCCAACAGGCGTGATCTTGACCTATAGAGCAACGAACATCTAGCAGATGTCATTTTTGTCTCGCGAAACCTTCTTCTCTTCGCAATTTACATCCGAGCTCCGAATATCTCTTCTTTTCTCACGATCCTTCGTTTTCTTTTTTTGATGACAAAACACAGTAGTAGTACTCTTCAACGCATTCCTCGTGTGTTCAGACAGCGCTAACGACGAACGAAATGACGCAATCAGCGAGGCATTTCGACTCTATTCACTGTTTGCAAATTAGAACTAGGATCGCGTGTACACTATGTAAACACACGTGATTTGCGGAATCTCCGTGTATCGAGTAGCGTTTAGAAATTTTTCCTATATTTGTTTTGTCGAGTGGGAAAAGTTGGTTCGATAACATAAGTGGAATTTTCGAAGCTGATTTATTTAGACCGTCGGAACGTTGCAGCAATTTTCGGCTTCCGAGTATCTTTACTCTTTGGCAAAGTCGTTTATTTTCGTCTATTTCATTTTTCGTCGGCTTCATTCTGGAAATTAGCAGTCGCCGTTATATCCACTTTCATCCAATCCTAATCCAAGAATCGCTGTAATCCTGTATAAAAAATCGTCCCAACGAAATGGTCAGGAAAATCCTCCTGTGAATTGCCTCGCCGAAGCATCTACTTAGCAAAGCGTTACGGCACAGCCGAATCGGTTGCGCGACCTTCGTTCGCCCGCCAAGGCTCCGATTGTGCAAGGGTTGCGAGCGAGACGCCGATGGCTCGTCTAAAGTTGATACCACACGAATCGCGAGGGTAGCCGTGCCTGCTCGACGAGGTGAGCGAGACGGAGAGGAGTTCGGGGCGGCCGATGGTACACGAGGGTGGTTAAGGTGGCCTAACAAATAGTAGGTCGTGCCAGGCTGGGGCCACGGATCTAGGCCGATCGATAGAGCTACGTACCTAGCAGTGCGGAGTCGCGTCGAATAAATGGGTCAGGTACACGGAGCCACGCGTCGTTTTCATCCTTCCTGTTTTCCCCGTTCCCTCGAAAATCCTCTCTTGCTGCACCCTTCGAATACGCTCGAGTCTCGCGAGCCCCTTTTCTCGCGCTCTGCGAGCTTTCCTCCTTTGTTGGCCGACGTGGGTCTGCACGTGCCAGCGCATACAACGCCGCTCGTACCTGTTGTAGTACTTGGCAACCGCTGCTACTTGTTGAGGTAGAAGAGCCAAGGGGCATGGAGAAGAATAAGAAGGAGAAGAGCGAAAAGAAAAAGAGAAAGGGAAAGAGAGGGTTCCGTGGCGACGCTCTTGGCCCTTCTCTCGCTTCGACTGGTCAAGGGGTGGGTCACTCTCTATCCCACTGGTAAATCTGGGACAATGAAACCGGAGCAGTACACGTGCACCAATACATCGACCCGAGTCGCATCGTGTGCAACACCGAGATACCCTCCCGCGGGTTTATATACCCTTCTCGGCGCTTTGTGTGCCGAAGCCAACACGAGAATGTTTCGCCGTGCAAAATTCCGAGACCTTGCTAGAGAGAACTTTTCCGACGAGGGACTCGTCGCTCGCACTTGGATGAAGCTTTTGTTCCATCGAATGCCCGCTTCAGGGACATGGGCCTTGCTCATGGGCGGTAATAACCCGACTAATTAGACGACTTTACTCGAGTTAAATCGACAGGTAGAGTTGCAGCGGTGGATCGTATTCTTGGATGTTGAGGTTTTGCGTTCGTAGAGCTAAAGTGGACTTTGGGTTTGGCTTGACGACCGTATTGAATTTAGAGAACGTTTAGTACGCGACATATTAGGGGAGGATATTTATCGTCTATGTGAAAAATGTAGATAATCGTATTACAAGATTTAGGTAAAATTAGTTAGAAAATTGCGAGGAAGTTGCGAGATTGGAACTTTCGATGTACGCGAGATGACGTCCTCTAAGAAAGATGTCTGGAAAGATGAAAACGCAATTTCTCTCATTTGTCGATTATTGGAGGATGGAAATGAAATGGAAGGAGTGGCTTGCAGGTATGATAAAACGACGCGTTTGATTAATAGCCGTCTTGAGATGTTAATCGAGAGATCAACACACTTTCCCTTTTAAGTATAACTTACTTTTTCAGTAGGAATTAGCATGAAACTTCAATTTAATTCATCCGTGTTGAAAGGCAGTGTTCTCTGGTTCGAAGAAAGGTGTTCGTTTTATCTAAACAAATTCCGCCTATCTGCTAATTATTCAGAGACAAATTGAGTTAGAAGAGTTGGGTGTGCACCTTGACAAAACGACGCGTTTGATTAACGATCCACGCAATAGAATATTAATCAAAAGACAAGCCTATCGTGTTCACACTTTTTTTTCTCGAACAATAGAATTTTCTCCGATAACCATGAGGAAATAGTTGCGGTAGACTTTTCCCTTACTTCCTTATTACTTGTATGAGATAAAAATTCGTCAAGATTCCTTGCGAAGCGTCCTAGGCCCAATACTATACACATTATACACGGCGAACATTCCAACAACTACCAACAGCACAGTATTGACATTCGCGGACGACACAGCTATACTAGTCAGGCATACTAACCCAGAAACGGCAGTCAAAATACTACAAGAACATATCATAAAAATAGAAAATTGGCTACAAGAAAAACAAATAAAAACAAACCCCAATAAATGCAACCATATTACATTCACGCTAGGAAAAAAGATACCACCAAACATCCTATTGAACGGCACGCATATAACGCAAACAAAGCACGTCAAATACCTAGGACTTCACTTAGATCAACAACTCACCTGGAAACTACACATCAAATCAATAGTAGAAAAAATACAGAAAACAAGGAGACAAATGCATTGGCTAACAAGCAGAAAATCCAAACTAAGCATAGAAAATAAATTAAAAATATATAAAACGATCATAAAACCAATCTGGCGTACGGAATACCATTATGGGGGATGGCAGTAATGAGCCATATAAACAAAATAGAGGTAATACAGGCTAAAATCCTCAGAACAATAGTAAACGGACCTTGGTACGTCAGAAACGAAGATATAAGGAGGGACCTGGGAATGCCAACGGTCAAAGAAGAAATTAGCAGATACTCCGAGAAATACAAATCAAGAATAGCAACACACTCAAACCGGCTAGCTGCGGAAACATACAAAACCATAAACATGGACAGAAGACTAAAAAGGAAGCACCCAGCAAACCTTATAAAGGACATAACCTAATAAACACGAGGATGGTACCCCGCTGGGGGTAGTCACCAACATGCTAATTTAACCGTTAAAAAATTCCACCAAATGTCCAAATTGGACAAATTGTGAATTTTAATAAATAAATAAAAAAAAAAAAAAAAGATTCCTTGTGGCATATTAATCTTCGAGAAGCGTAAATCGAAGGATAATTCTCACAGTGAAATAACAAATAATTTCACATCGCTAATAAAATCTCAGAATGCTTAACACCACGCATGCAATATACATAAAAGTTTTCTATGGTAAATGTTGAAACATTTTGGTCAGCCACTATAGATGCATAATAACACGCAGTCAGATCATGAGCGTAACAGATAGCAGAATCAAAGACAAGCATTTCCAACTTTTAGATAGTTCGAGAATAGTTGTATGGATCAACGTGGAACCAACCTCCGAGCGAAACAGGCAATGGATTCTAGGAATTTGCTATGAACACGATACAGCCCCGTTTTCGCAGTCGTAAATTCCAAGCAGCCCCTGTGATCGAGGGAATTAGGTCAGCGAATAAGGTCGACGTAGTCGAAATCAGGTTGTCCGGGTTGTCCTGCCGCGGAATCAGGTCGCTCGATAGAGGCCAGCCGGCTATCGCGTTCCTGTATCCGGCGAACTGACCCCGCTGTTCGACTTCGTAACCCGAACATCGTTTGGTACCGGATCGATGCACTATCCTTATGGGGTGTGAATGCTTGTCCCCGATCTACCTAGATTTTAGACTCCGTTGATATAAGTTTCTTTCTCTTTGTTTACTTCTGTTACGTTCTCGAGGAAAATCCTCCTTCAGATACCTCTGTGTATATGTGTGTTTATTACTATACCAACTTCAAACCGAAATAAAGTATACAGGTAATTTTTGACACATTTTATGGGTTGTTCATTGTTTAGTCGAAAATTATTCGTTTCTTTTTTCCTGGGCTTCTTGGGCCTGCAATATGCTGTTAGATACAAAGAGATTTTATTACGAATCTCGGATTTGCGCCAGGTAACTGTTGCTGAAAGGATTACAGTAAAGCTGTAGATTAATTCCAAGGGACGGTACTGCCAACTCAGACGTAGGCTTCTTATACGTATAGGTGTATTTTTGGTATATACTTTTGTTAATAGTATACTATATTCTCGAGCAAGTACACTAGAGAGTACCGGGATCCTCTTTGGAAAATACTAAAAAACACGCTGAATGCCACGCCAGTTTTACGATGTTTGGCATTTTTTATTATGCGACATTTTTTTTTATTATCTACGTTACGTTACTTGCGTTACGTGACCTACCATAAACCATAATCCATCCTTCGATCATATTTATTCGGACTCGCAATAATCATAAAGAACCGTTATTAAGATTTAGCATGTTTTACTTTACTGTCAGGGCCCTTAATTACTATCGAACATTTTTCAGATAGAAACGTCCCTTAGGGTTATTGTTCATTAAGGTAAAACACGGAAAAGGCTGGTTTTTCCCATGTTCGACAGCCACTGGCGAGGGGGCGCATATAACGTATTCATTTCGTCACATTATTGTAGTAACGATGGCAATAATACAAAATTTATAACTATTGAAATTTGTTCAAATTATATATTTCTACTAACTTCGTTGCGCCGGTCACCGGTGACTCCCACGACATTCAACGTGTTAAGCAACGCAATTTTCAAGAATAGATATTTCACTTGGAATTTTAGGCGATGAAAAATCTACATATATATTCGATAATATTACGACAATAATTTCAGGTCGACGTCTATTTCATACAAACAATACTGAATTAATGCCACGTTTAAAAAGCAACGAGAAAGAAAATTCTTATACGAAATCGGTACATAAAACGGTAGACCACGCGGTTCGATACGGTAGTTTGATCCTCCCGGAAAAGCGTGCTCAACCCGGAACAGGATCGCGGCAGCCAGCTAGCAACACACGGTTTCGCGTGGCCCGGCGCGGCACACACGAGTCGCTGACCTAGTTTCCCGATCACGGGGGGATGCCGTCCCGAATATGGATCAACGTGTTCCCTGACCCATATAACGAGAAGTGTATTACGGTTTCTGGGGCAACCACGAGCGTGCAACCAGAGCCAGAACACGGAACAGCCTCTCCCCTTTACATCCGCCTCACCCAGTATAGGTCCGATCGGCGTGCCTGCTCGGGGGAAAATTAAATCGAAGATGAATCGACGCATACTGTACGTAAAACGCTTCTCTCGTACACACGCGTTGTCGTTAGTGGTTGCTTTCGTATACGTATGTATGTAAATGGTGCTTTAGAATCGATGTCAGAATTAATTCTGCCGCTGGCCTTGTTGCATCTTTGTTGTATTTCAATTTTTAAAGGGTGCATGAAAAAGGTTTCTCTTCGTACGAGTTTTACTTTTCGAGACAATCTATTTATGAAAGGTTTTTCAGAGAACATTTTTACGTTGTTATTTGTGGCACGAGCAGAATTTTTTGACCGTCTCGTATAAACTCGCGGACAGCGACTTAAGTAAGTTTCTTCAACTCTACTGACTGACGTATATACGTCGACGATCGAAGACTTCGCATAAATCAACGGCTCGCATGGATCTGACTTTCTTTCGATGTTTATTCGTTTACGACGATCAGCAGAAAAGATTAATATATGTATAACAAAAGTTAGAGCAAAAGTGTCATTTGAAATTAAAGACTGTTGTATATATACTTCGACATCTTGCTAAAGTTTTGTTTTTATTATTTAATTTGTACTTTACAATTTATCCAGCTGCACATTTGGCAAATTTTTCTAACTTAATTGCTACATAACAACGGCTACCCCCAGCGGGATACCATCTTTGAGTTTGACTATTTTATTTATTTCGTGAGGTCAGTGAGATGTTTTCTTTTTAATCTTCCCTTACTAAAGTGAATCACAGTCCGAATACCGGTTTTGTGTTTCAGTTTATTTAGAAAATCGTTCCATCTGTTACGAAGCAAGCTAAATTACACAATACTCGGAAGATCTTTGAAAAATCATCGTGTTCAACGCGAACCAATATCCAATGTCCTGCATACTATCCTCGCTCAACGAAGAATGCAAAATTACGTTCTACCATTTCTATAAAGCGTATTCGATTGCCAACAAAAAAGCTCTTTAGCCGAAAGACAACTGTACAATACCGTTGACGTGGAAATTCTTTACAGTTGGTGTAATTATAAACGGCCACTATAATCCTTTAACGAGACTAATTGAAAAGAGTCTAACGACCGTCATTAAGCTCCTTCATCGACGGATTAGCTACCGATCTATTCGTCGTAACAATTTCCCTTAATGTCGTAAAAGCGACGGTTGAAAAATTTCGACGGTACGTTTGCTATCCTTCGGTTCATCGATTCAACGTATCGAGAGTGCACCAACGAGCGTGTCCTTCGTTCGAAATAGTTACATAACGTTACGTCATCGCGAGAGATGATAATGCGACGAAACGCTTCAGTAACACGCGAGCGCGTACGGCGTACACGTAACCGCTATGCGTTTCCTGCCTTTTCTTGACGCCACACATAGTAGGAATTTAATTATTGCAGCAACCCCCTGAAGAGCACGAAGAATTCTTTTCCTCGTGGAATATTTTGAACAGCGGCAAAGGAATCTTAAAATCTCTCTTACGTTTAGAAAACAGCGCGAAAATAATCATCGGCAAATCTTATCTGTCTTTCCGCTTTATTTCGCGGATTTTTCAAGCGACCCGGACTCGGCATTGAACCGCGTATAAAAAGAGAGGGCGGTTGAAAGCGGCGAAAAGAGCCGCGCAAAAGGAAATAAGGTAAATGAGAAGAGCGTACGACACGGCGTGGCATCACAGAAAGAAAAAAAGAAAGAAAGAAAGAAAGAGATGAGATCGATGCGTGGGTTTCCCACGACCCAATTTCAGTTTCGGCTTGTAAACGCTGCCGGCTCGCCGCGTAATTAGCACGCAACGCGAAAGAAAGAAGGAGGGAAAAAAGCTCGTCGACGAGGATGAAGATTATCCCCCGTCTACCTTGACTGCGGCGTCGATCGGCTTTCCAAGTACAAGGCAGCCGGCGAGTTATTCGGAGCGCAAGCTATCGGGGCAATTTACTTTCTCTTTCGTTTTTGCAGCGGCGCGGCGTCTTTGCGAGCTAGTCGAACGCGCAGCGTCTCTTTAATTAAAACGACAGCGGCGCGGGTAAACGGTTTTTCGAGATCGGAAATTGGCCGAGCTGTGAAACGAGACGCTCGAGATATTTCGCGACTGTGCCACACTTCCGCACGTGGCAATCTTATTAATCCTTGCGGCTGTGAGAATCACGTTCGAAATTTTTACGAATTTGCACCATGGCGAATAATTAATTGGTCATCTTATTGTCTCGGACAGCCGGCGTATGCCTGCATCGCAAATCCAAGCAATTACATTTTATCGTACATTGATTAATATTAATATTGACTTGACAACGAAATAACCGACTGAAACAGACAAAGAAACGAAGGAGTCTGTCACGGTCGTAAAATTCGTTATCCTCTCTTATTGTCTCCGTGACTAACCCGACCTAAACGAGCGAGTAAGTCCCATTATTATACGTCGAGTCCCTTCGACCAAAGCCTCTCGTTTGGAAATCCAAAGTAGTAGCAAGTAGCAATTACCATACAACAAATCCTCGACTGTATACCGTGCCGTTTCTAAGCGTTAGGTACGCCTAGTCCACTCTTCTTTCACCGTCATCCCTTTCCAGGCGCGTTTCCACGCGGTACAACTCCCTGTTACTTCCCTTCCGTTTACTTTCCGTTTGCATACCTGTTGTAATTCTACGGCAATTATTGACCCCCCCGAGCATACTTATCTTCGCTTAACTTTCACGCGTTTGACGCGTTCGGTATCCTGAGCGGCGTGTGCGAAAGCGATCACGAAAACGGGACAGTCACGACTGTTCGTTCGTGTATTTCAATCGTATCGGAGAGAGAAAGACAGAGAAAATCGTGCGTCATTCCGCCGGTACCGGCGACGTTTCACTTTCGACTCTCGATGTACCGCTCCGAGCGGAACGGCTAAGCGGCGGCCTTGACTACGTCGTTTCGTGTCTCCCACTTCCAACGCTAGAGATATCACGCTCTCGCGTCCTTCGCGTACGTCTATACTCGCTGCAAGAGATACGGTAGTCGCGCGTTAAATGGTCAGGATTTTTTTTTTCTTTCCGATCGAGTATCGGTATTTCCCGCCGGTAACGAAATTGAAAAAATTCACAAAGAGTGGAACTGACCAATTTGTCTTTGGAGGACGTCGGTTATTTCGTATGCTGTTCGCTGAAAACGAGAGATGCGGTGAGATGCGACGCTGCCTGAAATTCCGATTTCCGAATTTCGATCGTACAGTTACTTATCGATTTTACGATCTCTCCGTATCTCTTCCATCGACGGAAACCATCGACGAGTATTGCTTCCAGGCTTGACCAAGAGTTCTAAGGCTTCTTGTATGAAAGTCCTATGGAACACGGAGACGGAATAGCGCGGGGAGGTGAAACTTGGTGGATTGGATCGTAGAAAGTACAGCGAGCCGGATGGCTCGTTGCTTTCGTGATTTTCCTCCCATTTTTTCTCTTCCTTCGTTTTCTCTTTCCTGTATTTCCTCCTTGGCACTTTCGTTGTTTTTCGATCGAATCGGTTGATTCTTCGATGATATTCTCGATAGCTTGTTCAAGTTCGTGAAGCTTTAAACTTTGAACAAATATAGATTGGTTATAATTTTATCGATTCGGTCTGTAGAGAAACTTTTTCAAAACGACTACATCGATTTTATTATTTCACAAGACCGTCTAGACACCTGATAGGCGAAGATAACGAGGAAAATTTGCCCTGTAATTTCCTAGAAAGTCGGGGTTTCTATCGATCAGCAGGTGTCAGTTGTCCAACCGTTCGATCTACCGGCGATCTCTTGGTCTTCCCCGAGCAACCTTACCTCAACCTTACTTTTCGATACATCGTAAACCTGGCAAATTGCAAGACATTAACATCCAATGCTGTATCAAAATTATTTTCCATCGGTTTACGATCACACTCTGAACAATTGCCGGCAAACTTACGAAACAATCTAATATCGCGATAATCGACACGGCGATTAACGACTCGCGCAAAGTTCCACGCGAACAAAGATGGCAGTAGCGGGTACACGGTCGAAAATGACCAGGCTACCGATCTGGAGGAACGCGTAGACCAAAGTCCGTGGCTTGTTATCGTGGCATCTTTACGGCTGTTCTTGGAAAACTGTAATTTACAGCACGTCGTCCGCCGGGACATTACGGTACAACGACCGTATTGACCATCGTAGTACCTACGGAATATAGGCTGGAAAAACATTATTTTACGTAATTGTAGAAGCGCGAAATTCCACGAAAAGGCTGGCAAACGATTGGTTGTTACGACAGCTTCTATTGTTGGGATAGACCGTGTGATCGTACGTACGCAAAGACGTGCTTCTACGAGCAAAAAGAAAAAAGGAAGAAAAAGGCGGATGATGGAAAGAGATGGAAAACGTTAGGAAGTTGGTAAACGAAACTTCTTCCGTTACGAAAGCTGCCTTTTCATCCACTAATCTCTTTGTGCTACGTTACGCCTTACAACGTTACGTTGCGATGCAGACTGACGATTCGTTGGGCCTTTTACCTTGTCACGAAGTCGTTTGTTTGAAATTACCGATTAATCTGTTATTTCTGTTGAAGCGATTCTCACTTCTAGGAAAAGTCTACATCTTCTCTAAGGGGTAGTTTTTTTAGTCCTTGAAGCCATCGAGTATTGTTTAGCTTCAAATCAGTTTGAATGGTCTCTCTACCTCGTAGCCTTTTTTAGCAATATGCCATGCACAGATGGTGCAACGGGGTATAGGCAGGCCAGATTTCATAATTATACAAATGCCCATAGGCCCATGGCTTCGGGGATCCATTGTAAAGTAACGCTGCCAGCCTCCTGACCTGGACTAGCATACACTGTACTTATTTCTATTGTAAATTCATCCACGCATTTCCCTTTCCATTCCGAGACAAACCTTAACACTTTCGAATAATTTTACTCTTAGCTGAAATTCCCATCTAACACTTGTCCTCGTTTTTCAACATATACGCGTTGAGGTATTTGAAATTCACCGTGTTGTTTACTTTCTAATCAAAGTTACATTGTACAGATTGTTACGAATTACCGATTACCGTAATATTGAAATAACCGACGATTGTAAAGCGAACACTCGTGTTCGACGGTCTTTAGATAATTTAGATAATTTTAATAATTTAATTAATTTAATTAATTACTTAGATAATAGTCACGTTTGCACTAGAGATGGCGCGAAACACTACCTTGTGAATCTCAAATGATTCGATCACGCTCGATCCCAATCACGATGATTGTTCGCAGTAGCTTGTGATTTTTCGTGATCGCTTCTGGTTTAAAACCTGCATATTTTATATCAAAGACATCGAACGAATGTTACAATTTTGAAATCGACAGGAAGAATTAATATTCTAGTCCCTAAAATGCCGATAATAATAATACCGGACGAAGAAAAGAAAATTAAATTATATTCCATTTTGAATCTTGGATACGGCAAATGTACGTTATACGAGGAAAACGTAACGTAATTTTCAATTTACCTTACGTGCAGATACCTTTATGCAAGTTATATCGAGGTAGTTTGTAAAAAATGAATCGTGTTATAAGAATAATTCAGAAAAGAATTACGATCACAGCGAGCAAATTCGCTCGAGATAAAAAAAGTCACGATCACGGCCCTGAATGAACGTAGATGACGACAGTGATCGTGATTCTGCGATCTTGCACGCGACATTAACCAGCGTCTTACGGCCGTTGTTCGTGCAACGAGCTGAAAATTGCAATACGAGCGAACCTTGTGGATCGTAATTAATCTACGAATATGTATCATTCGTGTTTCAGATCCAGAAAACGGCGACCCAGCTCGAGTAATGACTCCGAGCGATCGTACAGCGGTTGGAGCGACAGAATACCCCACGGATGCGGCCGCGAGGGTTGTCGTACCAACGAACGCGGCGATTGCATGGACGAATGCACCGCCGCTCTTGTCCTCATGTCGCTCTCATGTTCGCCACACAGCCCTCACAATCCTCTGCCATTGCACTGCCAACACAATTACGGTCAGTATCACGCTGCAAATAGCCTTCGTGTTCTAACGACATCGCGAACTTCGTTAGGTTCAACCTAGTCAAAGTTTACAAAGTTTACATTAGAAACGAGCAAATTGCTAGATATTTGATAGAACGAATGAAATCTCGAAAATAAAGTTTCGGTTCGAGATGAATTTGTTTCGATCGTAGAAAGCTGCATGCGGCTGTGTAGTATCGGCCATAATTATTTGAACGATGCACATTTTGTATTTTACTTTAGCCGTATTGTAGGAGCTAAGAATTGCTGCTGTTAACACATACGCTTTACACGTTTGATTTATTATGTACATACATGTACATATACATGTATACCGGTCATCTGTCTTTCTCCGCAATGTATTACTCTAAGTGTCTATGCAATTACTAGCGATCGAAATCGCATATCCGAGCTACATGATCGTAAATTCAAGCTTGCCATTATGTCTGACAGCGGTTCTATCTAATCTCAATTCCACACAGAGATTACACTCAATCGCATGTCAATTTGCAACGATCTATCAATTCAAGCATTCCTCCGACTCCGAACCTGCGAAATCTATAACAAGATACAAGAGGTACTTGTTTGCATCAAACATTTTATAACACCTACAGCTGTTCTAAGATATTTTTCAATACAATAGACGAGACATGCGGCTACGAAATATACTTACAGCTCATATAATTGCTATACAAATACCATAGTAAACTGGACATTTAATTTTGGAGATTGAAGGCTGTTGGAAAATTATGCAAAAAACATTACCAAAAATTACACGCTACTCTAATCGGAGCTTGGATCATCTGCGAATAATCAATTCGCAAACAAGTTGTCCAATCGAGATAAACTAACCGAGTATTTTTATGTTTTTCGCGAATAAGGTTCCTGGGGAGGTCGAGGTGGCGGAGGTGGTGGCATGGTCGTTGGCTCACCAGGAGTCGGTGGCACCTCGAATAGCAGCAGTAGCAGCAGCGGGGCTTCATGGCGTAGCGGCACTCCGAGTCCGCCTCTCAGCGACGAGGGGGCACCTACCACCGGCTCTCTGTGGCCGACATCCGCTCATCCTTCGCACAATCAACAACACTACCCTTACAACGCGTCTGGCTCGTCGTCGAGTAGCACCCCTGGCTCGACAACCACCCTGGACGAGGGTATAGTGCTCGATTACCTCGAGGAACAGCACCCACGCAAAAAGAAGGTAAATGGAATATCACGCGTACCGTTTTATCGATCGATCGATAAATGGGCACGAGCGCTTCGCTTATCTGATAAATTCAAGTGCACCGGATATATTCTGTTGCAATTCGTCAATCCGGCACACTGTCACAGCGATGATGAACTTGGCCTTCGTGTGACTTAGACAATTATTTGTTGTTTTATCGATGAGAAGGTGAGTTCTTCCCTTTATCCTTACGTAGCCAGATAATTTTTTGTTTCGTCATCATGGGATGACGTGGATGATTAGTCATCTTTGATCGTCGTGGATACATTTGAACGCTTACGCAGGCTGGAGAAAGCTTCTATCGTTGAACGGCGAATCGAATATTTCGGATACTATTCGAAATGGAAGCAGCTTCTTTCGCTGTTACACCGATATTTCTAATTTCTGTTATCGTCAATATCGAATTGGACATTGACGGAAATATTTCTTTCCTTCTCGTCGCATCAAGAAACGAAAATTATATTGTCTTAAAGCACTATTATAAATATTCCATAAGAAACATCACACGATGACGCGAGTAAATCATACGTATCGGGCTAAATTATGTGAAATTGCTATATCATTATCGGAAAATTGCTACGAGACCTATTAGCTAATTATTTTGCATATCGTTTAAATTGAATATAATCTTCGATTATACGGGATTAATGTCACGCTTGATTCAAAAACTTACGATAATTTCTAATTAGGCGAAGCGATTTAAGGATTAAGTATACGTGTATATTGAAAAAGAGAAGAAAGAGGAAAAAAAGAAAATTAACACACATAATTTTCTCGTCAATTCTGAATAAGTAGCAAACTCACTTATCGTGTCGCGTGTTTCTTTGCAATGGAAATAATAATTCGAAGAAGAAGCACTTATTGAAAGATTACGTTCTTAATTCTAGAACGACTCGTTTATAACGCTGGTAGCGAACACGTTAAACGATATTTTATTTAAATGATGCTCAACTTTGTCCCACGTGGCTTGTCTTCGAAACATTTCATTGGCCTTAATCCCACTCGTTTGCCATTGAAAAGCGAGTTTCGTGAAATCTAACTCTCGCGGGAACATCGATATTCGTACTGTTCGGTCGCTTCGGACAGCGATGCTGGTTTTATCGTTTTCGTGAACCACGGACATTCTGTTGAAACTCAGCCGAGGGTTATCAGCATGCAACGAGGTTGGAACGCACGATTAATTCGCTCATAAGGCGTGGCGGATTTATCTCCCCGAACTTAGCCCCTTCCGCGTTTCACAGCTTACATTTAATTAACATCAACGAGACAAGATAAAGCTGTAGGTACTTGCATAATACATAACGCAGCTACTCGCGTGTGCGAGTATGCGTGATCCATGACCTCGAGATGATTTTCCAAACCGAAACGCAACTCTTCTCTCGGTTAACTTTCTATCTTATGTTTCTGTAGAAACAAATAAAATCCTCGTGGAAAATTCATTCAGTTCGAAGGTTAATATCCTGTATATGAGCTACAGATTCAAAGACATAGTCGAACCTGCAATTAAAAACGAACGAACTCGATACACACTGTAAAAGTTCGTATTATTTGCCAATTTCTACAATTACATTTTTGAGAATTTTTTGGAACTAATTATGCAAATTTTAAAATACTTAACAATGTATATATATATCGTTTTTGCTTTTCGTCTATCTGCAATCGAATAGTGGGTTCCACAGATCAATGTCCATAACATACACATTTGTGAAATTGTTTTTCATCGTTCATCGTCAATCGAGAGCATGGATCGTCGAATAAATGACGACAAAATTAATTACATATCGCAATTCCTTTACAAGGATTGCTTATCTCTGGTGGATTACGCAGCATCTGTTTGCGATGTCTTTTGCGGGGATCTCGAATGTTTATTGAACAGCTGCACTACGGCATAAAACAAGTTATTATCGCTTTTCTGAAATAGCGATTGCGTTTTTGATGACGCGAGACATATGTGCTTCGAATGACTTGAACATATTTGTGAATAATTTTTATTTACTGTCTGTTTGCATTTTCCAGTGCAACAGAGCAAAATATCACTGTAGAAGTTTTAAACGGATATCTAGATTTTGTTGTCTAAGCTTTTGTTACGCAACTATGTGTCACATATCATCGGTTATCTTAATAAACGAATATATGCTTTGACACGATTTTCCAATACCATTTTTACGTTACTTGTCAGTGTCGTTGAAGGAAGAATAATTAAAAAGAAAGTTTAGGGTAGAGTAGGAAGAACAACTAAGGTGATAGAATTCAAATAATATTCGAGAAGAGAAGAATAAAAGTTAGAAACGACTAAACACGAAGATATCGAGATTTTTTCCCGATTAGCCGATGACTAAACGAAAAATCGTCGATCGATCAACCGCTTTTCTTTATTTTGCTTCTATGGAATCGCGATCGACGCGTCGCATCGTTACGAAACGATGAAAGTCGCGGAGACGCGTCGTTTTCACCGTGGCGTCAAAGGAAGAAAAGAGAAAGAAAAAAGAGGAAAGCACTGGGAACGTCTGAATGCAGAGCACGGCGATAACGGTCTGGCCACGCTCGAACGATTGAGAATCTCGCGCTTAGATTTTCATTTAGATCCATCGCGGCCTCCACCTGCGATCTAACGATCGAATCGCACCGTTAACCCGCCGAACGATGCGGTTGAATTTTTACGAATCGAGAATCCGGAAAGAGTCCCACTGGAATCGTTACATATCGTGAGAAACGCTTGATATAAATATTTATGCAAATTTATATATTCGTAGACAATCGTAAAGGAATAGAACTTGAATAAAATGTCGTTAATTCCCGAATCCCGTAACGCGTATCTTGCTTTTAATTTTCTGAATATCGTAACGTGTATTTTGATTTTTCTATGTTATTTCCTTTTATTCGACGATCACAGGGAAACACGAAAAATACACTTTTGTCGATCGTTTTGCTTTAATATCGCTTTACGAGTAAAAAGGAATATCGTAACGTAAAATAACTAAAAATAGAAAGAATCTGATTCATGATAGTAATCAGACTATCTATATCTTTGATCAACATTTTTAAATACTGACCAAATAAATTCCCAACCGCAAGTAATTTTCTATAGCTTACACTGTTAATAGATAAGATGAAAGACAAACGAGGAATTAATTCGACAAATTTAAGCAGAGATTAATTAATATACAAGTGATTCATGGTAAGGATTTTTTGATATATTAAAATTGTGGATTATCAGCGAATGGAGATCGTGATTGTTCTCTCGTGTGTAGAATAGACAACGAAAGAGAATTTGTATGTTTGCTCAATTATTAACATTAGAACTACCGATAGTTAACACGGGGCTATTTTTACCAGAAACAGTCAAAATAACTGGTCTTTAAAAAATACGTAATAATAGAATATTTGTATATTTATTGATTTATTACTTTTTTACAGAAGGAATTCCATGTTATGTAGTACATTTTTGATATTATTAATCCATCCGGGACCATGATCCATAAACGAGGGTCGACACATTTATAAAATTGTAGAACCAGTCATTTTCACTGGTATGGTATTCCTAGTGTTGCGATTTAGCGATCGATCCGGAATCTTCCTGATAACTGATATCATCATATCGAATGATACGCAGTAAAAATTTGAAAGACGTGCGGGGAATTGTACAAAACGAGGAATCTGGTTAATTGAGTTTCGATAAACAGATTGCAGGACCCTTTTACATTTTAACAAGTACCAGCCATTTTGACTAGTGTTGGTATAAGTAGCCTTGATACAAAATTATTTTCAGTTTGAATACATAAAAACAAAATAAAATTCATTATATTATTCTTTTAGTTATCGTTGTGAAAGTCATCATTGTAAAAAAAAAAAAAAAAAAATATAACATGAAGTAGGAATTTTAATATAAGGTTGTAAAACCAGGCAATTTGACTGGTGTGATAGTTCTAGTGTCAATATCCTGCGGTTAGAACCTGAAACACAACCAACAAAATATTTAGCTAATTATCTATACAAATAATGGCATAAATATCGTATTGAATGGCTATAAAATTAATAACTGAAGAACGTAAATATTTGTATTATATATATATATATACAACATATAACATAGATTCAATGAAAGAACATACAGGATTACCGATTGGACGGGAATAAATTAAATCGCGATTAACATTTTTGATAAAAGATACCTGATATTAAAATTCAAGATTTTTCCATTAACGAGTGTAGATTGTAGAGGCGCGCAGAACTGGGGGAAGTATGTGTCGGAATGCCGAGTGAACGGAATAGAGTGGATTAAATCCTGATCGTGATTCCGAGCGACGATATTTGATGAGGAAATTCGAATTCTCCGATTATTAAGAACGGGCACCATGTACACGGAATGCTAACAAGGTTGAACAAAGAGAATGAAAAGAAGTAAAAGTAGAGAACTGTTTGATGTAACACGATATGTAGGTAGTAACAAGACTAGGATTGAATATAGAATACCGATAGGCCAAACCTGTTTTCTTCGCACGTCGTTAAAAAATCTTTACTTCCCTAACTCTTATCTGCAGCAGAGGTTGCATCATAATCGTGAAAAATGAACTTTTCGAAAATTTCCTATATCGCTGTCTATTATTATCGATTCGATGGTAATTTCTACTCGAAACATCTTTTTGTCGTTTAAAGAATTGCAACGAACGTTGTATCGAACATCCTTCATAGGTGCGTTTATATATATAGTTGTATAGTAACTAACGGTTGGCGAAAGAAACAGATGCATCGGCTCGTACGACTCAGACCTTTGCCAAGTCCACGTCGATGACATAATCCTCGACCAAGAGCCAAGGATGTAAACACGCGCGGCGATTTTCGATAATTTCGTAAGATGGCTAACAAGTTGAACCTTGAGGTATTATCGCCGTGGTCTAAACTTAGGCACGTGTCGTTACGCGGTTGCCGGCGGAAAATGGGTCCGACCGGGTCTGAAAATAACCGGGTCGAGCCTCGATTAAACGGAAAGACCTTTTGTCGCCTCTCTCGCCTTAACTCGATTCCTTCGTGGTTTTTCAGATTCGATCGAAAGTAAGCCGCGACCCGATCGAGAATGGACCAGCCAACACCGCTACCTACGAAACCGAACAGGTGAGTCCTGTTTACAGCTTTCGTTTCTTCCTACGCGATATCGACACTCCAAGTTTTCGTCTAATCAGCGTTCAAATTTTTCTTTCATTACATTTTGCTACTTGGAGCCTTCTTCTACTCAGTCGTCGCGCCTGTAACTTTCGCCTTGTTCGATTTAAATATCCAAAATCGTTTCTCTAGTACGCGAATCTCAGACAATTTCACACTCGAAACTTTCTCCCATTCTACATTAATATTCAAAAGTATTCCTATACCATCTCAATATCCAAATCATCCCCTTACCTGCTTCTCTGTCTACTCACCTAACCTTACCTAAACCTAGCACCTAAACCTTCATCCGTCTCAATATTAATACTCGAAGGTTCTTCCCACGCAATCTAAACACTCGGGACTCCCCTTACTTTCAACGAACGCTCACCGTCCACATCGCTCACATACCCTGACTGCCAAGCTGTTCAGCTTTCGATCACGTCCCGTCCTTTTACGAGGCCGTCTCGGCAAATGCCAAGAGGCCGATATATCTCTGCAATCACGGAGAGCGTTCGTAACCCAGTTAGCCGAAGGTTCCTGCTACTTTCACCGACCGCAAAGTCGACTTCTGTCCATTCAACTGGCCTCGGAGTAGGAGGAGGAACCGTCGACCTGGCCCAAGTACCGTTCGAGTTCGTTCGCGTGGCAGATCCGCGATCGAGCGCATAATTTTCGACTACTTTCACTGGCTACCACCTGTGGTGTGTAGAAGTGTGCTTCTCCGGACCGCGCACCTGACCCAGTTGACCGACTCGAGAACAGAGATATCCGCGTAGTCGACGATCAAGGTCGTCGGGCTAGGCTTCTCCCTTCTCTACGACTAAGCTAGACTCGCGTTCGTTGCGACCATGTACCGTTCCCATATTGGCGTCCATGAGCAGGAAAGCTCTCGATGGAAGAGGTATAGGGGCAGGGGACGGCCAGGAAGTGCCGGTTGCAGTCGATCCGTGCAACTATTGCGACCGTGTCACGATGTTCCTCCTCGTGCTCCCCTCGACCTCTACAAACGTCGACAACTATAGTTACAACAAGTCGATGTTTCGAGTATGAAACTGTTTCAGGTTTTGTTAGGTTGAATTTGTTTTCGGCGTTGGATTTAGGATTCAGGTTTGATATCGAGGTTTCGTTAGGGCTTTAGGTAGGATAGTGTGACGAGTGCGAAAATGGAATTCGCGAGAGTCGTTGATAAATGACAGGGTTTGACGAATCGTCTGTCGTGCGTTTCACGACTGACAATTCTTTTAGTTGTACGATCCTTTTCGAAATCGAAAGTTTGCGAATTGTGTCGCCCAGATTATAAGGCAAGGCCAATAGCCATGTGTAACTGAACATCGAAAATAGATTTTCCAAATTCACGTGCTAGTTCCAGTTCGTCCAGATTAAATCTCCTCGACTGCATATTTCCAATAATAATATACATATATTTTAATTTGATATATTATATATATATATCGTATAATTCACGGAAATATTTAAACATTTATAAAACCTTTTTCTGGTATTCTCTGTGGCATATTCTCTGTGGTATAGAGCTACTTCTAATTTATTCAAACGTTGCATTGTGTGTGGAAAGGATATCACCGGGGACACTGTGTATCTGTTTGCCAGGAAATCATTCGCTCTAATCACGTTCGCCGTGATGGCGCTAATGTCTTGACAGATAACGATTGCATGACATTGACGTTATCACGGAGCATCGGACCATAATCTTGCACATTTCGTGGGCATTTATTCGCAGAACGAGCCACCGGAAACAGAAATAGAAGAGACGCAAGATCCGCTGCTCGTTAGGACGACATAGATAATCGTCCATCCTGATAATCTAGAAATACGACGTTGATTAACGATTCGATGAAGATATAAAAATGCGAAAAATAAACTGCGCAGGAGTACTCCTACCACCAACAATTCCATTTTCCTCGACTATCTTTAAAAGAGACCGAAATAATCTCTGCAATCGCATCATTCTCTATCTAACCCAAACACGCTTCATTCACACCATCCAACGTGCCCCGACTCAGCATCCCTCGTCAAACTCTTCCAAGAACGTCTCTATCCCATCATATCTCGCAATCCCATGTCCTGCTCTGCAATTCCTACGCCGAAGGTCTAGAAGCTATTCCAGTCACCATGCTCCACGAATAACTTTCATTCACCTTAGCACACTCACTCGTTCATCGATCGTTCTCTCTGGCTCTTTTCTCCATCCGCGGATACTTATTGCAAAAACTTTCGTGATTTCCATTTCACCGGATCAATTTCAATTCCGTGAGAATACCTTCCCCCACCCCCATTCTCTGTATCGAAAAGGGTGCGTCTGCGCGGACCAACATCGCCAACGCGACGCACGCCTCCGCATGGACCTAGATCTCGGCGAAGCAGCGAAGACCGGCGCCGGCATTGCACCGCGTTGCAGTGCACACCGCGTGACGTCACTGACGGCACGTGCCTCTCCTCCCGCCGCTCCCCTCCTCACCACCACCCGCTGCCAACGGCGTCGCAGCGGCGTGGGACGCGCGGAGGAGCGGATCAGGCGGGCGAAGGTGGGGGAAGGTAGTTAAGGTCACCGTGGCCCTGACTGCACGCGCGCGAAACAATATCCGTGTGCAGGCCGAATGCAACTGTGTGCGCGCTCCTGCTCTCGCGGTCACGTGAGCAAGAGCGCGCGCGCACACGAACGCATAGAGCGCACCGGTGGAAGATTTATTTCTAGTTGCGCGCTGCGGTTCCCTGTTCTTTCGCTACACGCTCTTCTTCTCCGATCGGACCACGACCACGACCACGACCACGATGACTTAGAAAGAGGGAGGTCGCCATTACACGTATTCCAAATGAATTCGTAGCGTGCGATGGTCAAGGCCCGCGAGTCCCGACGGCCAACCTTCCTTCCTTTCCGCCCACTCGCCGGCCACCCTTTGGTTCCTAGGCCGGCAGAGGTGGAGGGCCATGAAATGACCTAGAACCTAGAACGTTGCGCGTGGGCTTCGCTAGAGCCGCGCGTGCCACACCGCTGCAACGTTTTTGGACGTTGAACGTTTCGACGTCCGAGACGGTGCGCGCCGATCCATGAATGATAGCGGATGCACGAGGATCGTTTAACGGGCTATTGGACGATCAAAATGGACGTGCGTATATAGACGATGATTGGTTTCTTGTGCTGATTTTTTATGCCAGTTTATGCTGCGGCTCGAATGTGACACGGGACAGTGTACCGGGTGTAGCAGGATTTAACTCTGTTTCTCTACTCGGGTTTGTACGACGCCAAATAGGTGTTATATTTTAAAACAGCGACCACGAGGTTTGGCTACTAAAGCTCGATACCTGTTCAATGCTTCTGTGTATCGTTGCAATTAAAATGAAACCGTGGGACAGCGTTAACGTTACGCCGAAACGAAAGCGTAGGATAAATGTTCCACTCGATTCAATTCGTTTTAAAGAGCAAAAGGCCGGAGTAAATTTATGTACGCGTACAACGGTATTCTGTTCACTTTTCATTGGAATTAAACGATCGTGCGCGTGATTCCACGCACGTAAACGCCTCTATCCCTTTACAGAATGCGCGGTGTGAACCCAGGAAGTTTCTATTTAACCATGGATTACCCTGGCGGATTACTGCGTTTCCCACCCATTTCTGTTTCAGTTATTTTCAAGCTTTCTGATATTCACGAATAAATATTAGTAGTACAATTTTGAAATTTATATAAGTTACGAGTTCCTAGTATAATAATAATGACAATAATTTCCCTTTGATGGTATAGTATAGTATAGTATAGCAAAATACATATAGTAGCGTAATAAATTCTCATAAAGGCTTAAATAACATAATTCTCTTAATAACAAAGGGTTACAAAGATCATATGACATATAGACATGGTATTTCAGAATTAACCTCTTCAAGTTTTCGCGATGTATGAGAATAGCAATTCACGGAGGATAGAGGAAATTTCAGTTGACGAGAATCGCAGACAGCTTGACGCAAAAATAGCAGCATATGCGACGTATCGTGGCGGTCGCGAATGACGTTAATTTCAGAGCCAAGCTGTTCGGCGAACGTGTCGTACGAGCAAGTATCCCCCCATAAATTCGACGCGTAGTTAGATTCGATAAGTCAGTGCTGTGGCTGATTCAAGGTCAACTGCATCTTTCCCGGTGAATCCAAAAATATATCTAACGCGACGAAATTACGTCGTTGCGCTAAGCTCGATTCTCGCCTCGCAACATTTGCCTGTAAAATCTCTGTAGAAAGCCTGCCACTCAATTACGTCATTCCACCTGTCGTTTGCATAACTCGAGCAAAAGAAAAATTACGCGAATTCGCCTTTTGTATCGCGTTTCGCAACCAATGTTCCGGCGGAATGGTGTTGTTGCGAATATCGACGGTCAAAGGCGATTCTGAACACTTCCGCCTCATGCGAACCCGTTTCAATCCTTCGGTCAAGCGATTAGCAGACCAGAGAATTTGTATTTGCCGAAAAATAACAGAAATTAACGAACCTTCGATCGAACGAAGCGAATCATAAATAAAAGTATATACCACCCTATTTGCGATGTTCCTATTTGTATTTGAATCGATTTGCCGCAAACTTGGTAAAAATTTGATAAACGTACCCCAACGAACACGGATGTGGATGGCCCGATTCATTGCCAACGGCGTACATAGGTATGCGTACATACGGCTGAAGCTCTGGGACGTCGGGTCGTATTGTGACACGTCCATCCGTCTTACGTAATAACATTGCGTAAACTTGACGTTCACCGTAATGTCTGTCGTACATATTTCCGCGCGCCCAGCAACAGCGATGAGCCGATTAGAATCGCGCCCGACGTGTAATCGTACATTCTAATTTTCTTCCTTGCTTCGTTCCTTTTTCGAACGCCACTAGTGTATCACATTATATAATAATATACGATACGACGTTGATTCCGTGATCACCTTTCTTCCAAGCTATTCTTTAATTTTACATTTTTGTTCGTAGCAAGGAACCTAACCAGGACAGGAAGTAGACGATATATTCTTCGTTTACGGGGAGAATGGAAGGAATTCGAATCTTCTTTGTATCGCTTGATACATCGATTGTATCGAGATATTTTGCGGTCGTGTTAAATAGAGTCGTCGTAAATGTTTCATCGGAAGAATCGAAATTGCTTCGTTGCCGATGAAACGATTGCCTCGAAGCGGATAAAAACGTAGTTATTCTTCCGCAGCGAATTTAGACGCGGAACTGTGTAGAACGTTCTTGATTTTACAATAACAGTGGTGTTTGTAAACGTATGGGTAAATCGATTCACCGAATGATTTTCTTCTTCTTAACGAATTACGCAATAGTTACGCTCGTCCAAACGCTTGTTACTTATTATTTGTTTTCAGCGAATGCAGGTATGAGGAAAGTCACAGTTTCGTGGTAAAGCGTTATCTAAGAACCAGAATCGAAGCTATTTAATTAATTTATTTTTCTTTTCAATTCCTTTGTTTTTGTTTCCTTTGGATCTCGGTGTACACATCCGATTATTTCGCCAGACTCTGTATCTTTTGCTTTAATTTCTCGTGGCCAACTTTCATCGAGTTTGCAAGAATGTTCTATCGCCCCTGTATCGAATTCAAGTTGAAAGCTTGTCAAAGTGTAACAGGTAACGATTTAAAAAGGATCTTCCCTAATGTAAGATTACGATATAATCTTTTGAAGTGATTCTAAATTTCCGTATTACGAGTAATTATTTAAAATCTGAAATGACTGTATTGCTAATATACACAAGGTGCTGACGTCGCGTGACATAAGTGTCGGCGACCATGACACCGACATTAGAAGCGACTAGGAAACACGCTCGATTCTCTTTTGTTTCAATGCTTTCGAGCTTCGACCAACCATACGATTCCTTCTATTGCATATTCTATCAGCTGCTTGAAAATACAACCACGTAAAACGAGTTCTGTATTGCATGATCGAAACGCTTGGACGACTTTTGCCTGTGCTACATATCCTCCGATATATCGTTTGCGATCGTCAAACGACTCACGGAGCCACGCGTTCAACGTTCTTAATGTCAACGTGTATTTAAAGCGATGCTAATGAATGATCAATTCTAAAATTAGCACGTTCAAAATTAGACGACGCGATTCGATTGTCGATCAGATTCCGTGTGTTAGATCGTTTCTATGTTTGGCACTTTACTCAGTTATATCACGTGGATAGTACTGTTAGACGCTGTATATGTTTGTGTTTATAATGTTTCCTTTTAAATCCGATTAAAGATAATATATTCTTAACTCGTGCACGAGGACAGATAGCATTGATTCGTTGAAAGATCTTTGTCTTTTTCGAAATAGCGTTTGGACATAGATTCTGAATTATATCACTGCATATGCGTTCATTTCGTGCGAGAATGTCGTTTCGACGTCCTTAAATTTACGTCGAATCGATCGTCTTTTTTTGTTTTCGTAAAATTTGAATCATTCTGCGTGTAAAGCCATAGGTTGGATAAAGATGGGATGAAAATAGGGTGGAAAGGATGTTTTAGAATTTATGAAATCTGGGGGACAGATCGTTGTAGAATTAGCTTAGATTTGTAGCATTCCAGTTAAAATATTTTAATTTAATTCTTCCGATAGATCAATAACGAAAATAATAATGTCAGTTTTTAATAAAATCAACAATGACAGTCTATCGATCTAGATATGTTAATTCATGTGTGATATTTATCTTTTTAATTGAATGTTTTGTCTGAGATAAAGTTAGTGCAATTAATGTCGTGATTTTTACTTGAATTGAAAAACTTATAAGCTTACGTATGATCGTCTATCATCGATCAAAACAAGAGTGAATTTAAAAAAAAAAACACGTTTTCCCTATATAACAATTATTTATGCGAGCAATTTAAATGTTTAATGATCTTCCGCTATATTCGTGTTAATTTATACCATTTAACTTCGCAGACTAATAGAGTATCCTAATCTTATAAATCACAAAGTCAAAGGCAAATTTTCTCATCCACCTTGATATAACGAATGTGATACGATATGGAATATAACACGATAGGAAAAAAGCATAGCTTTTATATCGTAGAAATCGATAATTTTATTTTTGTAGAATAAAAAATAGTCGTGGCAATTTTGTCCCTAGAATAGATATCAAATATTTCTCATCTACCTTAATCGAAACTTATTATATATTTCTGTTCCATTAAAATGGATAATTTTATTCTAAAATATTACGATAAAAATGCACTGGCTGATGATCACCGCGATGTATCGTCGATACACGACATAATCACTGAACACTTCAACTTCCATTTCCATGTTCTAGTATTTACCGGTCTATTCGTTTTACCACTGAGACAAACACGAATATTCCTGTAAGCCGAGAAAGATCGGAACTCCCTTTCCAAGAAACAAACGCTCGTTTATAACGTAACAAGTACGTCACCGAATCGGATCTAACAGAGTACAATAGAAAATCCATAGATCGCTGATTTATCTTCTGACAGCGCATGCCATGCCAATTGGCTTCTCGATCGTCTCGATCCTAACGTCAGCGTTAGTTGCAAAGGAAGGAGGAATGCGAACGGCGAAGACACAATGCGTGCAAGTTTCTGGGAAGGCCGTGTGATGCCTATGTATATGTATATACAGTAGATCATCTCCTTGGAAACTATAGCTTGGTCGGCCTTGCGAGGTTTGACGTAGCGAGTTAATGAGCAAAAGAAGAAGTAGGGAGTGCCGCGTGCACGTGGTATATGTACCAAAGCATTAGAAAACTGGTAGCCGGCCGGGCCGGAAGGAACAAGAACGTCGCAACGTGACGTTATTTTCCATCGTGGAATTCATTTTAATCTCGCGTTGGCGCGTGAAACTCGGCGACTCGCTTCTTTCCGTACGCCAACCGTCTTTTCTTGCTTCGTCGCGTCTGTCTGACCAAGCGCCGACTTATACTACTCGAACTCGTTTCGCTTACCGTTAAGAACAGCCCGACCCAATTATTTACTTATGCGCAAAGAAAGACAACGTTTATACGTCTAATAACCAATCTGTGACAAATTGACATAGTTTTGCGGCATTGCGCTTCTCATTGCGCTTTGTACGCGGGCAATAGATATATTATTTGCTTTTCTTTTTACCACAGTGATATATGTATTTATTATATGAATTGCCAGCTGTATGTAGTGAGACATCTAATCGGTACGATTTACGTTTATCGAGAAACTCTATCAATTATATCGTAAATATCGTTGATCGATACGTATGTCTCTGCGTAAGTGTTTCTTTCGTCGTTGAAGAAATGTTCGTAGGTAGACGAAATCGAATCGATATGTTTAATAAGGGAGTTTGGAGTCGCTGGCATTCGTTTATTCCTTGTGAACTTGTCGAATGGTGAAAGATCAACATCACGAACATACACGATTAAATTGGCAGATTCTCTCGTTGAAGAGCAGTAAGATGAAGTCATAAGTTTTTTAGTACTGCTAATACACCTAATAATTCTTATCAACATATTCAGTCAGACGTATCTGGTTTTATGGTTTGTAATCTTTTATCAACATCAAAACTGCACGTTACATAATTGATTGTGTAAGAGTTACGATCTGCGATGAATCTTCTTACTAGTTTAGATAACTGGTATTTCATAACAGATACTTAGATGTAAAGGTTCGTCGAGATTTTTAAGAAATTTATACACATTTCACGAGACATTCATACGCATATATCCTTCGTAATCATCGATATCATCGTATTTACTAATTATATATTACAAGTGTGAAATTTCTGCGGTTCTACATAACGTTATGATACACCTGTGACTTAGGTCTTATCTTATTTCCTTATCACTCTACTATCGCTTTCTATTATTGTACTGTGTTTCCTTTTCATTCAGCTGCCTATTTATAGTAATTCTTTTCACAGATTTTATTTCCATAGTACAAACCAAAGATTGCCATAGTTTATCATAATCTTACAAATACTTCGATCTCCTTGAATTTGATCGAATTGTAGAATCTGGGCGAGAAAGTATTTTCTCAAGTACTTTCAAGTGTCCTTCTACATTCATAATAAATCTATCGCAAAAATTGCAAAAAGATGCGTTAACGCAACGTTGGCCTCTAGAACCAGCAAATCTATCTCTCGCCCTATCAACGAGTACTTATTACCATATTACTGAAAGGTTAATAGAACACCCTGTATAAACGAAAACATAAAGAACGCAAGTCCAAGCATGAGATTAACATTCGGACCGCGAACGCGTCTAACCGGTCCGCTTCTTGACAGGTACGACTTTTACGCGTATGACAAACGATGTCACGTGTATGCAGGTGCGTACGTAGTTGGACTGGCAAGTCGATCGACTAACCAAAGAGGACTCGGAATGACTCTCCTCTCTCTCTCTTTTCTTCTACTTCGTGTCTCATTTCGCAGGAGGACCTCGTTAGACATTTTCTGTCGAGGCAGCGAGAGGCAGAAACAAGTCAAGGCCGAAGCGCCGCACCATCGCGAATTTCAGCTGGTTACCGAACAGCTGGTCCCCTGGTGGGGATGAGATACGGTTCCGTCGAGTTGTCCTAGGTCCTGGCCTGGTGTTTTTTTACGCGCGCGCCGAACGTACGTGTCGGTCCGGCCCCGGGCTTCCTTAACGAGCGATCACAATGCCCGACACCGATACGCCATCCCATTTGCCTCAACGACTCTTTCTCTTTGCCTTTGACTTCTGTCTATTTCCATAACTCTTTGACTGCCACGCCGAAATCACACGTTTCGCTGAGGACGCCACGGGAGTATTTTTATTATTCAAACCATATAATGGCAAAATAGTAATAAATTGACGATGTAAGACAACGTTCTTCCCCAATGGACCGTTTATCTTATTGGTGGGCACCGGTGACTATCGTGGCGCCTTGCTAACAGTCGATAGCGACATATAATAACAAGGCATCGTTTATTTCAACAAACCATTCGCATTCGTTGTTTCGTCCAGAATATATCGTTGAAACGTGTAGAAGATATTAGTAAACAGTATTTGCTCATTCTATATATAATAGTAAGGTATGTTCACGCTTCTAACTTCGATTATATGATTATAAAGCATCATTTACGATTATTTTCTAAGCTGTGTTTATAGTAATATTCGTAGATTACTCCTCAAAGATATGGATGCAAACACGGTGCACCGTTAGATACAAGATTTGTTCTCATTTTTTTTTATTGATGTTCTAATAAAAATGTTTAATTACTCAACGAGGCACCTTTTATTTCAAAGTATCTTCTATTTATCGGTTATATGCAAAATGTCCTAATTGTCAATTTTCATTCAATTTTCACAATCGTAAGAAGTTGAAGCGCTCAGGTCATCAGTGACCACCATGGCGTCACAGGAGAAACCGTGGCCGGTCGCATATGACCAACGAGGCAGTCAAAGTGTTAAGCGAACGAAACGACGAGTTCGCAGATATTGGTATCGATACGTTTCGAAAAATTATCGCGTTATTTACTTCAACGTAGAGATACTTTTACTCTATCGAACTACACTCGTTCGAAGATAGTTTCCCTTCGCGATCGTGTTGTAAACCTTGCCCAAGGAAAATATCACGTGTTCTTCTGTACGATCCGCGTCGGGACAGCTTCTTATCTTGTGCGACGCGCGCGAAACGCGGCATGATCGCGCGCAGGCGTGCTATCGATCGTCCCCGTGGACTCTACCTTGACCTCGAACGACGAAGGCGAGCAATTAAAGCTCTTAAGAGCCTTGGCTGGACGAATCGATCCGCCTGATTAACGCCACAACGATCGATCCGAGGGGACGGTGGTTCATCGCGCTCCGAATTCGAACGGTTCGGCTCTTGCATTCTCATTGACAGATAATCGAAAGAGCGGGCGACTGTGTTTTATGAAAAAAGTGCGGGTGCTGGAAATACGTTCGAAGGTCGTGCTTTTGAATGGTCGAAATTTTCCATTTGAATGGAGGAGGAGATTTTTGGGAAAATGAATGAAACCATGCAAGTGTATGTTCCTGATCAGTGGTGATGCGTTAAGAAGCTTTGGTATGCGTGGTGGGGCGTTTCTGCGAGTTCGCTACCACGTGTATAATGCGTGATAACGTTCGATAGATACATGTCACGTTGTATTACGCGTTATTAACGTACATTCGAAATATTCTGTTAAACGACACATCTATGATAAAAAATCGCCCAGTGAATTTGAAATTTCAAGTTTCACATTTTCAATTCGAATGTTCCAACTTGGAACGATTTGTTTAAAATATCGTTTCGAATTTAAGATTACTTTAACACTCTCGTTTAAGAATTCGAATTTCAAATCGCTTTCTGAATCTCGAATTTCAGATCTCAAGTATGTATCGTGAATATCGAGCTTTCAAAGTCAATATCAAGCCCAATTTCGTTCTTTAGGGGGAAAATTAAAAACCACGTCAAATTTCATAAAACTCTTGAAAGTTTCCCCTCGCGATATGCGCGAGCCGTGAACGAGCTTCGTCGAAGAGAACCAAGTACGGCAGGTTAACGATCCAATAAATACTTCCTTGACAAAAAGTCTGCGCGAAATGCGTGACGCGCGGACGCAGAAAATCGCGCGCGATTCCCAATCGTCAACGCGTTTTACGTAAGCGTACTTTCGACATCGATCGAATCGCAATCGGCCAACTTTCTCTCGTATCGATCTCGGGTCGGAAAGTCACATATCCAGCGAGGACTTGTTCGTCCGTGAAACGAACTTATGAAAGAGGAATGCTCGCGCGAAAGGGGAAAGTACGACAACGACGATCGTTCGTGGCACGGGCAGAAATGCGTTTTCCCTTTTACTCGACGCCGCCGTCGTAGTCGGTTAACCTGCGTAAAATTTATCCACGAGCATTCGGTCGTTTTGCATTTCCTACTTGGCACACGTGTTAAAACGCTGCGCGTAATCCATTAATGCCATTGGCTTAAGATTTCTTGTTAGCTTCTTTCCCATTTATATAATCGAATTCGACCTTTCGACATCGTGATTATGAAAATCGAGATGCACGAGTCCGCTTCGTACTTCAACATGCGCTAAACAACTAAATTATGTACCCTCGCGTCGACAAAAACGATTTCAAACAGAGCAGAAGCAATCAGTGGATCAGTTATTTATGGAAAATACAATGGCTGAATAGAGTGGCTATCCCTGCGCTACTAAAAAGCATAGTTCCATATAGAAACACTTTCACGATCTTGAAATCAAGGAAATTCCACACGAAGGTTGCATATAAATCAACTGTGTGCAAATTAGACCGATGGAAAAATACGAATTCACGAGCTTCAGATATATAAAATTCCAAAGAACTATAAGGCCTCGTTTTTTCTAGGATCTATGAATTTTTTAGGCGTTACGTACGTTCTTGTGTGTTGTTAGCTACTTTAAAACGTAAAATATATAGGAAACATAGAGGAAATCACTCACCTAAGGTTTAACTTAATGGCATTAAACGTCCAGAATTCAAAGAATGGGAATTTTCATGCAGTTGGAGGGCAGGCGATTTCCTTAGAGCCTGGCTAACTGTAAACTGGTCCTAAGACGGGCCGCGCCCAGAGAGTTGCTCAACTTCGGTAAGCCGAGGAGAACCGGTGTGTTCGGTACGCGGCAAGGCCGTTGACAGCGATAGAGAATCGATGGTTGTCACGCTTGGCAAGCAAAATCCGCAACCGTTGCGCTGCTTGGACAGCTGATCCGCCGAGAAAGGATCAGAACGGCCAACCGATCGTTTTGCTCGTTCGTCGTGCCAAGCATTCTCTTTTTTCGTTTCGATTTAGTCGCGGTTTACTTCGAACTAAACACAGGGAGACGATTCGACCGTTTCGAAACGTTTCTGTGTGGTCGAAGCATGCAGACATCGAAAGCGAAATCCATTGCTAATGCACGTTCACTTGGATACGAACGTAGAAAGAGAGTTTCCTGGCAAAGCTTGTGGTTGTTAAGATGATAATCTTTCCAATGTCATCGACTGTAAATATCCTTTAACTCTTTGCACTCCTATGTCAAGTATGACTCAACATCAGCTTTTATCTCAGCAGCTCCTTTATCGAGTCCCACTCATCGTTCTTTCAGTCCCACCTTTTTTTCTGAAACGTGAGAAAGAAAACCAGGATTGCATCCTGGAAATTGTTTCAAGATATATCATACACTTCAAAATTACAAAATGCAACAATAGTGTGAATAAAGCTTATTTATTTAAGTGAATTTGTTTCTTCCTTTATTTATTTAAATTCTTATTTTTTAGTGCAAGTAAATTTCAAATAAAACACTTAAAAGCGTTGGGAGCTGCTGGTAACGAAATTGAAATAAAATTCGGAGTGTAAAGGGTTAAAGCTAGATAATTCGTCTGTCGAGAAAGATCGTTCCACGTCATATGAGATTGGAGATATATTTAAATTTGTCAAACATAGAGAGAAGAATATGGTGAATCTGTCTGGTTGGGGGATACTGACGTTGACCAATGATGTTCCTGAACTTTTTGTGATTCCTCGAGCATCGAGTTGGAAGATTGAAAAAGAGTCGCCTATTAAATAAGGAAGAATTGCTCTCTAGAAATAACGGTGAACTAAGGTTAAAATTAAACGGCATGATAAAGATGAATGAAGATTCGATGGTATCAAATAATAGAACTCGTGAACGAGTCGAACAGAATTATCGATTGCGTGTCATATTTGAAGAAAGAACGCCTCTTACTAATCAAATTGGAAAGTAACCATGGCCTAGGGTAATATTATCCTCCAAATACGTTCACGTATTCTTTCTCGTCGTTTGTTCAACGATTTTACGCTAGCCATTAACGAGCCGACAGCTCGTTCTAGTATCACTTCTTCTAACGTTTCAGAACATGACCTTGGTTCCACTGCTTAATTCGTTTCTTTCACCTAGTTAACCATTAAAAACTATCGCCAAGGGAAACGACGCTCTTTCAGTTTTTTGCGCGATTTGAACTATTTTCTGCAAAATTCCGAGAATCGCATAATTATGGCTGACTTTAAGAAATTTATTGTAGCAATATGTATAGGCGCAGAGGTAACGATCATAAATTAAAATATACTCGATAAACACATTTATCTACATGGAAATTCATGATAATCTTATCGCTAATCGCGTTATTCTTTGTCAGACTACCAAGTATCATTGACCTCATATATCGAAAAAAATATTTGTCTTTCATTACACTCGAGACCAACGAAAAACACTCGTAAGACATTAATTATTCAATTCATTGAATATAATTCGCGATCAAATTTGTTCTTGTTTATATTTACGCAGCTGATTTACAACACTGTTTACAAACTAATTGCAACATAATCTCCTGTAACGAATCAATATCTCCACTCGAAAAAAGCTGATCGTGGAAACTTTTTTTTTTCCACATGCTCGTAGCAATATCTTTTCGATATGCAATCAAATCTACTATATACCCACAGCCTAAACAACAAATATTATTTGCTGATAATGAACCGCATCGTTGGTCTTATCATCCACGAATTCGAGCACAGAGATCATTCTTTCGCGATCTTGTTTTATTTGCAAAACGATTTGCAGCACAGCGCACAGACAAATACAGTTTAACAGGCAGACGTCTAACCGAATTTTATTTTTACAAGTGGCGTGGCCCGGCACGATTTACCTTGTGCAAGCCGATCAGACTTGTTTTTCGCGCCTGTTCCAAGAACCATGCGCAGTCTCGTTGCAATTATAGAAACGTGAACCGATACCCACGTGAATAATAGTTCCGCGAGCTATGCATTAAAAATGTACTAAAAATGTACTAAAAATGCTATGGCAAGTTTGAACTGAACAGAGGATTTATCGTAAATGGTTGCCAACAATTTCCGGCTAGATCGTAGTTCTCTGTTTCGATTTGAATTATTCACGTTTCTTTTAATAAGACGCTTTGATTAATTACAGGCTGTTTTCGTAAATAAATACGAAATTAGGTTACAGTTAGATTACTTTATTATCTAATATTATAAAATAGTATTCTTTGAGCAAAAAATTCCAGAACATTGTATTCTGTGTGTTAAGTATGCACGGTATAATTGTGCAATAGGCTTTGAAAAACGTGTTATCTCGACAGCACAACGATACCGCATTGTGGCCGGAAGCTTCTGCCAGCCACTGTATTTACTAATTTTTATCAACGCAAGGTTTAAAGTGCAAACGGATTCTATAAACGTTGCTGTTTCCAATTTCTTTTTATTTGTTTTCTTATTCATATGTTTTCTTTTAACAAATTTAGATTTCGAGTATCTATATATAATTCGACGTGACACGATAGTTGAACACTTGAGTTTGTGAAATTTTATCACAGATCGAGTACGAAATAAAGATACTATCGAATTTAAGCAGTGAAACCGTTTTATTCCTGCACTTTACAATTTCTCCGAACTGTTTTCGATCTGATAGCCATAAAATCAGGAAATGTGTTAACACCGATTCGTAAAATTTTGTAACCGGGATTAACATGCCCGACGATGATGCTCCATAAATATTGATGAAAGAGAGTCCTTCAATGAGATCCACGTAACCAGACGAAAACTTACAAATAAGTTGTACAAATATCAACGGACATCGTCTGTACCCTCGTGAAATTAGGCATATGGTTAGCTGTGAATCATCGAATGTAGCTAGACATTTCCACAGAAGAGAATGAGCAAAATAGTTACGGTGAAGCGAGAAACTACCTCAAGGACGCTAAAAGTTTCGTTGCGCCAAATAAAACAGATCGCGACATCGATCGAATTTCCTGGTGTCGTATCGAGCGTACGTTTCGCGACCTCAGATTGGATTTTGAACCTTTCTCGTCCGATAGCGGCCGCGCAGACGAGCATTGTCGTCCAGTTTGGCAATAACAAGTGAGCCTGTCGCGATAAGAGCGCGAATAAATATTTCTCGTTGCGGTGCAAGCCGGCACTGGCCTTGAAAAAGCGTCCCTATCCGAACAATCGCCGACTGGCGCGAGTTCGAGGCGCAGTGAACGGTAACAACTCGTCGCTTGTCAGGCTGACAACCGCCTTAAAAGCGTAACGTGCGCCCGTTTGCTCGCCATGATTCAATCCGCGTATCTCTCGGCCAGAAAAATGCTCATACGTGACCAACCGAATGCGTTCCAACGCTCGTGCACGCTTGTACACGCTTGTACGCGGTCCACAGGCCACGAGTATCTCTATCGTTAACGTTGCTCGGCGTACAGCAATTAAGAATGAATTACGACGAGGCATGGTCGACGAAAACCATGTTTCCTACCCGTAGTAACGGTATCTACCAGTTTTGGCTGTTGGTTCGCAGCGATGCTTGTTCCTTAACGAAACGTAATTGTGTGGAATGTGGCCACGAAAAACGAGGTAGAAAGGAACAGCCGAACGGACACGCTGAGATTTCAGCGAGTTCACTGGTCGCTCGACTGAGGAATTCTTAAACGTTCGTGGTTTCAGTAGAATGATACTCGTTCTGGTGAGAAAGCTCCGAGTTTCGGTTGTGTTTCAAAGTAAAGTCATGAAATTAGGTTAGAACGTCTAATGTTTTATACGTGGAATAGCTTCGCGACGATACGATTTCAAATTTATAAAAATAAAAGTACAGTTTATAAGAATAATAGAAATAGAGAAGCTGAATCGTAATGCAACATTTTTAAAAAACTGCAAAAAATTAGTCATAGCGAAACGGTAACAGTACTCTCGCTTTCTACGTCGCCTATTTACGTGGTTAATTAAAAGATATCTTCGAAATATAATTTTATTGTGTATCGTATAAATCGTATAAATGATTAATGTCCTAATTACGATTTCAATTATTCCGTTGGTAACAGCGTATTAACTTAGTTACTTTCGATCGAGCGAATCGGAACAATGCGAAAGTACAACAGAGCCAAACTAATTAAGATAATCATCGAGTTAATTAATCTTCGTTGGAAAGTAGAATCCCAAATTATTATGCTAATCTGCGCGGTGTTTCCCACATACGCGAAGAAAACAAACGCCGCGACCGGTATACCGCTAACGCAAAGTAGAGTCGGCCATGATTAATCAGCCTCGCCTCGTTTCCGTCTTGAATTCAGCTGCTCCGCGCGCAAACCAACAACGCGCGCGTATTTTTATCGCGGAAGCACCAACAAGGTAACCGGCGGATTTTTACAACATGGCTGGAATGTACCCCGTGTCAAAGTCAAAGTCAACGATAAGACGATAAGCATGGAGGGAATGACCGACAATTCGCGCGTCACGTCGCTCGTCTTCATCCCATCTCGTTATCGTTTTCGTTCGCTCGTTATCTCGACCGCTTGCCGTCGGCTCGCGTTTGTCTACCCAAACGACAAAGTGACACATTCGATCGAGACTCGACGCAAGGAAGTACATACGTATCATGCCTGATGATTTGCCGCTACTTCGATGTGCTAGCGTCCTCTATCGTTTCGGTTAGACGCTGGTCAAAGACGCACGCCGTTCGACGACGTAAACAACGCGACTGCGCATGCGCCGTGCTTCCCCCTGCGCTCTTGCTCTTGAGTCTTTCACTTTTTCCGTCCTACTTCCTTCGTATATTGTTCTTTGTTGCTCTTACGGGCCAAGCAACTGCCGTTTCACAGTGTTCTCGATGGTGGCGCTGACCTTCATAATGGCGACGATCTCACCGGTAAATCGAGATTTATCGCAAATTTTTTCAGAGTCCCGATCGTTAAAGAAAAAAAAAAAAAACAAACAAACAGATGTTGATAACGGAGCAAGGATGGGTCCTGAAAATATTACTCCATTTACAAATCGGTCTCTTTATACCATATTTCTCGTTGGCCAGGCGCACATTGTAAACAGTTGAATATCCTGATGCAGTTTCATCGTGACTCACGGATGTTCAACGCTCTCCTCCCTCCCTCTCACGTGCTAGGAACGATTCTCTTTCTGTGTTCCCTGTGTCGTCGACCTCTGTTCTTGCTTGGAAATTGCGCCGAATCTGCCGTTCCAGCGTGTTTCTGTGCCTCGTGCATTTTTTACCGCTCAAATTGCTACACATTGGCGACGCCGAACAATGACAGACCTCAGGCTAACTTCTTGCTCTTTGTGCGCATCTATTATCGCCGATGCCGCTCCAAACACGCTTTAGTAAACAATAGCACGCTTTGACGCGCGTGTGTACGCAGCGTACAAACAATACACGAATTCAAAACCAAGCGTAGAAAACGCTTAAACCTTTTTGAATATCCACTCGTTTCTGTCTATCTATTCGTAAAATAAAAGAAATGAATGTCAGAAAGCGCGTGAAACTTTGTACTGTTTTTCGTACGCCATTGTGTCGTCTCCAGAGTTTTCAAGCGACATCGTCTTATCGTGCCCCGCACTTACGCTAAAACTTCCTAATCTCGGTGCGTTCATATCGACGTAACTTGCGGGCCTAACTTTGACCATGATGAGGTACCCCATAACAAACCCATAGATTTCTCGTCACCCTGTATACTCCATGTTCGTGCGTAAAGCATTCGTGTGTTAAGAAGGGTCAACGTCCGACCCTCACCACACGCCACGGATCGACGCGCCAACACACAGAAGCCTGGTTTGTTTTGGTTTCCCGGGCATTACCCTTGCCTCCCCACTTCTTCGCAACTGACTCCTCTCTCTTTCTTTCTCCCTTTCTTACCCGCACCGACCGTATAGTCATCTCGTTCTTTCTCTTCCCGCGCGCACGATACGTCCGACGCTAGTGGAAGGTATATCGGCATGTTATACGGTGACGACGCGATCTCAAAATGGGAATTGACATCGAATTAGCGTGACGTCAACGAACGTACACGATGACTAGGTAACGCTACCCGACGATGAAATACCAGAAAAAGGAGACATATCTGTATATCGATGCATTTCATAAATTTGAGGTTCGAATGGATTGAGCATTGCTATACTTCGATAGCACACTAGGAAAAGTAACGATGTAGTTGTTTCGAAACAAAACGAATAGATAAAGAACGGCACTAAATGCAAGTTATCGAAAGGTCGAAGCAGTAAAGGATTGAAAGGAGGCACAGCGTTGTTTCCAAGGCAGTGAGCATGGCGAGTGTGACGCGCGGAGAAAGCGAGAGCTGCGTGGAAAGCAAGTTGTTGCGGTGCAAGTAGTTTCGGATCGATTTTCATATCCTGTGTCTCGTCGTGTTCGTTACGTTCACCTCGAACGTGGTGAACGTTTGATTCGCTGCTATCCCGCGGTGCACCTATACGCGTACACTACTCCACGATATACGCACCAAGTACTCTCGTGATGGACACGAAATAAACACGCGGCTGCACCGCGAAGAGAGACCTTGCTTGGAATTTTCATTCGTGGAGGACGCTGTATGTATAATCGCATGCACGGTCCAATTATAAGTAATTCGTACGCCACGATACGAAACGGACGCTATGCGTGCGTGACATTAGCAGATGGATTCCAGAGGGCGTGCATGCATGTGCGTGTGCACGATGCAGGGAAAGAAGGGAAGGAGAGGAGATCGTCGCGTAAACGAGCCTGAAGCCCTAGGGTAGATGGCCCCGGCGTGGTCCGATCCGAGCGGAGCCGCGTGCATCCCCATCTATCTATCTATACTACCGGCAACATGGTATCGCGGCGCGCAATGCACCCACGGACAAGACCACTCGCCTAGCGAACTCGGCAACCCTGCCAGCTCGCTTACTTATCCCTGGCTCACTGAAAAGACCGCCACACCATCCAGAGCAACACCGAAGAAGATCGTCTTTCTCTTCGACTGACGAGATTTACATCTCTCTTTCTTCGTCTCACGGTGCTCCTTTTGGATCATCTCGCCAATGGAACGGACCGTGACCAATTACATCGGTCGTATTGTGCACCGCGTTGCACTCGATGCAACCTGTTAACACAACCTCGTGTGTATATATAGCGTATACTACCGCGTGTTACCGTACACGCTTTACATACAGACCACCGTCTCTTTTTTTGGAAACGAAACTGGTCGAACGATTATGTGATACAAAGATCCGAGGATATTTTAGAAAGTCTGTTTACATCGCATCTACATTAGGTGTATGCGTAGACGTAATGATACTACACGTTCATCGATATGGACAGCTTCTATTCGTAATTATTAACGAACATAACTGAAAGTCGACGCGCGTAAGAGGGGAAAGAATCGACGCTGACTTCTTCGGCACGAGGCAAGGCAAGGCAAGGCAAGGCAAGGCAAAGCAAAGGGAAAACATTGCCTGCCAACCGGCATAGAAGGTCTGTGACCTCGCCGATGCCTATGCTACGCCGTGTATACGCCACTGGCCGCGTGTACCGTTTCAGAGGTGATGTCACGAACAGAAAGGTCCTTGAAGAACCGAGAGCAGCTTTTCTCGAGCGATTCTTTTCCTGTTTTATGGAACTTTGAAAACCGAGACACACCGGTACAACGCGTTTTCCGTCTGACTCATTCGATAAACGGAGGGGAGATTCGCGTCATCGAGCCTCAACCGCGTTCACGGTATTTTTTACGATGTCAATTTCTACGACGGAAAAAGTTTGCTCCCTTTTTCTAATGCGATATTAATGGCGAGTTTTAAACTCGTCAACTGTCGCGTCGACCATTTATGCTTGACGGTATTGACTTTGAAGCTTTGTGTAACTGTAGGGGTTTCCAGCGTGTTGTTAAGGTTTAGTTTCCGAGTTAGTTCAGGGAAAAGTAACAATAGCAGTAAATGATAATTGCAACTGTGCTAGAGCAAATAATATTCTTTTTGTAGAATCCACGCGACATATTTGTAACTAGAATTATTGTAAATCTGAAGTTAGATATCTTGGAAACGTGTAAAGATATTTTACGCGTAAATTTAATTTTCATTTTTCTGTATCCCTACTTTGTGAAATTAAAAGCATTTTACTGCTTCGTGAAATCTCTTTATCTGTCAATCTTCTATTGTACTATATGTGGCAATAAAATCTTGCAATGTTCACCGTATTAGATTTATATCAAGAGTTAGAATTGGTAAACCTGGCACAGGCTCGTAGCAAATATATTTTTCGATTGTGCGATTATTAATTTACGAGTTTAATAATTCCATTGTTAAGTGTCTTTGATACACGTGTACTTCTTGGCGTACAAGAAATGAGTCCTTGAGAAGTAACTGTCACGGAGATATATGTTGCTATGTTCTCTTATCGCTATTCGATTCCAATGCAAGTGTACTATAATGTCGTATCTGGCTACATTTGTCACTCTCCAGCAGTGTTATCTATATTCAGCAGTGTTATTTAATATTTAATTTTATAGAATCACGCTTGCAATATTAAGGGAAAGAGTGCGAAACCTGTAATGGAATATGTAAGATGTATATTTTATCGACTGAAATTTGTGGATCGTCGATGACCCACGCAGCATGGAACATAGTTTTAATCGTCCAAAGCGTTTCGCAAAGTGTCGCCACTCGCGGCGTCCTTCGCTTTTAACCTTTCGTGATTTGAGTATGCCTGAAGGCGCAGCCAATGTCAGACACGAGTCGTGTCGAAATTTTCAGCTGACACTGTCATACACACATATAAAACATCCTCCCTTTTCCACAGCGAACATTTGCATACGAACATTCTCATGGATATCTTGTAGAAGTCAAGCGTATTTCGTTAACATCTCAAGATGTAATTACGCAAGACAAATTAAGGCGTATGCTCCGTCACTTTTTGCCAACCGTGATATAATCTTGCTCGCGAACGATATGTCTCTTAATTTACATTCAAAACACTGTTTCTCGCTACATTACTTCGAATGTGCATTACCAATAGTTCAAGCGTTTAATTAAGAGATAAGACGCGCAAGGAAAGAAAGTTGGTAGTTGAATTATTGAAACCGAAAGATTTATATACACGAAGTTTCGTGTCTTCGTAAATCATTCGTTTTCGGAATAATAGAACTGTTCTGATTTCGTATTCCTGACGTTATGTTTAACTAAATGCAGGAGAGATCGATACATTCAACGAACGTAGCTTTAGAATGTCTTCTATCATTATCTTTTATTATTTACTGGACAAGTTGGAGTTCCTCTTTCTTCCTGGGTTTCGATAAAAGAGTATATAGGAAATTGAAGCAGACGAGTATGAAACACAACGCGTGCAATTATTATTTATTCTGTGAAGAATTAATGATTTAAAATTTCATACTGACAACCGCCTTTCGTAAATTGCAAAATTTAGAGATTCTCGAAGAATGTTAGATAACATATTTGGCTAATCGTAAGACGAACAGAATAATCGTAAAACCAATAACCTTAACCTACCGATTAAACACAAAACCCAACAAATTAAATAATCACCTAAACCTCTCGTGTGCCTGCGATTCTTACGTTTCCCCGAAACCTAACCTCAAATTATAGGTACAAAACGACACGTTCCACGACGCATAAAAATTTCCATATCTGCATCACCACGCGTGCTTGTATCGTCAATTTCCAATTGTCTCGCATCTCGAAACGACCGACTCTTTGGAAAACAAAGCGGCATAATCATGATTTCGCGTTTGTTGCGTTGCGTGCGGCAGACAGAGCCGCGTGAAACGGTTGAAGGGAAGATCGCGGCACGATCATAGCACGACCGCGTGGCCCGACCAAGCGGTGTATCGTTCCTGGATCAATAGCACGTGATCGCGCCGGCACTGAGCTGCCGGTCCGATATAAACAAAGAAACGTGGCGCGCAGCGTACGCGCCGGCTGCCGCGCATCGATTTTCGCCCGTGCGCCACTGTGCTTCGCGCGATATACGTACGATTCACGCTACGCCGCTCTCGTCGACGGACCGTGAGACGTCGTTAGAGGACGTCTGAAATCCTTCACCAAATATTTCGGCACAACGATCGAGACTGTTCGAAAATCATATGAAATTAACACCGACTGAATTTGTCTGAAATTCGCGTTTCGCGAGTAGGTGAGTTTTGCTCGCGGATCCGAGGTGGATTCGAATTTTTTCCAACTTTGCACTTACAGCCGTACAGATTTCTGAATTAATCGTGAAATTTGGCTTGATTCGAACGTTTTAGAAACGTTGCATTTTCGATATAGTGTGTTTGAGTTTCGAACGGATTTGCAACTCACAACTGCACGCAACAACGCTAATCGACGTGTTAATAAATTCTCTTCGCTCTAGATATCGAATTCTTTCTCTACGAGGAAGAAGATATGCGATGGATACTAAAAACGCTATCGCTTTAACGTTCAATCATCTTCGTATTTATCAATTCAACATTCCTATCATCGGTCTAACATTTGAAACAATCACTGTTATTCTTCTGACACAGTATAAACTATGTTAACGTAGAAACTAACAGATGATAAATCTATTCGACCGTTTTGATTTTAGGCGAACGCAGCGATAGTGTTCAAATGTACTTGGCCAGGTTGTCTGGAAATCAAAGCAACTGTGGCGCTTATCGAGGAGCACGTGCGTCAATCACACTTGGGGTAAGTTTAAGCGTAGTACCGTAAGACGCAACAAGTCTCGTGAAAATCTAACGAGCTCTCGACACACCGCGCTATATTTTATCGCGTCTGTTGCACGAACTCGTGTGCGCGACGATTAATCCTCGTTTCGTGAATATGGTCACAGGCTATCTGCAAGATCTGTATCTATACTCTTTCTATTATTTATCTTTTCTTCAAACATCTTCGTCCAATTGCAATCAGAAAAGAGATACGATATCTTTCATCTTTAGATAAGCCATCTATCTTATTTGTCAATTTGAAACAATCCTATATTTACCACATCTGCGCTACTTTCCAACTTACATTACCCAAAGTTGAAACAGCCCGGTATCTATCGCCGCGAGTATAATTTTTCAAAGCCTTCGCCATCCAAGCATTAACCTTGAACCAAGCGATAAGATAAAACTACTGGACATGCCAGACTTCGTGAACATCGGGACGAGTAGATCGTTTTCGTTCACGCGCGAACAGATTGCATATACCTTTCGCACGCGCTGATATAGGCGCGTTTAACGAGGATCACGCATATTTTTCAGGCCGAAAAAGTCAAATGGTTACGATAACGAGGAAGACGACGACATCTCTGACCACGAGGAAGAATTTTATTATCAAGAGGTAGCCGTCGATCACATGAGCTCTCCGCCAACGATGTCACATCGAGACATGGCCAGGCCTCCGCACGAAGATCCGGAATACCAGAAACAGCTCCGTTTGGAGGCCACTTCTGCCACTACCAGCACAGAAAACGTGATGGTGGGCATCAGAGAACGGAACACTGCGTTCACCATTGCGCAATCACCGGTACGTTGCATTACATTCGTGTTGATTCGGACTTGGACACGTTTATTGTGGTAGTTAACAAGTTCACGATCTTGTAATGGAGTTATTTTTGAGAAGCATGGTTTGGCAGAATGAACGGTTGGTTTGTTTGCCAAAAGCCTGGAAACCATGAAGAAAAAATTTCTTTCTTTTTAATACACGCCGTGTATTATCGATCAAGATCACATTAGTTGCTAAATCAGTAAATTGAAACGAGCTAAATAAACGTAGTGCAATCGTAGTCCAAGCATAGAAAGAACCAAATTACAAAAGCCCTTCCACCTGCGATTTCTAAAATTTGATTTCTGTTTCCACAAAACAGGGTACACCGATCAAGCACATAAAGCTGTCGCCCCGGCCGTTCCCGGCGTATCAGCAGAACATGGGCCTGTTGACGGTGTCTACCGGCAAGATGCCGTCGTCGCCGCGACGGATCCGCGGTGAGACGAAGAAATGCCGCAAGGTCTACGGTATGGAGCATCGTGACCAATGGTGCACACAATGCAAATGGAAGAAGGCCTGCAGCCGTTTCGGCGACTAGGCCAAGCGGCCGCCCCGTTCGTATGTCCGCGGGCGGAGACCGTCGCCGAGCCGACCCCAGAGTTTGCCAATGCTACGTTAAACTTCTCGCCAACTGCCAGCAAACAACAATTGCAAATTTCCACAACAGTCGAACAGTTACAGACAACCACGAGTTGTAATAAATCAAGTTACGAACGGTCATCGCCGTCGTCGTCGTCGTCGTCATCAATTGTGACGTTGTTGTCGTCGCGGCGATGGCGACCACTCGCTTGATACGTGCGCGACGGAAGCGCGTTTTTCTCTCGCGTGGTTCGCGTTGTATCATAGTCACGGGACAGTGAAGACGTATCCGAAACAGTATCGTCCACCATCTTCCAGAACCGATTGACCGGATCCATATATAAATAGATTCGAAAAAAAAATAGAAGAAAGCGCCGAAGATCGAAGAACGATCTGTGTGTGGCCTGTGATGTTCAGCGCGGCTAATATCTAGCAGCGAAACACCACTTCTTCCTGTTTTTTCTTCTTATTCTTCTCGCTAAACCCGTTGTGTTTCCTCGCCGTTCTCCTCGCTTCTCTCTTTTATGAAAACGAAGCGATGAGAGGAGCACGGGTCAAGAAAGATACGTCAATCCCATGACGGATGGCGGGTGGTTAGAAGGACCGATCGCGCGTTTGTTTACTACGTGGTAAAAAAAGGATATAGAATCGTAAAGGAAAGAATCGTGTCTGACTTGGTCTAAAATACACAGATATATGTTACGTTGTCGAGCGATGGTAGAGCGGAGAAGAAGAAAATCGAGTGTACGTTGTAACGAAAGGAAAAAAGAAATAGAAATAGAAGATCGTTGACCGATCGTCGAACGATATCTTATCACTCTCGTCTAGTACTTGGCAAACTCCGTCAGGGTCTTCTTAGCCGTAATAAGGGGTTTTGATTAGTAGATAGCGAATAATTGGCGTACGGGACGAGGCATCCTTAGACTGTCGCGCCCTCTCTGTCTCTCTTTCTCCATTCTTTCTCTTTGTTATCTCTATGTAGTCTTTTCTCTCTTCCTGTCTCTGATGGAATGTAAGAGGGCTCGGAACATGACCTCGCTTCCGGTTCGCCAAAAAACAAGAATTTTAAAAGAAAAAAAGGAATCTTTCCGTGATTCGTTAGGTAAAGAAAAAAAAAAAAAAGGAAAGAAAAGGGACACGCGACTCAAGAATCGTACGGATGAGCACGCGTGCCTCTGAAAATACGTGCTGGTTCCCGAACCGACTCTTAGGTCATTACAATAGGTCTTCCTTCATCCGACGAGAGCGTCTAGGCTCCATTTCCTCGCTGGGCTCTCTCGGCTTGCCTTTTCGAGGATGTCGATGATCGTCACGCGATCCTCGCAGAAAAAGAGAGTCCCCGTGGGTTCGTGTGTCACGCGTGCGTGTCCCACATCGTGGCCGTTCGATTGTTCGGCCGATTATTCGTCCGTTTGCCTCACGGTGGCCCCTAGCGTGCGCTCGCATACGCGTATTCTTCAACGAATATTCGCTGATCTTTAGAAATATTATCGAACGTATATTCGCGTAAGATCATTCCAGGTGGTCTTTGAATTGATGCGAGACGAAACGAACGAATATTCAAAATTAACGCGTATCCTGTCCAAAAAGATGATTGGGAACGGAATATTTTTAAAGCAGAAAAAGTTGTATCGAAATATTTAATCGGAAGAGAATAACGATCGCCTTGAAATTTTTAATATTTATTCGATGAATATGTATGGAGGAATATATTTATTGGCGTAATGAACGTTTCATTCTCGTTACCCGAGACTGTTGCTTTTAAAATGTTCATAAATCCGCGAATTTATGATTCGTGGATTTTGTATTCGCTGCGAGTCATTTAAGTATATTTCCAATAAACGAATATTCGCGCGATTCGCTTCGTATCAACTTATCGACTCGCGTAAACAATCTCGCGTTTCGTGGCTTTAGCTAAAACGTGAAATATTCGTTTGCGAATGGCACGTTTCGTGGGGGGTCTATATAGTATAATTTCTCTGTCGTATGTAATATAGCGTGGGGGACGTACGCGACGCGCGTTCCGGACGAACGGAAGACCGTGAAAACAAATCGAATATTCGATTTGACCGATTGTTCTTCCTTGAAGGACGCAGGCGGGCATGTCTAGAACGAAGATTCGCCGCGAACCTACAGGCAATTGTGATATTTTTTCTCGAAATTTTATCGAATTAATTAGGCGAATCACCGTGGGCCGATACTACAAATTAGGCACGAGTTTTATTGGGATGACGATGGGGTCGACAAAAAGCGACGAAAATAATAAGATAAGATAATGGTTTGAAAACGCATGAAAAAGAAAGAAGGGCAAACGCGCGGAAGCAAAATTTTATACACCAATTGTTATACTGCCAGATTAAAAAGTAATTCAATGAAACGAATAAAAAATTATACGAAAAAAAAAAAACAAAAATAGGAGGTATAAAAACGAAGGAAAACGATTAAAATATCGTTTCGAGCTTCGTATACGAAAAAATACACACACGCACACACACATCTACGAAGATACCATCGTGTGTGTCAGGCTCAGGCTGCTTGCTAGCCTCCTCTCGACGACCTAAGACCGTGTTCGCCGATAGAAGGAAAAACGAATAATAAGAATATGAAGCTGCATGCACGAAATTTCGGTATAGATAGATAGGCTTCGCAGTTGAATCGATCGATCGATTGTACCCTAGCAGCGAGATTCTCTTTGCAAGATCTTGCTTTCTGATTATATACATATGTGTATAAATGCGTATATATATATATATATATATATATATACACACGTGTATATAGAACAATGGAAAAAGATAAATGAAACATATAAAATTTGTGAGGCAGATATTAAACGTTCAGCAACTTCTTTGTCTGTCTATCGCGGGACGCTTCTACTTTAAACCAACATCGTCAAATGTGCTCCCTTCTCGCTTTCGATCGTTCGCACGACTCGCGCGTAACTTATATACGAATCATCTTTTTCGGTTATCGAAAGAGACGATAATAGAATAAAGAGTAAAAAAGAAAAGGAAAAAAAAGGAACACACATAGAGAGAAAAAAGATAGAAATCATTTGATCTTCATAAATTTTGCGACGTGATACACGGGTGAACTCGTACGCATCAAGTCTCTTGACGACGATATTATGTTCGCTTTGGAAGAGGTTGCTTCGAAACGTAGCGATAGATTTCGTTGTTGTCTCATCGACTAATTTAAACTGATTCTTTGTCGTTAATTTATCCGTAATTATTGATATTATTAGGACCGTTGTTACTCGTTTTTGTTAACGAGACCAGCGTCTCGTTCCTTTTTTTTTTTTTTTGTTTTTTTTTTTTTAACGAACACCGAAACGAAAAAATTCAAAGGGTATTTCAAAGACTGTAGGTATATATTTAACGTCCGTTCGTTTTTTTCCCTCTCAGTTTTAATTCGTATTTACCGAGAGGAGACTACTTCCATCGTGTTAATCGATGCTCATTTTTCTAGTACAATTTAATCGCGCGACGATGTTTTTTCTCCTCACACACGTGTTTTATCTTTGTTTGCTCGCATAATTTTACGGTTTATATCACTCTCGAATCGTATATCGATATTTAATATATATATCTATATATAATAGTTATATGTATATTAACGTTGTAAGTATATACATATATATGCCCGTTTTAACACGTTAACGTTACTTGAGATTAAGAGATTCGTCGGGCGAATAAACGTTTAAAAAAAAGGAAAAAAAAGAAGAAAGAAAGAAAAGGGAGGAGAAGTGTCAATTACGGAGTTCTTTTTTGTGCAGAACCGTGTCAAATTCCGCGGAGAAAAAGAAGAATCACGAGATCAGACCAATTACATTATTATCGTGGCGATACATTACGTTTTCTCGCGACACGCGCATACAGGCACATAGAATCATGTATTTCCGAACCAAAGACGCCGTCGTATCTCCGATCGTGTTTACCAAATTTCAATCGATCTGTGGAGTTCAGCATTCTCTTCGTCGAGAACAAGTCGCTTAAACACAGTTCGTCATTATCGTACCACGAGGATTGTATAAATCTTGCGAAATAGTTTTTCTGTTTCTTTCTCTTCTCTTTTTAATATTAGATACATTATCTACGTACTTAGAAAAAATCTATTTTCTTTTGTTTCTTCGATCGGTTTGACTGGTAGCGGACACATAACAATACGAAGACCGCGCAGTGAAAATACGACAGGTCCCATCTTCGTTAATTTTCTCACTTTTAATTTGATCTTTTCAATACGAAGCAGTTTGAAGGATTCGCCTTTTGCAAACAGATGATTAATCCACGATGTTTTTATAAGAATCAAATAATATTAACTTAAAATGTGGTCAAAGACTACGATAAAACACATTTTTAATTTGAGAATTAAACGATAAGATAATTTTCATATGGAATCGATCGACACTGATCGAACTTATTCTACAAAATATACGGGAAGTGCTATCGTGTTATCGTGTTTTCCACCCGTGGCCTTCGTATCGAGTCTCAGTGAATTTTCTGAGAATAGAATTTCATAGACGAATTAGAACGGCATAAAGTATTAATCGATGTCACTGTGCTCGATCGAACGCAAGAACTTATGCCCGCTGATCCTAGAAAAAAAGAAATGATCAAGATCATTGAATCGTTACGATTTTACAAAGGAGGATTTCGCAGGAGCATTCTGAACGGAGAATGATTCCTCGTGAACTAGTTTGCGGAATGAATGTCAAGGAACAAATAAGTGAAGAAAAAATAGGAAATGAAAGTCGCGAATTGAGTGCAAGCTTGCGTGAACAAACCGCCAGCGTGCATAGGATAGAAAGTAATTGCCGTCCAAATAGGTTCCTTTTTAAATCAAAATTACCGAACCAAAATGGTTTCTCGGCCGTACGATTTAAATCGGCATACTTTTCCGGAAAACCACAGTAGAACGCCGAATAATGCTACGAATGGAAAGGAACACAAGGGGTGGTTTGAAAAAGTGCATCCCTTCATTACTGATCGTTAAAAAGAAATGGAAAAATATCGGAGGCAACGAAATTAGAACATTATATTGAAAATTTTGTAAAACTTCTGTTTTCTACAAAACATTTTTTCATTATTATTAATAGTACAGCATTGATATATTATGTGATTAAGAATTTTTTTACACAAAACCTTAGACGAAGATCTTTTAACTTAAACTTTCTTTTTATAGACAAATATCGTGTATATTTAACGCATTTCTACGTATGTTTAATGTCAAAGAAGTGATTAAGTATTTCTTTTTTTTTTTAAGGCACTTTTAAGGCACAGCCTGCACACTCTAATATCTTAATTTTTATTCAAATTTTAAGCAGCGATACCGATATTTTTAGCACGTTACGAGGATAATTACTTTTCTTTTGTTTTTGGCATTATTTTTATTTCTTATACATGTATAGAAAATACACGTAATCCCACAATTTTTTGAAATTTATAGAAATTTTGATAGATCGATCTTTTACAACGAGCCAAGTATGTAGTATTATTCGGCACAAGTCAGACGAAATTTTAATTTCTCTCGTATCCGTGTAGAAGAAACGGAAACATTGTCCTAAACGAACGAGCATCATCCAGAAAGGAAAAACTTGATTTTACCGTTATGCCTTTGAACAGAGAAAGGAGTTCGAACAAACTGACGCTGGATCATTTCTTGCGTGGAGAAGTGTCAGAAGCGAAAAGAGAATTTTGGCGGGAATTCAAATAAAGGCACTAACGTGGAAACTCACAGTACAAGGTTAAACGATTGTGCCATCTGAAATGCCAAATATTCTCTGGTACTTTTATCTTAAAATAAAAATTCGAAGAAAAAAAAAAGCATAAAAAACAGAAAAAAAACGAAAAAATAACAAAGAATAACAAAGGTAAGTTTGTAGGGAAGAAAGCAAAAAAGATGGACATTTAACGCGAAAGAGAAACATTTAAACGCGATGAGAACGGAACGAGAACGAGAACTTAAAAGTTTCGTAACGGAAGCTTTACAGACTTAAAGATACCTCAGGTTTATTTCATATACGGAAACAACGGTGAGGCCGTTTTGATCGAAGCAAATGTGTTCCGGAAAAAAGCGGGACGACTCGTTTAAACGATAGACGCGTATCTTCGCGATCACCGTCTGTTGTACTGGTTGCCCTTCTCCCGTTTCGATCAAAGTGGCTAGCCGATAGGTACTGAAAATATATTTCATACGTATCTCCTCGCGAAGTAAACGTCAATATTACTTAGTCGAATTCGTTGCATCGAGTCGTGAACTCGATTCGTTATTATTGTAAAATATATGTAATCGCATTTAATAGATCGCCTGAAAACGTTCAAACGCCGGGGACGAAAACCTGGGCCCGATCATTTTCTGCCGACTATCCTCCAACGACAATATGAATGATTAGGAGAAAAAGAAAACGTCGTTCTCGCGTCTACAGTGTTGCCAGAATGGACGTATGTACGGTGATTCGATCGGACGATCGATTCCGATCGAATCGGTGGATTTTCTTCGCGCGATGCTCGCAATTCGTCTCTCGCGGACCGATGTATCGTTGAGATCTCGCGCAGTGACAGCTGAAATGGCCGTGTAAAAAGAGTCCCATCGCCCCGTTGGCAACACTGTACGGCCGCGATAGCCGAGCATAGTCCGCGCGCGTATTAACCGAACATTCGATCGATTCGACAAGCGAGCCAATTAGGGGCGATCAAAATCCTATATTGAATGACAGCAGAGACAGCGATCGCCCCGGATAATCAATCCATGGGCTCTGGTGTGTCCCAACACGATCGCCGAGATTTGGATGGGAAAGAAACAACAAAAGTCGCAGAGAAATTAAATGGCCGGGATTATCATACCAAAACGATCTCATATCGATTTAATGAAATGCAATTTTTGATCGTGCGGTCGACCGGGGGCGCCGTTCACACACACAAACACGGTAAACATATTACATTACATACAAGCATGCTGGATAGTAAAGCGGCGACATCTTCGCAAGTGCGAGGAAAATTCATTGCATGTACCTGTTTAATAAAATCGTCGCTGACCGACGCGGGGCAGAAGGCGAGACGTATTTATAAATTGATTTCGAATCAATCAAAGCGGGATCCCTTTTGCCGCTGGCCGCCTTTTAGACAGCGTTTGCACTTGGTCGATCGCACAAAGCAAAGACATATTATTAATAGTATATTATATTATATTATATTATTATATTATATTATATATATTATTATATATTATATTATATTATAATTATAATTATATTATATTATATTATTACCATTATTAATTATTAATTTTTATTGATTATTATTATTTCCATCGTCATCGTCATTATCATCATTTCTAACGAAAAAAAAAGAACAAGCTATTAATTAGCATCACTATCGGTAATGATCATGTGAATGTCAGAGGAAAAGAAAAAGGAAAGGGAAGAAAAGATGCGCGAGATTCTTATCGACGCGTAATAAGGAACTTGTTAGTATTATGCAATACTCCGTGCATCAATATGTATAACAATGGATTAGGCTATCCAGCTATCCAAGACGTATTATACAATTGACCACAAGATCCGAAAGAGGGCTGGCACGGCGTGCAACCAGCGACTCTTATCAAATATTTACATCCGTATATCGCTGCAGAAGCTACTATTTATCGAGAGAAAAAAAATATAGTGTCATAGGTTAACGTAAAAGCTGCTGTGGTTATGTCACATTATACAACGCCTGAACGATTTGAACATATATCATCCGTGGAACGAGTCATAGATGGAATAAAAAAGATGGAATTTCATTGAAGTGTAAATTTTATTGTTGGACTCTCCCGGTAATAAACTAACCGGCAAAAAAGAGTCACATTGACTTATTAATTCATACTTTGCATACTTCCAAAATTAAATTTCTTTAATTTTTTTTTTTTTTTTTTTTTTTCGTTGACGCGTAGACACATACCATCGCACGATACGTTTACATGAATAGTCAAGTGGCAAAAACGGAGTTATCGTGTTTACTAAAGTGAATTGTAACGCGTAAAAATCTATGCAGCGATCGCGTAAACAGCGCAAAATACACATTTATGTATGCGTAGTATTAAATAAATTATATTGTGGTGATCATCTTTCAAAAGTTTGAACTTTGTTTTTACGTATTTTTAACAGTTCTTTTAATAAATAGTAAATTTAATAGTAAATTAAGAAAGAGAAATAACGAATGGAAATTATCGTGTTATTAGGTTTTAATAATTTATTAATAATTGAATGAATGAAAAAAATAAATAATTGATATTAGGTTTTAAAAATTTAATAATTAATATATATATTTTTCAGTACACAGAGAGTATTGAAAAATTAAAAAATTTTTAGGCAACGTTTTGTTTTTTCTAGATTATTTTATCTATTAAGTAGATTTCGTTTCTATATCGGCAATAATAGAGACGATATATTGAAACATTTAGCTGTGTATTATTAATTTTAATATTGCATTGTGATAGTAATGTAAATAATTTAGTGACTAGAGTATCACTAATTCTTATTTCGACTGACTAAAGTCTTTCAATTATATACCGCATAATATTTATTTTGCTCAAAAGAATATGCGTATATACATATATACATATTATCTATCAGAACGACAAAAGAAGGCGAGTATACGTGTAGAGGGAAGTTTTGTCGCTGTGCGCTTTTACTCGTGCCATAATGAGACATAATCGCAGCTTCGGACATTCACCCGGCCAAATAAAAGTTTTTAAGCAACTTTGTGAAATTCTTTTCGAAATTTAAAGGCGTGTATCCTTGATCGATCGAATTTTTAAAGTGATTCTGTCCAACGATCTTTCTGTATCCTAAGCATGATCGATATCTGCGATGTTAGATTATTAATTAATATACTAGATAGAAAAAAGAATAAGAAATATTAAATCCTACAAAACTTTTCTCTAAGAATTTATTTAATTCCATAAATTTACTAGCAATTAACATTCTTTACATTAACAAAATTATATATATTTTACCCGAATAATGTTATAAAAATTTAATAAAATTTCAGGTTACTTCGTTGTACGTTAGGCTTTGTACATAAAACAAAAAAATTAATAAAAGAGAAAGAAAATAAAATATGTATAATGGAAAGTGTTTAGAGATGAAGCTTCGATGAATTTTCTACGAGCACAAATTAAGTATGTACACCGATTCGAACAGGTCAATATCAGAGAGTACAGTGCCCCTAATCGATCAATCGACAGTCCATTGAAGTTTCATTCGTTTGTGCTTGCTGAAAATGCTGCTCTTAATTACTTGTCGCGACTGTATTTAATATTCCGTCGAACCCGTCACTATACCCACTCTTAATACACGAACACGCACATACACGATCATAGAAACGTGTTTAGTAATTAACAAAAATCTTGAATACCATCTTTCTACTAATCGTAAACAGTTTCTTGGATTCGTAGTGCTGTATCGATAAAGTAGTTGTAGTAATCGTTAGCAATATTTATAGATATCTGAAGAAAGAAATTATAGGAGACGCAACGAAATTATCGATATTATTAGACGTACTATAAAGTAAGAATCTGCAGTGTGATATGGATTGCTTTAGGAAAAGAAAACATAATCATTAATTATTGGTATTGATATAGGATGAAGCTTTTTCTCGGCGTGTATCACGTGATCAGTGATATATCGAAATAGTGGTATATCTGTCGCTGGTAGCACTGGTAATGTATACAAGGTGATCTGTCAGAAATGACACACCTAATTATGCAAGTATTTCCTTTTCCATTGCAGATACGAAAAAATGTAGAAATCAAAATTCAGACATTTTTTAAGATAAATGACCATTTTTTTGGGAAGTACCATATTATTTTACAAATTACACAGGTTTAACAATATTTTTTGTAATACAACCATAAATTCAAAATATTGTATCTCATAACATACATGTGTCGGGTAACGATCGAACATAATTTTTACTTTTTACATTTTTTCGTATCTTTAACAGTGAAGAAAGTATTCTAATTTCTGATGTACTACCCCATATAATTCATACATATTGTTCCAGGATATATAATGTTTTAAAAGGTTATGTTTGAGAATTTTTGTCCGCGCGTCGAAGACCAAAAAAGCGTGGTTCATACCAAGGAACTAAGGCACATATTCGAGTGCACATTGCCAACGCGTTACTAATTAGATAATAGACGGCGGCGAATTTCATTTGTTTTATTAGATAATAAATATTAAGATACGTAACATCGACGCGCGCCACGCATACGAAGACTCCTTTTACGCAAAGACTGTTTTATCTTCGCGGTGTGTCCGCTGAGACTGTTTTGGTCTCCAACGTTGCACACGCGGGATTAGATAATAAAGCATATCAGGATCGGATTATAGGGTATCGAAAACTGGGCTTACAAACGATACCCTGAAACGAATTGTCATCTTCGCGCAATAATTATGTTCGTTCGACACGACCGAAACGCGTTTCCAAAATAGTGAATATTATCGAAGAGAACATCGATCCGATACTGAGAATGCTCATAACTCGATCCGATTCAACGTACATATATGTTCGTTGTGATCAGCTGAGCGGATCGTAGATAACGATGTAGAAAGTACGTTGTCAAAATGACTCCTGTGCTTGTATACTCCTACATACATACATACATACATATATAGAGGTATACACACGCTCGTCTTACGACGTTTTTTTTAAATAACACTACCCGATACTATTGTACAAATATTTAAACGCAAAGCCATTTTTGAGAAATGTTCTCTACACACGGTCGTTCAATTTGAGGAATAATAAAACGAAGAAAAGAAATGAAGGCGAAGATAATTCGCGAATCTTTCGGACGGTGAAAATATCGCACGTGGATATTTATTACGATAGCGAATTATCAGCGTCACAACAAGTCGACCAATCCAACAATACACAGGGGTCAAAAACCTGTATTTGCAATACACTAATATAGCAATAGGTGTCCTGTGTTTTTATACACGCCCTCTTTCCGACGCGTGTCAACGAAATCTAGCACAAAGAACGAGAGACGAACAGCGATCCATTGGCGTCGCTAAATCGCATCGCCCGATATGGCCTTTCATGCCTGCTGGAACACCTACGGCATGTATTGTTCGACGAATCGTTTTTGTTACCCGGGCTAAAGTAACCGATTGCACCGTGTGTTTCCGTCGATAATAAGCTCTACCGACGAATTATAACACACACTGGAAACACACGAACACGTTCATTTCGATAATACAACTTTTTCTCTTGCAGCAACGGGCCTAACCCAAAATTACGGAACAATTGCGCGCGTAGCAAAATGTTACGCGCAAAACACCTCTTTTTTGTCACTTTTGCAATCACCATGTGGTTATCGAAGCAATCACCAGTATAGAAAGCGAGTTACATTTCATACATCCAGTAACTTCATCGTTAACGTCGTCATTACCTCTCTATTCAGTTCATTCGTGGACCTGCGTGAACAATACAAGCTCGTTGCTTTACAAGTTCACGATATATTTATTGAAGACACACGTTACGTATTAACGACTTAATATCTCAAGATGGATAAGAAAAACGATGAAGAATTTAAACAACAAACTACAAAATATTTTGACTTATTACCTAATCATTACATTTCGCTATTTCTAATTGAATTGAATCAATTAATTATGTATCGTTGTGTCTGTCTCTCGCTCACCTTCCCTCTATCTTCGTTTCCATTGACATTTCGAACACGCAATTTTGTGACAGGGTATAATCAAACCTCTAAACACAGTATCGTGAAGTTCGATTCTTTCGAATTCATAAAGTATTATATAACATGTTTAATCAATTTTACACTGGAATACCGTATTTTATACTTTAATTACGGATTTCGTATTTTCTTAATTTATGATTCAGGATGAAAAAATTACTTGGATACAATTGTTCCAATACCAAAAAAAAAAAGAGGAAAGATTTCGGTTATTACATCAAGTACATACTGATTGGTTGCATGAACTGTACTACTTAATGTGTCTGTAACGAAATGGAAACAATCGATCCTTGAAAACATCGATAAAGATACTTTGCAGAAGCAAAATGATCGTAAAAACCGACATAGGTGCGTTAGAAGAGCGCTTCAAACAGAAAAGCTGTATTTAAAATTGTATTCATATTGTATCGAACATAATGCAGTGACGACAGTGAAAATGTATTTGCAAAGTAGGATTAAGCACAGATAAATAAAAGAAAGAATGACATTGTAAGATTCGAAAAATGAATTTACCATGTGTACTATAAGAAAAAACATAAATATTTAACGACAAATAAGAAATCTCAAGCTATCCATACGCTAGCCGAATATTGTATAAGCCTTTTGAGATCATTGTTATTATATATAGAAAGAATTAATATAAATGGTAGAAAGTAGTTAATCGATCGACGACGACGACGATGACGATGATAAAGAACGAGATAATAATATATTATAGTCATATACGACTAATATTATTAAACATTATATTTTATTAATTATTACGTATATATTATATATATATAATAATGATCAATTATTACCTATATTATATATATAAATATATACCAATTCAAAAAAATATATACATAGACATACCTATGTAAGTATTGTGTTATATAGAATATATGTTATTATGAATTCTTCTGCATTATTGTTTTCCATTATTTACACCTTCTACTCGTTACATAATATATATTACTTAAGAAATATCTAAGACATTAGTGATCATTAAGTTATCTCAATGTAATTGAGAATAGTAACTATTAATGAGATATGCGATTAAAATGGCTTGTATCGCGTAAAAACATGTTTTACGTAAACGATTAAACAACTGCAAATCGGTAAATTACATTTAAAGAAACATGTTCCTTTGTCATAAGTGCGCTCGTAACAAGTAAATGATTAAATGTGTTTCATTATAATTATAGCATTGTATACTTGTATATGACAATTGTATTTTAAAAGTAAGAAGAGAGTTAGAAAAGTATCTTTTAAAATAAAGGCTACATTTTTGATTTGAAAAGATATAGTTTTTATTGCTGCTTTCTATTTATTTATCGCTTATTTATTTGCCATTATAGAATGTTGGAAATAAAATGAAACCGAACAATAAACCGTGACACAACATCCTTCCTATATCGCAACAGTAATTTATCAAATTCAAGTATAAAATAGTAAAATCTCAAATTTTTAAGTAGAAGAGTGTTTTACTAATTTGCATTACTAACTAGTTCGCAATCAATAAGAAAGAAAAGAAAGAATGATAGAAAATTCTCGAGACACACGCGCTATTGTAGGCGTGTTTACAACACAGTAAAGTGTTTACAACAATCTAATAAATGTTAATTTATGCCTCCATATTTGAATATACGCAAGACTAATAACACTAATAATCATGTTGCAAGCTGCTGACGTATGATCACCCTCGTACTGTCTTTTTAACTCCATCAGGTGATTTGTATTTCCATGATCTTAGTAAAAGAATTGTGGACATTTTACAAACGCAACATTTCTTAAAGAAACGGAGTCAACAAATATATATACAAATATACAAATAATTGTATATCAAACATTACCAATGATCCAATAAGAAGACATAAGACTGCATTTATTACAATAAATGAAACATTGCCAAATCTCCATGAGAAGGCATCAGATTATCTGTTAGTCAATCTGTCATCCATATTTGAATTCGTATTTTTTTTTTACCATTAACCAATGGTGCAAATTGTGCAAAAAAAACTAACAATTTATTAAAATAAACTGTAATAAAACGAAACAATAATCGTATTTAAATCTCAAAAAGAAATAATATAACCTATCAGTAACTTTAACAGTCAAGTACATGATCGAAAAAAATAAGGCAAGAAAATCATGAAAGGTTATTCCATTTTTTTATAATAATGTTCATTAAATGAATAAATGAACACGTATTAATTAGACAAACCTAATAGCAGTACGTAAAGAATAACGGGATAGCAATGAGAATAGCAGGGAATATTACGTAATTAATAGGTCACACACTTCACACAAAATCATATGCTCTAACCGGACTTTACAGTACGATGTTCAATAGTCGAATAATATTCTGCGACTGAATTTTTGTCTGTAAATTTGATATTGGTAGGAGAATATTTAGCCGGGCATCAAGTCGAGTGTGTTCAAATCAGCGAATTCATGTAAATCTGTATACTGCGTCTATCAACAATAAAAGTACACAATATTAAAAATATGCAAAAGAAATTAGAAATTGTATATTTTTATAATATTTATGTTCATCATTATATAGATTGAGTACACATATAGTTATATGCAACTGGTACAGTAATTTTGGAGAAAAATTGCTACGTATTTAATTTTTTTCCATTTTAGCATGTTCAGATCGCAGTCTTTGAAATTAAGAGTACCTGTTTTAAATATGTATGCATATTTATATAGCGGTACATTGTACATGTTTTATATGTATGTAATTACGTACACGTAAACGAAGCAATACGTGTGTATCTCACACATGTAAGTATGTGTATCGCTGCATAAGAAATGAAAGTTGCAGGTTGCAGGTTAGTAAACACTAACACTTTGAATGTATATCAGTTTTTTATATATGGAAGGAATGTTGAAATACTACGAATAAAGTCAAGAACATAAGCAAAAGCGATTTGAATATTATTTAACAACAATAAAAATATTTGATTGTCGTTTAACTACTTTAGAATATTTCTACATTTTTCCTTATTAAGCATAAATTATATTCTTAAGATAAAATTAAATGTTAAAACAAAGATATTGCGAATGAAAAGGATTTATTTTAATTCCGTATAAATATATTTATATAATTCTATATAAAATATGATGTATGTAAGTAGTGTCAAGAAATTATAACGAAATGTTGGATTTTAATAGTTGTCAGACTTGTACATACATGCATATTGTGGCACAGATACGAATTGTGATATGCTATTGTCATGCATCTTATTTAACTGTAGAACATAATTTAAACATTATATAAATTATTGTTGTTAGCTTCGCAGATAAGTGGCAGAAATGTGTTGGTACGTTGGTAATGATATTTCAGTATGCGAAAATTCATTGTATCGTAAAATGAAATCTGCTTAAGGTTATGCTACGATACAAGAGGGTTAAAATATTTTTATAAGCAATTAAATTTGTATCACTGTAAATAATAATTGGCACCGATACAAATTTTTCGAGTCATGGTTGATGAAGCAGTCACTCCAAATGTGTCGACGTACGAGTATCGTATGGTGAACGCCGAAAATGCTCACAATACTTCTAGAGAAAGACGAATAAAAAAAAGAGTAATGTTTCCGGAAATGAGAATGATCAGTAGGATCGACTGGATTACAGTCGGTGTACTGTGTTTCGTTAATTTAATAAACTACATGGATCGTTTTACGGTCGCTGGTGTGTATTTCGTTATAATATCTTAAAGGTTATGGTCATGCTTCAAAAAGTTGTGTTGTACAAAGGTAATAAAAATTTATATAAAGTCTGTTTTCAATGTTGCAGGAGTACTAACAGAGATAAAACATGATTTTAAAATCACTAATGATAAATCTGGGTTACTTCAAACTGCATTTATCTTAAGTTATATGGTATTTGCACCCTTATTTGGGTATTTGGGAGATCGTTACAATAGGAAGGTTATTATGAGTAGTGGCGTATTTCTATGGTGTCTAACAACATTTATTGGATCCTATATGAAGGTAATGTTAAGAATGTTATCAACAAAAATCAAAGAACTGTAATAATTTAATTAAAAAAAGAATCCTTATACTATATAAAATAAAATTATATTTCAGACATTTGGATGGTTTCTTTTATTCAGGGCACTTGTTGGAATAGGAGAGGCGAGTTATTCCACAATTGCTCCAACAATAATTAGTGATTTATTTGTAAAAGATGTGCGTTCTAAAATGCTCGCATTGTTTTATTTTGCAATTCCTGTTGGAAGGTAAATTCAAATTTTAATACTAAAGTAATAAAGAAAGATAATTTTAATGTACTTAATGTTAATTTTAAAGATAATTTAATTTCTAGTGGTTTAGGATATATAATAGGTGGTGAGGCAGCAAGAGCCACTGGTGCTTGGCAATGGGGTTTACGCATTACTCCATTATTAGGTGTAATAGCAATTATTTTATTGCTTGCAGTAGTAAGAGATCCTATTAGAGGAGAGAGAGAAGGCGGAGTTCACTTGTCAAATACTGCATGGTCAAATGATATCAAGGCATTATTGAAAAAGTAAATATTAAAGCAAATATATAATCTGTGTTTTATATTGCTATTACTTTTTTATCTTCTAGTCGAAGTTTTATGCTTTCTACTGCTGGATTCACATGTGTGGCATTTGTTGCTGGTGCATTAGCTTGGTGGGCTCCAACATTTTTACAATTAGGATTTGCATTGCATCCTAATGGGCATAATGTTGATCCAGATGAGTGTGTTTCTATTTTGTTTCTTATTTATTTAACTTAAGTTATTCTATTTGCAGAAATTATAGCTTCTAATTACTTTAACTATTTCAGTGTAGCATACAAATTTGGATTAATAGGAATGGTAGCTGGTTTAATAGGAGTGCCACTGGGTTCACTTCTAGCTCAAAAATTAAGAGTACGGTGGCAGCAAACTGATCCTCTGATATGTGCTATGGGACTTTTAATTAGTGTACCATTACTGTTCTTCGCGACTATAACTGCTAATACAGACTCTGTCGCATGTTATATACTCATATTCTTTGGACAATTATCATTAAACTTAAATTGGTCTATTGTAGCAGATATATTATTGGTACGGTCCTTGTATTTTTACGTTCTATGTATTTTATAAATTAAATTCACTTTTCCAGTGATTGTTCTTTTGAAATCTTATAGTATGTAGTAATACCAACAAGAAGATCTACAGCAGAAGCTTTCCAGATACTTATTGCACATGCCTTTGGAGATGCAGGAAGTCCTTACCTTATTGGTTTGGTAAATATCTGTGCAAGTTTAAATAAATTGAGAACATATATTAAATCTCTATTTTATTAAATTATATATTTCATATTTGTTTATTTCACTATATTGTTAATTTTTGGCACATTTATTGATTGATTTCAGTTATCAGAAGGACTGAAAACAGTTCTTCTTTCAGACTTGAGTATAGACGGACAAGTGAAAGACATAACAGACCAAGCTGACAATGCACTTCTTGAATTTCGCAGTTTGCAGTACGCTTTGTTTCTTACAATGTTTGTGGCAGTCATTGGCAGCTTATTTTTCTTCCTTACAGCATTGTACATACAAAAGGACAAAGCCTTAGTCGATCTTATGATCGCAGGTAAGTGAAACAGCGTTCATATATCTAAAATGAAAACGAAATTCTATCTTAGCACCATATTTGCATGTCCGTATGAAAATTGCTACTAATCAGCTTAACGTATGATGTACACATACATACATATACACAAGTTGGTACAAGTTTTATGATTTTTTTGAAAAGTTTTTCATTGTCTTGTTTTGGGAGCACCTTTTGCAAGAATAATATGGACATTTTCAACCAAAAAATAATGCATTATTGCTTGTAGTATATTAGTTGCAAGATTTATGAATTATTCATGAAATAAATTACTAATTGCTAATAATTTTTTAAGATTAAAGGCATATTTTTTATTACCCATTGAGATTTACATTCTATAGAGGAAAACGTTGCGTGAAGTTAGAATATTGTTTTTATTAAGAGCTATCATTAAAAACTGTATCAGTCTTTTAAATTACGAGTAAATATAAAAAGAAAGTAATAATCTAGATATGATTAAAATGTAATTGTTTCTGCACAGTGCATGAATTGTTCTCACGCTTGGAGTTAAATGGACAGTTTTTGAGAAAAAAAGTAAGAAAATGTTATAACTTCATCTTTTTTAACACGTTAAGCGCCCGAAATTGTTAAATGCAATATAATTATAAAACTTGTCATACATCTTACTATAAAAATATGTCCAAGATATTTATCTATTTAATATTTTTGAAACTAAATTGCTATATATTTTAAGAAAATGGAAGGAAATAGTATGAAGTTGTCTTTTTGTTCTATAACTGCTCTTTTCAAGGAATCAAAGGCGCTTAACTTGTTAAAGTTGATAGTTTTTTAAAATAAATGTTTTTTGAAAGTATCGTACTTATGGATTTATTTTCATCAGAAGGTGACTGTTACAGGTGATTGTTAGATCACCAATAAAAAAGCACATTTTCCTCTTCTGTTTATTTACTTTGATTAATAATACCATGGCACTTAATCTGTTAAAAAGCATTGTTATCATCTTCATCTATATAGTACCATAAATAAATAAATATAATTTTGTTTGTGTTTAAAAATATTTTTCTAAAATAATCATGTAAGGTACATTGCTAAATTCGAAACATTGTGAATATTACTAAACGGATTTACTATTTAAGGTAACGTAAATTTATCCTATATTTTTTTATACTTTTAACATTTTAGTTTTTATATTTTGTTTTATTGTATTATAATAAATTGTAAATAATAAATAGTAAATCCTATATTAGAGAAATTAATATAATATTCTTAGTGATGCACTCCGAAATACTTCGAATCACTTCGAATACATATATACGTGTAGCGAAGGATTCAAATTATTTCGAACATGATTTTATGCTTTAAATTCTTGAAAGAATCATGATACGTCTTATATTTTAACATATTTTCACAATTTGCTAGGGATTAAATTCCTGAAGTATCTATCAGTAAGTTGAAATTTATTTCATAAAGTTTCTATCTTATTTTCTTTTATTTCTAAGATTTATTGAAATTTTAAAGATTCCATATTTATAAAGCTTTAAGATTTAATATTTATTATGATTTTCAAGGGTTTTAAGAATTTAATTATGTTCGAAGTGATTCGAATTTCCAGGATATTAAGAAATTTCGAATCGCCTCGAAATTGTGAAACGCCTCAAATGCCTATCACTAAATATTTTAACAGGTCTAACGTGAAATCAATATGAAGTTAATTTTATATAATATGGATACATCTTTCTTGCAGACAAGTATCTAGATTCTAAGAATAATGGGCAAGCTGAATCAACATATTTATAAATGGCATCATTGGGCCTTTCCTGATAGAGTGCTGTAAATCTGGTACATAATTTATTTTCATGATTTCAAATTTTTTTCATTTGATACGATAATCAGTTTATTACGTTCAAAAATTGTTACAACCTGCTATCTGAAAAAGTTAAATTATAAATTTTATTTGCTATATGTAAATGATAAATAACAATAAATTCAAAGAATACTGTAATTATTAAAATTAATTATTTTTTTTTTTTGAGATATTACAAATCAATCTTGTAGTAATCTAGTTTAAATTAATTATATCTTACATTTTCAATGGCCATTTGTATTTTGATTTAGACTATTAATAAAATAGAAAAATTTGATCAATGTTGAACATTGAAATTGATTATCGAACTTATCTTTCATTTATATTAATTTTTGTAAGTCATAATTCTCTTACATTTTTCAATTATTTTGCTTAATTTTATTTGGACAAGGACTCCACTTTCAACTATCTATTTTTATTTTAATTCTATCATTGGCCTTTTATTTATGTTATATTTATGCTTTATGATATATTCATACTTTAACAATTATTGGGAAATGTATGAATTTAACATTATAATCTGTGCATTGCGCAAAAACTGATGAAGCTTGCCTGCTAAGAAAAGTTATTTTACGGTATATTGCATAATCAGATATGTATAAATGCGTCTTGTTACTTTTGCATGATAAACGGTTGCATGTAAGGTGCTGCTGGCAGTACCACCTGGTATCTAACATACTAACACTTATTGTTGTTTGTGTAATCACAATCATTACATTATTGCCAACATTTTATGTCAAATTCCATACTAATTGAAATTTATTGTTATTTGAAGAAGGAGAAGGCAATTTTTCATTGAATTTTATATCAAATATTTTTCAAATTCTAACATAAAAATATATAAATAAATATAAAAATAAATATCTAGAAATAACATTGAAAATATCTCTGTTCTATATTTGGCTTTAAGTTCTATTTCAAGATGTATCTGTGTTTGAAACATTCTGATATTTAATGTTCGATTGAATTTATGGTTGGCCTTATATTTTCTCTAGCAACAGTATATTTAATGGATTACTTTGTTTGTTTTGCAATAATAAATAAGTAACAGTCACAAAGTATTATCTGTAGTTTTTATAAAACTAGAATAGATTAAAGCAACTATTTTTGTTTTAAAATTATTATACTCTACAATGTTACACATGTTATTATAAATTAGCTTAGGAATAAAAATGAACTATGATGAACTATAATGAAATACATTAAGATGATGTTAATAATATGATATTGTCAACTTTGAAGGAAAAAGGGATTACTTATTGTTAATACATATTTTCACAAACATATTTTGTTCTAGGTGCAAATACTTCAGATTCAATGTACATATGTAATGATGAAGTCGAAAATGAGACACAAGATGATACGCAAAAACCGTGATGGTGAATGTTTTAAATATTTTCAGATTTATTGACTACAAGTAAATTATGTAATTTGACATTCAAGTGTAACCATCGCAGCAACGAATATTTATTAAGTAGGGAGAAGTGTTCATTTGATCCAGAATGAGCAATTATTATATTATGACCCAACTGATGCAATGATAAAATGTTTTGAATACAGAACCTATATACCAGAAAAAATTTTTATGAATTTCATTAGTTTGTACTTATACTCAGAGAGGCAGTTATGTTAATAATGTACAAAAATATTAATCTTGGCGAAGATTATATTTAAATAGATTAAAAGTTATTTAACATATATATGTATTATAGTAATTTTGCATATTATATTTTTATAGTAACTTTCATCTAACACAGAAAATACAATATTCTTGTGTGGTATGTAAAATAAATATTTATCGGTCGCGTCCTGTAACAAAATTGACATTTTGTTATTAAACATCTTTGTATTTGAAAAAATTAGTAACTCTATTCTTACTAAATGTTAATAATCTCACAATTTACGTGCCTTACATGCACTTGAAATATGTCTAATAAAATTGTTCAATTTAAATAATTCTTGTAGGGAGAGATATAATAAAATATATTGCGATAAGACATTTCTAAATAAATTATTTGATTAATATAATTTATTTAGTTTCAAAGTAAAATATGTGCGAAATTATATTTAGAAATAATAATAGTATTTATTTTTTATTTTTAAAAACAAATAAGATAAAATATATCTTATTAAACAGTTACTTTGATATGTAAGATCATAAATAATACTTTTATAATTCCTTCTCTATTTAATCATGTATTTTTATGTATATTACATGTAATACTTCAATCTTTTCCGTTGTAATGACTATTTAAAAAATATAAAATATCCATTTTATAATACTTTGTACATGAATTTTATTTATAAGCTCATTTAATTATTAAAAATTACTTCAGGCTATGATCTCAAAAGAAATCGTTCTCTAGGTATTGCCTTAAACTAACTACGACTTCTCTAACCATAATTTCATTTTGAATAATGCAATACAATTAAGGCTCTTTGAAAAGCAATTGCATTACGATTTTTTAGAACGACTTTATCGCGAAAACAAAGTAGAGGTTGTTGACAGTGTTAATATTTAGCAAAGATAAGCCATTCGTTGGAACCTCGTCTTGACAATGTAAAGTATACATAACTAGTGTATGGAGCATCATTACCATCGTAATATCTACAAGCTTCAAATTTTCAGAAGGAAGAAAATCTCTTTCTTTATTTTCAAGCAACTGGTAATATAAAGGATTAAAATAATTTTGTGAAAAGAATTTGGCAACGCATAAAAGATTGCGCGGCATTTTAGAATTTGTTGCATAGTTCAATCACTATAGAACAAAATGTAAAAATTTATTAGGGCGCCACTATCGACGCATCGGAAATTTTGAAAGTACACCAATCAAAATAGTAGGATTATTTCGCGGCACGTGTATCGTTCGAGGGAATTCAGTGTTTCTTGAACAATTTCACGGACGAACTGTGTTTCGGAATTTCTGCATCGAATCCTCCAAGACAGTAAAAGTTCTAAATAAAGATTAAAGGTCGTAATAATTTCTGGAAATATAACGCAGCCCGGTATTACTTGTGGATAACGTGTATTAGTGTATAGTGTACAGAGGAGGACGCGGGAGAAGCTGATTGGCAGATTACGTTTCATAAGCGACTGGAATAGTCGGTCAATCAAGATCGGCAATTTTCAAATTTTGCCGGCGGCTAGTAGTTTCAGTGGAAATTGCTTACCGGCACAGAAAGGGTCGAGACGATTTCGCAGAAAGTGTCGCGAAATTGCTTAATATCGTTAATGTCGATTGTCGCGGAGATAGATCTTTCGAAGAACATTATCAAAGAACATCCAACTGTTGTTTTCAGAAGAAAATCACCAGATTTACGTATACTTCGTTTCAAAGGTATGATGTCAATTTCGTTTTATTATCTTTTTTGAAATTAATTTTTTTGCCAATTTGGTTCGTAATATGTGTGCATAACGCGATTGAATCACGCGTATAAAAGGTAATGGCAGTTAATTCAACGATGGTTATGTTCTATAGTAATGATTGTCTTTGGATGTTTTAACGATTATGTTTAACCTTATTACATTTTTTTCCAAAACATGATGTGATTCGAATAGATTATTTTTAATGACTTTGTACCTTCCAAAATTAGTTTAAGGTTTCGTGTAACAAAAATGACCTTTAGAACACGTCAACAAGTTGAAGGTTAAAACCTTGAATATTTGCGTAAAGAATGATGACATACAATGTACATATGCTTTTAAGCTTATTCTAGATGTTATTATCACGTATTTGTAATTTTGATCTCCCACGTAATTCAGAATGAAAATATTTTTTACACGAATATTTCCTAAGAGCGACAAATATTTCATAACAAAAAGCTTCACTCGCTAATGAATTTTTGTTTAATGGTTAAGTTTTTTGCTTAGATTACAAGTAATATCGCATTCTACATAGTTGAACTATATCATGTAACTGTATAAACAGTAGCCAATTTAAATGTAAAATCTGAACGATTTATGCTTGACTTGTAAAGTTCTATAAAATTCGTGCGTCGTTCGATCGTGCCTCGCTTAAACTTTTGCACTCATTTGAACGTTCTATCGTTACGTCTTTAAGATTCCAGCTCATTACCTTCTGAGAACGAGGTGAAACTCGTACCCCATAAATCGAAAGTCTTCGAGCAAAAAGTCCCCTGTAAATTGTCTTCCGTGCTCACCGTCGACGATCGTTAATTCAATTTTGCTGACTGTTTCCTTCGGTGGCGACGAATTCATGTGGAAAATGTCTTCTTGTAATTCGTTTCCTAGCGCCATCGTTTATTCTCTCGTACAAACAAGAACATTTACATTATACTTTCATCATTCGAATAATAATATCATTCCTCGCGTTACGTAATAATAATAATTATACCTATATCATTCAGCTTCCACGAAACATTAACCTATCAGTTACTTTTAAGACACGTATCTTTCAATTATTATTATTAGGTTATTTTCAATTATGTCATATTAAAATTGTTTAATCATATGCCAACATTAAAGCCAGAAAATCAATAAAAGTGTAGTTATCATATTTCTCTTTTGCGTTTCCCCCAAGACAGCGATCCAACGAAACGTTCTATCTGTAACGAACAATTATGAATCATCGACATCTTGCGTCTTCGGAAACCTATTAAACTATTCCTGGATACCAAATGTCGGTCATCGCTGTTATTTGGAACCGCGTACATCTGGAACAATAATTTCCTCTCGGAACCAGACTTACCATCGACAAAACGTTGTTTTTCCGATTGTGTATCGGCCTTGTGTACGATTGCCGCGTCGGCAGTTGCCCTTAATTCTAAAATAACACTCGCCACCGCTCTCGAGGCAGGAAGACGGGTCGGTCGGTCGATCTGTTTTTTTATCGCCAGCCTTAAAGTGGCTGCCTACTATCCCGTTTAAACCTTATTCTCCGTTGCTCGGCATTGACGTAGACGGTAAACCATTTCTAGGTCGTGCAGGCTCGAGCGCCTTTTCGCGCGTAATATCACTCGTCCTCTAGCTTGCTGCCACTCGTCGTTTATCTTGCGAAACTTTAACGACTCGTGGCCAACCGCCATACTCTTTCCTCCATTCTTCCCTTTTTACCTTTCTTTTTTTCCATTCCTTCCTTTTCACGTTGCAGCCATAACGGAGACTGTGGCCTGTCGCGCCATAACGCGGGTTATACTACTGGAACTTGGACTTTCGTGCGACAGAATGGGCCGTTTAATGGCGAGGAGAATGATCTTTCCTGGATTAGAAAAGGATACGCGTTTGGTTAGTGGATTGTGGGTTTGGGGAATAGGTGGAGCAGCTTCCTTTTCTAATTGTTAATGGATTTAGTGTAGTGGAGATTGTAGCGTTACTACGGTTGGTTTATTGTCTTACGTACGCTATACGCCGTAAGTATTAGGACAGCAAGGGCTGACAATATATTTCTTTTTGAAAATTTACGCTCTCTTGCGCACGATAATTCAGTTACGTGTTATAGACTTTTATTTTATAATTTTATGATTTTGTAGGAAATCGGATAATTAGTTGATTTGTAATCTGTGTGAAAGATGTTACAAACGAAATGTTTTCTTTACGCAATGTCAATGAGATCCATTGGAAATAATTTCGTCAAAGCAGTTCCACATTCTTGGGAAGTAATTTCCTTCTTATTGAACTTCTACTTGGATTGCTCGTTATCCAGATGTAACTGAGAACTAATTTAGATGTACTCCGGAAACATAGTCCAATATAGTTCTATGTAGTTCAAACCCGACACGATTCAGTTATACCTAATCTAGATCTGATTTATCTTACACAGGTTCAAATGTAACCAACTCGTCTCTATCTGATTCTTGATACGTGCCATTCGAAATTGAATTTATACGGTTATAGCTACGTTATAAACACCTAACATTATTGATCGTAGTTTAACTTTAACACCACGAATTACTTTATCCTATATATGTATGTACCTTATGTTAGAAGGACATAATTCTGAGAAGTTAATATTTGATACGTATATCGTAGATCATTTTGCTTTATATATTCTATATTGCGCAAGGAAATAACTTCGTGATATTAATTAAAGTTCGACTTAAACGGAACAAATTATTTCGTTTTTCATAGATTACGATAGAAGGAGACGTCTTGAAAAATTATTTACATCTATTTGCAACTTTGTTCGCGTATTTTGAAGAATACAAGGAACGGTATTCTGCAAAGGCAGAAAGAAAAGGTAAAACAGGTGTAGTCCCTTAAAAGAAAATAAGTTTTTTAAAGATTCTTTTATTCTCTAGGTTGAAAGAAGAATGAATGGTACTTTCTGAACTTTTGAAAAAAAAAAAAAAAAAAAAATCCCAACTCCAGCCAATTTAATATGTCATTACCTTTAATTTTCACAAATATCAATAGCGTTTCAGTCGTATCAACACAATTACGCTCCTAGCTTCAACCCCGCTTGAAGTTTCTCTACAAAGTTTCTCCCTTCTTCGATGTTTCTCGGTTCAAACGGTTCATAGTGGTAATGAAGTTACAAACTTTTTTGCAATGGACCTCGGTAACTATCGATTGGGTAATTCTTCTTCCGAAGGAAACTTTTAAAGAAAACTGTTACTGTTCGGCAGTCACGTCTCTCTATCGAGGAGATGGACGCCCAAAAAGGAACAGGTTCGTTCAAATTGATCAACTTATTTAAGAATGAGTCGCGTTGGCATCGAGTCAAGCTCGTGCACTCGTACGAGTACAAAGTTGAAGTGAAATTGTTTAGATTCAAGTGACTGAAATAATCTGAACGAGGCTTTACAGTTGATCACACCACTCTACACGATGGTTCTTATCTATATCGGTTTATAATAAAAACGGATCCATGGCTGGTCGTAAATTTCAAGTCGATCGTTCGATTTACGGTTTCTTACCGGGTCGTTTCGCGTTGTCGAAGAACGTCGGGATATCGTTGAAACAATAAGGCCAGTGAGCTCTGCCAGAGAGGATAGAAATCTCGAGTTCCCCGATCTCGTTAAAGAAAATGATCCGTTTGTTCGATGTAAGACAATTTTGAAAGAAGTTTTCTTTCCGAGATAGCGGAATTTATCGTTTAAAATTGGTTGAAAATCCCAGTTGCCTTGTTTCCTATAGCATTTACTGTTTGCTGTTGATTTTTGTTTGCTATAAAGCCGATATCTAAATACAGAAGTCACGAGATCGATGGGATTGATTTTCGCTGTTGGTATGTGATTCCATCGTTTGCATAATTGATACATTTTCGATGCCTGTATCGTGGTTACGTAACGTTAAATTTACGCGTTATTTACGTAGATCGTATAATCGCTGATCGGTTTTTATAATCTACAATGGTAATTATTCTTTTTGGTACCAACGAAGTAATACTTCGTTGGGAATTTACGAAGATTAATATTAAATAAAACTGAGTTTCGATCATCCTTCCATTCTTCAAGCTTCGTGAGTTTCATAGAAAAGGGTAGATGGAAAAGAGAATTATGTCGAGATAAAGTTTAAATAGTATAAAGTTTAGAGATTATAGAAGTAAGGTCTAAAGGATTGTGTTTTTTAATGCAATTTCTGTTCAAAAATAAAGAAAACGGTTTACATGTTTCTCGAGATAATAGAAAAATTACAGAGGGAAATTCCAGTGAAACTTAAACAACTGTTTCTTTCAGAAAAGATAATAAATTAGTAACAAGATACATTCGTCTTACAACGTTCGAACACTTATAAATGGTATAACGTTAGGATTAATATTTCTGTTTTACGCGAAACGTTTCTAAATCAATGTTTCTACGATACATAAAATCTTGCCATTTTTAAACACTTATGAACCGAGTACGATAAGTGGTTTCTTTTAATCAGAAACTTTAGAACATAATAATGGCGCTTCTTGCACAGATATAAAAAGGAAGCAGGCAAAGCACAAAAAGAATTGAAACTCGAGAGCAAAGCTGAACGACACCAACATCTATACGACACGTTTTTACCATTTTTATTCCGTGATTTCACCCAAGGAATTATGTCTACGTTTTATGCTATGTTCTTTATGGACTATATTAACAATACAATCAGCTTTAATTAACAGTCACGCGTCAAAGCTCGCAACGGAACCCTTCTATATCGGTACAACAATCCAATGCGTAATAAAGCAATGGGGCAATAAAGCGCAGATCGATCTTTCGAGTTTGTCCAAATCACAATCTAGTAGAATACCGTAATTCACATACTAAATTACATCGATTAGTTTAATTACTCTCATTTCGTTCGGAGACCTACACGGGACTGGCGAATCGTAGATTAGTATTTGTGTTGTTTGACATTGATTTAGGGCACTTCCATTGTGCTTATCAGATACTATCCGCACTATCAAATATCTGGAATAGCTGTGTCGCTTTCATTTTTACGTTATTTTTATTAGCTTACTATTTTTAAATTTGAAGATACTGTATGATTAAAAATGGAGAAATTTAAAGTAGTTAGAAGTAGAAGATAATGGAAAAACGTAACTGATGAAGACTTTGTGGAAGTCAAATATAGTTATATTACATTTATATATAGCTAATATTATAGCTAATATTACACGATTATATAATTAATATAACTATTTTAGTTATGTTATAGTTTTGGCTATGCTCCGATATTTTACGAGGAAAATGTCCTTTTCTTGGCAGAAGAACGAAACCGCAGCATCCGTGAAACGTTTCTCTCCCGTTTCGATGGAAGTATCAGGTCTGTAAATATGAAACCGGAATTTGCCTATAGATGGTCCTAGCTGATAATGTAGTTATCATTAAATTGCGTCATTGATGAGGAAAATCTTTGTTGACATCTGACAAACATTTTCGACTCAGAACAATACAAGTTTCATACAACAGCATAGTTTGTAATAGCATTGAACATGTCGAATTTTGTGCCTGGAAACTACGATTTACGGACAGCATTGATTGTCTGTTACCATTTGAAGAAAACTGCTGCAGAATCGCATCGAATGCTTGTCGAAGCTTACGGCGAGCATGCTCTTGGTAAATTACAGTGCTTTGAGTGGTTTAACAAATTCAGAAGTGGCAATTTTGACGTGAGGAACGAAGAACGTGGAAGAAGGGTGTGATCTATTATGAGCTGTTAAAACCTGGCGAAACCGTTAATACTGAGCGCTACCGACAACAAATGATCGATTTGAATCAAATTTTGCGTGAAAATCGACCAGAATATCAGAAAAGGCAACACAAAGTAATTTTGCTTCGTGATAATGCACCATCACATACAGCAAAACCGGTCGAGGAAACGATCGAAGCGTTCAGTTGGGAAATACTTTCGCACGCGGCTTACTCACCAGACTTGGCTCCGTCCGATTACTATTTATTTGCATCGATGGGACACGCACTTTCTGACCAACACTTCACTTCTTACGAAAATGTACGAAAATGGCTCGATGACTGGTTTGCCTCAAAAGAGCGACAGTTTTTTTGGCGTGGCATCCACCAATTGCCAGACAGGCGGGAAAAATGTATAGCTAGCTATGGGCAATACTTCGAATAAAATATTTTTAATCGTTTTCATACAATAAACGTGTATTTTCTATACAAAATTCCGGTTTCATATTTACATACCTGGTAGAGTCGTGACATGCATGTTCATGTGCTCGTTTTTTTATTTGTAAAAGCGGCATAAAATACGAATACCAGGTAGGATGTATTGGATTTTAACGGATTGTTTCTGATAGGGCGGAAACATTTTAAAGGACAGCAATACGAAACATATAATCGTCAACGGCGCAAGTAAAAGTTACGCGTGAGTTATCGAGCGTTTAAATATTCTACGCGCTTAGAAAACAGCCACGCGATAAATTTAAAAGCGGGAATTTTCCTCGAGAAAGTTTCCTTTTGCACTAAATTTTATGTTAATTGAGCTTTCGTGCATAATTGAACGGCATTATTAACGATCAGTAAAGGTTAAAAAATACAAAGAATGCATGCGATAATCGCAAGAAATGCGACGAAAGGGGGGAGAGAGAACATTCCATTTCTTCGCATGAATATTTACGACATCGATTATTGCTATATGCAAAACTGCACGAGCATGTAAAGTAATGCTAATCGCAGTAAATGAGGTTTAAACAGCAACGTACGCATCGAAATGTTAATATCAGGTCGCGTAACTTGTGTAACAACGATAGCAGCACGGTACGAAAGTATCGGCATGATCAGCCAACCAACGAGATCATTTGCAATCACGAATGTAATTTCACGCCCTTCCTTTATTCGCGTACATCGATTTTGATATTTTCATTTACCTCGTACACTTTCATATACATTCGGCTATTTGGGTCGAGTGGCCGATATTTTTGGGCACCTTATCATATCTAAGTATCTATCCAATGGCGCTTCATGTTATGTGCGTGACAGTGAATTGTGTTTAACTTTGTCTGACGCATAATACAATTCTCGCACTTACAGCCTTGAAGAAGAAAATAGCTTTGAGAAATCTTTTTTGATTATGTTTCTCGATAGAAATGAATTCAAATTTATTCAAACACTTTTGTTGTAAGTTGTAATTTTTGTCAGATTTATTCTCAACCTTGTACTATAGATGCATGCAAATAATATTCATGTACGTGTCTGTTCGAGCGTAAAATAAAGCAGTGAATTTATTATTACAAGAGCATACAAAATTTGCTGTTTAATTATTCTAAGAACGCTACATTCTGTAAACTATTTCCTACGTAGAAACATTTCTCAAAAGTATATACACATTTAGCTTCTGTCTTCTCCGTAGTTTCTACATTTCTTTCAGAGGTAGTACGTGTCCGATATTTATTACAGATCCATAAATCTGTCGGTAGAAAGTAACTTACGAAGTATCTTTGTCCTAAATTCAAAAGCACTCGGGAGAATTACAAGGATAAGCGATAGAATCAAAATTAAAGTTTAGCGAAGAAAGCCGAAGATTAAATTGGTAAATTAAAATTCATTTCTCGATTAAGAATCAGTTGCAACGATAAAACAAACTTTAATACGTACACATAATTTATAACAGCTACCAGTTATTCTCGTAATTGAATAAAAATTCTAACACGAATAAGTAACTTTATATGAATTTAATTTGAAGCTTGGTGCGTGCAGTTATGTTAAATAGTTATTTCAAGTATGTACGCGTAGGCTGTTACGTTTCGCAAGCGCATTACCTTGGTTCGACGCGCGTTCCTTTTGCGGAACGTAAGCTCACTCGGCCATTCGGAGAAAGTATGTGCACTCAGAAGCTTTATTTTCGTTTGGAAAGCTCACCGCGCGTTATTCTAGAAACTCTAATACCACTAGAACGATAATTAATTAATACGCTGGAAATCTCGATAAATTAGCACCAAGTATCTGAATTAAGCAAACATTAGCCAAGGTAATAAATGATACTCACTGTTTCCTCTAAAAATGATGAGACTAAGCCGAGAATTTCAACCGAGTTGCTAATCACTCATTGTAATGGTCGACCCCGCTGCAGACACATTAACATTTTGACTGCCACGTTGGTCATATACGACATCATTGGTCATTAATCATTGGTCATTGGTGACCGGAACGCTTCAACTTCTTGTAAAAATTGAATGAAAATTAACAGTTAGGGCATTTTGAATATAACCGATAAATAGAAGATACTTTGAAATAAAAGGTGCTCCATTGAGTAATTAAACATTTTTATTAGAACATCAATAAAAAAAAATGAGAACAAATCTTGCATCTGATGTTGCACTGTGTTTACATCCATATCTTTGAGGGGTAATCTACGAATATTATTATAAACACAGCTTAGAAAATAATCGTAAATGATGCTTTATAATCATATAATCGAAGTTAGAAGTGTGAACATACCTTACTATTATATATAGAATGAGCAAATACTGTTTACTAATATCTTCTACACGTTCCAACGATATGCTTACGACGAAACAACGAATGCGAATGGTTTGTTGAAATAAACGAAGCCTTGTTATTATATGTCGCTATCGACTGTTAGCAAGGCGCCACGATGGTCACCCGTGACCACCAATAAGATAAACGGTCCATTGGAGAAGAATGTTGTCTTACATCGTCAATTTATTATTATTTTACCATTATATGCTTTGAATAATAAAAATACTCCCGTGGAGTCCTGAGCGAAACATGTGATTTTGGCGTAGCAGTCAAAGTGTTAAAAGATGCATCGTTTCTGTTCCAAAGAAAAGGATCCGGAGTTTCTTCGTTAGAATGAGCGACACTGATATTATAGAATAAAATACAGATGATCGATGCAACGAGTAGTTGGTGCATTGAACATGCATAGAAAGATTAATGTAAAACGGTTTGTAAACGAGTGCAACGAAAGATAGAAGAGAAGAGGGAGAAGCGAAAAGACAAAGAGGAAAGTTGAGAGATGAGGTGGATCCACGAATCTAATTACGCTAAAGTTGCGGCTGTTCATCCTGGAAAGTAGGTTTGTTACGGGCGTGCCTATCGAATAGTATAATATTTAACCAGAAATTAATTAGTCGGTGTATCTCGATGATTAAGTGGATAGTTTTCGTTAGTTTGACTAAATTTTTCCAAGCTGCAGTGAAAATCGTGTATTTACACGACAAAACGTATGCCTGGACTTGGTTTTAGTATGGTTTCCTTAATTTTCTTGCTTCTGTGGAAAGTAGCGAATAGAACGTTCAAACGTATTTTGTCTTGAGTAAAGAAAACGTTATTCCCTCCGTGTTTGCCTTCTTGGTCCTTTTAGATAATTATTCCATCCACTTTGGCGCGATTAAAACTCGTTAAAGGAATAGGCGGAGGATCGAGCGCGCTGAAAATACGCTGTTATCTGGTTGAAGCAACAATTTTCTCAATAGTAACAGGTAAATAAGATGCTCTTCGTTTAGTTCTCTCGGCACATGATCAATCCGATGCTGTTTCAATTGCACGTTCGAATAACGCGACGAGTCCCGGCAGAAGAAAAGCAAAAGTAAATTTAATAAAATTAAAAGGAATTTCTCTGGTTTTCGGATACGGTATAAACACAGTTTTATTGAATTGAAACTTACTTTGAATCGTTTCTTCTAATGGAAAAGCAAAAATTCTCGAAGTTTGGTCCTTTGAATGTTCCTTCGTTTAAATTCTCCGTAACCATAAATATTTTCACAAATTTATCCAGCTGGAAACTAACTAGGAGGCATTTCTTTAAGAGTCGGGACGTTCAATTATTTGACCAAGCTTTATAAATGTGCCTGGTAAACTTACCTTTGTTAAGGGCTATGATCCTATTAAAACAATGTAGAAATTAAATTCAGAATGCTAGCTGTTAGTGTCCTAGTTTCGAACAAATCGACCATAAATTTGTATATTAGTTTATTTTGTAATCGATTATGCTCGATACGCACTGATTTATTCTTAGAATTATTATTTTATTATTATTATATGCATTTCGCTTTCGCACACGTCGCAGGCGTATCACGTGCCTATATTTTTTCACAGGATTTTCACGTGGATCTTGTTTGGAGTTGGCCTTAAGAAAGGCTTTTGTGCAAACAGCAACCAGGACTTGCTTTCTTCAATGTTATCGTCGATCTTTATACGTTTTATCTTAAACTTTCATTGTTCGGCACGAAACCACTCTAAATATGGCATTAACATCGGCTGTCTTGTTCTTTCCATTCTACGATCTTATGTCAAGGATAGAAAGGGTAGAATAAACAACCAGAAGTAGCTATGTAATGTGCTACGAGATACTTTCTTGCAAATTTTTATGACTAAAGACAAGTTTTCTTTAATATAGGATTTAAAGAGGTATGGGATTTCCAACGTACATGGTACTATCCATATTCTATTGCCAGATATTTCCCTCTTTTTAGCTTTTTTTTTTTAAACGAAACAACATATATGCACACACGCACACCTTACTATTCTATTATTTTAAGTAAAAACACGAAAAATGTTTACATATGAAAGCTGTTTTATTTGTTAGAGAAAATTTAATAAAATGTTGAACCGACGTTTTTAAGCTATGTATAGAGGCAGCTTGTATTTTTCATTTGTATCAGTATCAACGAATTTTTTTTTCAATGGGCCTATAACAATAATAAAATACGTTAACAATTTTGATAGAAGATAATTCAAATACTAAACAAACAAATAACTCGGCTCGTTCTTTTGTCGTTTTACTACGCCACGAAAGAAGTAACATTTGCCTAATTGTATCAGTTGTATCGGTTCTCCTAGCTTCCCATCCAATTTAATTTATCGAAATTTTCATTTATTTATCGAAATAAATTTTCTTTTAGTTTGTAACGATAAAAATACTCATAAAATAAAACATTGAGAGTTGTTATTGCAATTATTGGAATAACGTAATAATTCGAAATATTTTACTATTTAGCTGACTGTTAAATCTTCTAAATAATTTCGATCCTTACACAAAGATAATTGACAAAGGAAACATCTGCAAATATTTTGGTTACCGTGGAAATTGGCAACTGGTACACTGTCATCGATGCTTTCGTTGTTCCTTTTAACGATTTAATATCGTCGACCCTTCGTAAATTAATGAATTCTCCTCGAGCTCTCCGTTCTCTTTTTCCATCGGATCTCGATATTTGCATTGACAATGAATATTGCATGGAGGAAAAATAAATGTGGAATTTATTAAATCCAGCATGATCATGTTTGCTGACGATATAATAATTAACGCGACAAAAGGATAAAGTTCGAAATAAAAATAATAATAAATGTATGTGCGTTATAGGCAAAAGCATGCACACATACCATGAATATCTGGAAATGCTGATAAAAATAGCGAGAAATATGATTTCTCCATCAAAAAAAAAAAAAGAAAAAAAAAATATAAAAATTCCACGTCGATAGACGACACGAAGTATATACATGCGTATCCGCTCGCTCGTTCATCGTAACGATCTTCCTGGCCACTGATAATATGGCAAAAAAGTTTGCACATTAAAAACCAGCGTTACGTTAAAAACATTCTACTCGCTATTTTTGTCGGACTACCTTTTATAACATATCGCAATAATTTTCTAATAATTTTTTAAAAACAAACAATATGAAAAAATGTATATAACAGCGCATCTTTTGGTTTTGTATATGTACATATTTATATGCATACAAATTATTTAATTCATCTATAAAAGGTGTTTTATTTCATATACGAAGAAGTTAGAAATAATTGATGCAAGTATAGTTTTATTTAATTAAAATAATGTTTATCAATTGTAAATATCGATTGCAAGCTTAATCGGCAATATTGGTACACATTGATGCCTAATCGATGGTTTCTAATTTAAAGTATATTTATCCGAATGCGTCTCATTCAATTTTATTAAAATATTTTCCCAATACCCGATATTTCCTAAACACCTACAATTTGTTTTTCAATTAAATTCCTACAAATCCATACGCAATAATTTTCGAAAAACTTTTACCGTTTCGAAATAAATAACGATTTTATCATTGAAACAATTTTAGAACGTTTAACAATTTAGTGGAATGCGTAGAAACTTTTAAAGGCAAAACTTCTTGAAATCTTATTTATCCATTAATATTTCTTATCCAAAGTTGTTGTACCGCTAACTTATGTGTTCAACATTTTTGATGAGGATTGACGTGAACATAAAGAGATACATATTTTATGAAACTTATTTTCTATTTGTCATTTTACGGTCTTATGATTTATTTAATCGAAAATTTTCACTACGATGAATCATTATACAAACATGATAAATAACAGAAACGTATAAAATTTTCTTTCGCGGGTTTCCAGATAAACAGAAAATAACAATACTAGAATATTTATATTTACTTTAAAGATTTAATTAGAAAAGTCGAGTTAGTTCGACCTAAATAAATTATTCCTTGGTCATCAGTCCACGATTATTATTCTGTCTCTAAGGAAATGTTTAATTAAGAGAAACGATCCACTTGAGAGATTGAACCTAATAGAAACAAACCCACGTTGAATTCAAACAGATAGCAGTTCGATTGTTTTCGTCTTTTATTTATTGTTTTATATTTGAAAAACCTGGTTCAGTAAAGATCTGCGAATCGCCAGCAGATTCAAAAAGGCGTAGCAACCCAATCGAGTTCTTTCACAAGCTCGAATATAAGAAAAGAAATCTAATGGGAAAGTTATTCGCAATCGCTTTCTTTCTCACAGCAGATCCTATACATTTGTCGTAATCCTCGTGTTGCTTATCGTCTCCTATCGACGCGCCCTCCAAGACACCAACCGAATGACTTTTTGTTGGACCATAGCGACAGATCACTGTGTCAGGATATTTCGAAAGAGAAAAAAGGAAACGAGCCTGACGCGATAAAAAGTGCTCGCTACTTTTTCGCTCCCTGAAAAAAGAAATCGATGCTCGAATTGCTGCGTAAATTTGTCTATGCTAAGCGTTGCATTTTCTTCGCGTTGATTAAAACGAAGGTGCTTTATTGAAAATAGGAATACGTCGATTGCATCCGTGTCGCGAAGCACAACCGCGAAATTAACGCTTGAAAAATTTTCGTTTAAATGTCAGTTCTTTGACTGTAGAGCACATTTTGCCGCAGCTTTGAACGAGAATGAGATACTCAAAGATCAATGTAAGAGTTAAAGAGAAAATGACCTGTAATTTTTATTTAGTCTTCTTAATTTAAAATTCACAAAGAGTATACTTAGTTCTTTTCAATGATAAAATTGGGAAACGATCTTGAAAGTCGTTAAAGGGTAATTCCTATCGTAATCAGACGCGTTAGTTCGAATTTTTTCCACCGATACTCGGTAACGAATGTCGGTCGAACGAATTTTCTCTGGGTAAAGGTTGACCCGTGCCACGTGTTCGGTAATCGATGACGTTTCTGATACAGGTCGGTCGTCTTAATTCCAGGTGTCAACGAAATTTCGATTCGAGTCGTCAACGTGTGAAAAAGGAAGGAAAGTATCAGGAAGAAGGCGGGCGTAGCCTCAAGTTCTCTAGAAGAACGTCGCCACAAATATTGTTCCTGAAGAATGAGGACAACTATTTGGACACCCGCGGCAATTTGATCAAAAAGTTGATATTTCTCTCATATTTTCAAAGTTATCATCGAAGAATGTTTCTCTACCGTTGATTCTTTGCTTCTTGCCATAACCGAGGTCGAATGTTCCGCTGTTAAACTGAAACAGGAATGTTTATCCGTAGCAGATAGCAGGTACTTCACGCACCTGCGCATTTAGTTGCACCAACATGGTATAATCAAGCATTTTTTTAAATTTTACATCGACTTTCTGAAAAATACAGACAGACTCATAATGGAACACGATCGATCTCGCGTCACCATCTGCGCGAAATATGAAAGCGTTAAAGCCAAAGAAAATAATCAAGCAGAAAAGAAGCTTCAAAGTAAAGTATAAAGTAAAGTAATCGGAACAAATTCAGAGAGAAGAAAAAGTGGAAACGAGCGCCCGAAACGATAACAGATCACCCATACAAGGATAAACGGTGGCTAAAAAAGAAGACGAGAAAAAGAAAAAGAAGAAGGAAAGAAAGGATCGAAGTAAAAAGATTGTAAAGGTGAAGAAGCAGGTGAAACGACAGTACGAACGAAGCTTATAGGGGTAAAGTGAGTTGAACGCGAGCAGAGGATAAATAAGGACGAGCAAAACGTGGAGGCAGAGGAGAAGAGAGAGGATAATGGTGGCGCATGCTCCTCCTCGTTGTGCACGTATCGTGGAGCAGGCAGTTGCCCTCGTCGGCTCCAGGTACACGCGAAAATCCATATCGCCGCCGTGTAGCGTCTCCTACGGCCGTTGACAGACTCCGCGGACACGCCAGAACCTCTCGATCGGGCGTCGCAGTGAGCGTCGCGACGCAGCTTCCTCGACACTTTCGCGCCGCTCCTACGGAGTAGCCTCTTACACTGTTTCGAGCACGTGCCTCAAACAGTCGCATGTCACTGCTCGCCGGCGGTATACTAAACTTAATACGGAATTAACTTTCAAACAATATTTCACCAGTTTTCAAGCTCATTTGTTTTCATCGATAGCATTTATTTGAAAGAAACCCGCCTCGTTTGGGAAACCAAGTGGTAATTAGGAGAAATTGGAAAGGACGCTGCTAGGTCGAAGAATAAATAGATGGGAATTTCAAAGATATTATTTATATCTTAAGGAAGTTGGTCGTTCGAAGTAAAGTGTTATTTAGAGATAATTAAAAAATATGTATCGTTTGGAAGAAGGAAGTGGTACTTAAAAATAGTTGGAGGGATAGACGTTGCTGAATCAAAATATGAATGTAAATAGAAATGTTAATAATATTATTTGTTTTAAGGAAATTTATTCGTCGGAAGAGCGGAAGGATATTTAAGAGGAATCGAAAGATCGGACGTCGCTAAAATTATGGATAAATATGAATTTCGAAGATATTTATCATAGAGGAATATGAATTACAAAAATATTATTTATCCGAAACAAATTGATCGTTTGGAGATACACAGTGGTAATTAGGAGCTATTAAAAGGTGCTTATTGTGGAACGCTGCTGAATGATAATACAAATGAACATGAACTGCTCGCAAAAGTATCGTTTATTTCAAGGAAATTCATCGCTCGAAGAAAGGAAATATTAAATGGGAACAATGGAAAGATGTTTTTATAAAAGCATGAACAAATACGAGTTCGAAGGAGATAAGTGCTAATTAGAAATAAATCGCAAGATGTTTATGGAATTATGAATAAACATAAATACTAAGGATGTAGTTCATCTCGAAAAGGTTTGTCCTTTAAAGCGATGATTTAATATGAATAAGTATAACTATCGAAGGTATTATTTACCCCAAAACAGGTAAGGAAAAAACGCGGTAATGAAAAAGTCAATGAAAAAGTCGAACATGGTTAAATTGGTACACGAATAATACGTGTGAACACCTACGTTCGAAGAACATTTGTAAAACGCGAACACAGAAGATCGGAAGCTGGTGGAAGAGATAGCAATAGCGTATTGGAAAAGAAAGTCGATGGTATTCCACGAGGAACGATAAATGTAAAAAGTTGGACTACTGTCGCGTAGAGGTAACCAAAGATCCGTGAAACGAAGAATCGTAAGAAACCTGGCAAGGTTTCAGGCGAAACTTTGTTAAGATTACCAAGAAAATAAAAGAATCTTCGAGGTGGTGTAATTTGTACGTTGTAGAGACACCGAGTCACACGAGGAACGTACTTTCAGAGAGGATTTTACGATGGTATCGTGGAAAGGATAGTCAGTTGGAAAGAGTCGCGTCTACGAAAGGATTAGGAAACGGGAGCCTAACTTGTAGACCAGGTTAACAAATAGCTAAATTACAAAGTGAATGGACCAAGTTTTGAAACTCATTTACGAAACTACCGACTATCAATTATAAGGAGCTGTGAACTTCCTTCTATCTTCGAAGGAGTCGGTAATAACCCCTGGTATCGACGAATACCATTCTCCGGAGCAGTTGAAATCAGGCAGGAATACGCGCTTTAACCGAGTGGGTTCTCGAAACATCTCCCTCGAGAGTTTGTCGATAGTCTCTCGCGAAATTAATACACTATCGAAACGTGGAACTGATCGAAGCCGGCCTTTGTTACTGGTTTTCAGCGCGATGCTCGCGACGTTAACGCGCGGACAATAGGCGAACTTCGTCTCCAACTGTTAGTGCTGGATCTGATGGACGCCTTGCCGCCAGTAGTTCGGTAATTGGCTTTGCGTTTCAAGCGGTTCGCCTAATGGCTGTCGAGTGCCGTTTTCAAACGGATCGACCACTTGCAGCAGACTGTTTTATAAACCGTACTACTCGTACCACTGTACGTTATCATATTTAGAGCGCAAAAGCTAGACCGTCGAGGATTTTAAGATCAAAGAACGTTTAGTAAATGGAAGACTAGAGAAATAGCAACGAATCAAAAGAAAATTCCTTGCTCTAGAAAAGGAAGCATCTCCAAGCCCGTCATAAGTCATTCTGATTTCGTTGTGTTCCCAGAAATTACAAAACGAAGGCTCTCACCTTCCGGTTAGACTCTGTGTAACCGAGATATTCCGAAGCTGGGAAGCTCCGGTGAGATCAACTCGTGGGATCAGAGGACATCAAAGAGCAATCCTATGTCGCGGTATCCCGTGCCTGGAGCGCGGAATTTAACGGGCTTGCGAGGATTTCTGGAAACTCCATTCGATCGTAACATTTCGATATATAGATAAATATAGAGAGAAGTTTTCTGATAAGGTCTTGTACAACGTATTAACGGGAATCGAAGAGATACCAAATAGAAATCCTAAGGAAAAAGCGTGTGTGCGAGGATGAAACGATCCTCGGGATCTTTTTATCGTTACGCTCTCGCACTCTGATATTGTACGAAAGGAAGAAAAAAAGGTCCTTGAGAATTAACCCGTGGAATCAATGACTGCGAGGTAAAAAATACGTTTGCTTGATCGTAATATTTCCAGATCATTTTCAATATCGTAAATAGATAAGAGAAAAAAAGAAGAAGCGTGCGTATTAAATCTGAAGGAGAGAGAGAGAGAGAGAGAGAGAAAATTAAATGAGTCCTAGAAACCCCTAATTTATATGTCAAAAAATTCAAGAAGCTTTGTATGATCATATTTCGAAATGTGAATGGACATATTATATACTTCTCGATTATATCTTATATCAGGTATTAACGAGGACGAGGACAGGATACGAGCAGAAATTCGCGTGAGCGTGCGTAGAAAGATTAAAGACTCTTTGGGGCCCTCTCGTTGTTACGCTTGCCCTGTGCTCTTCGAGTAAAAGGAGGAAAAGGACTCCTCTAGGATTAACCGACCCTCCTTTAATGGCAAAGGATTTAGGAGGATCAGCGAGCATTAGTCGGCAAATCTCGCGGTTGGCCAGGAATACTATCTTCGGTCTCGTTTCTCGCGAAGAACACCAGGTTTGGGGAAATAATTGCGTGTCGGTCGGTCGGTGAAAAATAGAGTCCCTAGAGATTAACCGCGCGTCTTTATAGAACTACGTGAAGGGAATGATCCGCTCGTAATCGACGTTTTCGCCGCGTGCCACACATTTCACGACCTTGTCTACGACTGCTGCTCGAAACCTAAACGACGTATAATGGTCCTTGTTATGTCCTTGTGAAACGCAAAATCACGTTGCGCTCCTCGAAAAATTTTCAAAAATCAACGATGCGTAACGCGTAATGATAACGAATCAACGACATCGCGATATCTTCTTCTAAGAAGAACATGGTACACTTATAAACCGAGAAATAATTCCTATAAACAATTCGGCAAGGGCGCTGGGCTGCTATAAAGATAAGAGGGAATCCGTGTTGTTTTCACTTTTTGCTTCCGCTCGAACAAAGTCGAGTCTGGCGAAAAGGAAGCAACTTGATCGAGAAGACGAATAAGACGAACAGTGTTTAGTTTGTGGCCGGTATGGAGTGGCAAGAGAATAACGAGAGCGTCTTCGACACCGGCAATTACGTGCTGAACACTTTGTATTATATCAGCAAGCTGAACGAATCGGTGAATCCCGAGGCGATCAAGTGCCTCGAGCGCAAACAGGAAGAGCTGCAGCTGTTGTCTCTTGGGACGCAGCAGGAGGATCAAGGATGCGAAATCAGCTGGGATTCTTTATTGTGTTGGCCGAGAACACCTCCCGGTACACTGGCCACGCTACCGTGCTTCGAGGAACTGAATGGGATACGCTACGACAGCAGCCGTGAGTAACAAATGCTATTTGGTATTGCGATCGATAGTATCCTAAAATGGTTATTTTCTTTCCTCCGTTGGTTTCGTTCGTGGGACGAATGGTTAATGGTTGGTCGTGGAAAACGAAATTCTGCGATCGGTTATCAGAGTATTCTGATATCGGATATACTTGTGCGGTTTGATTCTTTTTCTATAATTTATTCGATTAAGTAATCGATTTCTTCTTTTTCCGGTATTGAGATAATTTCTATGTTCTATGGTCTGGCTGAAAATTGATCTTTCAGGTCTTGTTCAAACGGATGCGGTTATAAATCACGTATCTTTCAAAATTTATCTCTCAAATTTATCTAAGCTTCTATTTTTGCTTCGTACGTGCGACATAAATTTCACCTGAAAATTCAATTTAACAAAAACACCGGACAGCAGCTACCGGTGACTCGTTCTGATACGTTAGGCGCGCATATTTAAAGAAAAGCTGTTTCAATTAGTTTAATGGTCATGCCGCTAGACACGGAATTAAAAATGTGGTTTATACGATAATACGATTCCAAGTGCGGGGGAAGTTCAAGTAAAATTAATTAACGTTCATTTTATCAAATATATAGCTATCTATCCACGTAATTAATATCCGTGTTTACCCACACTTATATGCTTCGTTCTCTTCACATCGAAGCTATTGATCTCACTGAAAATATTAACTTACAAATTTCATTATTTTCCATTCCGTACAGCCTCAAAGATAACGATATTTCAAACAAAAGAAATAATTTGATCGTCGGAAAGATTCTATTTCGGATTATTTGTTAAGTAGGATTAGACGTCGATCTGTTCGTTCGAAACCACATCGATTTGATTCATTGAAATTTAAAAGGTTCGAGTAAGAAAAGATCGGGTAGAAAGGATTCGGGTTGTCGGATTAAAGGGGAAAGTCTTAAAACCTTTTTATCGATTTTCCATCCCTAAATATTCATCAATTGCAGGATATCTACAAGGTTCTCTTAGTGGCAACAGCGTAATTATAATTTAAGTCGTTTTCCATATCTGAGTAATACTTGTCTTTTATGAAACATCACCTCGTAACTATTGTTTCTCGATCAATTTCGTTTCCTAAAAACGTAATTTCATCTAGGAAAGAGCAATCTCATCTTGTGTCGCGTATAATGCTTTCTCACGTGGAATATAAAGTGCATCACCATCAACAGCGCTATTCACATGAAGTGTATAGTTGCATAGTTAAAATTGTTGTTAGCGTGAACGTTAAGAGCAACTTAACATTTCATGGATCTTATTTTCCATAAAACTGGAGTTTTAAAACGGCCATCAACGTTGGCGAGAGACAAGCTTGAAACGGCCATTCTATCGTTTTTAATTAAATCGTTAAGCAACCGCTACATTCGTTCGTTTCTACTTTTCTCCCTTTCTGTCTCTTTCCTTTTTTCCTAATAAAGAACAATACGAGAGCTTTCCATTCGTCGTAGAAGATCGTCAGCGAGTCGCTTTCTTACTCGGTTTATTTTATTCGAAGTCGCGTGATTTTTCCTGCCGTGAAATTGAAAAACACACGACGCGAAGTTCTCGAAATATTCTGATGAATATCAACATATGGTTGGTAAATAAATACCGTTCGTCACATACACAGTGAAAAAAGAACGAAATCGATTAAAAATGTACAGAGTATAGAAAGACGCATTTGTCGATATTATCGAGATTTAAAATTGAAATTTTCAAGTTAAACGATAAGTTTTTAGGCGAGAAATATTATTATTTTTTTAATAGATACGAGCAAGGAAAATAGAAAATATGTAATAAAATAAAAAGTAGTAATTTTATTTGATCAAACAGTTTGGATTCTTGTGTTTGGTATAAAAGAAAGTTGGCAGAAGCCAGGAAAAGGCATAGGATTGTTCGTTTTTGATCGATGTGGCGAGTAACCGCAATAAAATTCATTCTGTGTGCATGCAGCAACACAACTATCACGTAACTCGGAGAATAATTGAAGTGAAAGGAATACGTACATCCACCTTTGTGTTAGTTTATTCGAGCATAAGACGAGCATACAAATTCGCGATTGTGTTATTCGTATCGAATATGAAAAATATCAAAGATCGTGTATCTATAAACGGTATTTCACAAAGTCAAATTATTTACACTTCTTCAAAATCTTTCCATTTTATTTCCTCTGAAATCTTTCTTTAAAATCTCGCCATTTTATTTTTCATTTCCAATCACTGCTTTTCAGCCATTTATTGATTCGTCCAGTTAATAATTTCTCCGTTCATGATCGATAACTGTTATCGCTGGTTTTCAGTTCTTAATTTTCCGCGCATCGTGTAACCCGTAGCTTTCATCGTTAATCTTCGCTTACCAATTCACGCTGTTCGCTATTCACTTCGCAATCCGAATATAAAGTTTGGAATACTAAATAAATCTTCAATGGCCAATTCAAAAGGCTTCGACAGCGATATCCAATTTCTGAATTCTAAATTAGCTTGTTACACGAAATGCAGCCTTTATCCCCTGATTTCCATAAAATCCTCTATCTTTCTTTCGCCTCTTGAACGATGTTGAGGAACCATTTTGTATACGAGGGGAGTTTCCTTGGTTTATTCGATAAAAAATGACGGAGACTTTCTTCTGTCGATAAATTTTACTAACAAGATAATGTCTTATTACGTAATTCCGGAGACACTTCTTTGTTTTCCACGAAAAACCAATCATTCTTATGCCGTGTCAGTTTCAAAGCAACGACACGATATCTGATATGACCTACACGAAACCGAAACTAATCAACTTGGTGAAAATTAATCATTTCGTTTTATAAAAATTAACCATTTTGAATCACGTACAAAATGGGGCACGTAAGATGTTACAAGCTGTTTTCTCGGAACTAGCGCAGATATCGATTTATTTCTTTTGTTTCTTCTTAAATCGAACGTAAACCGAACGTCTCATTTCGCTCAAAAGAAAAACAAGCGAGCGAGAAACCTCTTGTTCTCTAAGAACCTCTAGAACTTAACGAGAAAGAAGCAAGTATGCATTCGCGACTTGAGAGAAAACAGCTTGCGACACTTTTACGTAGCTCACTTTGCTGTCTTCTATTTACAATTAAAATTGAAAAATCTAGAGCAAGTGAATTTGATCGATTCTGTTTGCGCCTGCACGCGTAAAATGAATTTGCAAATTATAATACAATTAAATTCGAAAGTATGCAAACCAATTTCAAAACTTTTATCCAATTTCTGCCAAGGCCGAATAGAAGAAAGCGGCAGACGAGCGCGTTTTCCTAAACGTTTCGCGTAATTTAAAATGCTCGTCGAAAGAAATCCCTTTGCGTGCGGTCGCGCCTCGAAATAACGAGGAAAGGAACGTCGCAACATGGAAAATAGCAATAACGGTCTAGCAAAGCCCTAAAGATCGTTTTTTCCCCCTTTTCCTCGCCGACTACAATCGATACCAACGCCGGATCGTAAACGCTTGCCACGTTTCTGACGTGAGTAGCTTCTGCTTTAATGATCCACTCTTTACTCGTCTCTAACGTCAGATCCATAAGACTGCCTTGTACACAAACCTTCAGAGGAATATTAAATCTCGATTTCTATACGCTCGAGCGTATCGAGCAATAGTACGATATATCGGCGTCCTATGAAGCGCAAGTTATATCGGGCCACGTTCGATTTGGAGCTGTAACTGCGCGTGTTTTCACCATTGAACGGCACGCGATATTGACGAACGTTAAATGGTTAAAACGTTAACGCTTTATTTTTCTTTTTTTTTTTCTGAAAAAAGTTTTTGCTTTTTTTACGTTACGCTCATCTTTTAGTAGAGATTGTCGAGAATTGTGGATCTTAATCGCCGAAATAAATGTACAGGAACACTTAGATTACACTTAGAATTAATATGAAAATAGTTTCAGATTTATTTAATATGTGATTTACAAGATATTCGTCGATACATATTTGCACGCGTCTCGGCACTCTCTTTGTCTCATCATCTTCTTTACCCCGTTAGTTACCCAATTACTTGGCACGACGAGTCAGATCCGCAGACTAAAAAGACATTACCCTTTAGATTTAAGCATTAGATTCAACTAGAACCAAACATGTTACAAACACTTATTATCCAAGTTACAGTACCAGGCCAAAATAATTTACTTATAATTCTCAATGAGAATTGATTGTAAAAATTCTACCAAATAAAAATGAAAAGAAAAGTCTTCTTCACACTACCAACGAAACAGTTGCATTCGTCTGTTTTATGAGACGCTGTGCACGAACATACTCCCACTATTTACCAAATGTCCAGCTGGACAAATTGTAAAGTGCAAATTAAATAATAAAAAAAACATACTCCCACACACTCATACTCATATATGTGTGTCACTACTATGCGGTTAATCTAGTGCAGCACACAAAATTACACATATCTCAACAGAGAACAAACTTTCGGTCGTGTTGATCCAAAAAGAGCACGATGTCGGCGGATGACATGCATTATACGAGGTGATACTGGAAAGAACCGCTCACAAAGGTGGCTTCGTTTATCGAATCGTGTAATATTCGTAGAGAGTACGATACATCGAAACCATTCAAGCAACCAGCATTTTGGAATTCTTTGTTATTTAAAAATACATGCGGCTAGATGCGATATGAGTAACCAATCGGCGATGAATACCTTTAGGTATTGTTATTACGCCGTGAGTATTCTCTGTAGGAATTGTTAATAGATAATTAAAGAACTAACATGCAAATACCGAACCGAACAGAACAATGTAACGACACGATCTTTAACAACACACGGTAGAATATCAGATATTCTAATTAACAACGAACAAATGCGCTTGTAAATATATATAACTCGTACGTGCGTTCATTTATTTTATTCAGCGAGCAGGTCCCTTAACCGAGTGATATTCTTTACATATAAATTGAAACTTTTCGACCTTTTATTCGAATGTAAATCCCATTTTGTGGAAAATATTTATGCATCGCAGATGAATTTTCTGCCAATTATAGACAATAAACGATATTTTTTTTTTTTTTTTTCATAAATAATCTGTATATTGTATACGTGGAAGAATATGCAAAGAGAATGCTTGAGCGCGTGTGTGCTGTGTGGAACAAAAAAGGCGGACTAGGAGAAGGTTAAAACGGGTCCAGAATTGGTTAGAATTTCACAGAGGAAAATTGTTATAGGAAAGCGTAAAGGATTTTTCACGGTTCGTTTACATTTTTTCCTCCAAAAATGTGGCTTATGTTTCTTTCCAAACTGCATAGCAAATGAAGTAGCTTGTGTCGTAACAAAAGTTATTCTTGACGTTTAATTTAATCTAGGTTTATTCGAAGCGAATAAATGATAACAATTCAATAAACAATTGCCAGGCATTCAGCAGCGATAACAAACTTGCAACTGCGTTATAGGCCTTCGATCTAAAATTCGGTGTTTTATCTCTTTCGTTCTTTCTTCATCGACTGTGCTTCGACGCAATCATCTTGATAAATGAACCAATCGAAACAGATTCGTAACAATCGTTCTTCCGATTACGAACAACAAGAATCGATGGGAAACAATGGAATCGTTTTTTCAAGTTTGCTGGTTGGCGAAACGACGGAATCGATTGGTATTATCGGGAATTACGAACTAATTCGCGCAGGAAAAAACGCGTGTCGACGACGTTAATGGTTTTCAAATCCTCGCCATGAATATTCATTTAAAAAGACGATGACCGCGTATTTGCGATGACCTACAGTGCTAACAGAATGAGGAATACCCGGTGACCACAATTTACTCTCCGCTGACATTACACAACGCTAATGTAATTTGATCTTAAATGGCGGGACCGGCTGCACGACCGGCTACTTCCATAATTAACTTCGCGTCGTGCACGATCGCGCCTCCCTTTCTAATTAAAAACGAAATCTAGTCACTTAGCAAGTTATTGAAACGACGGAAAACACGAAACTGTTTTCTCCAACAGTATCTGGCTGGTATCGAACAAACATTTTTTATTCGTGTTTAATTATTAGACCGTAAATTTTGATCCGTTTACGAGTAATCGAAGGATATAGAAATACGTAAAACGCGTATAAAATGCAAAAGGAAAAATGTTTATTTGTCACTGAATTTTTCCTCCCTATTTGGTTTATCGATACGTAGCGAATAAAAAAGAAATCAATATTTCTATCGATTTAAACAAGCGTCGATAAGTGTTGGAAGAACAACGTCGGATCACGAGCACGTGAAAAAGAATCAGTTGGACGCAGCAGGAAATCGACGAATCGTTCGATCATTACCAAACGCTTCATGCAATGCCATGCAACGAGACAATGGATCTTGTAGCTGGTTATTTCCTCTGATTTATGACGCGAGCATACGATATCCATAAATGTAACAGACTCACGTGTACGTCGCTATTTCACGGAATAGAAGACTTGGTTACGCGTTATGTACGTGTACTCCTCTTGTACGCGTATGTCGTACGTGTATTGCCGTGCATGTTACGTAGATACACATGCACGAGAAGAGCGGTAATATAATGGTCGCCAGATTGTTCGAGTTTTACGACAGCATTACGTATGTATTCGACGACAGAGCGCTAAAAGGGAATCTTGGTTACGAAACGTCGCGTCTGAAATTCCTTCTGTATCCTCATGAATGCTCAATTTGACCAGCGATTCGTCAAAAAGTGTGCTATTGAACGATCCAAATGGCACGAAATGGAGCATGCTTTTCATCGGTTTTCTTATTGTACGCGAGCGGTTTCGAACCAGTCGCGCGAATGAATATCGAATACCATCGAATACCATAGATTCATATCGCGATGCAATAATTCCATTTCGTAAATCGTATCTCTAAAAATTACTAAATATTTACGTAGAATTTTGTTATTAAAGGTTGCGCTTCTCTGTATTCCGCCGTGTGTGGAGATTTAATTAATTCGAATGGAATATCTTTGAAGTCGCTTGAACAGAGACAGAAATTTTTGGGAAATTGGTTATTCCGTTATGGACTAACGATACACGATGAGACGAATGTAGAATTAGTTAAATGGTAGTACGCAAAAAACAATTGTATAGTACGTGAATAATTTCTCTGCCATCCAAAGCGAGTCTCCTACGTACAATATCTCCTTTGTTTTTAAATGTTTAAGTGGTTTCGAAAGAGGAAGGTAGTTTTTCATCTGTACGTCGTTTCATACGATGATAAAATACGAAATACTGCACGATGAAATTACAATGGGACGCGAAATTAATCTTCCCACTGCAATGCAATGAAATGAGTGTTAAAACGATTACGTCCGAAATGAAAATTAATTTCAAGAAATTACCTGCAGTCCTGTCGTTCGTACATCTCGTTACACTTCTTACAAGGAATTTATTTTCAACGAACTAATTCTGCCTCAGGTGTTTCGTAAGACCGCGAAATGCTTCTGAAACTCGATCACGTTGCAGAAACCTTCTCGCAATACCTGCTTCCGTTCGTGTTCACACGCTGCCTCAATGAAATGCTAATTCTAGCTTTATGTATGCATTGTAGCACTGTATAGACTTATTCAACGTCCGCTAACAATTATGTATAATTCCGTAATTAACAGTTTCTATATCAAACATGCCTCTATCTATGTTTCAAGATGGAGACGACGATAAATAGAATTTGATTTCTTTTATGTTTAATATTTAAATCACAATTTATAAAATCGATCGATACGTAGGAGACTCGATAGGACGGAAAACGACAGGGTGCTAAGTTTTGAGAACTCGGAACATTTTGATCGTGTTACAGTTAACAACTTCATAGCTCGGTGAGATTCATAGGTCATCGTGAATAACATTCGGAAAGTTTTGGCTGCACGTGCTTGTGCCGTGTTACAAGCGCGCCAATCTCGAAACTTACATAACAGAAAATGTTATTTTGTCAACACGGATGCAGAAATTTCCTGTCTATCGAGAACTGTGGAAAAGTTCACTTCAATTTGTCAGGAAATTAACGAGGGTTTCGCGAGAATCAGACCTGTATTTTTCAAAAAAATCTACTCTATTGCTTTGCAGTCTTTTCTTTGATATCGGATAGGTAAGACTCTAAGATATTATACAGATAAAACTCTGATTGATTGTGAAATTCGAGTTCGAGGACCAAGAAGTTTATATTAGGTTGTCCGGAAAGTGTCTTTCTCTCGCAAACGTGTTTCTTACAACAGTGCACCTTCGTACAAACGTGAAACCAAGTCTGCGAAATGTCGCGGTGTTTATCTCAACAAAATAATCGTGTGTAATTCGACGAAATAATATGTTGAGGTTATTAGATATATAAAGAGAGAAAACGCGTGGATAAAGTATAAGGTACAAAATATATATATTTAATTTAATAGAGAAATGTAATAATAAGTAGGAATACAATTTGAGCTGGTCCAGATCCGCACGTTGGCAGTGTTACCTTATAACTGAAAACCCCGAAGCTAACGTCGCCTATCTACTGTTTATGGTGTGCCTTCATGCTAGTCTTTTGTCTATATGCTGTCGATGGCTTCAGCGCTTGAGAAAACTAAAAAGACCAGATGTAGAGTTTTCGTAGAAGTGGTGACCACTTCAACATAATATAAAAGGAAAAATGTTGTGCGTCTATTATTTTCTCGCGAAGAAACTTTTCGAACAACCTAATAGTTGTACGACGCGAGGTCATGCAGCAGATCGTATTACAAATTTGTAAATCCTTCCCATATGAAACTCGCTGAAAGATCTTCCCTGCATTCTGACGGTGTCCAATCGATTTACAATTTAATGTTCACGACTAGACGTAAATCCAATCACGATCATCGGCCTGTATGGTTTCCAGTTAATGTATAAAGATTCAAGGATATCGCAACTCAATTTCTTTCTTTCCACCGACTCGCGTTGTTACCATAATCGACCTCTTTTCTTTCAGATGTTCCGAAGCGCTCGAGATCACGTGTATTATATACCGAATTATCTGCTGATTCTAAAACGCAAAAATGTTAAATCTTAAAACGTAAAAGCAAGTAGTTGAAAGTAAATTTATTCGTGAATAATACGTAGATAATAATGGAAGAAAAGAAAAGGAGGAGAAAGATAGAGAGAAGAGATATTTTGTCAGGAAATTTACGTTTGCAAGTACATTTTCGTATATAGAATAAGCGTTATCTAAATCACGATTTTATAGATTTTGCTAGTACGCAAGGTACATAGAGTTACGACGAGTTAGACTAAATTAAAGAACATGGTTCAGTTTGTGGAACTGTTTGCTTCGTTAAACGACAAGCTTTTGAAAATCACAGTTTGGTGCAAATATTTCCGTAACCTGACCTATTGATTTTTTAAATATTCGCTTCGTTTTTAAAGTGGAAAATATATTCTATGTTTAAGAAAGATGATAATCTTACACAAATCAGAATACATAACACGCTTCACCTAGCCGAGTTTTAATTAAATCTTTTCGATACAAATGCCCTGGAACATGGCGGAGATTACTACGAGGATATTTATTTCGCAGTGCTGATTTACTCTTTTAATAAGCATAAATTCTCTCTTTGCGCTTTATAACGGCATGTATTTCCGTGTTCTGACGCTAGAAAATTACTTCAGTGTGTCTCACTACTAAAAAGCAAATTTTCAAAACAGAAGTATCATGTCGCGTAGAAAGTTTGGCAGATAAAAGTTGCTTCGGCTGAGAGTTTGAAATGATCAGTGAACAGTGAAATAGGTGTTTAGAAAACAGTTGTGTATACTGGATACGAGTTTGAGCTAATTTTTATTTAAGTAGATCGCTCGCTATCGTTCAAGGGGAAAATATATTGCGCGATTAAAGCGAAACAAGGCAAAGATAAAACAAAGTAAAATAAAATAGAAATATAATAGTAAAAAGTACATGTCAGTAAAAGCGTGCGGCTAATTTTCCAAAGTCCCACCTTTCCACCTCTCGATAATATCGGCAATATAAAATTGCTTTGATCTGCCCTTTGAAAAACTTGCTTGATTTCCCCTCGACCAAAATACCAAAATACGTCGAACCAACACGATCGCTTTCCTCTGCTCTTTGTACTCTTTCACGATTTCCAGAAGTAGTTTCCATTTCACTCGTCGACGAAATTTCCGTGAATTCACGGTTGTACGCGACTCCACGCGATACGTTCCAATAAACGGGATGGCTTCCGAGCTGCAACAAATTCTCGACTCATGATACTTGCGAGACAATAAAAGACAAAGTCACTGGTGGAATTTGTGCAGGATTTTTACGAGTTACTTTCATCCCGCTTATTTTTAGGACGATAATAAAACTATTCGAGAAGAAATACGGACTTACATTCCTTAACTTGCAACAAAAAAGCTGGCTACAAATTACAATTACCCTCGGATCTCTCGTTTCAGAGAATAGAAGAAATCTCAGTGAGCTGTCCTTTTCTCTCGATTTCGAATTCGAAGTTGTACACCGTTCGTCGTGAAAGATTTACGCGCATCACCGAACCCGTGAAATACGCCGGTCCGTTTGGAATTTTTATGGAATGCTTAAAATTTCAAATAAATTCCCCGGAATACATATTTTTTCCGTAGAAAATCGTGGAAATATTTCGGATACATTATCGTTGTTCATCACAATAGGAAATGGTTTCATTTCGATGTGGATGAATAGCAAATGTTTCTTTTATTGATGTTTTTAAACGCGTTCGTTCAGTACCCAATTTAATCGAGGATTGCCGAGATAATTATAAACGTTATTGGAGGATATGAGTGACAAAAAATTATCTTCAGCTTTAATCAACATCCGAGTAAAAATGCAAAGTTCATTCTTTTCCATTTCTATACTCGCCGCAGTTTTACGTTGTATTTTCAGACGGTAATGTAGCTTTTTTTATACAGCATGTCATTCATTTTCGGCCTGATAGGACTTCTTTCTCGTCGAAGGAAATATTCATTCGCTAGGAACTTGTTGGTAGAACTACTGAAAGGGGTTTAACCTGGTCAACAACATTGACCGTGGAAAAAACGAAATTGAACGCTCATAGATAGTCATCGTAAAACGACGTTAAACTTTTATCGCTTCTGTTATTTATTAAAACGCGTGGACTAGAGGTTTATTAAAAAGCACGGGAGATTAAATAAGTACTTTGTCGAAGGGGTTGCGATCTAGAAATAGCCCTGTCTAAGTATAAACTTTGTTGACACTTTGTTTCTTAATTTTTATCTGATTACTTCAGCTTATCTGTGGTGTTTATCAGTATTTTAAATTATCTTCTTCTTAATATAATATACTTCATCGTAATATATTTCGTATGTTTTTGATTCATTCATGTACCTAAAATTGATTTTACTTTTTGTTCCATGTGTTTGGTTATATTTGGATTAAATCAATACTATCGAGTAGTCCTATCGGTGCCGCAAAATACAGGTTCGCTTGTTCTAAATTATAAATAATGCGTAGGAATATGAAGGCGAAAGATTGACGAGCGTGGGTGCCAAGGACACTTTCCGATCATTTATTTTTCTCATCAAAATGCCATTTGATATCTCCTTCATCGTAACATTAAGGTGTTTACCATGATCGACGTCGTAAACAAATTAGGCAAATAGCATCTGGACTCTATCGAATGTTAATAGAAATAAAAGTCAGTAAACAATGATGAAAATCAAAAGCGTAAATCTCTCGAAGTAGTCATAAAATCTAATATCTATCAAATGATAGATTTAAGAAAGAATATTAATAATTTTTCTTTGTGTTCAAAAGAGGAGAACCCATTCAAATAACAAATATTGCAAAGTGAAAGAAACGAAAGTCAGAGTATCACTGTCTAAAGTATCGCAATTTTCGATGTTGGCGACGGTTATAATAGAATTTATGCGCAAATCGTGAGAGATTGGTGGGTGTACTAACGTTATTAGCGAAGGAAGCTTAGGAAGAACCCTCGGAAACCATTAAAGGACATTTCAGAGGCACTCCTGTTTGAAAAGAGCCACTGAAATACCGCTAAATTACTGTCGCTAAATTAATTAAGACGCAATGCTTGCTCAAAATTAATGAAATCACTGTGCACAAGGTAAACGATTGTCGGAAATAATTTGCACACATTATAGTAATATTATGCGATTATGTTTCGAATCGACAGTACTGCGGAAGTCGTGATAAATATACGCCTGGAAATTTTATTTTATTAATCGATCGAAGATTATCGTCGAAGAATCCTGTTTCAGGAATTACTGAGATTTAAACGAATCTAGGACTTAATCTAATGAAAAATCGTATTTAAGTGACCTCGATCGAGTAAATCGCAGTAAGCAGAACACTTTATATTAGATATTTAAGAAATATATCAATATTCATTTCTATTCAGGAGAAAATTATTCTATTCAAAACTTTTACGCGAATAAAGACATTGTACATATTTATTGGATACTAAATAATTCGCGAGATAAACGATCCTACGATTAGTCTCGCGATTCTAAACGTTTGTACGTAGGATAATAATCGCGAAATCACTATCAATCTCGCCTGAGCTTTGACCTGACCTGAACCCGTAATCTCAGACACTTGTGCACTCTGCTATTAATCATGCGAGTACGAACAGTGAATTTCCTTTCCTTCGCGCTTCGTTTGATCCTTCAGATTGAATGGACGTTTCTTGCAAAACTTATGAAAAATTTGATGCTAAAATTAATGTCGATACTTGATGCGCTTCATTTGTCATTGAGAATTGTCCATTTCGTCGGATCATTTACTACAAGGAACTGAAACTTCACACTTTCGTCTCTTTCATAGAAGTTCGAAGAGAAATTTCTTAGAAAATATACAACATAAAATAATTTATCAGTTTTGCAGCAAGGATTTTATTCAAATTTAGTATATTATTTTATTCGTGGATTTGTATTAATAATTTTTACTGAATGTGAAAATTCTATCGTTTGATATTTTTCTGTTACTGTACCTTATCTGTGGGAGAAACGAAAGCACGACGCCAACGTGGCGTTATCAGCTATCGACCTGTTAAATTGCTTTTTATTGCCGAGACGTAAGATCGAATATTCGCCGTTTTTCTATAAACGCTATAATTATACTTCATTCAATGATATTATCTTTGATACCGGATTTTCCGCCCTGTAGAATTGATGCCATCAAGAGCTAAATCGATTTGAAAGCATGGATGATAAGATCACAGATGTGACGTTCGATAAATTGTGGTTCTGTTTCTAGTTTCGAGCGGATCGAATATCCCGTGGAGGACAACGATGAACGACAACCAAGTTCACGTTAAATCGGCTCGAAAATTAGGTCAGAGCCACGTTTCTGCACCGCAATGTTTTCAGACGAAATTATCGAGCTCCTAATGGCCGAGTCGATTTAACGATCCATTGGCGACCGTATGAAAATTAGTTTACACGCTGGAAAATCGACGTTAAACGTTTCATTTCGAGATCGCGGATCTCTTTTGCTCCTAATTTTCCTTGCTTCCATGGAATTTGCTTGTTTCATAATGTTTGACGTTTTTTTTTAACAGAAATTTCTATTTTACGTTGAAACTTTACGATCTGAATTTAAGATAGAAAAAAGGCGTCTCATAATTTTACAAACAGTTTTCGCTCATACAGTGTTCGGACACTGATTGATTTGTAGTAACAATATGTGACTTACCAAAGTATACAAATTAATAATGAATTAGTAATTCAAAGAAAAAAATGGTATTAATTTGTTCTGTTCTTTGCTACCAAATTTATATTAATTTTCTGGAACAATCAAGTAACTGTGTACAGACTTGGTAATTTCTTTGTTGACTACATCTAACGACCAGCGAATTTAATTTTGACTAATTGTGTAGCAAACTCAATTCCAAATAACAAAAAGACAGAACTATAGTCTTCGTATTTTATTGATTTATATAATTTACCATGGTAGATCTGAATTTCAAAGAACGAGGCACGTAATTAACGAAGATAGATAGTTGGATGATCTGTATGTTTTATGCTCATATTTTGCGCTAATTGGTTTTCTTGATTAAAACACAATACCAAATTTCGTATTTTTTCATAAACGAATGTATCTCATAGTAAATTCTGCAGTATGAGAATTTTTTCAGTTACCATAATTTAAACATACACTACGCTCGTTCAGTTGATGAGATCATAAATTTCGTTTCACAAGATAAACACGTTACAGTATTCTGCTGCATCATGTGCAACCATAATTATTTACTGGTTCGCTTACGTACGTCCACAGCATTGGTCAATCGCTAAATGATGGTTGATCACATTAAACGAGACAACAATTCCCATTGCATAGTTACATCATTTAATTCAAGCGTTAGCATCAACAATGACCAAACAATTGATAGTGAATTGTATATTAAACGAAATCCTGATTTATAACAGATTCGTTAATTCACCGTTTTTCCGGTCATCAAATATGAACGGTACCTTCAAAACTGTACTATTGTTTAAAGACCGTTGCAACAATGAAAAATTTCAAAACTTGAAGCTTTTCACCTGTCTTATTATGAAGTACTACCTTTAGCATGAAGCATTGTTCACGTTTTACCTTTTGTGATTTGTATCATGTTCCCTTGGTTGTTTCCTATATTGGAGATAGAATCAAAGTGCCTTTGGTTGAAATTTTTGGGAAAAAACATCAAAATTTAATTTAATTTAAAAACCAAAGAAACGATTTCTTTATTTTTGGAGCACTATTCCAATTACTGAATAACATATGCTGGCTGTTTTTTGTACAATTTTTGGTATTGATTAATTCGAAGAAATGAAAAGTAGAAAAAAATAATAATTAAACCGTGGGTGTTTATCCAAATTAGATTTTATTTAAATACAATAGTACTCTGTTTGTCTGTTGAAAGAATTGAAAACGATGAAATATCTAATTCTCTGATAGCCGTGCCTTTCTTTTGTATCTTTCCTATTTTTCACTGAAACGAAAAGTTCAAAGGTGTACGTGTTCAATATCAGTCGAGGTCCTGCTCTATATTGTTTACCGTATTTTGTGTCAGTCGCTTTATAGAGTCCAGGAAGTGTTTCTAGCTGGCCTGGCTCAGTAAATATCTCCTCACGAGACCCATTTTATACGCGTGATCACGTACATATTTTATCACTAACCAAACCACGTTTTCCTTAATACTCCAGGTAGCTACTTGGAGAAACATATAGAGCATTTCATCTATAAATGATGAACTTTCATTTGGATAAATTCTAACTTTAAATGCTATAATGTAGAGTTCAGAACGATTCTAGAATGTCTCAAATAATTAGTATTCAGTGCGACTTTAACCTGATTTTCAGTGATTCTGACCTTTACAAATTGTCGACAGATTCTTATCGGATAAATTGTTCAACCACCACTGTTTGGGTTCGTTCGACCAGAGATTCAAATTTCTCTTGGAATAATTTTTTTTACAAAATCATTCTGTGCTACTTTTCTCGAGCAGTCGTGTAAATGAAACGAATGATCATCGGAAATAGAATATCCACGTTACTGGGCCACGTACGATATGTATTAGGTTGCCCGAAAAGTGTCTATCTTTTACAGACACGTCTTTTACAACAACGCATCTTTATATAAACATGAAACCTAATCTGTCGAACGTTGTAATCTTTATCTTGATAGAAGAAAATGGGTCACACGCAATTCGACAAAATAATGTAAAACGAAAAATGTTGCGCATTCATAATTTCCTTATAAAACAAAAGAAACTTTTCGGACGAATAATAATATCGAAATTGATAAAGGAAACCTATTGTTTCCGGAAAATTAAGCGAATTTGCCATTTGCGGTCGTAACGTCCTGTTCTAGTATCCTCTAGTATCATAATAAATTAACGACGAACTAACCAGTGACTCAGTTCGATAATAATTATTCCGTAGATCGTCATCATGCGGTTGCCTAAATATACGCAACACGCCATTTACACATTTATTAACGCACAGCAGACGCACGTTAGCTTGATCCAGGAATTGATCTGTTACCGCTCGCAATTTGAACTGGTGGTAATCAACATTTAAGTATTATTCCCACAACAGACATTATACTATAGTAGCTTTTATTTGAACGTTGGAGAATTGTCTGGTTTCTACAATTTTTATGAAAAACCATCGCCAATGAGGAATAATTACATAGAAAATATAAATATTCCACAAAGACGAGGAAACTATATTCTTCATAAAATAGAATCCGACGTAATCTGAATCAGTTAACCAAATCGCAATACGGTAAATTAGTGTGTACTTATCTTCTATGCAAACGAAGTTAAGATTATTGTAGAGAATTAAGAACTGTTTAAATTAAAGAGAGAAATAGAAGAAAGAGCTGGGAATTAAGCACTATACAAAATAGAAAAAGGGAAAAAATATTTTAGTCTCTCAAATTTACACCTTGTAAAACTATATCTACCTCTTGTTTAAAAACATAACAAATAGCACCAATTTATACATATTGGATTGGCAACAAAGTGATTGCGGATTTTGTCAATACCACCTAATGACAAAATCCGCGATCACTTAGTTGCCAACCCGATATATCTATACAGCAAGGGTTAAAATACATGTAGCGTGTAGCTAAATGCAACTGTGACAGAAATAATTAAAACGCTATAAACCTTCCTGAATTCATTCAACTTTGTTACATAATGTCTGTCGTTATGTTACGGCACGGTTCGTCGACTCCCTATTTTTCCGTTTCCCTGGCGTTCGCACGGAAAAGATTTCACCCTCTTTATCGAATTTCGAGTTGGCCTCGCGAGATCAGATAGGATTATTCGTTGTTAAAGAAAAGTTTTGATCCAGGGGGTAGAAGAAGGTTGAATCTCTTTGCAATATTTTTTACATTTTTTAGACGTATAAAAGTGTCAAATAAGATAACGTAACACGATGATCGTAACGATATTCCTTTAACGTAATATTTCCGGGATAGCAGCAAATGGAAAAATTACCATTTTTTTTTTTTTTTTTTTTTTTTTTTTTCGAGGAAAAGATCGAAAAGGAAAAGGTTTTTTTTTATTCGTTTCAACAGTTTGATAATGATAATTTTCATTTTAGTGTTTCACTGATCATTGGACATTTTCATTTCTACCTTTATTTCAATAATGATAATTCTGTTTTAATATTCCGCCTGCCATCGTGGCATGAAATGTTATCAGAATAATTACGAGCTTTTCTAAAATCCATACGTTGTTGTGGGAATATTCGATTTAATTTCCAATAAATATTATATTAAGTGTTCCATACTAATATCGTTGTTTATTTCTTCGTAAAAAGTTAACGAAGAATCGAAGTTCTTTTAGTTACAACTAGAATCGTCACTTGAAGTTTACATATTTCTCGTGAGGTGGATAGGTCGTGATAGGTGCTGAAGAAAACTAGAGTATAGTTAACAATATATTTATTAACAAATACTCTCGATGTACACTTTGCGTAGAGCTCGCGGTTACAAGTTCGACTTCCAGACGATGCGTTACGATAGCGATTCAGCAGAGTGCGTGGAGCGAATTCGGATGATGATTGCTCAGCTATCGACTGCCGACTAACGACTCACTTTCCGTCACGATGATGCTGCAGAGGAAAACTATGATGGGGTTTGTCTAAGGATACGAAATCATCAAGGAAAATCTTCGTTAGGAAAGTGAGGGAAATGGACGTTGCTGTTAATTGGTTAATCTCTAGGTTGGTGGTTGAGGAAGGATGCAAACCGCCCTCGAGAGAAAGTTGCTAGGAGGAAGCATCGTGGCGAGAAAAACCAGATTTCCCGTATCTTTCTGTAGTAGGTAATAATTTTAGGGAATGCTAAGACAAAGGCTATTTGTTCGTTTGAAGAACCTTAGCTAGAAAAATCCTAAGGTTTATAGCGTGTCCTTAGGCTAGTTGAAAATATACTATAAGAATGTTTCGACATCTGGTAATCATCTTGTCCGAACTTTTGTTCAAACTAAAGAAAATCCTACCACACACCTACTACTCCATCTTAAAATCATATCTAACCAATAGGCTGTATCATGATTAAATACTTAGACACTATAACCACAACATTTCCAATAGAAGCTACCCCAAGGCGATACCCTCGAAATTCTGCTGATCACCATCTACACTGCCGATTTACCAACTTTAACAGAGATAACCACAGCGACGTTTGCTGATAATATAGCTTTATTAACATCCCACTCAGACCCGATAATTGCTTCCTCAACGCTCCAGCGAGGTCTCGACTCTATGGAAAATTCGTTGCACAAATGGCACTTCAAAATAAATGAAAATAAATCCAGTCATATAACTTTCACGCTGCGAAAACAATCCTGCCCACGGGTGGCCATAAATAATATTCCAATTCCAAACAAAGTTTCAATCAGATATCTGAGCATGATTCTGGACAAAAGAATGACATGGAAAGGATACATTGCAGATTAATCCAAACAACTCAAATCAAAATTTAAGAAATTCTACTGGCTCATTGGCAGACGTTCCAACTTAAGCGTGCAGAGTAAAATAATGCTATATAAAGCCATATTAAAACCTGTTTGAACCTATGGGATCCTTCTATGGGAAACAGCGAATAATTCCAACATAGAAATTCTTCAACGATTCCAATCAAAAACTCTAAGATCCTTAATAGATGCACATCACAATGCACGACAGATGCAGAAACAATACATCACGACCTTAAGATACCTACAGTTAAAGAAGAAATATCCAAATTCAGTAATAGATATAACATAAGAATTAACAACCACCAAAACCCACTCAATTACTTGACACGACCGATCAATTATTATACACGACACTTATTATACACGACATAGTACCACGCCAGAATAATCTACTTATAATTCTCAATGAGAATTGATCGTAAAATTCTTCTAAATAAAAAAAAAGTCTTGTTCGAAGAATAGGGTTTTTGTGTAGCGAGCCACGGTTCAGAAACCATTGGAAAGTTTACCGTCGAGTGCCGCTACATTCGCTTCGCAACTTCGTTACTCTTAAAAAATGTAAGAAGTTCTTTTGCGATTATATTTTGCAAATTCAAAATGTTCAGGGAATGCGGATTCTTTCTCCTGGTAAAACGATGCAGTCTTTGGGACAAAAGTCTCGTGGGAGAACGACGGAACTTCAATCGTGACTCAAAAGAGCCCACAAAAAGGAAATTCTTGCTAGATCGTTGAACGAGGCCAATCGAACGAGGTTCTTGAAGGAGAAGCGACGAATGGGAATGAAAGAGACGGAGAAATAAAATAAGGATAATAGAAATAGATTCGGGGGAAATGAAAGAGCCAGGATAACGAATGAGGATTGACAATCCTCCGAAGGAGATAAGGTAGTTTGAATCGGAGACGTTTTCATTTCGTGCGGTTGAATTTTAATTTTCATGGGATTCGCAGCGAAATGGCGTTGGGAATAATATTCGATTGGCAAGCTGCGGAACGTTTGCTCTCAAATGCGCAAGGAAATAATGTAAAAGTGGAAAAACAGCAAATTACAATACCGTGGTGACTTCTTTTTTTAAGACGAAAGAGAATGATAAAATTTTAATAACATATTATGAAAAATTTTAAGGGGATAATGTTAAAATGCTACACACTATTCGATTATTTGTTATGCAGGAAATATCATTAATTCTAGTTTTCATTTATGCCACTTGTTAATGCAAACTATTATTAAATGTATAAGTGTTCTATAAATCCCTCTTGAAAATCCTAGATGATAGTAGTGAAAAAACAAGTACTTAAAATAAAAGTAGAAATGAAAAAGTTCAATAATCAGTGAAACACTGAAATGAAAATTATTATTATCAAACAGTTGAAGCGAATAAAAAAAACCTTTTTCTTTTCGATCTTTTTTTCGGAAAAAAAGCTATCTCTGTTTTAAGTTCATTCGATTAAAGTACCAATTAATTGTAACGTTATTATTATGATTTAGGTTTTGTACTTTATAGATTCCTAAGTATACTCATATAGGCGTAATCTTAATCTTCGTTACATTTTGCATGAAAATTGTTTTCTTGCTTCTTCTTACTTAAAAATAAGTAACAGTCAAACGTCGAAAATAATCAACTGAAACTCAATAGTTTGCAAGGTACTTATGTCATTCGCGTATATTAAACATTTAATCAAAGTCAGTTGTACGATGTTTAATTTGTTTTCAAAGTAGAAGGTCTTTCTTTTGTTGAAATCATATTTCGACCTTCAGTAAATCATCTTCTTTGAAACGAACAAAGTAAAAGTTGCTATAACGATCTTCTTCGTTAAAAGTAGCAGGATATATTATGATATACTATAAAGCACACGACATAGAAACACGCCAGAATGATTTACTTACAATTCTCAATGAAAATTGATTGTAAAATTCTCCCAAATAAAAAAAAAATATATATTATAAAGTAAATAAAAGAAGATATCATGATTACAAAGTTTCTATTAAAAGATACAACTTGGAGAATTTAATCCTTTTTACTCTTTTCATAGAAATAAAACGACCTATCTCATTCCACTCGATTTCTAATCGCAGAAAATCACTGAGAAGCAACAAGTAAATTAATTACACGTCACGTGTGAGCCCGCTTTCGATCCATTTAACTCTGCTTCAATAAATTTCACGAATCGTTCAAATATTGTAAAACGTAACGCTTTGACACGTTAATAGAAAGCGACCTTGGTCTGAAATCATGAAAATTCCAGACAAAATTTCTCGAATAACCACCTATGGTATATCGTTGATCGTACTTTTTAGCTTTTAAAGCTCCGAACGTGTGTAAAGTACCGTTTTTTTTTATTTAACAGCAATAATCCGCGAGTCGGTCCTTGATTTAGTTAATTAGCTCATTGCAATATTTTCTACTTAGTTCTTTAGTCCAGAAGTGTAATTTTCATGAATTTTGAAAGAATTTTGGAATATATATAAAAAAGTATGTATATATTTTTTTTAATAGAGGAACAAAATTTCGAAAAATATTAGTGCGAATAATTCAAGTATAATTTGACCAAGACGTTCGTAAACAAATATCTTATATTCCCTTCTTCGAAAAATAAAATATTTAATACGATGCGAATTGCGATACCATCCAGGAATTTTCTACGGTTTTTTAAATATGATGTGCTTATCTTACGAGAACGAGAAATATCGTCTTTCTTAGTTACATAGGATTTTCGTAATTGCAGTGTCTTGGTTAAAGTTCGTAAGGAAGATAGCTTTTATTAGATTTGTTGTATTTGATGGATTAAAAGTGCTGATACACGGAAAGAGCTTTTGATAGGTTAATTGTATTTTTTATCGATCATTGATGTTTACTTACTTAGACTGAAAATTAAAAAAGACATTATGAAACGTACAAAAGGAGAGAGAGAGAGAGAGTTTTACAAAGTTGTTTACTGTACAGAATATAAAATGAAATTTCATTTTTAATATGTTTAAAAGGTATCTGTAACGAATATAAAAGTTCTGTAATAATCATTGAATAAGTTATTGCAAACGTAAAGTCAGTATAGTATATTTTTTCTTTTCTTTTCTCGTCGATCGTCATTCTTTCACCAAAGCGCTCAAGGAATAACGATCATACAACAAAAAATCGACGCTCGGCTTTCTCTCTGACGTTAATTTCCGGTTAATGATATCGAAACAGAGTGAGATACAATGTCATCTTCTAGCGGATGTAATCGCGAAGCGCGTCGTGGAAAAACGAATCATGTTCACCATGGCACGTCGAACGATATTCTCTGCGATTTATATGTATATCAGTATCCCTTTTTTCCCCTAACAGAGGTATTTTTCATGCGAGTTTGCCCGTTCTTTTCCTCCTTCTCCTTTCCTTTTTACCTCTATTCCCTGTTGTTCGTCGAGAAAAAGTAACACCATCGTGATTGGCGATTTCTACGCGAACAGTCGAGTATAAAGTTGCCCAAGTGAACTCTGCAATGGGAAGAAATTCGCTGACCTTTCATTGAAATGGCGGTTGTAAAAACAAGAAGAAAAGTTGTTAATGGCGAATATGTACGGGAAAGGTCTTGTAAAGCAGCCTACACACATACCACATACGCGTGTTGATTTTCAAAGAACATCATTTCGATTCGATTCTTTTTAGATTATTGTTACGAAGAAATATATACACGCACGAGGATTTATGCGAGTGCCATTTTCTGCTATTGGTTCTCGCTAAAGAGTCAGAGCTAATAAGAAGTTGGCAAATGAAGAGTTATAGTTTGAAAAAATGACAAGTGAAAGTTTCGAGTAAAATTGCTACTCGTATTATTATCTTATTATTAAATATAGTTTTTATAGCGTTAGATCAACGTTCCTAAAATAGAAATCAAACTCACGGTATGAGATTTTCGAATCGATGTACGTGTATGCTTCGTATACATATTTCAACTTGTACGATCCGCGAAAAGGAAAACGGCACTCGATCATTCGAAATCTACGCGTCGATGGAACGTAAGTCTGGAGAATAACCGGCCATGAATAACACCACATCGTTGGAAATTCGTTTCCGATACGACCACTGACAATTGCTTTTTGAGATCAGATCCACATCGCCCAAATCATCGTCCGAAAAATATTTCAAACATGTCTCGAATCCAGATATTCGAGTGTACCTGATTCAAGGACACTCGTAGTCTGAAATTGATAGATTTATAGCGAAATTGCGTTTCGATGTGTTTCGTGTTTATTGATCTATGGATATAATCGATTTATGGAACAGTCGAAAAAGGTTCGAGAAAATGAGGTCAATCTAGTCATAAAACAAAGACTAAATCAAATTGCCTGACATCAGATTCCTAAAGCCGCGCTGGCAGGGCGTCTCTGAAAAGAAGCGAATTTACGTAAAAAGGTGAGTCGAAGATAAGCACATAATATTCTTTTGTACGAAACATTTTATTCAAAGAAATCAATATCGGGAAGGGGGAGGGGGATTGATCGAGTGCACTTAAAACTTGAAAGGAACTTTCTTCGCTCCGTACAAAAAGCTGAAAAATCATCAAACCATTTCTCGAGCGCATTTTCAACTAAATTGTTCCCTTGATTAACGAGAATTCTTTAGACCTGATATACATCTAGATCTCAATCTTCGACGTCGACTCATCTGAAAATTAAGTTTTATCTGCGTATATAAATGAATTATAAATTTTCGTAACCCATAGTAACCCATCCCATAATCTTCAGATAAGCTTTGCTCTTAATCACCGAAGACACCTAATATCCCATATCTTCGATATAGAGTTAATCGACGATGAATATTATTTTCCATTTTCCATTCGTTTCTCCGTGTATTTTGACCTATTTTTTAATCGCTCGCTCGATTCAGAGTCATAATAAAATTAAAAGGATCCTAAATCCATTTCTCAAACTCACGATATCTTCGGCTAAATCTTGCCCTTGATTAATGAAGACGTATTACATCCAGGAATAAATGGGATTAAAAAGAAGAATCGTAACCAGTAGAATAATCGATTCTCGCATTGAACATCCATTCACGACCGATTTATTACGGATCAGATCGTGTCAGGCGTATCGAGAACGTTCTATCGCTTTTTCGCACCTATCTCTCTGTCTCTCTTTCTCTCTCTTCTTAGTCGTTGATCTGAATCGAAATGGAACGGGAGCTACGTGCTTTCGTACGTGTTACCGGCCAACACACGCAAATACCATCTACTTTAACGGATTGTGACGGTTCTGTTGCCTTCGTTGCATAGCAAATGAGGAATAATTTCGGGAAATGGTAACTGGATATACCCGAAACAGCCGTGTATTTGGAAATCACGTTTGTTTGAATAACGCGATTCCCAAACAGATTTGTATCGATCGGGAAATTAAACTGTTTGACATTGTTCGAACAATATTCAATAATTGTAAGGATATGATAATATTTGCTTTCTCGGTATTGCATCTTATCTATATGGAAATTTATTTAAATATTTAATCGATAGAATGCGAAACAGTTGCTTGATTAATCTTGAATTGGTATGACCGGGTCGTGAAATTGCAAACGTATAAATAGGAAAAGTTCTTATATCAAATACAACTGTATTTAATTTGTAATTATTAAGTTGGATATCTATGCAGATTCATATTTTATATTATAAACACGATTGAAAGAAACGAGACAAATATTATATCATAACAAACGTCCTATTTTTGTATGTTTTGTATTATATTATAATATTCTTTGCATTTTTGTTCTACGCATTTGTACGCTTCTTCTTTATTTTTCTTCGTTGTGCCTTTGCAAAATTTGCTCTCCAAAGTAACAGATGTGATGGCAGTAGCGAAACTAAAGAACAAGATGTTTTTTCCTCCCATTTATTATGTGTGCATGTAGTATCGCATGATACAGTACATCGTAAATACAATTTCGCACGTCCATGTTAAGAGAGAAGCCACGACCATATTCGTGTTATTTGCATACTTTCAACGATGACACACGACCACTGCGTAGAAGAAGATAATTAAAACGAATGCACGTGACTCGAAGAAATTTATGACCCCCCTTGATATCACGCAATTAGATAACATAATGTTGATACTTGAGGAAAGGAGTGGCGTAATTGAAGCATCTTTTCGTTCAAATCTTCAAAATGTAACGTAAATTTTGCGCAAAATATATCGAATATCTAAGTAACTACCATGTTTTTGTAACTACCTATATTTGAACGTTCGTAGAACGAAGATAATAGGATGAATAGGTATTAAGGACATTGTGGAAAGGCTTTTGAATGAAACAATAACATCTTACACGCGAGTAGGTCGAACAAACACGTAATTTCTCGCTTTGCAGTTGAAACAACGTTTTTCCTAAATACTTGTGTTACCTTTACGCTCGCTTTGCGGTCTCTCACGAATACACAAAGAGTCAACTATTTAACAATGGCTTCCTTTCTTCCAGAGATTTTAGAAAAGTATAAAAGCTTTCCGATCTTGCAAACCGCGTTACTAACGTTACGTGACTAACGTATTATGATCGATCTGCTGGAAGAGTGACATATTTAAAAAATTGTCGGTAATGCAACATCCATAAAAATTGATGTTAAAGGTAACCTATCGAATAAAAAGGGACTTGCTTACTTTCGGCAAAATCCACCATTAAATATTCAAAACTATTTCGCGATTCAGAAGTAACCGATTTAAATATTTCTACATAATAGAATCCTCGGAACTTCAAGAAGAAGTGGTATAACAGCCCATTGAAACTCTCATTCTCTCTTCGTATCTCTTTAAATCTGCGACCGAAAACTGAATTTTATAAATTATTTCGTTACAAGCGATTGCATGCCGAAAGCGTGCTAGAAAATAATATAGGAACAATAATATAGCTAGAAAATAACAAAGGAAGCAACGCAGCTCGTTAATTACTGTTCTTGATATCCGCGGTAGGGAACAATATGACCATCAAACTCTGTCTATTAACAGGAGAGCTACCCACGAAGTTAGCTCTGCCATGAACGACGAAATTAGCGACAGTTTGGTTAGAGAAACTCAAATATTGGTTGCCGATATCAGACGACGAGGTGCGCGATAATTAACGCGACCAGGTTGTACGGGAAAATTTATTAGCTGATAGAACGCATAGATACTGCTATAGAAGCAATCGCGAAGATCGCAACAAGAAACTTGCTAGAATTTCGATGAAGTTACGTAACCGATATACATAGAAAAATTATAGATACTGTTATCGATGATCTTCTTTCTTTTCAAGTACAGAATCCTAGATAAGTTTTTATTCCATACAAATAATCGATATACTCGTCGTTTCTAGTATTCTTCGATCATGCCAGTGTTCTCAGAAATATAATATCATAATGCACTTAATGCCATTGGTCTTTCTATATTAAATTCGTGTCTTTCAACCTGGTGTGCAAATAAAATTACTCGTACGATGAAGGAATGCAACAAGTTTACCAAGAAACAATGATTCGACGTAATAATTCCCCTTTCACCGATGCTTTTATAACGCAACAATTCCTGTCCGGAATTGTAGCAAACAGTTCGCGTATCGATATTTCTTTATTCAAACTTTACCGTGAAATGAATTGCACGATCCCTTTAGAACAGCGTTTCTAACGTTGTGAATTCATAAGGAGACGTTAAATGGTTCTGAATAAAATCGTGAAATATCTGACTTTTGTTAGACCGGATTTACACAATTCTCTATCGCGATAACCATGCAAAAACCGTACACGGTTGATCGTTTTATGGGGAGAATTTTCATTAGCGATAAATTTTATTAGCAAGTTGGACTTGTCATATTTTTCTGGTGTGATCTTCAATTGTAGATTAACTGAGGTACAAGTACAGTAATGTACAAGAACAAATAAGATAGTATGAAAGTAATCAGAATATCAAATATTGTATAGAATAATTAAATTTTTAGAATAATTAAAGGATATTGGATGGTTAACTGTTGACATATGGTACGTAATTCGTTGGTTGTTCTCCCAGTTATCCAGAGTTACGTTATTCTGATAATTAATATTCTAAATAATATCGTAGGGAGTTAATTTAATTTTATTCATATTATACAATACAAATAATAAATATTTCATTCGTCAGTAACATTATCCTGTTGTTCTATTTTTCTCAGAAATAATTCATTCGTTCCACTTTATTGCATTTGGAGAAGCATTTCTTCGATTATCTACTTGAAAATTCTAATAATGTTTTTAACAGGATTTTAGTATAGAATATATGGATTACTACGATAAATCGGGAATATTTGAAATATCAGAAATTTGGCTTTTAGTTTAGTATCGTTTTACATGAAATAATCTTTGGAAAACGATACCAATTTCCAGGATCCATCCACAAGAAAATAATCATGCTAAGGTTTTAATTACTACATAACATAATGTTAATTGAATAGAGTGTCGCTTAAGGAAGTGAATTAGAAAGAAATTAAAATAATCTGTAATACTAAATAGAAAATTAAAATTAAAAGCTCATGCTTATTAGTCAAACATCTAAAGTTAAAATTAACTCTCTAAATTTTTGTATACTAGATAAATTGGATGCGTAAATTTAATAGAAATGTGGTGTTCGATATATTTCAATATATTCTTTCATATTTCAATTTTACACATTTACAATGTTTCTACTTGCTAATCAGATTCGATACATCACGCTGCTAAAGTGTTCACCGATGTAAATCGATTTTTACCATCGTCTCAGGCATGACAGTTTTAAAAGAAGTTGAATTTTGTTCGTCGAAAACGAACTGCACGTTCTTGGAAAACACTAGAATGCATCTCATCTTGATGCAAAGTTCTGTTATGTGTAGAATTTTTCTGGGTTTCCCTAAAGAGAAGAAGAATTTTCTTTTCTGCGAAACAAATAAAACAGTGAACGATTTTGCGAAAATGTTTCGATAAAATTCATACCTTTTAGAAAAAATTTTATTTCAAATAAGAACAAAAAAAGATAACAGTTTGAAACGATGAATCGTTTCAATTATTTTATTACTTTTATTTCATACGAAATAATTTCCTATAACACTTTCTTTTTGCTTTTTACTTATATTGGTAATTATATTCTCAGAATTGGTAGAAAAATAAATGGAAAACCTTCATTATGGATCTATCTACGTTGTTACGAAAGAATTCGACGCAATGCAAAGCAAAAAACCAAACAATGTACAAAGGAGCTAAACGAGCAGAGATTTTATACTTGCGCGGAATGAAGTAGAAAATACGAGCAGACGTACGTACCTGCATATTACGAGAATGTGGACTACTTTGCACGTAAAACGACCAAAACTTGATGGAAAATTATTAACAAATTATCAACGCTATTACAGAAGTAGTTGTAATAGAACGAAACAAGCGACTTGGTGTCATGAAAACGTTGATGGCACTGGAAATTTGCATTAGCGGTAAAAATAACTCTTTCGATGTGATTCTGTCTTGGCATTCCTCCGCTCGATTAAAGAAAAGAACATGAAATTGTCGCTTCGTGTTTAAACTGCGCTTAATTACGGTTGGAGAATGGGCGTAGACGGAAATTAAAAGTTAATTTTGCGAAGATGAAAAGACGAAGCGTTCGTTGAACTTGCCACACAAAAAGATAGATCGATATTTGGTTTTAAGAAAATAAGATTAAAGAATGTAGTTTATTTGTATTTTGTCTGTCTAGTGCGTTAGCTACTTGCTGTAACTTTTATTTAATTTTTGTAATGTTATTTGACTTTTACTGTGAATATTAGATCAATAATAATCATTATAATAATATTATTAGAATACGATTATATTAGCTGTGCAAGTGAATAATACAAATTCTTTAGCGAAACTCAAAGTTTATTTAAAAACAAATACAAAAAAAATACTGCAAATGATGCAATCAGAATATTTGCTGTTGTTTCCTACGACTTAAAACCATCTATCAGGCAAGAGTTGAATTCCATCAGGGAAAAATGCTGTGTATTTAGACAAGATCTAATCGTCAAATGATTTTTGTATCACATTCACTAATTGCAAATAAGTATAGGGTAAAGTGTGTTGCATCGATCGGAACAGGTGATCCGAAGTGGTATGTATAGCGAATAAGCTGGCTGCTGCGAGACATCTGAAACAAGACTCGTTATAATGTCCTTTGTTGTAAAAGCAATGTGTGATTTCGCGTTGCCCCGCAGCAATTTCACAGAACGTTCTCCTTTGTCAATGCCCGCACGATTGTATTTTGTCTAAGGACGGAATAGTTTACCAAATAGATGACATAAAGTTCTAAGCAGTAACGACGAATACACTTTGAACAACTTACTGTATTTCTTTTTAAATAAATTATAAATAAAATAAACATCAATAAATACAACAATAAAATAAAATAAAAGAGTTTCGCTGAATCTTTTATTTTCATTTATTTATAATTTCGTTATTCATTTGTACACCTAATATGTATTTGAACATTATCTTTAAAATTAGTACTCGTAGAATCCAGATAGATGACCATGCAAATTTTGACTTTACTCCAGTCGTTGATATCCACAAGAGTTATACTCAATCTCTCGTTGTACGCAAATCCTTTAAAGCCTTTCCATTTAATAGATATATAAAGTAAGGGAGCTAAATACTGGTAAACGTGATGGATGTCAAGTTCTAACTAGATTCGGAGGTTTATAACTTCTGCATTGCTGGGATTGGTTTGTTGAAGAGGTAGTTGCAGTCTGGGACTCTTGAACGATTTGTAGATTGCAGTTGACTGGCTGTTCTGTAGAAATTTAGAGAGGACCTGAGGAAGGAAGTAGAAACTTCCTGTACACGGAAAATGCATTTCACGAAGAGATACGAATACGTAACCGATGAAAATCTAATGTCCATTGTATCAGCAAAACGTCATTTTATTAATTTCCATCGCAAGAGATATTTTCGTGTTCTTATTTGATAGAAACGAATGTACACAGAAAATTATGAAATAATATCTAATCATATATAGTTATATATAATGTATGAATTGATTAATTATTATCAAGAGTCCGCTTACATACATGACCCGGAAATGTATACCAATATTATGAATATGTGTAATTAATAATTCATGGACATACGGGAATTATGTGCATACTTACTAATTCAAAAATTGTTAATTTTAATAATTGTTAAAAATTAATATTATAGAATTAATATTCTACGATAATATGATTTAATCAAAATTACGCGATTAATAATCAATGGTTAATTGGTTCATTTAATTATCGAGACAAGGCTATATAACAGCCGAAGTTATTAAATTCAATGGCATGAAATTCGATCGAATTGATACTTTATCCGAGTGTTGATATTAAATCTGTGTCGGATTGTCATGTCGGTGACATGATAATCCGATTTGTTATAATTCTATCGAATGGTAATCCTCTCTGGGAATTTTTTCTCCGACGAAAATGAAATTCATTAATCGGACGCAGAGATGCCATCATGCGAGAAATATGCTATCTATCTATACATATCAATGTCGAATGCGAGCTCCTAATGAAATTGTATAAATTATAGGAATATTTTGACATTTGGAACTGAAATGAATGTTCTACATGGTTGACACAAAATGATTTAGTGCAATGATTTAGTAATGATTTAGTAGAGGGAGAGATTAATATTAAATCAGGAAACATATAGTTTCTATAAAACAATTCTCTTTCGATATAAAGTATGTTGAGGAAAATGTTAGGTTGGTATGATCACCAGTTTCTACATGCAAAGTTGATACGACTTCTAACGACACTCTTTTGTTTTCGCCCCCGCCACGTGTTAATTATCAGAGAGTATCCGGTGTGTTTTAATGGCTGTACATGGTGGTGAAATGCAAAGTATACAGAACTAAATTAAATATCTAACTCCAAAACCTATTTAATAATAAAATAAAGATAAAAACCAGAGCTGTAGTACAAAACGACAATTATATCCTTTCAAAGTAATCTTATAAATAACTATTAATTAACAAATTAATAAAAAGATTTGTCTAAAGGTGTCTGCAAATGAACTCGAATATATTTCTGTCGTAAGCTACATCCTTGTAAATATCATTGTCGTGAAAAATGTAATTAAACAGATGAACAATCTATGACAACGACGTCTGGGTGACCAAAGTTTCCAACGGAGGTCATTGTTCTAACATGAAATAAGAGGGACTATATTGTTGAATAGCTTGAATGCAAAGAGCTTTGTTTCATAAGCTGAATTATCTTCATCGCACTTGGCGAAGTATAAATGTCTCTGGCGCACGCCACTCAAACCACGGAACAGTCTCTTTAAAGAATCTGTTATTCAAGTTTTCCACGAAACTAATGACAATGATTGTTAGTCGGTCAGAGAGATTCCGTGGAATTCGTGGAACAACGTTGCTGTCCATTAGCACGAAGAATAAAAAGATTCAAAATGCTTTCAGGTTCTTAGAATGCATTCAGGTTAATAATGTAATGGATCGTCAGATAAGAACTTTCGAGGAAAGTAATATTAGCGAAAAGAGTTTCATTTCGCCGGTTCGGCGAAGCATCGATTTATTTTTAGCGAACAGAGGAAAATTTATATTTTCTGGACGGAAAGAATTGAAAGTTTTTGTGTGGAGATTCGAAAGTCTGAGAATTGTAAAATCTAAAGCTTGGAAAATTAAATTTCCAAATTTAATAATTCAAGAATTATTAATTCTAGTAATTGTTAAAAGTTAATATCATAAAATTAATATACTACGATAATATGGTTTAACCAAAATTACGCAATTAATAATCAATGATAATTGGTTCATTTAATTATCGAGACATAAGGCTATATAACTGCCGAAATTATTAAATCTAATGACATAAAAATTCGAATATTTAAAAGGTCAAACGTGTATAATACGAGTGCTTTCTCGTATATTTCGATATTTCCAAGACTAAAATATCAGTCGCATCGACTCCGCCAGAAAGCACTTGCATTCAAAATTACGAATCCTCTCAAAGCAATTTGAATTCAGCGAAATCTAAAATTAGACTAATTCTTGATTAACCTCCTTAGACGACGAAGAATCCACATGAATTGGTCATATTATCAACGTGTTTACATAACGAGCATCATCTTCGTTTGAAAGCAAGAACATTGCATTAGCAACAATCTCGGCGTACAGTGATTACGTATGGAATTGTTAGGTAGCGTAATTCGATTAATATTGCATCCTAAGGCAGTGCAATTACACTCGGTCGATTTTTTTCATTTTTCTTACGACGAGACGTAAAAAGCAACAAATGGAAGAGGTAATAAATAGCTAATGGCTGGAACGTGAAAGAGATAATCGAATTTCAACATCGATAGAATATCCCATAACATTCGCAGCTTGCCAGATAGCACCGATTAACGTGCATTAGACCCACAGGCTACGATTACAACGGACAGGCGTTTCGATAAATTTCCATCGTGTCTCTGCCTATAACAAATTTTGAGATGATTAAATATAATGGGCGGAAATTACGGAGAAAATTAGGTGCTATGGCTAATAATCTTCGTAGCCGACACTGAGCTATAAACTGAAAAAAGGAAAATCGAAGGCAAGTCTTATTAGTAACAAGATCGGATTCCGAATAAGTAATTTCAAATTTTTATATAAATTTTATTTAAGTGATATCTAAGGGGATTCAAACAAAGTAGCAATAAGTGGTTGAGAAATAATAATAGTTATGTTCCTTATGTGAAAAGAATTGCAAAAATATAGGAAAAATTTCTATTCTTTGTATCATTAAAAACAACTGTTTTTATGAACTATGATTCTATGAATTATTATTGACATTCAAATTTCTTTGATTCTTAAACTTGAAAACGAATGGAGAAATCAAGTTTTTATCGTAAACTCGGTCGTTGTTGTGAACTTTAGCATGTCCTATCTATTATTTTAAGCATCAGTTTGAACCTAATGGTACATAAAGAAACAATTACTCCGCTTTATATTCTTTCAATAAACAAAATGGTCTGAACTTTAGGCTTTTATTGCGAACTTCGTGTAAATTTACCTTTGTCTTTTATCTTGATTTTTAGTTCATCAAACAAATCCTATAGTAGTAAGAAACCCTGTATGAATTTAATGTTTTACTATAAATTCAGCATAATAGTTGTTTAATTAGTTATATGCATATTCAAATAGGCTCTTGATTATCCGAACTGGTTACGGCACATGTTGTTTAGATAGTCAAATAACTGTGTTCTTACCTATGTACATGAAAAAATATTTTACAAAGATTAATATCAAATAATAGACAAGTTCAACAAATAAATTTTCATCTCAATTAACTTAATAAATTACCAATTTAAGATCGCAGAGTGTGCCAACCAATAGAAACTTATCTTCATAACATAACACCGAGGTTGAAAAACTCACAACGTTCGCTCTGTTAGCAGAAAGTAAGCATTTTCAACGCAACTTCTAGAGAGTGTTATTGGCGATATTAACCACCGTTGTATGGTTAGTATTCGATTATACGTTAGAGTGAAATAAATGATACAAGCCAACATGTGGCCGCTCTGTTGCAAGTAGTAGATGGACTAATGTAGTCAGACCCTAGAGAACTTAGATCCTAGTCCACTTGTAATCGGACGAAAATAGAACTACCTCGACGATTTACATACCAGAATCATCTTTTCTTTACGCCGTTTCATCCCTATTTATTTCTCCTGTGTCCTATTTTTCTCTTCTTCTTCTCTTCCCTTTTTTGAACGACAGAATACATTTTCCTTTTTATTTAATCCAATTAAACTATTTCTGCAACATCTCTTGCAATTTCTATGTACATCTTCAGATTCCTGTCAAATCCAAGGAATATAATCGGTCCTGTCACATTACGGTGCTATTGAAACTTTTAAACGACAACACATACAAAGTGGACGTAAATAAACGATTAATAGAATAAAAATGATTTTTATCATTCTTCTATCTCTCAGATTTTCCCTATACCTTTCACATGGCAGCATACAAATTTTATTTCCAAACATTTTCTCGCTTCCATATCTAACGACGGGCACGTCGATTGTCAGGTTGGCAACAAGAACTCTAGTTAATTACAACGAACGTTCCACGGCCGGACATTTACGTTGTCAAACAGTGATGATCGTGCACGTACGCGCGAGTGAGCAATCTCGAGTCGCGTAACTTCATTTTGACGTTCCCGGAATGTTTGAGATGGAACGATAAAGCTAGCCTTGGACCGTGGCCCTCTTCCATCACGTGGAAATTAAACGAGTTCGGAGAATCGTCTCTGAACTCGAGAAATGAAAGGTTCCGCCGTCATCGACGGAAGTTAGCGCATTTCATTCCACATCGATCATTACCGAGGTCGATGCAATTCCGCCGATCTAGACGGACAGTTGTAATGTTTTAGTTAGTTAAAGTACCCGGCTGATTTTAATCTTACTGCGATTCTCGATTTTTTTATGTCTCAACCTCCCTTTAGTTTTAAGGATGTTAGGTACAAGGGATATTAACGCATGAAAAATATCTTTAGCGTACAATTGTCTAATCTTATGAAGGTACTTTGTTGCTTGACAAATTCATTACTTTAATTTCTCTGACTTAAAAGTCAGATTAAGAAGCGTCTTCTATACTGACAGAAGGACGTCGGATGTTAGTAATGTCTTTTATAATGGCTAATTTGTGTTTATATTCTGACAATTCGATAAGAAATATAGCAAGCGTTATGCTGTTAATTATCAAATTGCTCTTATCTTTCTGCACTGTCATAAAATTCACGCATTAATACGTACACACCGATCAAACTGTCCGGATGAGCAGTAACATACATTTTCTAATTCCTCGGCAAACTCGTTAAAATGCATATGAACGCGCTATTCTGATCCCGAAGCCATTAACATCTAATAATTCGAACACGCGAAATAGTCAACAATAAATACACCTCTCATCGGCACATCTAATTATAAAGTATCCATCAGTCATATCCGATCTCGTTAAGCTTCGTATACGTCGAATTAGCAACAGCCAACGAGATTGTAATTAATCGAATGAACGATCAGCGGCTCGCAACGAAAAGTCAAATATCATACCTTGTCTACTTCGACGTAATTGTGTGGTACGAATAATCTATGGACGCGGTTTCCTGCTCCCTAAACTAAACTACAGGATTTTTAGATTTATAGAGGAGCAGGAGCAGACGATAAGGACGAACAACTCATTACATTCCCCTTGAACCCGAGGGCGCGGTCGGATATAATTTTAATGCATAATTTTAACTTGACAGATTTAGCTGGCTACCGAAAGCTCGACGTTCTTTGAGTTTGTAAATTTTATGAAAATAGCTTCCTCCGAAGACGTTAAATATGTGATGGGATCGTAAATCCTCGAATCGAACGGCTCGAACAGCCAAGCTGTATCGATCACAGCGGATTTTTATGAAATCGGATTTGATTAAGATGTAGAGAGGGCTCTGAAGACTTTTCCATTACGTCAAAGACTCGCGATGATTTATCGACAGTTTTGAATGGGTGCTTAATAAAATGTGATTGTATTTCAAGAAATTCATTAATGTCGATTGAAGTTTCGGTGAAATTGTAGTTATTAATTTGGTACGGTATTGATCTTTTACTGGTTTTATTTTTTACTCTTCAATTTTAGTCGATATCAAAAAATAAAATTCTCCTTGATCTTGCTTTTCAATTTTATCATCCCATGAAATATCCACTCGAAGCATGCTATTATACAGTGGTTCTGATCTCCAAGCTTTCGACCGGATTTTTAAACGCTGTATTCCTACTCGAATACTGGCTGGCGAAGTTCGCATCCTAAACAGACAATGTCTTCCGCTCCATTCAGTCCACTTATCGTTCAATGCAGAGGAAGTTGGTTCACCCCCAGCGCACGAACCTCCTTCACCTCTGAAGTAAATGCCACGATTACAACTGCAGCTATGAATAAGCTAACTTTAGCGAAATAGTAATATTACGTTACCACGCTGAAGTTGACGGATACGCTTACCATTGAGAAGTTTACCAGCTGGCTCAGAAAAGCTAAAAACAAAAGTGAACGAAATATCAGATTGCGTTATTTTGCCGAATATTTGAAGTGAAATTAAAAAGATGGATTTTGTGAATGGAACTGGTTTTTCATAAAAGAATGTTACCTAACTCGCAGCTATAACAGAAGCTGTACGCGACGAAAATCTCAATTGTAGAGTTCAAATACTGCACTCGAACGTTTACCCGAATAAAGTGGAAATATTTACAAAGAGCACGATGAATGTTTCAATTGAAATGCAGCAACCATGCTGACAAATATTTGATTTCTAGCGGCAAGAGAAGAATACAAAACGAACTGAATAGATATGAAGCGTTTAATTATCGATTTCCATACAATAGCACTGCTTCTACTTTTGACAAAAAGGGCTATTTTAGTTAATCGACGATGGAACATTAATTAGATCATCAAGAGATAACAAACCTATTTCTTAGATCCAGTCTTTTATCAAACTAACGATTGTTATTTTAACGAAACCCAAATTATCCGTTGATCAATTTTACTTCGAACAAAGAAATCAAATCTAATATTTTCCCTTAAAAACCTGATCTCATTTTCCTGGAAAATCTAATTAACACATTTAGGACGACTAAATCGAATCGAAACAATTACAGATAATAGTGATAATATGAACAGAAATCCCAAGAGGCAGTTGGTCCTTTTGGAGGAATGAAAATAAAAAGATTGCGAAAAGATTTCCTCCGAAATACAGTCTTATTGACTTCTCAAACAAAAGGGGAGCTAAACAAAAGATTTCTCTCTGTTCTATTATCTTATGAACCTTCGATATCTTTTTTAGTATTCGTCGATCGTGAATCTTTTACCGAAATGAAAGGAGAAAGAGAAATGGGAATCTATGGTTTTAACGTGACATAACGGTGTGTATTTCTGAAATACAAGCGTGCAACACGAATATCGATCGCATGCCAGGACGAGCTTAGATTGTAGAATTATTCCGGATCATGTAGAATTACGGATTATAAACGGTGGATTGCATTGAAGCTGGGATATATTACGAATGTTAGCGTCTGCGTCTAGACTAAGCCATAAAATAATCTTCCTGCATTACATATTCCACGATTTTCGAAGTGAAATTCGAGTTTGATGTTTGGAAAACGTTTTACAAGTTACAATTTTGTTTGTATGTCAATAGATGTTATGCGATATTTAAAAATCTAAGTAAGGCAAAATATGTATGAAAATAGATTGAAAATGTCGTTTAATATCCTTTTAGAATATCACGTTGTTTTATTTAATAATCTCTCTCTCTTCTTTTTATCTACGAGATGTCTCATTCGGGGATTTTAATCGTCATCAGAAGTAAGTCAATAATCTGAGCTTACTTATACGAGATTATTAATTGCTGTAACAAAACTTATCGTGTGAAATAATTTCGTTACTTTCACTGTATGTGGTAGTTTTAGGAATATTTGTAATTAGAAACCCGATACAGGAAAAGATAATTGGCTATTATAATTAACATTATCTCAGTGACTTTTTCATCGAAAATCTTATTCTTAAGGAAATAAAAGATTATTATGAAGGAAGATTTTTTCTGCCGGTACCTGATGTACAATGGACCATAATTGGTATTCTATTAATATTGTTTTAAAGAAGTTGAAGTTTTCAAAAAGATGCTTGCGAAAGTAAGATCGTTAGCTCCATAAAATGTTCCCTCTTCTTTTCCTTTCTTTTCCCTTTTTAACATAAAATAATAGCAACCGTGCAACTCTGTGACACGAAAAAGTTGTTTAACTTAATTTAGCCAAGAAAGCGGCTGTTTAAGGATCACAAAAGAAAAATTGTATAAAAGATAATTACTAAATTTCATTGCAATCGTTTCAGGAAACAAAGATTTTTTTCGAAAAAATTGTAACTTGGTTTTCTACGTTGCTATATAAAACCATCAAATCAAATATCACGCACACGCGCACTTACAGATTGGAAGAAGTAAGATATTTTCCATTATTAACCCACCAAGGATTTTTTTAAGTTGTATCAATCTTCTAAAAAATACCTTTAAAAATAACTGGTTGGTCAGCTCAATTTAAAGTAAAAGATACAAAGACGAGAATAAATAATACTGTATCAAATTATTTTAGTAAAAAAAATAAGCCTTTATCTGAAGAATTATGAGTTGTTTCGTTTCGCCGTCTGTACTGCTCTATGCTGCTTTTTATTGTTTCTTATTTTCAAATAAAAGGTAAAACGAGACGTAATAAAACTCCGGCTCTTGTTATTACTACTTAATCCAAATTATTAACCTCTTTTATGACACTGCGTGCTACCGTTACGTTGATATTTAATAAATCAACAAAAGTGTCATAAGGATATCGCTATCTTTAATCCGAAACTTGCGTCCAATCGTTAAAATACTTTCACAATTTTACTCGTATCACCGGCAGAAAGCAGCGGAGATTACAATTTCCAGGTGGTTAATCTCGTCACAATAAGAACGTGATTGACACTCTCTTCCGCCTTCTCAGCAAACTTTTCCAACTTATGGCCAAATAATCGACAAGCCTCCGCCAACGAGAGGAAAGTTTCTGCCTCGACTTGTGCTCGTTTCGCTGTTTCGTAATTAGCTTTTCAATTACGAACAACGTAGAACGAAAGTTGAGACCCGTGAGGAAAATAAAGATAAGCATCGCGGAGGAAGAAAAAAGTGGAAGAAATAAGGACGAAAGGAACATGGCTTGTATCCTATTTACCTGCCAGCAGAGCAGAATAACTCGTACATCGTGATACAGACTCGCTTCGACGCCAAAGTATCTTATTATCAGGCAATTCACAGGGGACCAATAATATGGTCTGAGAGGTATTATATACTAAGATATTTTTATATCTTTCCATAGACGATGCACTCTTCAAACTTTGCCTCCGCTGCAGAGAAAATGGTCCTTTTCATGGTTCAGATCTCGTATATTTTATACGAGATGTTTTGAAATGATCGGTTTTAGGATGATTAGAATATTTTATAGAGGAAACTGAATTTATTCATTTCGATGCATTTTATGTGTAATCTTTTGCCGCTTGTAAAATTTCGCTAATAATAGCAGGTATTATTTGATTGTATAAAAGAATTGTGAAAGTATTTTTTATATGATTGTTTTTAACGCGAAATAATAATAATAACCTTAAGTATAAGATTGGAAATATTTGTGGAATTATTATCAAGTTCCACATTCCGATACTCGCGCAAGAAATTTAGAAGATGTAGATATTATCTGAAATTAGTTTGCGTTATGTTCTACGTCCCTCGGTGGTTTCTTTTATTTGGAAAATTAAAAGATTCCATTTCTTTTATATGAGAGGCACTTTAACTTTGAAAGTATGTTATATTTCTTTTTTAATCTTGAAACGTAAAAAAGTTAATAACAAATTGTGCAAATGTTTATAAAAAGGTTCTAAACATTAAAGACCAAATAAACAGACTTTGATCATATTTTTTACGGGATGAAATGAACAGATTTGAATGATCGAAACTCGAAACTATTATACATAAGGTGGAAACTATCAGTTTGAACAGTCAACTCGATCGAAATCGCTTAATATTGTACCGATTGACATCCGGCAACGTACATGTCAAAATTGAGAGCAATTAAACTTGCAGAAAAATATTTCCTAATCACACGATTGTTTTTAAACGTTGTTCAAAGTAAAAAACACAATGTTCGATTCTTTCAAATACCGCTATTATACTCGCTATATTTTCATGCCGTTATATTTTTCTAAAAAATTTTAACTTGTTCTACATTTTCTACTACACAATTTTTATAAAATTCAATTAAAAGTTTTTATATAGATTTGTAGAACTTTAAATATAAATATAAAATATAAATTAAGGTATAAAATATCAGGGACAATATATAATAATAAATTATAATATATAAATTATTTAGAAAATTCAACATTTTAATAAATGACTAAAATTTTATTATATTTCTATTGCGTTCTTGTAGAGAAATAAATTTCATTGCAATTATTAAAATATATCGACGCCTACAATATATATAAATAAGGCGATATGATACTTTTCATTTCGAGCATGAAATTATGTAAACAGTATTTTTTAAAATACTGCGTTATAATGGTCATGTCTCCTCGAAGACTTGAAAACCCTATTTCACGAAACACTATAAATAGCCACACGGATATTTCCATTGACTGCAGGCTAATGTTATGGAAATCGTACGCATTTGATTATTATACGAAATGCATCGTTATAAAGGAACATGATGTTGCTTCGCATTACATACGCTCTACTAACATCTTCCATTCTCATTCTTGCCACACAGACCATATCCTACCTTTTCGCAATTTAATGAATTCAGCATTTGTTTTCTCGTTAGTCCGTAGACTTTCAAAAATATTTTTCAATGTAACGATGTTTCTACGATATTCTTTTAACATTTCCATAGTGTTAATTTATTATTTTGGAAGTAGATATATTCGTATGAGAAGAATGTTTAGATGATAGTTAGATATCGAACTTTCGGTATAAATGTTCAAATACTTTCTTGAGTCATTATGGTTATCTAAACTAGCCCCACACAATCCAGACATACTATCAACCAAATTGATCTGACATTCCCATGTTATATACTATTTGCATATCAATCGTATCTGTCTCGTTAATTATTCGATTCTCCGCAAACAATTTTCTCTAAGCCAGAGCTTCGCGTATCCCCAAGCAATTTTCGATTGGATTCACGTCTACATAGTAACTGAGGTATCCAATCTAATACATGAATGCTATCCTCCACTTTCCATTGTGTACAGAGCAAACTACAACGTATGACGTGTATTTCCAGTAAACCATTCTACCTGACAGTTTATCCGACACTTTTATATTTCATCGACGAGAAAAGCAACAGTTTTAAAAATTTCACGCGCAATCTAGAAATAGCACGAGCTGAATTTCTCATAATTATAATATCGTTAATGCAATTATCGCATTCGATCAAATTTTTCATAAAATATTCGTTACAAACTTTTCGAATGTGCGGTAGAACTAAAGAAAAAAATAAAAAAGAAAGGAACAAAGTAAAGGGAAAATATCCAAATCGACCGTAGCGTAGACAATAATATTTTTCGTTCGAACGTTGCTATTGGATCGTTCTTTTGTCCGACGAGATCCGGAAATACTCCAGTGAAAATCGATGCACCGGTGATTGTCGCGCGTACACAAAACATATAATCGAGAATGGAATCGCGACGAATTAGTTCGCGCCAGTGTGGCAGATTCAGTTTTTCAACGTATCGCGTTTTCCCATCGATCGGCATTTTTTCGACGAAAGAAATCGGAATACGATGCGCTTTGTGTTTTTCGAAACCCACGTGGAAATCGCAGTTTGCCACAAATACGATATGTCGTCGCGTAACAAAGAGAGAAAACAAACGTTGCACGCAGTTTGAGATACGCGACCGGAAGAAACTTAATTTTGTGTTTTATTAGCAGCTGCTCCGGCTGAGGTGAACTTTCGCGTTTGTCGAATGTTCCTGCCTGTTGTTTTGCAGTAATGTGACCCTGCGTTGTACGAGGTGTTGTGAAAAAAGAGTGAGAATATTTGCAGAGCGAAAGCTTATAAGTAGGTATCTACGATATTTAAGAAAGTAGAATTAAACATTTATATTCTAGGGCACGATTATTTACGAATAAATAATTTAATCGGTGTTATACTTAATAGATACGATAACTTGTCATAAACGAAACAGGATAATACAATCCTCGTCGCATTAAATGTCTCATAACTAAGTTGCGAAACCGATTTCGAATTTTAATTTGTAAATGGTAAGATGTCCCATAAAGTAATAACGAAAGCGCTTCGAGTTTGCTTTCGTACGATTAAACTTCCATTCCTCTACAATTACGAGCTTTCTGCAAGCGTGCAAAGTATATTTGCCCGGCATTTAACCGTCAAATGTTGAAACACAATCCAGATAAGTCTTCTCACCCGACTTTTCCTTTTCATTAATCATAGAATTTGGTTGCAGATGGTTAAGGATTGCTCGCATTTTAATTACTAAACGTGTTACACTCGTTTATTAAATACGAACTTCCTCGTTGCGGGCTTTTAAGAATCATTGCTCTTGAAGGCAAGGATTCATTTTATGACTTCGTCATTCTTTCTTTCAAAACGAATGCAAATTAAAAACTGCAGATCGATGGAGCTTTGTGATTTATCCGTAGCTTAGAAACTCGGTAGTAAATGAATATTTTTACTTAGAATTTAATGAAGAAATTTACTATCCCAACAGACTTTACAATATGAATGAATGAAAATTTGATTAACCTAACGTTAGCCATGGTGATTTTAAAGGCTTTGTCAAGGCTCACGCTGGAAATTACTTTGACAGTATTCAGAAAGGCCTCGATAATTAATTCACGGCGTTAACGTGGAAACTTAAATATAGGCAGACTGAATAAAACGCAACGTTAAATTCGTCGTAGCGTGACGAAGTAGCTGTCGTTCATTAATTATCGACTCGGAAGAACGGCGAAGACTCCGTAACTCGTGTAAATTAAGAAACTCGTTTGTGTGCTCTTTCGCGAATGACCTTTCTTCCATAGTCTTATCGACTAATGCAAGCACTTTCTTTTGGCGATCGTGAATAATGCCAGGCGACCGACATTCGTTGCGGTTCCGCAAATATCAGCGTTATTGCCTCGAAAATCTGTCGATTTCAACCGCCGGGCACGTAGTCACCGAGCTTATCGCATTTATATTTAACTCTTAAAAGTCGAAAGGCGTCGCCGTTGGAGTATCACATTTATATTATAGGAAACGAAAGGCTGCGGATTTTTATACACTCAAGTGATATTTAAAAGAGAGAATCACGCTTTGTTAGTCTTCTTTTCAAATGTTTAGTTGTACGCTAAATCGTGTGGAAGTTACGTCGACGAAAGACACGATATTTTGAAAGAATCGTATACTTAAAGAGTTATTTTGAAAAAATACCCAGTAAGCTAGTAAACACAGGAGATATGAAATGCAAATACAACGATTTGAATACAATTTGAATATTTCAATGACACGTGATCTGATAATACAGATCATTTCTGCAACTAGTTTCTATCGCCAAATACTTCGATTACGAAAGATCAAAGGTAACCGGGTGAGGTCATCTCTACGGTAGTTCCAATTCAGCCGACTAAATTGCTCGAACTTTCCGCGTAAAACCGATCTACTTTGAGTTTATTCTCTCGTGGGAAATACTCCTTCAATTTTTACGTCACGTGTATCAAATCCCACCGAGTGCTTCCGTGATAAAGTAATTACGTATTCCTAGATAGAAAAACGGGATGTTAAATTCGTGAACACTAATGGGGCTAATTCGGATCATTTGCAGAGAACGCGAGTCGCTGGTGCAGGCTAGACGGTAATTGGAGCAACTATACCAACTACAGCCTCTGCCGAGATCTCCGCGTGCCAGAGATCGAGGGCAGTGTCGAGGTTATTTCAAACACGATCTACTTCGTTGGATACAGCATCTCCTTGTTTACACTGATCATCGCCGTTTCTATCTTTCTTTATTGCAAGTAAGTAATTTTCGTTTTGCATTTATTAAAAATTTCAGAATACTAGTAGAATATTAGTAAAAGCTAATACTTGTCTAGAAACGTAAAAAGAAACCAAATTGTACAATATATAGTGTAACATTTACAATTAAGAGATTTCTCTTTATTTGCGAGTAGACGATTTTCGTCTTGAACTTATTAAAAGTATGAGGAGATTCGTGGAAAGAAAAATTATTATTATAGACTATTAATAAATAGATTACTAAACTATATTTATATAATTAATAAACTATCGTTATAGAATGTGAGAGAATCGTCTTGAGATCTATAAAAGCCTTCGTAATTTTCATATAGATTAGATCTTACTTGGAATTTTAACGTAGTATGATAGCGATTTGCATGTACGGTGCACCGTGAAATCGATGAAAAATATTCGCAAACGAATTCTGCCTTCTATGCATAGGTCGATCGGCATGTTCAAAGAAACACGATAGTATCTTTTTGCCCTGTACACGTTAACGAGCAAGGAAACGACGTTTCACCTGGCATTCGCAATTCTGATCATTTATTAACCGCATCGTTCGAAAAGTGCCGTGTTTCCATTGCCTCCGGAAATGGAGCCTCGCAAAATGAAGCAAACCTTATAACGCATTCTTTCTATTCGCTAAATAAAACCAATGGTCGTTGGATGAAAGCAACCGTCCGTGGGATAAAAGCTCGAATGTAACTGAAAGATAAGCTTTGAAGGATTATTATTCGAGCACAAAAATGGGTTTTACGGGAGAATGGAATTGCGAAATAGAGGAAGCGTAAAATTCCAGATTCACAAACAAAACGTGTTCGTGATACGGAGATTTGATCGAAAAGTAGATCGAATTTAAATAAATTTAACAAACCATTGTTACGGTTTTCGGTTCGGTAAGGGTACGATTATGGGCTGAGTATGGAAGAAGTGAAATTATGGAAATCGTGTAAATGAAATTTTCAAAGAGCATCTAGGACAAGTCGGATTGAACTTTTTGAACGTGGTCTAATCGTAATGTTTGTTCTTATTTCGTTGGGTGAAGGATGGTGATTACTTTCTTTAAAAACAAATGTAATATTAGCTTTTTAATTAATATAATGCGTACAGTAGATGAGAAGTTGTGGGATTTATTGGTAGATGGTAATATGGATGATTTATTAGTGAATTCTCGAATATTATCGTGAATATACAGATGAGATACGAAATTTAGATATTCAGACAAAGCAAATATACCATACTCACGGAGCAAAGTAGAAAGGGACATGGGAAAAAAGGAAAGATATAAAAATGCAACTGTAATATATGCTGTATATGTATCATCCCTCGGTTTTACTTTGCATAGAATTTCAGATCAATTTTTTGAAGCTTCCTATCGCGCGGATCACCCTCGACAGAGTCCTATGTCTTCATTCTTCAATTCTCCTACTTTCATTTATCTCCGAGAAACAGCATACACCAGCGTATATTTCCATGAAAGCAAATGGTTTCACTTGGAAGTAAGGCTTACGGAGGGGTACTTCAGGCTAATGCAATGGTCGAAAGATAAAATCCACAAACCGATTGTAAAAGCTTCGATTCCGTGGCTGAATCTTGGTCGTTTCTTAAAAATTCCTCTAATTTTTCTTACGTGAGATTTAAATATAATAAAGAAATTTATTCGAGGTATTGTTATTAGCGTATGATATACAAAAATTAATTAGAATCTAATGTACGTATATCCTTATTTATCTTAATCAAAGCAGTCGTTATTGGGATCGTTTGTAACCAGCTCTTATCAAGCTTTGAGACCGAAATCTATGTAGCAAAGAGGAATTTCAGAAATACAGAGCAAGGAAGGTAATATGAAACTCAGTATAGTGCTCGAATGTACGGAACACGGGATATTTTATTCAGAGTATCTAGGATTGAAACGCACTTCCGTGATGAATCCGTGGTTTCCGGCAGATATATTAGATTCATGCACACTAAACATCAGTTTTCTCAAAATAAAATGTTAATTCTACCTGGTTTCAACAAAATTACCGTACATTTAATTAAACCAATCTACGCTCGATTTTATACATGTTTTTCAATTATTAATTTAGATTTTATTTCACTACGTTCTGCCACAAGATTAACGACGTTAAAGATATTATTTCCTACACGACACGCATTTTTCTAACTCAAAATATGATAAATTATTATATAATGAATAAATAAATTATATAATAAAAAATAACACAATTAACTTAATAAATGGAGCCTTAATAAATAAACGAAAAGACCTCGAGCAAGAGAAAGAGAATAAGCTGTTTATTCACCAACGAGAACACGAAAGAAGATCAACAGTCATCATCTTTTCTTGATAGCCTATCTCCGAATTAATTTGGAACGTTTCGTAGAAAATTATCTGAAAACTTCTTAGTCAATTCTGTTCGTCCGAAACGACGATGTGCTTTAAATAAATATATTATTATATCGCCCTGTTTCTACGCTATGAGACACGATATTCTTTTAATACTGCGAGAAGTCTGTTTTCCTCGTTTCTTCTCATCGTAGGAGTTATTGCACGGAATGAAGAAGTAGCTGCACCGTATCCGCTTCCGCTTTATAAGTAAAATAACACTGAAATATTGTTCATTATCCATAGCGTGTGCTTTATAAATAATAGTATTTGAACAATAACTTATTATATCAACGATATCTCAATATTTGATAAGACCACCTTTAGCATTATTTTTATATTTAGTCATTAAGAGAAAGAATTGCGAAAAATTAATAATGATTCTGATCCAGACCGATGAGTAACTTTTGTATCGATCAAACGATAAGAAAAGGAAACGAAACAAACACATTGTGACATCAGAGATTTTTACATCACCACGGAGCGGATTTTGTTTCAAGTATTCCTTATTTTTCTGTATTTCCTTATTTTCGTATCAATCATTGTCGCGTATGTATCGTTTAATAATTAATCGCGTTTTTGCGACCGACCGCATCGAAGCACTCTCGTGGTGGTTGAAAGGCAATGGCTGCTGTTAAAAGCATGGCACGGAACAATTTGCTTTAAATCATGCGCTGCAATGAAACTTAATCGGGGAAGAGAGGTTCGACGTGAAATTGTGTATCGGCCATTAGCCTAAAGGCGACCGATGCGATTTAATAAATTCAATCAATTCGAACGTATGGAACCAAATTTATCCCTTCGTAAATGTTAATCCTGACCGATTTTGTGAATTTTATAACGTCGCTTCTGTATTGTTCTGAAACAAGAACATGCATGTTTCGAGTTATTTCTTTCGAAAATGTAGGTTGAAAGAGCAAGTTAAGGATTAACATTTGGTATTATCATTTTAAGTCCGTATTTTTTACCAGTGTTTTAATTAATTAAATTCCTACAGAAAGATATAAAACAACCTATAAAGATTGAAAGTTGTTTTGTAATTATGAAACGCACTTCATTCATTCAGTACCTCGAACGAATACGGTTAACTATAATTAATAATGAAACGAAATTTAATAAACGTTATTAACTAACCAATCAAGTTCGAACTTCAGAGGAATGAAATTTAATAGGGACCTCTCGCATAACGACAGCTATGATCTAAACGACTACGCTGTCCCAGGTGTATTTGGCGACGTCTGACTAATTCGGTGCTGTTCTACTGAAATTATTCAGCGACTGCACATCGCGCCGCTTTACTTCTTGTTTTCCAGTGATAAAACTGAGGTCGAACTACCTAAAAACTCACCGACCTGATATTCACCGGGAATTCAACGTGCAATCATTGTCTCACCTTTATTTCCATAATATTGCGCCGGTGAAACGTTGCTTGCGAAACAGCGCGATCCACGAGCGTCGCATGTCTATCTGATTCAAGAATTATGTCGCATGGAAGTAAATCACATCGCACGCAGGCCATACGTTGCTCGCCTTGAAAACTGCACTATACAATGTCCCAGCGTATGCTACGAATTGCAAGAGAGAAACGATCCAAGCGAAACGACGAAACTCAAACAAATTTTCAAAGTTATCCGCTGGCTGAAGCCATCAACGCAATGTAAACTTCCGTTTAGTGCCACTGCAACTAACAAATTAATAACAAACTAACAAACTTGCTGTCACCGGCGGCAAGTGACTTCTGTACGCGTGTAATACTGTTATTAAAATTCTATATTGGATTATGGTGTTGGTCGTCGTTATATCTGTACAGAGTGGGGCGGAAATACAACTACCCACTTTCGACTAATTTTTTCGCGTACAAGCATCCCGTGTCCCGTTGTACTACAATTTCCGACTCACCCTGTATAGTATAATAAAATGTTTTTTACATTTAAATGTTATATATATACAAATTGTATATTGTATATATATATATATATGTAGTATCTAAATGGGTCTTTAGAGGAAAGGACAAGTAATGATGTTTTGATTTAATAAATAATATTCAAAACAACGAAATGATTACAATGCTGTCGTACGTCTTATTCTCATACTCGGCTTTCGACTTCCCGATTCACACTCTCCGGCTTCTACACTCGCTCGCTTTCGCTTCTCAACTCGCACTGCACGCCTTTTGCATTCATTCCCTCCGGCTTTTCAACTAACACTGTCTTTAGCGTCTCTTTGTCTTTTCCCGTCCTATCGGACACGTGTCCCGAAACGCCCGTGGCCAGGGTCACGCAGGCCCTTTCCACGAAACTATCCACTTGAAAGGACCGACGACACATTGATGTACCCGACGATGCCGCAGCTTTCGCGACTTTGTTTACGGTTCGGCCGATATCTTAGGCCTTTTGTCCACGATACTACATTACATATACGTAACTATCAATCCTGTTTGTAAAAAGTTCGCTATAAATTATTACTTGTTTGTTGGAAAAAATATGTCTTCGTTATTAAGACAGACGTTATTCGTTTCGTTTACGTCGGGTCAATTGGAACCCAGTTTGCTGCAGTAATTTTGTTTAACACAGAATCACAGACCGCTTAACTTCGAACTGTGTCCGCAAAGAGTCACGGTGATTCATGTACAGGTTTGTTAGTTTCTACGAAACTAGTTACAAAATACGTCTAATCATAATTATAGACGATATTTTTACTTGTATTTATTCGCCTTTGTTATACGTTATTTTGTCTATTTATCTTTTTACAAAAACAGAAATGAGATGAATCGAAACTTTTCTTAACTAATTATTTGATCCACATATACCTATAATTATTCGAAAACTTCATCATTCGCTCTAAAGAATATTGAGCAGTACGAACAATGTAGCAAAAGACCGCAAAAATTACTTGATAAATCGTTAATTTTGTTTCAGGGAACTCAGATGCATCAGAAACAACATACACACGAACTTGATGTTTACCTACATCCTTGCAGACCTGATGTGGATTCTAAACAACGTGATGCAGGTATTTTCATGGAAAACACAATATCCTCTGAAACTCTTTAACTATTAAGTAATTAATTTTATTTATTAAATGTATACAGATAATGCTGCGATAATCGTAATACAACCGGGCAGGAAGCAATGCTACGTAAAAAGATAATGAAAAATATAGAATAAAACTTTTCATACGGCGCTTCGTTTCTGGGAAAATCCAGCTTAGAAATTTATCGAGTATACTTTAACTTGGCTAAGTATCGATTAGGTATGATTAAACAATAAACAGAAGGTTATCATACCTGTGAAAATATTTGTTCGTTTAAACTCCATTTTCAAGAAAATAAGATTTGAATATGCTTAATTACGAACTGGTCTGATACACGCGCATGATATATTTCCAAATTTCTTTTTCTCGAAAATGTAACACCTTATGAAAAGATGATATTCTATATTTTTTATTTATTTCCCAATGTAGTTTAAACTCCTGTCGATTATTTACTCTTGTTCAGTTCGGAATTAGCAAAATTAAAATATAGTTGTCAAATTTCTAAATCCGATTTTTTCGAAAGCGAAACCTCGTGTGAAAAAATATTATACCAAACTTTTCTGTTATTGTTTCATGTAAAATCACTGCCTGTCCGATACACTACCTCTCCGCTCTGTATAAACGTAGTTATACTACTATTATTCTGTATAAACGTATGTGTATACTAGGTAGAAACAATACACATAGTGCGGTTGAACGATAAAGTATTAAATGAGAAAACCAATTGACGCAATCGGATAGCCACCTACATCACTTAATTCATGGGAGGAATGAAATTTAGCATTCCTACCGTTAAAACTTTGCCTTTATAAAACGGAAAATTATATTTGCTCGAAATAATTGTTCTTTGAGCTCCACTTTCTTTTTTATCACAGAATCCTTTTGTTCTCGAAAACAGACGTAGAAAATAAATGAAAAAAGGCTTATTACTTTCGGATAAAAACTATCTACAAAACCTGACTTACAAAATGACGAGAACTAGAATGCCGTCACTTGTTGCAGAAACGTAAAATTAGAATATTTCTTTGGAGGAAAACCTCGTATATTAAATTTTTCCATGAAATTTAGAAAGAAGAAGAATGAATTTGTCCAGCTTTTTCAACTTAAAATTATTTTGATTTATGTCGATTGAAACAACTTTCCGAATAGAGGCAAACGATACCAATTTTTAAGTTTAAATATTTTCCTGTTCACAAGTTATCAGGCGAAAAAAGTTGCATACTTTGACGTGATTCCTAAGTTTTAATATGACTGAGAAAGAAGAAATTCTAAAGAAAGATTCCAAGGATTTGCTTAATATTTTTACCCTCACAATTTCTTCTTCCATCAACTTTTCCAATCGTTACACGGAATTCGAAGCAAATATTTCTTATACTTGTCATAGCGACATTATCAAAAGAGGAAACTTTCAATTTTACACTCCATACACTGATCTTGGAGCGAAGATTCGTTTCAAACTTCTTGAATGAAACTTCCATGAAAGAATTCTTCGTGTGAGATTTGATCGCAAACTTTCCACAAGTACAAATTGCATAAGATTTTACAATAAAATTTGGTACAATCGCAATCCTTCAAAGATTTTATAGTCAAATTCAACCATATTTTAACACGTTACTATACATTATTATTACAATATTTAGTACAGAAATTTTAACGAGAATCTTTTTCGTATACTTCGAGAACATTCCGATGCTTTTTTATATCATAACTTCAATTAAAACTGTCTGTGTAGTTACGATTTCAATGAAAATCTGTTCTCGTACACCCGAATAAAACTAAATTTGTTTTGCCTTATCTCCAATACAGAATCATCGTGATAAAAGAAGCTTAAAATATTGTGCCAGGAGAAACAGCTAAACTGTTTCAGATACGGACAAGGTATCGCGTCGCTAAATTAGTCGAATAGCGATTTGCTTCACCGACGAGGAACCGGAAATGTGTTTGCTCACCGGTCGCGAAACCTCTGGTAACGCGCTAACGAACCGATAGAAAGGAAAATTAATTACGCCTGCGGAATAGCCGATGCGCGTTTGGTTTTTCGATAATTAAAAGGCCAATACGAACGATGAAATGGTTACGGTGAAATTGGCCTCACGTAAAATTCAATTCACTGGGCTGCTTTTAATTACCAATTCTTCTACCATTTTTTCCCTCTGTATGTGGCCGTCACATACGAGAAATGCGTGTGACGAGGAAAAAATAAATGTTTCGGTTAAAGGTGATAAAAGTTTTGTGGTAGAAAATACTTCCAGCTGATTTTTTCATTAGGAAATATCGTATCAACTGTAAAAGAAATTTTACTGTTTGTAAAATCATACAAATGTTTTATTATTATTATATAATTAGATCATCTCCGATATATTGTGTTTTTCTATCTAAATAGAGGAATAAATAGAGAGATTAAAAGAAATAGAATATAATAGAATTAGAAAAATGAATTATTATAAAATTTATCTAATATATACTACACACTTTGAAACCGATGGCCGTGCATTGCCTCTTCTATCATAGGAACGAAGTAAGTTTGAGATGCTCTCGACGCTTTCCCATTATTGATTTACCACTAAGAAATTCTAATGACTTACTCGACCTCCTTCGACTCTTCTTCTCTTCCTCTTTTCCATTTTGTTTAACTCATACTTATTCCCTAATATAGACACCATTATAAATGAAGATAATGCACTCCACATACGGGATTATTTCAGTTTATCTGCAACTACTGTAACTAAAAATGAAATAATGATATTCAATACTCAGAATTTTATTCAATTATAAATCGCAGAAATTCGTAGATTAAAATAATATGCTCCACATTTTGTCTTTCGCTTATAGAAACGAAAGGAATTGAGAAAATATAAAAATTCATTTTTTAGAATGATATCTCAAATGTTTAATATGGTACCTCGATACGATAGGTATATGATTTTAATTGGTTTCCCGTTTTAAAAAAATTGAAAAATGTATACACATTCAATTATACTGGATTAAAATATAACAGTTCGGACAGAAACACGATGTTCCATTAAGAAAGATAAAATGTTTACCCTAGATACATTTATATGTAAATTAAAATGTTTTATGTAGGTGCTTATACGCGTATAGAAATACAATTTTTCATTGCGGATGATAAAATTTGCACACGCATGCCATTGATAATTTTTCTCTTTTTACTCTTTTTTTATTTTGCATAAATGCAAAATGGAACATCCCGTCGAGTTGTACGAGAGCGTTGGATCATCGTTCAGCTTAATTTTTAAATTGAACAATTATTCTAGGTGTCCATGCAACCGGACGTGCCAACCTGTATCGTTTTCCTGTCTCTGCTGAATTATTTCCAATTGACTAATTACTTTTGGATGTTCGTAGAAGGTAATCTAGTTCGATTTGTCGATGTTACAATTTCAGATTTCGAATCGCGACATTCCTTCTTATTATTTTTCGTATCGAATAATTTTATTCGTGACCTTGAAATTATTTAAATATCTGTTATTTATATCAATGATTGTAAATTACACAAATTATATGTAAATTATGTATTTTTATTTCAGGCCTGTATCTGTTCCTATTGGTCGTCAAGACTTTCACAGGCGATAATATCAAGTTGAGGCTGTGTCTTGTTATAGGATGGGGTAAAGTTTCACATCATTTTTATTCTTCAAAGCACTGCTATTCACTCGGTAACTCGGATCAACGAAGAAACACTGTGCAAACTTTGTATTCTTTGTCGAGCAAATTTTACCGGGAACATAAATTTAATGTCTGGAATTGATCATTTTTATAACTCTGGTATTATGTATTTTGAGAACAGCTACGTTTTAATGAATGACCACGCTCGGAGCTGAAATAAGTAAAAGAGAAATTGCAGATAAGGAAAGTTTGATTTTAAAATTCGGTATTCCAAATATACCAAACTAATACTTCTTTTCTCGCTCAGCGGAAGTTCCATATTCGTTCATACTGTGACTTTCCGTGAAATCCATATTCGAAGCGCAGAGAATCCTGATAATCAGAACTTTACGCTTCCACTCGATGAACTAAAAATCAATATCGACTGCTTTGAATTCGCGACGTATCCCCGTTGCAGAAAAAGAAAGATTTAGTCACCGAAGCATGCGTACAATCCGACTATGTGAAATTTGAAAAAAAATTTTTTTTATCTTTGCTCTCTAAAATTTATTTTACTTCACACAATCTGAAATTTTCTATATAATTTTTTATTGTTATCGATTACAATAATTTTAGTCTGTGAACAAATTTTTCTGGCAAAGAACTATTGTGTTTTTAAGCATGCCGTATTATAATTCCAGGAATACCAGTCCTCTTCATCGCCATGTGGGGTATCGCCAAATCGTTGGATCAAAGTATCATGATCCAACCAAATCAGGTACGAGAAAATAGTTCATAGCGTTTTGTAGACGGTTTATACTTTCATGTAGAATGTACATAAACTTCAAATATTAACAAAAGATCTAAAAAGACTAGATAACTAGAAAAGGACGAATTGAAATATCTATTGCGTTATTATACGTCGGAATTATTATTTTATTATCGACTTATTTATTAACTTTTTCTCATCTGAATATTTTTGTACCTGGAGTGGTCGAAGCAATCGTTCTTCGCAGAGTTCCATCGCGTTTCACAAAAGGTGGAATCTTACGAAATTAAATTAATTAATACGGGTATGTGAAGACTTGTAGAATATGATTGTATGGTTGAATTGTTTAGTCATGTGCAAATCACGTCGGGGTCACCAATGTAGAGGACTTGTGTAGAGGATGGTTGATCGTAAGGATTTCAGTTATCTATCAGTTATCAGTTAGTCGCGCGAAGCAGTATCTACCGAGTGTCTATCAGTTATCAACGAGTTATCAGCGATCTTATTTTGCGACTTATACACTGTCTTAGCGAATCCGTTAGTACGAACGTCTTTGCGAAAATTATCTGTACTTATTTATTAACCATTTTAAAATACACATGACGGTTTCAACAACGAGCGATCTCGTCATATAAATCTCACGATCAATCTCCTCTACAAAGTCCTCTACAAGTATTTTAAAACCGTAATATGTAAGAAATATATATAATGCGTGTTTCGCGCCTCATACTACGTACTATAGTGACTCAAATAAGTATTCATACCACCCTTATTGCTGTGAAAGATTCATGTTATTCTTACACTATATATTTTACAATTTTTATCTATCAAGGACAACAATATCGAGAAATATCGTAATGTAGGTTTCGAGACACGATCCGCGTTAACATACCGGCGAGGTACTCGATGTGGACGAAAAATAAGGGCAAAGAAGAGTGAGTCGATACGATGTAACAGGAAGAGGGAAAGATATTCTCAAGGGATGTACGTCAGCGAACGCATTTAATTAAGGACTTTTCACCTTTGTTGAGACCGTGTTCCCACGGTCCAGTTTTAATTCTTCGATCGAAGATAAAATATTACATAGACCTTATGTTACGCAATGTCCAATGCTCCGAGTCGTTATTCGTTCCCCAGCGGTTTAAAATCGCGCGTTTAATTCCTAGGAAAAAGACTCGTGCATCTGTATCTGCTTCTCTCGATATACAGCAAAACTTCCCGATATCTTACGTAGTAAATAGCTAAAGTCAACGAGCTGAAACATCATCGAGACGTGCTCTTCGCGTACCATAAGGGAAAGAAACTGAACGATGCGACGTTTGCTAATAAAGTTAACCGAAAATTGACTTAGTTTCCAGTAGCACTGTAGCCAACAATGTTCACAGGAAGTTGCATTGGGCAAGCACTGTCCCTGGATGGTGTCACATGCTTACGACTGGTTCTACCAAGCCCCCGCTATTTTGGTGTTATGCGTCAACGTGATGTTTCTTTTCATGATAATGTGGGTGAGTACATACACTTGATGTCTTTTTTAACATCTAAGGTAACATCAACAACACGATCGTCAGCAACGAAGCCCCGTCTATGAAACAATTAGATTTTGTGGTAAAAGCGTAAGCGAATGTTACTTATAGTTAAACACATAATTTTACAAAATATGATACCCATTAAATTTTATCTCTATCAATCATCGCTATCTTTCAGAAGTACGATTCTACTTATTTTATTTTATTTTATCTTATTCTCCGTCTAAACTTTCCTCTGTCTAATCGTCGTTACAACGATTCTTCGTTATAGGTGCTGATAACAAAGCTCTGGTCAGCGACGAACGCAGAAACCCAGCAATATCGAAAGGCGAGTAAGGCGTTACTCGTGTTGATACCTCTCCTTGGAGTAACTTACGTGCTGGTACTGACGGGACCAACGGAGGGTCAGGTTGCTAATGCATTCTCTTACACTCGAGCCGCGTTCCTTTCTTCACAGGTAATGCAACTGAAAGATATATCTCGTTACAAGAACTAACTTGCCTCGCGATATAAAATCTCGAAAAGGGACTCATCTGTAGCATGTTACTTTTCCTTTTGATGAAACATGGATGCATTCCTTTCCGTGGACTCTCTGTAATCGTTACTCTCCCTTTATTCCCTTTAGCTCGTATCTCGTCTATTTGAACGTTTCTTTATACACTAACGTGCAAATGTATGCAGACACTTGCGTATTTTCGATAGAACGTAACTTAATTATAAAATTATAAATAAAAAGTTCCAGGACAGCTTTATCTTTTGTCAAAACCATCGTAGAATATTATAACACGGTACAATTTATTCTTAAAATTTATTACACAATGAAAAGATTAAAATCTATGTTAATTTATACGTATATATTTATACGTATTCGAATGTAATATTATTTAAAAATTACATGTCACAGATTTTGCACTCGTTTATACATTACCGAACCTCGAGTAACCCTCTATTAATTAATCCATATATTCGATCAAGAACCGGTAATTTTCTTCCTCTTTGACAAAATTTATAATCGAGAAAACGCTATTGATTTTTTGAAAGCGAAATTGTTCGAATTAAAAATACCAGTTTGTTGGTTCGTCGGTATTCACAACTTCAGACGCAAGAAATTTTAATCTCTCACTTCTTATTATCTCTTCCTCCTGGAGATGATTTTATTCTCACTTTTCTAGTGCCAGGACTTCTGTCTGCAACGATAAGAAACATATGTCGTAAAGTGTTGTTATAAAGTAACGTAGACTAATACAGAACACAGAACACTCCACAGATAGTCACAAATTTCCTGAATAAAAATTTGGAAAAGGAAGTTTTCAAACGAAAATGAAATTTTCGCATCAAAACATTAAGACAATATTTATTCAAAATGTCTTCCTACGCGCCGTATTAACAAATATTTGGAAAGTATTTATGAAAAAGAATTTTCTATTCTCCGTAGGTTTGATCCATAAAAAACTATACAAGATTACAAGATACGCGGTAAAGTTACAAAGGTTACATTCTTCCATAAATCTTGTTACTTTGGTTACTTTATTTTATCTTGAGATGGCAAGATTCGAAACCATGTCGATCCAAGCATATTTAAAAGAATCTGGCATTCACAGAACTTTCATATAAAATAGAATACGTAGGAACCCATAATTTGATAAACGCATGTTCAAGCTACCGATAAAGTAATCGCACGCATTAGTATCTTCTGCAAAGTTTCTTTTTTAATAAAGTTGCTTTATCGACTTTTTAGCGTCAAAGGTAAAGCTTAAACGGATAAAATACTTCGAAAGGAACTATGCATTCTAAGTTTCCTTATCTTGAAAAGAGAGAGGACGAGTGGGAGAGTGGGAGAGTGGGAGAGAAGGAATAAAGAAAGTTTGGATGTATTACGAATTTCAAAGAATAGGTTAGGAAAAGATAAATTAAACTATTAAAAAGATGGAGAAACAGTTCTCTGACAAATTGCACGATGAAATAAAGAAAAGCTTCGACATCAAAGATTAAAAATCATCTTAATGCACATAGTATACTTTAACGAGTACTTGATATTTTCAGGGCCTGTTCGTCGCGTTATTTTATTGTTTTCTAAACACCGAGGTTCAAAACACAGTGAAACATCATATCGAACGATGGGCAACAGCTCGCGATCTGGACACAGAAAGAAGGTATTATAACAATTGGTCTCCCCGTTCGAGAACAGAGAGTATAAGGTATTCTATTCCCTTATTGCTTAATTATTTAACTTTCTTTTGAGTTCTTTCGTCACTCAATATTCCGTTCGAAGAAATCAGCGAAACTTCCTATGCAAACTGCGTTCACATGATTGTTGCGCATCTAATGATTAATTTAGAAGAACTGTAGAAAATTAAAACGCTTAAATGGGGACAATTTAGAATGGTTAATTGCTTTTCGAAGTCGTTAACGGTGAAAATTTACAGATTGTACTGCCCACCGTCAAACCCATACAGAAAAAGGGATTCATCCGTAAGCGAGACGACCACAACAACCGTAATAGGATTAAACTCGACGACCACATTCCTAGATAAATCGAAAAAGGCTATTTCGGAGGATCTGAACGAATAGGAACAATTCTGATCTCGCCAAGCGATTAGAACCATTATCGAAGAATCTGTTAAACATTCTTCTTTTGAAAAAATATTCTTAAGCAAATGAAGATCTAAGAGATACCAATCTTCTTTCTTTGCTTGTAAGTGTCATTTTCTTTTTATCTGATCATCAAAGGAAGAAATAATTATTTGGGAAGATGGAGAATTGTTATTTATTATTTGAAGGATGTTTACGTTTGCCAGTGTGAAATATTTTGAGCAAGAATATGTATAAGAAAGTAAATTGATTGTTATGAATTTTACAAATGTTGGAAACGAGAGGGAAGTAGTCAAGGGCGCGACATATTGAAATATATACTTTGTCACAGAATTGTTCATAAAATAATGGAAATTAAAAAGATAAACATATTTATATATTATGATTTATACTTTTTGATATGTTTTCACTTTCTTTCGTTTTCAAAATAAAACGAATTTTTATTATTCTGGAATTAGCATTTTTTCAATATAGTATTTGTATAAATTAATTGCATTGTAATATGATAGAAATTGATTGTGAATGGATGATTAAATTTTCTTTTTTTGATACGATTTCTTTCTTTCATTGCCAAAATATACACGTAATATACACGGAAACAAATGAAATAAAAAAAAAAAAGTGGCGACATTCAATCTTTTTAGTTTTGTTTTTTGGTTTCATTTTCAATTTCACAATCAACCATCTCATTTCCAAGATATTCATAAAATTACCGATAATTAAATTAACTCTACAATTGATATTTTCCTAAAATGTACTTGATATACGCGTCAAACTATTTAATGTATAAAATATAAAATCCTTTTTTTCTGAAATAACAAATCTCCTGAGGACTCTTAAACTCCTGCAAGTTTTGTTTAAAGCACAAACAAACAAAAACAACGCCGGATATATCTCTAAAATAAAAATATTAGATTTCTCTCTTCCGTCAATCGTAAAATTTGATTTAAAACACAGAAAAACGAACAAGTCCACAAGAATATTTCTCAGATCTTTAGTGCTCCACAACAGCGTCATTTTCAGGGGAACAATATATCGTATTGATTCGTCGTAAGGAATGGTTGGAGAAATTAAAAAAGATCTGAGGATATACAACAATGCATCGATGCTTTTATTTGGAATTACCATTTTCGTTAGGAAAAGGGTAGCCTCACATTCTTGCCCATTCACACGTTCCATTCGTGCCTCGCCACTTTCGCCTCCTCCACATTCGCTTCACTCCATTTTCTCTTCTGTTCTTTTTTACTCTCCTTTTTGTTTTTTTTTCTTTTTTTTAATCTCATTACTTCTTTTCACGTCTGTTCAGCTCAAGAGAAACACGAACGCGTTCGAATCAGAGGGAAATCAATTTCCCTGTTTAAATTCTACGATACCCATCATTCAAATTTCCACAAGTGGACTCCTGTAAAAAAGAAAAATCCGTGAGAATTCTTTTTTTACTCTCCCTTTTTTCTATGGTACATTATCAAATTTTTCGTCGTTCTATTATCGTCAAACATAAAAATTTCGATTTTCTGAATTGAGAATTTGAAATCAAAGTTTGCAACGTAAAAGGACAAAGAAATTCCGGAAGAGAAATTAGCAATTCAAACTGGGTGATAATTCTAGAAATGAAATACCGTTAATATACATATATATGTTTTACTTTCTTTTTAAATGTATTTTATTGTTTAATAATAAATGTACTAAATATATAATAATATATAGATATATTATAAATTAATAAATATATTAAAAATGTTTTATTATATTTTTATATTTATTATATACGTATATGTATACTTATAGTTAAAAAGTGGAAAATTGCTTTCTACTATTATTAAAATTTTCTACTATTCTACCCAGTTTCGATTGCGATTAAAAAAAGAATAAAAGAATCGTTAAAAATAGCTCTATTGTCAGAAACGTACATTAGCATAGCTATATGTGTTGATATCTTTGGTGCGGATTTAATTATATGGAAAAGAAAAAGGGCAGAATTTTTTAATATTAAATGAACTTCGTTAAGTTACCTTACATGCGAAAACATATACATATCCGCACAAAAAACTATTTCAACACAAAAACTTGGCTACTACACCGTTAAGTATTTACGTTTTTCCATAATTGACATTTAAAAATTATAAAAAAATTAACTAAAACAATAATAAATAATACGTTTAAGGAAAATATATCTTTTAGCTTCATCGTGTTACTATTACAAATTTGTGATCGTCCTTGTTAAATATAATTTTTGTTTTGAAATACAAATAAAAAAGTATTTGTAAGTAAGTAAAGTATTTGTATCAATATTTTAATAAGAGAGAAAAAGTATTTATTATTATAACAAACTGTTAATGAAAACATTATTTATTTTGACTCCATTGTAAGCATGAAAGCTTTATTGAGTATCGAAAATATATTGTAAATACTTATTAACAATCGCTTTCGTAAAACGTTGGGCATCACTATATTCCCAAGTCCGTGTACATATCGCAAACTTTTCCATTTCACGTTATTTAGTGATATCAGATGACCGACTATCGTATTTTACATGTATCAAGATTTATAAAACGTGTTACACAATATCGTACATGATGCGTGTGCTTGTGCTTGTATCTATAAAAGTTTCAAGAACATTACAATAATCGACACTATATTTGAAACAATTCGTTTCGATTATCTTTGGAGCAATATATATATATATTGTATATATATATAATACTTTATATATATATATATATATATATATATATACACATACACATATGTATGTGTGTGTGTGTGTGTGTGTGTGTATAAAAGAAAAATAAAATAATATTATGCCCAATAGTAACAGAAGAGTACGTTACTCGGGGTTTAAATTTTGTCCAAAGATCCAAGAAGATAATTATTTTTAAGTAGCTATGAGGTGAAAAACCGAAGAAATGGTACCTGATATGTCGTAAAACTTTATTTTTGCGTTGAAATATAATCAAATGAATTTGTATTTTGTACAGATTGAAGTTTAACATAAGTTAATCAGTCCAAAACTATTAATATTAAACAGGCTAAAAATGATAGGAAAATGAAAATATATTGAATAATATCAAACACTCTTAATAACCATGAAGCTATATATAATTTAAAAATTTTCTTAGAAATATATGTGTATATTATAATATAATTTAAAACTTGTATAAAATTTGTAAAATATTCGATAATTTTTAGTAAATAAATGTACTATAATTTCGTTTCATTTGTAAAAATGGTACAGTGTAAAACATCAGATAAAATAATGTGACAGACACATGATCTTTGGACCTTAAGAAATCACCCCCTAAATAACGCTATCACTTAACATTTATTTTATTATGAATCAGGCGATCCGTGTATGTTTATTAAATAACTTCATATATACAAATTTGTATAGAGACAAATTAGAGAAAAGTCATGAATGGTATATGTTATTCAATGTGTTGTCGTTTTAAACTACCATTTAATATATGCCTATCGATGTAAGAACACAGTTCTATTAAGACAACATGTCTTATGTTACGGTAAATTGGACTAAATTGTTTACGATAATAAATTCATTCGATAAAAATGATTAGATGTCGTCTATCACGAACTACAAATATATACCATAAGCAGTCGAAAGGATTTCGACTTTCTTTTCAGTGGAGAACAAATTTATCAAGTTAGATAGTTAAAATGCATATTATTATTAGTTACTGAAAAGGAGACTAGTTTGCAATTACAATTTTTAACAACAAAAACACAACAGAATCGACAGGATAAACTTTGAATAAAATTTAAAAATGTTAAAAATTAGAAGAAATGTAATCTTCTATATGGAATGTCATAACGAAAAAGCAAAATATACTAAAAAGAAAACAGTACTATTGTTTAAATTACAAACCTAATGTATGTATGAATTATCTTTGTTTTCCTTCACATCCAATGTTAATTTAATATTACATTAACAACTGCTATAATGTTCACATTGTTATTGTGACCACTTTATGTAAGACCTAACAATACTTTGTACAAGTTTTATGATACAAATATATTACGACAATTCAGTTTATATACCATATAACATTATACTTTTAGTGTTACACCTTTTATGGATTAAACCTTTTCTTGTAGAAGGCAATGATTTTATTTATATGTAATGTCATTGATAAAAGAATCTGACTGCTTTCAAATCCAAAAATTCTTTTCACATGGTACTGGGAAAATAGAAATCTACACACTTATGCACCTCCATCAACAAACATACTTCACACCAATTCACTTTGAAGGTATTAACCTCGAAGTATCCTCGTGATTCTGGTAACTTGGTTTTCCATAAGTGAACGGCAAATATCTGTATTTTATCATATGCTGCAAATAAATTTCAAATTCATTATTTTATATTTTTAAATATTTTTTACTCGACTTCATCAATATATTTAATATTATATTACCTTTATTTGACGCTTCATAGTAATGCAAAATAGCGTTATGAAGTACATGACAAGTATGGGCCAAAATACTGGTACATTGAAACAATCAAACATAGTACATATCATAGCAATAATTGTAGATTTCATCACAGAATACCAGAATTTAAATTCAGGTAACCTTCTAATAAATGGTCTAAACTCTTCATTAGATCTTGTAGGTAATTCTGGTCCTTCACCATCTATCAAGAAAGTTCTGTTAAAAGTGTGTTGTAGAAATGGAAGTGAAATTTGTTTGAGTACTAAAGTTACATGGAAGTATAATTCACTAAATTAAATTCTACCATCATAATTTCTATTTAATTTCATTTCATATTAATAACTAATAATTTTCATAAATTTATATGCACTTACCATCAAAATCCATTCCAGGATCAATTTTAGGAGTAAGGAATGCTATGAATAAATTTAGGTGATAAATTGCTAGTGCATATGTAACAATGTACCATCCCTAAAAAGTATGAGAATATATTTAAATTTATAAAGAGAAAAGAATACATTTTAAGCTTTAACTTACCTCTGATAAAAGTATACGTAAAGAAAAAACAAATACTAAAAAAAAAGCCACTGTCCATCTTGACACTGCGTGAGGAGTCCAAAGATCCAAATATGTTTGATATAACTGTAATAAAAATACATGTATTTAACAATACATATATATATATATATATTATATTTTAAATACATATTTAACACATTAGCACAATTAGGAACTACAATTAACAATAAAACAAAATATTTAAAAAAATAAAGCTTCAAGAAGTATAACTAAGTACCTGTGATATTCTTCCTATTGCTTGACTAAAAACATTTCGTCTTGGAGGACCACCCAGATGCTCATCTTGCATCATTTTACCTTTTTACAATAAAATTTTTATTTTAATCATGATTATAAATTCATATGTACATTGCAATATTCCTATTAAAACATCTTCCAATATTACATAAATACTATAGTTTCACAAATAAAATATTACATTATACAAAGATATTCTTAACCCCTTAAATATGTAAATAAATAATAAATTTGGAAAAACAGATAAAAGCCAAATATAACTATAAAGAATTAAATATTAAATATTTTACTTAAAGTCATAAACTTAAAAGTAAAGAACAAAAGTAAACTATATTTTATTTTACTTACTTTATTAAAAAAAGACATTAATATATATATGTATATATATAATAAGTTCCGCTTGTATTAATAAATTTAATTAAATATTTCATCATCATTATGAATACATTTCTTTTTTATATTACTAAATATATTTTTACAAATAAATCTAAACAAAAAAAAATACAATATGTCTTGCAATGAACTCTGGCAAATGTTACAGATCCAATTAGATAAAAAATCCAATCAAAGTGAAAAATACTTGTTGAACATTCGAATAAATAATAATTCGCGTGTACAAATGCAATTTGATAGTTTAAGAACATCACTAATATACCGAATTATTAACATCAATTATAAAAACGAATTCAAGGTTGCTAAAATTTAAGACTTCCTCTGTAATAATTTGATCGAACCTTTATATCAAACTATAACTTAAAATTTGCATGAAATTTCAGATCTCTATTCATTAACTGTATCAATATATTTTGGAAAAAAGTACGAACATTCATGTTTAAGAAATTAATACTATTTTCACAAATTCCGAAAATCACGAAATAAACTAAACGATATGCACATAACCTCCTCATTTTACAATTATCTTGAGTTCAATTATAAATCGCAGGTAAATCGGAAATGAATAACATTTACCTAAAGTATTTATATGTTTTCAGCCAATTTTCGCGACTAATTCGCTGTTTATTCGGTTAAAAAAATAACACGTCAAAACATTAATGGCATACTATGATTAGACGTACTATAAAATTTGCAAGGTGTTTCAACTTATCTCCTGGTAGTATTGTATCCCAAGTGTGTATGACCATTAAATCTGATTCTTATGTAACGAATTATATGATTTACATCAATTTGTGATTGGTAACATATACCGAGATTACTTTTTCATTAAGTAATTCGCTATTACTTCTAAATATTTATCTGCTTATTTTATTAACAAAATAATTACATAACCACTAAGAACTCTAACAAGTGTAAATATATAATCTTAATAACATACGTATAATAAAAACGTTAAAAACTAGATATTTAAGAAAGCGAAATCGTTTGACGTGATTTTTTTCTAATTTTAAACATTTTTATATTCTTTATAATTGTAGATATACATTATTGAATATAATACACCCTAAATTTTAGAAAAATACTATTTTTTCGATACAAATATAAGTTTGCAAATTTTTAATGTGTTCATAAAACATAACAAGACAAATATAATTAACTGATTAACATAGAAATAATCCATAATATATATATATATATATATATATACACACATATATACTTGTTAAGCATAAGAAGAGAAAAGGAGAATCATATTTTATCTGATGAATGTCTTATCGCAATAATATTTTGGTATTTTGATAAAGATGACTGTTTATCTAGCGTTCATATACATATATACATATATAAGTATATATAAATATATAAACAAAGATTAACTTTTGAAAGATGATGTTTAAGCGAAACTGTCAAAAGCTGATGTCTTTTGGAACGAAAATAGCTACACAACGTTAAAATTTTCATTTTTAGAATAGAAGACTGTGAAACTGACAAAAGTGCGGCGCCATATTGCGTGCTTGTGTTTGGTTACTGTTCTGGCGCGTGGTCAAGAACTATTATATTTAATTAAATACCATGTCTGATAATCAGGTGAGCTTCCCCATTTTAGAGAGCAATTTATTGACCTACATTTCATGGTATAGATGCAACATAACATTTGAATGTTCAATCATATTTTGAATCTAATCGGTCTAACCTTGCGTATTAGGAACAAAAACCTGAAGCCGGCCCAGGCGACGCGAATTCCGAATACATCAAGCTTAAAGTTGTTGGAAATGTAAGAAGTTGCCGTTTTATTCTTTTATATTCACGTCTTAGTTTCATGACGTTTAATGACAGGTTTCATCGTTTCTTTTTTTTAGGACAGCAATGAAATTCACTTTAGGGTAAAGATGACCACTCAAATGGGTAAATTAAAGAAATCGTACAGCGATCGTGTGGTTAGTCCACTTTTCAAAATAAGCGTCTGTCTAAATGTCATGCATCTCAAAAAATAATTTATTAAAAAAGAAAGCGCAAAAATTCTCTTATTTTATTTTTTACATGACATGTGATAACTAACTGAAATTGTGTACAGTAAAAGTATAAGTTAAAAAGTTCATGAAAACTTTATATCATCATTACGACTAGAAGACTTTTTAGTTTTGAATGAATTTTTATATATATCTTATATTTATAAATGTAATTTACGGAAGTATTTTTAATCTTTCAAAAATAGAAAAAAGTGATAATTTTATCTCTTATTGAAAGTACCTAAAGTAATATTATCTTTGTGTATTTTAAAACATATTTATAATTTATTTAGGGTGTTCCTATGACATCACTCAGGTTTTTATTTGATGGTAAAAGAATTAATGACGACGAAACACCAAAGCAGGTAAATTTTTATATAAGCTTAAAATTTTTAATTAACCATTGTAGAAGTAGGAATTCATTACACCTTTACCTTATATTACCATTATGCCCTTAAAATAAATAATTTAAAATTGAATAAAATTTAATCACAATTTATCTTATTTTTATATTAACTTTATTATTTATAGCTAATATTTATAGCTAATATAATTCCATTTCGTACAATGATAATATGATATTAATATTGTTTTTTAGTTGGAAATGGAAAATGATGATGTTATTGAAGTATACCAAGAGCAAACAGGTGGTCGCTACTGAAGAAATTTATTCGGTTTCAATATCTTTTAAAGTGAAAGTGACTATCGTAAAGAAATGGACAAGTTTATCAGTATATATATATATATATGTATGTTAAAGAAACATGTAATTTGGTTTTTTACGTAACATTTTGATGTGCAGTTCTACATTCCTGTAACATGGCAAGTTTAAGGATCATCAACAGTCAGTTTCATACAATGTATATGTTCATCCAGCAAAAACAAAAAAAAAGAAACAGAACTGAAAAAGAATCATGCCTTAAATACAGTGAGTTTTGTCTATTAATAACATTTGGCAATATATTTGCATTCTATGGATTTCCAAATTTATAGATTTAGATCGCGGGAGTTTCCGAAAGTTTTAATTTCATTATTAAAGTGCAGTAAATATTACATAATATGAATATGATTTAAACAAAATTGTTGCGTTTAAGGTACGTCTATAATAAAAGAGATAATTGTAATATTTTCCCTTTGCCTTTTCTATGTAATTTTAATATTAACAAAAGTATTTTCTACTTCAAAAGATATACATTACTGGTATGCAAAAAATTACTTTTCATGGATAAATTATGAAGAAATTAATTCGATGTAAGTAATGTGGATGTTTCTGAAGAACTTCTTATTTTAGATTTAGTTTTATGTTATTATCGGTAAATTATATATAGCAATGACAAAATTTCAAATCACTATACATAATAAAAATGACTGCTATACAGTTATACTTTATGTATAAACTTCAGTAAAAGAGGTTCTCATTTTTCAAAAATTGCTATTTGATTTATATTGAAGTTAACCATTGACCGGCCAAAGACTTACAAATTTAAAAAATTTTTTGATATATATAATTTGAAGCTATATGATTCTATGCGGGCATCCTCATTACAAAATACTTATTCATTGATTTAACAGGACAAAATTTTTACAAATTGTAATAAAATTTATTCTTGTACAGATAAGTAATATAGTTTCTGTTTTCATTAATAAGGTGTAAACATTAATTGGCACTTTTCTTTCATTGTATGTTTAAACAACATTCGCTTTTTTTTAAATAGTATAAACAATTTAAATAGATGTTTTAATGAGAACAAATAAGTAAAAACAATAATTACATTACCTTTAGTAGTGTTCTATCATAAAACTTGTAGCACTTGTTAAATAGAAGAATAACTGAATAATAATAAAAATTAGACTTTCATTTTCGTAACAAAAGCAGAAAATGATTTTGATATAAATAATATTGTAATAATCGTTAGATTTACGATAAAATTGCATCTACATAGCTTTATCGATTTCACAAAACATGTTTGCATCTGCCAAAAGCATAAATTACTTGTAATAATTGTCTAGAAAATAAATGATTCTTCATCTTTCTCTACTTACTTTACATATTGTTTAAAAAATAGTTACAGAAATAAAAATGCTTATAGATTATAAGGCAATCTTTTCATTTAATAGAATTGCTTTTATTTATACATTGAACAGAGTTGATAATTGCTATTATTATTTATTTTTTAGCACTTCTTAATGCATTATTCGCAAATTTTTAACATTATAAGCGGACATTCGTAAAAATAATTAACTATGTACAGATCATCTTGAGTTAACCAGTAATTCTACTATGTGGCGTCCTATCATTATTACACATTTACAGTGATCTATAATCTGGAAGAAGCAATTTTTTGCCTGTGTAATCATAGTTTCATAAAAATTGAAGTCTCAAACAGAAAACTTTTTTGTCATAAATACTAATTTATTGAACATTGAAATGTATACTAACGAAGATTTAAGATCAGTTTTTAGTTAAATGTTTGCATATAAATTGCTTCTTCAAAAACAATAACAACTTAATTGCCACAGTACAATTACTTAGCATTTATGCACCGGTGCGAAAAAAAATCAGCGAGTAGATAAATAGTTCGTTCAATAAAATGAGTTTATAGGTTCATATACACAGCCCATAAATATGCATACAGAAAAATAATGCATCAAATATTGTTTGAATCTCGAGTTCACTGATCGGTGAATGATTTCCTATAGTTTCTCATGAACTGTTGCGAAAAATTCACATTATTAAATTAGAACAAAAACTATTTTTACAAGAGAAGGTTTTACAATATCGTTTATGGTGTTAATAACAATCTCACTTACTACTACATTGCTGACACAGAATAACAATAAAAACACGTTAATTTAATATTCCAAACATAATTTGCATGCCGTTCTTGTTACAGTTAATGTATCATTCTAGAAAATTATTTCTTAACATCTCCGCCAATTTAACATGACAATTTCCCCTTTACCTTCTAATTAAAAATTCATGCATGATCAATACTTCTACCTTGCTTATATAAATTTAGAATCAGAGTAAAACGTGTTATGAGTTGCAACAAAATTATACAGGGATTTAAAATCGAGCTTGTTATTAAATTTATTCAGAGATAGAGTTCTTATAAAGACTTCAGTCTTTGATTTTGTCATGTTTATAGATTTGTAGATCTAATATAATCCTTAGTATTTTTCTTGATTTATTAATGAATTATAAAATATTCTATTTCTGAATAATCCGGATGCAAAGAAAATTTTGAATCAAGATTTTTTGTAATTAACAGAGTAATTATGATAATAAATTATAGGATATAACGGATTTTCTTTCCATATTTTCCCTACATTAAAAAGAAGCACACAATAAATTCAATTCTCCTTAACAGACAAAATTATGATTTCATTAATAATGATATTTATCCTCAATGATATAATTTATCTAATTCTTAGCGTAACCGAAATTTCGACTAAAAGAATTGAATAGTTCTCGTGTCTTAAGTACAAATGCTACACACTAAAAAGTATTTTTTTTATTAGGACATAATTTATATGTATATACTTAAATAGAATGTACAATGTGTAATTCAAAACATAAATTTCTTCGGATATAATCTTTCATGTATTATGACTATAAACAATATTAATTCAGCTCTCACCTCATTTTTTTCTCGTAATACTTTCATTCAATATTATGTCTACTTACTCATTGCATCATAATAAATATAATTATCTATAAAGTATATTAGAGCAATCTGTTAATTCTTAAAGCGATGTTATTTCTTGGCGAGGCATTGTATGGAAATAAACCTGTTGAAAGTCTTCTACTCGTTTTAGAGTAAGTACTTTTCAACGCTGTAAAATGTTACAGTATGTCACGATGCCATACCCATGTTTTTTTCGTATGGTCAAACCTATGCGCTAGCCATTGCTGTTCTAACAATTGGTATCTATCTTGATTTAGGTACAGAGGTTTCCCGCGTCTATAAAAAGAAATTAATAAATGCAGTATAATATTGATATATCTCTAGAGAGGTAAAATAATATAACAAAAATTCCAATATAAATGTATTAAGAAATAGATTGCAATTTTTCAATATCTTATCTGATATTAAAGTGAGACTCTTACTTCAGATCTCTATCTTCTTCCTCAAAATCATCGAGATATAAAGATCCCCATAAACAGACACGTTGACCACGAATTACTACAATATAGGTTGATGTCACCACCAAATATATACCAGTTCCACCTCCACAATCTATCGAATGCTATAAACCAAGGAAGAATTATGTTTATATAACTCATATATTTTTATGCTTATATAAAGAAAAGCATATATATATATATATATATAGATAAAGTACTTACTTGAACAACCTCGCATACATTCCACTGCTTGCGATTTTGCTTTAAACAAACGATGGCACCACACAATAAGCAGATACTAATCTCCTGAGGAATTGAATGACCTTGACGACACTGTCTTCCATGATAATACTAAAAATGAATAATCATTTATAAGGCTTTAATATTCAAGTATAAAATGATATATAAACTATAATTAATTATATATATATTCATACTGTGAAAATCTTCTCATATTCCCTTGGAAGGCTCAGTAACTTGGGTACCTGCCACGACACATGCTGTTCCATAATTAAATACCTGCCTGCATCGCTTTGATTTACGAAAGCAAGGAATTGATCACACCACATACGGGGCACCGATATACTAGTTTCGCTATCTTGCCAGTTCAGAGCTACAGCAGAGTTAAACATGTTCCAATCCATATTTTCTGTAACTAATTCCAAATAACGAACTAATCTCGCAAATTCAGTTTGTGGTGATCTAATTATAGGTAACGGTTCCTCATATAAATGATAACGGAGCAATGCAGCTACTCGTAAAAATGGTAAACACATAAATTGTATCTGAAATGATATAATTATGTATGTGACAAAGTATCTTATATAGGAAAACAAGAAAATTATGAATTATATTAACTAATTTATACCTACCTGTTGTTCGATACTGTGCATTTTATCCCGTGCATATGGTGTACATGATGAAGTAGATGGATCATATAAAACAGTATCTGAATGGTAGAGTGGGCTATTATTGAAATATTCAATGATTTTGCAGAATATAGTTTCAGAAGATATAGGACCGCGCTCGATGCATTCTCTTAAAAATGTATTTCTCTCTGCTTGTGTGAGACCACCGCTTATTTGTACTATAACTTGATAGTACAATAAGTTGTAGATTACTTTTACTACACTAGAGAAATACGCTGAAAATAAATAATTAAGTTTTATGAAATCACTAAAATATTTACAAATAAATTTATTTACTTACCTTGATCGGCATGCAAAGGTAACAATAATATAAACTGTATAAGAAGAGCAGTTGGATCTCTGAGAAGTAAGGGGACTTCTCCCTCGTGTAATGTTAAAGCGAGTGGAGTTGCAGGCTCTGGAGGCAAACCAGATAATTGTTGCCAAGTGTGTTGTACCGGCCAAATCATACATAGACGTGCATTTTTTGCCAGAACATCAAGAAGTGCAACTTGAAAGAAAATGTTATTAATGTAAAATCTACAATCCTACTTATTTTTAAGTATCATCAACAATAAAATAAATGTACCAATGCAATCACGTTTTGGCCTTAAAGGTATCGTAGTAGGTGGTGGAATACATAATGATCCACCACGTTGAACAAGTTCAATTTCAAAATTAGTTCGTGCTATAGAAGTTATGAAAACGAACAAACTCTTGTAACTATGTTGTTGTTGGCACTTAGAATTTGTGCATCTTGTCATATCCTGTACTGCTTTACGCATTGCCTCAGACAAAAATGTTCGTCTCTATAAAGAATGTATATGTTGTTAATCGCAAAGAACATATAAGGTTGTAAGTAAACAAAGTTCCTGAGATACTTACTGTTGATGGGTTTCGTTGTACCTCTTTTAGAAGATTATTTATCTCTGGGAGTATTGTAGTGAAAGGGACGTAAGGAGATCGGACGATTGTTCCACGCTTCCCCAATTGAGGAGAAAGTGGAAGAAAACAATTAGCTAACTGTCGACAAAGTGGACATAAATATTCGCCACTATCTACAGCGAGAGAAAGCTGTCTTTGTTGGTGACCCAGAGACTTTACATATGGCAATAAACAATCTAAATGTAAATGATGTCCACACGTTTGCACATATACACCACCTTCCCAACCTAGATTAACGGATAACAGCAACGAAATCTGTAAAACACCAATAAGAATGTATATAAATTGTTTTACTGTATTCAATGGATATTATATGTTAAATATTTACAGTATCAAAATGTCGGTCCATTGCATCCATTCTACGGTCAAAATAGGCACCACGTGTATCACACTTTGGTATAGGCGGATCATCATCAGAAGTAGGTAAAAGCAATCTATCTGGTTGCTGTCGTTCATGACCAATGACACTTGTCCCCTAAGAATAGAATTTATATAGAATTAAGTAATCAATAAAAATGAAATTATATGCATAAAATTGTATGAATTTAATTACTTGAACTAATACAACAAGACCCATAGGATTATCTTCAGTACTAGGACTACTTTGACTGCAAATAACGCAATCGTATTCTTTTTTGCTAGTTAGTTTAGTCGCATTATCTTTTTGATCCCAATCCATACCCGATACCCCTGCTTCATCTAAACAAAACATTATAATTTTTATTTACATTTTGTTTACATACAGTACATCAAATTCATTATATCTTATATACATATTTTATCTTTTATATTTTACCTGTTTCCATTGCTTTTTCCATGAATTGCTTTCGTTTATTGGCAAATTCTGCCATTAATTTTTGCTGTCTTTCTTTCGCCCGTCTTCGTCTTTCTTCTCTTTCTCGATCTTCTTTCTCTCGCTGTTTATCTTCGCTTTCCTGCATACTTGGCCATAATTTGTTCCTAGCTTCATTTATAGCATCTTTGCACATAGGATCTAAATTTGTAATTTTGTTCAGTATTTGCGCGATAAAGAACGGACCATCGCCAATTCGCGATTCTGTTGGTTCTATGGTTGAACTGCTACTAGCTTCATTATCTGACATTGCAATTTGTTCAGGGTTATAACTATCTGGGACACCTGATAACTGTGAATGCAATTTTAACAATAATGTGATTATACTCTCGTCTACTTTTACAGTTTGTGATTGTAATGATCCACCCTAAACAGAAAAAAGTTTATAAAATAACAAATTAATAAATATAACAATTGATTTACTAGAATATACGTAAATCATTACCTGAGCATCTCTTCTTTTGAAATGTTTATATGAACTTGATGTAGATGGAACAATTTCTGTTGTTGTTACTCTAGAATTACTCAGTCTTGAGTACACTGTGGGTGCAGCAACTATTTCATTGCCAGCCATAACAGCAGGCCGTTGAGGTGTAGGTGGCAATGCAGGTTGACCACCAATATCTGTATATAGTTAATAAAGATTGAGAAAAGAATACAAGATTATGAAAACATGTTCTAATATAAAACAATATTAATTAGAAGACATTCGTTTTAGTGTCTTTTTCTATATAAAATTAGTGCCTTTTTTTATATGATTAACATAGAAGAAAGCAGAGTATGTACATATTTTACGACAGTACAGAATGCATAACATTGATAAGAAGGATATAACTATGGTTAAGGTGATAAGATTAAGTAACATACTGTTTAGTAAAGGAGGTGATTCAATGGCAAGGGCCATGGATTCTTCGGTGGTTGGTGGCAAAGCTCTTTGTAGAGGTATTAAATCATCTTCACTATTAGCTTCCGATATAGTAACAATTCCATCTTCAGGTACAAAAGTTATTTGAAATTGGTCTATAAAATAATTAAGAAAAGAATAAAACATCATTGCGATATTATTAGATTTAATCAACACCAAAGTATCCATTTTATAGTTAAGAACATACAGTATAATATATGTATAAAATATGATATATATTGTACCCTGTACTAACATAGATTAAGAATTTTATGTAGAGGAATCTTAAAGGATTATTTGTTTTTAATATATATATAAAACTTACAAAAATGGAATTAGTTTATCAATGCACAAATATTTAATTTACAACTTGTTCTTAACTAGTGTGTTTTATATGATTACTTAAAATATATGAAAATACAGAAACAAACCATACCATTTGGTTGAGGTAAAGCAGGTAAAGAAGCATTCAAAGCAATCTGTAACCCAGTGTCATTAGTAATAGTATCTAAAGATGGAAGAGCTAAAACTTCTAAGGAACCCTCATCTGTTGCATCATTTATCATGAGTGAAGTTCCAACCTCAGCCATTTCACCTTGAATTTCCCACTCAAAATCACCTAAAAAAATGGCAAAATGTCAAAGCAAAAACTACGTAGCAAGATGTAACCCAATGTAATTTAATGATAGCTTTACTTACTATCTGAATTACTTGGTTCTGACTCTTGGATCAAGATGACTTGAGGTATCACTGTCCTCAAATTTTCTGATAAATCATCACTTTTGTACCAACCACCTAGATCCATATCTTTTATTATACGAGATGATTCGTCACTACTATTATATTGACACAAAGGATTCATCTGATAAACATGAAAAGAAATAGTATTATTATTTTATAATTCTGTGATTCTGTTATAATTAGTTACTTACAGATTTATCAGGTATTTCTGCAGTAATTACTGCCATTTCTAATAAGTAAATAGTCAGTGCCATTACATGCTCTGATATGTTGTGCCCATACACAGCCTTATATAAAATTATTAAAATCATAGCATGAAAAACTCTTGATCGTAGTACAATTCGTGGATCATCATATGCTGATGAAACAGGAGCAGGATGCCTAAATGGTGGCCATGGAATTGCACTATTTTTCAATTTTCCTGATTGTTTTACACTGAAATATTTACAAAATATTTAATGAAAGAACTAGACAAAATTATGAAAATTAAAATAAATCAATAATTGTTTATATATTAAAAGAACTATAGTACAAGGTTTTTATGTTTTTTTAAATTATTTTTTCAAATGTAGTTTATTTACTATTCAGTAAAGCGATCCATTGCCATCTGGAAATCTCCTTTTTGTGCTGCTCTTAATAAAACATGTAAAGGATCAAATAATTCTTCCCAAACTAGACGTGGTTTTGGACCATACATTCCTTGCTGCATATTTCCACTAGCTTCAAGATTAGGTGCTCTGTACACTGCAACCTGTAAATCATATTTTACAATTTGTACTTACAAAAAGAAAAATTGTATTCTGTTTAAAGAAACATAAAACATACATCAGCTAATACAGATTCGAAATCTCTATTTTGGGTACTGCCAGAACGTTCAGGCATTAACTCCATTAATTGACTATGGGTTTTATCTCCCATAGATAATAAAGTAACCATTTCTAGGCGGGACATTTCAGGATCAGATAAACCTATAACAAGACCATATTTTTTATATACATATATGTATGTAGATTCCATATGTCATTAATGAACTTAAGAAAATGGCATGAAGAACTTACCTAAATTTGTCCGAACATTAACCAATATAGCTAGAAATGTTAAAAAACTTTCTAACATTGGTGTGTCATGTTCTCCATCCATGTATTCATTTTGAGTTCTATACAAACAAAGACTCATCTCTTGTTTTATATGAAACCTAATGGAATAAAATTATTGACAAATATAACTATAATTTAAAGGGTATGTATAATATAAATATATGTTTAATAAGATACTGAAAATTACTTTTTAACGATTGTTTTTAGAAAAATATCTGGTTGTAGCTTTGTTGCACAAACTTGAAGTAGATAAAGATCTGCATCTACCATCGAATTACAAAAATTGCACTGTATGTATGTCATAATTTGACCTTTTATTTGGAGACCATTACGCACCCACAATCCATTTAAAATTTCATAAAAGGCAACCTAAACAAAAATTCGTTGTCTTAATTTTCATTATTTCAATAGTTAACAATATATTACAGCAGCATAAGATATATAATATATAATGTAGCACAGCAGAAATAGTATAAAATAGTATAAAAACTAAGTTTGAAAGAAAGGTATTTATTGAGAAATTATTTCATTCCATAGCTGAAGGTATTATTTTTTAACGTATGCATGATGCGTAAAAAAGCTAACGGTACTGAAAAAAGTTTCGTTTTCTATAATTTCAGTTACTTTAATAATTGTTAAATATGATACATTGAGTTAAATAAATGAAATACAAATTTTTTCTAACATTAATAAAATTTTATTTAACATGAAATGTTCAGGTATACTGTTGAAATAAAAAAAATAAGTTCTAAGCATGTAGAAGACAGTAAAATGTCTATATGTGATCGATTACTTATAATAAATTTGTATGAAGATTTAAATTTATTTGTCATAATTGTCATGTATATTCATATACATTTATTATTTACTTTTATGCATATGATATTGTTAACATGTAACGTACGAAACATTTGAAATACAAATATAAAAAAGACGGGTTCCCATAGAATACATGATTCGTAGACTATGGTAAATCCCCCACTTAATCAACCAATCCCGTCACTGGAAAGAATTCCAACTTTCCACTGCTGTGTTGTCAGTTCGTACTGTTCATAGCGATTCTACGATCAATGAACAAAGAAGGGACATTTATAGCGTCCGAAGAGCTGACTAAGAGCTCTTCCTCGTGTCAGTGTGATTAATTCTTCAGTAATTTTCCGAAAACTCGATTCCATCCTCATGATCAGTATAGTTTTAAAACTTGTGATAATAAAGAAAACAATTCGATAATCAAATGATAAAGGAAGAAAGAAGAACAAGATCGGATCAGTGTTATTTGTGCAAATTAATTTTCTCTCGATTCAGTTGTCACTGAATTAAAAAAATGGCCACAATTAATTTGAAGATTATTTTTATTTGTATGTTATGCGCAGAACGATTTACATATAGTTTTGAATTTGGTTATGTTGATGTAAAAGATTTAATAAAATTCGGACATGAGGTGGTGATAGACATTTTCGAATCATGGGACTTAATACGTCCAAAAGATTCTGAGTATGACAACAATTTGCCATTTGTTCACAGAATGGAGAAAGAATTAAAGAATCGTATATCGAAAATATCGCAACAGATTGATATTTTTCAAGAACAGATAGATATGCGTTTGGACAGCATTGTGGCTAAACTTTTAACTGAGATGCCGTTACAAGAAAGACTGGATCAAAAGTTACGTATGATTGATCAATTCGTTGGGAAAATCAACGATTTATACAAAGTCTTCCATTTGTATTCGAAAGCGCCTGACAAATACGAGAGGTACACATTAGAAGATTTCGCGAGAACGTGCGTTTCCTCGAGATCGGATGCTCTCCCTGATCTTTTGAAAAGCATTCATCGGCTTTTTGTTCCTTCTCCCGACGAGATTCTTAGCAGAAGCGTTCTCATATTATTGGCAAACCAAATGCAAGTAAGTTTTTTTAGATTTTTAAACACATTTTCAATAAAAAAAAATGACACGTAATAGTGGGAACATACGTATTTTAAATGTATTTTCTAAAAACTTAGAAAAATAAAAATTTCCTTTAACTTTATGAATTTGTAAGATTATATGAAATCTTTTTAGATTATATGAAATGGAACAAATTTTGAAGTATTTAATATTTTGGCGATTCAAATATCCGTTAATGTACTGTTAGAAATTAGTTAATCGTGACTATCAAGGGGTATTACATACGGGAGAATATCATAGTGATCAAATGACATCCGACAATCTGTACCTATTCAAATTACACACTCGGTACGAACATAGATAACACTGCAATAACTTTGCTATTGTTTATTATTTGAAAAATCTTTTATTTCATGTACTATATATATTTTTATTTTTTTAAAGAAATCGGTAAAAAAAATATAGAATAAAGTTGATAAAGTTAATGATATAGGGAAAATAGACAATGATTTGTTTAATTATCTAACAAACTCTTGCGTAAGCTATATTCTCTCCAATTTTGTATTATCAAAAATAATTATCAAAGAATTGTAACGTGATCGTCACAACAAAAACTTAAAAATTTTAAGTCTACTCTGCCAACGAGTGCATTTTACAAAAAAATGTTATTAAATCAATCATTCAATGTCCAATAAAGAGCAAAAGAACGAAATGCAACATTTCTGTTGGAATAACAATGATGCAGTTTGTGCAAATGATTTAAGTACGAAGTATAAAGAGAGAGGGAGAATGAAGAGGAGCATGCGCAGAAATATGTAACACCATTAAGCCTCGAACGAACTCAACTCGAGAGGGGAGGAACACAGAGAGTCAAATGACGGGAACAATAACGTAAAGTTCTTAGTAGAGCCTGTGCATACGAGGAAAAGTGTTTGTTCCGGAGGTACATTTTCGTAGTATCAAAAACACGACTATCAATTAATTTCCAACTATAAAGGATTATAGTGAGCGAATGTTTGTGCAACGATATATACAGTGAAACATTTCTAAACAACATAGAATTAATAATCCAAGTATTAAAAAAAAAAGGATAATATACGATTCTTTAATAGTTTACCAGATTTCAATGCTTTTTACGGTCGAAACGCTTCAATTAATCATGCTAACCTTTCACGGCCTATATAACTTTCAAACGTTACTTTCCATTCGTTAATAGAATAGAGCCATTGGAAAAAGTAATGTTAAGATTATATTGAATATTAATTTGGGGTAATCAGTAAATAGTGTGATGCTAGTCAAGTGTAGTATATATTTTACAGAATATAAGAACGTTAGGGGATTTCGTTCTCAGATATTCTGTCCGAATAACAGTACCGCCTTAAAGTTTCTCACATCGTTCTGTCGTGTCGTCTTGAATACTTGCACGCAGGATTTGTGCTGTATGTAAATACAAATGCGTCACGGTTGAAAGAATATTTGTACGTTTTAAAATCGTCACATAATATTTCACATTTGTACATGTATACATTCGTTAAAAAGGTATTTATTGATATATCTGCGAATAAAATATATATGAAAATAATTTAACCTTCACCTTCGAAATCGATCTGTTTGTAATTCGATAACCATAAATATTAGATATAATTCGTGACTTGTTACGATAGTTGTCAATGTAGCGTCAACGAATATCAAAAGATATCTCTATTTATTTAACTGTGCGGAAGATGCAATCGTAAAAATCCCATCAAAGGTCGCTGTCGATATCTGAGGGACAAAGTAACTTAAAATCTATGCTGCAATGCTTACTTTTGTGAAAAGAACTGTATAAACATATAAAGTCTTCAATTATACTAAAATCAATACAAAACATAATATATAGACATATTTACGTATATAAACTACATAATTACTAATTTAAATGTAAAGAACGAACAATTTTTTAAAATATTTAGAATTAGATTTAACACTGTGATCAACTGTGATTTCCGGAGGATTAAGAATAAATAATAAAGAAAGAAATATTACAGAAATGACTAACTTAAATCAACCGATATTAAAAACCAATCACGTTTTAAATGAGGATATGCACATGTAATAAGATTACGATAGATACGACAAAACTTTAAGAGAGGCTATTTTTAATACAGTGAAACCGATTTTTATAAATTTTCAATTATTATAAATTTGGACAAATATGATTACCGACTTATTTTTTCCAAACAAACAAGTATCGCTTCTTAAAGATTTTTCTATAAGACATTACAACGATATGAGAAACTTATTGCCTATATCGAAATGGAAGGACAGGCGCTCAAAATATCGATCGATTATTGTCGAAATTGTCTGAATCACCGGAAGAGCTAATAGTTACACGCGGATGTGACTCATGTTTATATGAATTAAACGTGACCTACTGGAGATAAAAAAGTATTATAAATCGAAAACGAATCTGCGAGATATCATATATCTTGGTAATTTTTCCGCGAACGAAACGCGCGATATAATTCTAATCTAATTACTGACGTATCTAATTATCAATGTAATCGGTACATTCGACCCTTATCATTGAGCTTAGCGTGTAGCAATCTATGTGTACATTTCGCACAAACGCACAGTATTATGAAATGTTGTTATAAACATACGACGTCTTAGTGTGTCAGAGATTGCAAGGCCGTTACGTATTACGAATAGTGTTTTATTTTGGTATTTTTTTCAAATTGTACGAGGAATCTCGTTCTGCACTATACAATTGATTTATTCCGAGCCGTGAGAAACTTGAGTTGTAGTAGACTTTTAAGTAAGGTCAAAGTAATGACAGCTATGTCACAGTGTTTAATTTCGTATTGTTAAACATGACTCACCATCAATAACATTTTTCATATGAAAAACAACAGGGAACTAGAGGAGGAAGTACGATATTTACATACCAATTCGTAAACGATAATTATAAGAAGTTACGGTACTATAGAATCTCATTTTCATTCATGTACAATTTGCTTAAGAAGTAAATACAAATATATCTTTATTTACTATGGTTACTGTGGATTAGCAGTATGACGCACGGCACGGAATGAATCACAAAATATACTAATTAATTAATAAGTAAGAAGAGTATACACCAGACTATTTATGTCTGCAAAATACTCTTGACTGAAATATTTAACTTATCAGACGATTGTGCATTGAAATAATTTCTTTTAGCACGAATTTCAATCTTATATTTCCATACAGGTATTAAATACGCTAATGGATCAAATATAAATCCTTATGCACCGGTTCATCTATATATATACATATATATATAATTGAAAAATTTAATCCTTCAAGAATCAAATAAATAGACTACAAAATGAAGATACCAAACATCCATGTATGCTTTCTGTTTTTCTGCATAATATGGGGGACAATGGGTATAAAATACGATACAACATTGATCGACAAAATGCGAAATAAGTTGTTGCAATTGGAGAAAACATTAGAGAGAGATTTGTTTCACTCAAGGCTCCACGAGTTTGAAGATGGTGGAAAGTACCTATGGCTCATAAAAAGTTTTAAGAAATTCGGCGACGAATTAGAACGAAACTTCTCGACCAATGGTTATGAAAATTTAAATGCATTGAGTTCTATTTGGTTATGGGCTCGAACAGAAAACGAACTAAAAGGAATAGATGGTCTGTACCAAGTTTTTCGAACGATGCAACAGGAGATAGTCGGCAGAAAGATTCCTCTTGATATACCGAAGCTGAGTGACTTCTGGGATATAATTCTACACGATCCGAATGCGTCAATTGTACGCGCCCTCACTCGAATCGGTGATCTGATAGTGCACGAAAAATTGTTCGTTTCGGCTTATCAGGTACAAAAATAAATAAACGAGTTGTAAAGAACTTCCAATTCTGCTGATCAACGAAGTAGCGAACGTTCTTCTTTGATAATTAGCAATTCAAAGATTTAAGAATTTATTGTTCAATATGGATAGATTTTGTATTTTCTTTTTCTATTTGTTTTTCACTAGGAAGCAGCTTCGCAAATTTGTAATGAAAATCAGTCGCTTCAGCAATTGCTCTATAATTTATATACAACGGTAACCCTAACGGAAATCAAGGGTTATGGTATGATCCAATTCTCTTATAAGCTGCTGCGACTTTATAACCCAGGTATGGTGCAGTGACTGTTATTTGTATATTGCATAACTTGTTATTTTCTTCTCCAACTTTTGTAACTACGTTTAAAAATTTTATGTTATAGTATACAGTTCACAATCACGATTTTATCATATTTAAAAAAAATATTCTGATCGCTTATTATTTAAATAAAAGTATGCTGCACCTAATATAGTATATTATTATTGAAAAATTCGCTTTCTAATTATAATAAACTTGATGTAGGTACTAATTTCACTGAAGAAATGGAAGTGGTGAAGCAGCAGTATGAGACGAGAACGATGGAAACTCTGCGGGCTGTTAAAACAGCCATGGCGTTTGCTCCACGACAACTCTGGAGATGTGATGCGAGATCACATAAATTAGGTATATTTTACTGCTTTCGCGTGTAACATGTGTAACGAATATAACTGAAACAATTGTTACAGATGAAACATACACCAAATTAACACAGTTGTTCCAAGGATACATTGTGAACGAAGTGGACTTAAACAAGGACTCGAGTTGCAGAGAAAATTGTGCTTATTACGAATATTCAAAAGTTTATGGATGTTACAAAAATCAATTTTGTTCCCAACAGCGGAAATGTAATGGTCGAATACTAAAATGCGAATATATTGATTCCGATATGTGGATTTGTCCTTCGGTAAATTGAAAATTTTTCTGCGTTCAGATGTTATATAATAAGAATGTATGTGAAGTGTTTATAAATTATTTTAGAAACAGGAAAGTGATCGAAGATACGAATACATAGAATATGAAAATGGTCGACTGTTCGGACAAAAAGATACTTGCAAGAGAGGAACAACCAAAGTAGATAGCTGGTGGCGTTGGTTATTCTGGCACTGTAGCTATTGTTTTTGTTACTGTGATGACAATAATGTAAACTCTGACCGATACTTCAGCCTAAGGGAAGTTGTATCTGATGTAGCAAACAATAAGTAAGTGACTGACTATAGCAGATATTTTACGAAGACTCTGCTGCACCTAATATATCTTAAGATGTCATTGTTTTCATAATTAATAATAATATTATTTGTTACAGAGTCGTGACGGGCATCAGGTTCAAGAAAGTGAAGCAAATAATACATATGCAGATACAGGAAGGTGAATTGATGCCACGTGGATACATTAATAAATCCTCTATACGGTGGAAACCAATAGAAGAGTTCAGTGTATTAGATAATAATGTTAAAAATGGTGTTGACTATCACACATTATCATGGGAAAAAAGGGGGTTAGATTTAGATGATCTAGTCCTTGATGACAATTTGCTTTTGACAGGTACATTTATGTGTAAATTTATGTTTCTTTCATATCCCTTTTTAAATATCATGCTTATAATACCTATTTTTCAGGACTCAAGTTCCGAATGATTGGTTCACGATTAAACTTAGAAGCAAGAATGACATCTTTTAATTTCACGACTGGGAAATTAATAAAACCGCTAGAGAGGAGTTTCTGGATCAGTCATGATAGAACCAATAGGTAAAATTTGCACATGTCTTGTACATATTTTTGTATACTTGTAAATGTGTGTTTGCTTATCTAGCATTATAATTATTTGCAGAACTGAAGTGACATTTGAGAATCCTGATATACCAACTCGGTTACCTCTTCTAGCACTACCAGACTCGAAACCATTCCAATACCTGAATTTTGCACCAAGCGATAAAAAAAATGACGTTGCTCAAAACACAATACCATTCATTGATATTCAACCAGTAGAATCAAATCCACCAGTTCCAATTGCAGGTGCCGGAATTTTTCATAAAGGCCGATCAGGATCGGGTGGATTTGTAGCAATGAGATTGATTACGTATGATTTTAGTAAACATTTACAAGTTAATTTATCTCCTTCTACAGATACAGTTATTGATGCTCCAAATGAAATAAGAGTAGTATGAATGTAATTTATATGCGTATTACTAAGATATAGTTCGTAATTATTTTTTGTGTTTTATTTCTACTTTCATATGTCTTTCATTAATTTACATTTAAATTTGATAAGTGTGATTTATAAAATTGATTATATATCAATAATTCCCCATTAAACAATTGTTTTTTGTGCCATCTTAGCATGTATAATTCTTTTAAAACAACATATCACAAAAGTTAAATTCCTTTTGTATTTTCTTACACTCCTACTTCCAATAAGACTTTCAATAACGATACTTGCTACTTTATAAGAAATTATATTTTATTGTTTAAATAGGAAATTCATAGATTTTCTCTAATATTATGCTATTGAAATAACTCAATGTAAACCTACTCGTTGCTTGAAGTATTTTTTTGATATTATTTTGATTTATTAAACAAAATAACTATTTGAAAAAAGCCAACCGATATCCATATATATCATATACACATATTGCCATAATGAAATTCTACTAAAAGTACTCAATGACATTCGAAATAATAATGTCTGCAGAAAATATGATTCTTTATAGATATTTTCAAATATTATTTTAGTTCTATTTAAAATGCTGTACATGCACATCATAACTACATTGAAAGAATATACTAAGAAATAGAGAAAAGTACTTACCTGAACTCGTAAAGGATGCATCATTAGAAGATGTAACATATCAGTAGGAGGTAATAAATCATTTAGGGTAGCTCCTTGTTGACGCACAGCTTGGCACATAAACACAGCAAAGTACCGATGCAATGGTAGATGAAATGATACTTGTAAACTGTCACTCTGTAACAAAAAGAAGAGATATCGGGGCTATAATAGTATTGATACCTTAATTCAACTAATTAATTGCATATCAGAAAAAATAGATAATATGTTATTACAAAATAAACATTTAATTATTTACCACATTTGGATGAGTGAAATTTATGGCGTCTAACCAATCTTGTAATGCCGTGAGACAAAATGATAGTACTCTACGAGTAAGAGCAGCACTTTCAGGACCACGTAAATGAGAAACTAAAGCCCACATTGGATATGCACTAGCTTCTAACTCGGCACTAAACGCAGCGTAGTACGTATTAGATTCATATTCAACATGTTGATTTAATTCTCGTTGATTCACGTTCATTCCTAGGAATAAGCACAACAAAGTATTTTATTAATATTTCAAAAATATTTTGTTATGTGTAAAAGTAACTATAATTACAATTGTGCAAAAGTTAAATAATACCTTGAAACATAGATAGGAAATCAAACCACATTTCTAGAAGTGTATCATCGCTCATAAATCTAACAGCTATAGGCTTATGTGAAAGAACATTATTTAAATCTGATACGATAGGCCAATAACAGTGTTCCTTCATTACTTGTCGTTCACAGTCTACTACATAATGAAAATTTTTATCTGGATCTAAAAAAAATAAGAAATTATATTTAATGTTAATAAACAAATACCGAAAGTTCAATAGAACTTGTACAAATATTACCCACCATGTAAAGTATTTTGAATCAATATCTTACTCATCATGTACTTTAAAGCTATTACCATAACATGCAACAACTTTAATTGATCTACCATTTTCAATGCTAAACTTTCATTACTGAATAGCTGAAATATAAAGTACAAACACATCAAGCACTTTCTTTGTTATATATATAACATTATTCTTGGATAATACCGACCTGTACACTGACATGGACCACCTTATTGCTTAAAGTATCTGGGTCTGTTGAACGTTCAAGCATCATTGAAACTCTACTGTAATGTAATACAAATGCACGAGTAAGTGCTTCTTTATATTCTGGATCCGGTAACATATTTAATAGCAAACAAACTAATTTCTGTGGAAATTGATAAGCTACAGTCCAAAACATTAATTCTTCTAAGAAAGTAGTATGCTGTAAATGTTCTTGTAATGATGCGCACTCTAAAACAATATAGTATTTATTGTAAATATATTCTGCTACAACTGTAGGTATACATTAAAAGAAAAAATGTACCTTTATATTCATCAGGTGGCTCTGGATTTGGCAAAGACCTTACTGCATTTTGATATATTTCGTTACTATCTTGGCAATAACTATCATATTCTGGTTCTCCAGTTGATACAGTAGGATCCATAAGACTTCTATACTTTTGTGGATTAGTAAGAGCTGATGTCATAACATGCCTCATTAATGCACCCATTTTATTGAAATCAATGAGCATTGTTAGATATTCATCTGCATCTTGAATTGCAGCTTCATAATTTCGTCGACCCACAGTACTATATTAAATAAAATATTTCCACACATTATACATTTTTTATACTTCTAATAATTAAATAGAAAGATATATGATATACCAATTCTCGCGTAAGTGTTGTATGAGGCGAAGAATTATTCTAGGCATCATTGCTTCTGCCACACACATTAAATTTGAAGGAGCAGCTGACTTATCAACAGCGGCTTTCGGGCCATGTCTATCACAAAATCTAGGACAACAATTCTATTAGATATCATTCTTTTCTTAAATATCAAGCAATTTTATTTGATAAAATTATTACCCTGACTCCTTCATAACGGATGAGTCACCACAATCACAAGCACCACCTGCTTGACTTAAAAACATATTGAAATCATGGCCATAGTGATTGCCTTTTTTGAAACATTCTGTACATAAGGACATACATGGTGATATACCACATGTACGACAACGATATGCTACAAAATTAGGTGTCCAAACCAGTCCACATGTTGTAGCATTATCATACATTCTCACTGAAATGTTTATAAATATTTGATTTGGATGGACGAAAATTTAATCCAATATATGTTTTATAAATGTATGTTTCAATATGTACGTTTTTAAAGACTATAAAGGTTTTAAGCTTGCATAACTACATTATTGAAAAATATAATTTTCTTACTTAGATTAAAAACTTTCTAATACTTAATATTGTTTTGAAATTATTACTATTGATTTAGGCAATTTTTGTTTTGACTTCAAAGTATTTGTTACATTTTATAAACTTCACTCTCTCGTGTATTAAGATCATTCATGTACCTATATTTTCACAAATATAGCAATTTATATAAATATATATTTGACGGGTAATCTTACTGCTGCCAAATACGCAAATTGCACTATACTTATATCACAGATTTCAAAATAATGCTCATAACAAAGCATATTATTTAAAAGTATCAAACAATGATCAGACTATGTTGCAGTAGTTATTAAGTTATCTTAGATTAAATTTATCTTAAAGATAAATTCTATGTATTGCTTTTTCAATAGTTTAAACGTTTAAATTAAATATTATTTATAACAATATATAATATGTATTTATATATACAATATATTTAATAAAGTAAATAATCTTTTAAAAACATGTTTCATGAATAATATTTGAAGCAACTGTATATAGTATAATCATAACATAGTGCAATATGTAAATATGCAAAAATATCAAATACATTGCATAAAATATATCTATATTTGTCAAAAATATGATCAATGTGATAATACTGACAATGATTAATTCATTTAACTAGTGGGCTAGAATATGGTCGGATTTAAAAAGTTTCCATACTGTGCAGTTTAAAAAAATAAAATACACATGGCTTACCTGTTTTAGCAAACTTCTCCGGAGTATGACCACTAGCTATTAACCATTTACACCAGTTGATAGTTTCTCTATCACCAATATCTTTACTAGGATTTAACAGTTCATCCAATAATTTACTAAGAGATGGTGGACATCCATTGTCATTAGGTAAATTGCTACATTCTGCATGTATATGTGCAGCTGTATAACTTTTACTCCTGTTCCTCAATATTTCAGTGCATAAATTAGACACCGAGAACATCGCGAAATATTGTCCTCGCGCAGCGAGGGTACCATTGATTTTGATACGTGTTGCGGTATCCTCTGAGAATGACGAGTGTACGATGTCACGTCCTGGCTTCGCCAGCTCGCCAAATCCCGCGGGAACACCTCAATGGATCTGTAAATAATGTAAATAGTTATTATTGTAATGGTGCGGATCGTTGTAAAAAGCGTAACCTAGAAATAACAGACTTAACAGCGGAAAAGAAATGAGCAAGTCAAGTCGGGAATCAGGTGATACCGATGTTAAAATTTCAGGAAGCCGACAGGACAGCCGATAGTTGCCTGACGACTTACACCTTTTTGCGTGTTTCTCGTGTGAAAACTTCCGGGAAACCTTTCAAGTAGAGGCGGCCCGCGGACCAGGGAATTCTCAACAACCTCCATATCAGTGAGCATCTCCCGTCAACTTTGTCTTCCTCATCAATTTTGACAACATGACGAAAGCAGCAAGGGACCGTTACCTTATACCACTCTCCTGAACCGTGGATTACTATCGACTTTCAGCTTTCGTGTTTCGACAAGTACTCGGTACTTGCACAATAATTGTCGTTGATACAACACACATTCACACTTACCGAACAGCAAAAGCACTCGATCACCAATCGTTCGATCAATTGACCACAGCTTATATTCTTCTACGGTACATCTTCTTCTTTCTGATCAAGAATTTGTCTATCTTATCGACAGAACAATGACAGAATACCAGATCTTGTTTTTCAATGAATGTATTTCATCAGAACGTTTTCACTACGTTCAAATCTATACACATAGATAATACTCATTAGCATAGTAATTACCAAACAATATGCATACAAAATTTATAAGAATTGATATAATTAAACAAAATTAAAAATATCAGTTAAAATATATTTATTTATTCACTTTATTTATAATCCAATCATATATGGTTCTTTGGACAAATTGATCTATTAAGGAGCGTAATACGTTTTGCGTCTATCATGAAGTTTCAGATGAAAAGATTAGATATATAATTATATATAATTGTGTACTCTGTATTTGAATAAAATTGTCTTTTATATATAAGTATTGCTACTAATTATTAGTATTCGTAAAATAAGCGACGATTATTATTAACCATTGCTGAACCATTATTTAAGTTCAAAGAATTTCAACCAATGGGATGCAAGCAAATTTACGTGGCTAACCCTGGTATGGTAACCCTGACTTCCAACTTCTCTTTTTCGGTCAGCTAGTCGAGCGTGTACGTTGCTGTGATAAACAAAATTATAAATCGCAGGTAATCTTAGTTTTCCAAATTCATCCAATATAAATTAATTATGAATTAGTTTCTAGATTTAATAATTGATTGATTTATAATAATATTTTGCATTTATTGTAATACTCAAAAAAGTATGAAGTGGTTAGTGAGATAGTATTGCCTGTTTCATTGTTATTGTTTTGTTTCTTATAAAATTTAAGTTGTATTCTTTTAAAATTGATTATTATTTTATTCAAGCTAATTATATCGTATTACTAACACTTATAAAAATATTAAATTACACATTTTGAATTCCATCCATTTTCTTTATAGGTTATGTTGACGTAGTGAAATACAATTTGTGTATTTTCTAGAAGTACATATAGCTTTCAAATACTTACTAAATAACTTAAAATTACGTTTTATTTTCAGCCATGGTGCGTATGAACGTTCTTAGCGATGCTCTCAAATCCATTAATAATGCTGAAAAACGTGGAAAAAGGCAGGTGCTATTAAGGCCCTGTTCAAAAGTAATCATTAAATTTCTGACTGTAATGATGAGAAAAGGTAAGGCTACACGAACATTTTCTTATTTATGAAATAGTAAAAGAATTGTTTTATTTTTTAACTTTAATTTCTGACTTTAAGTTCATGTACATATGTAATACATACATGGTCTTTTTACCAAATTACTTTGATGTTCAAGGATATATTGGAGAATTTGAAATTGTTGACGATCACCGCAGTGGCAAAGTTGTAGTAAATCTTAGTGGAAGACTAAACAAGTGTGGTGTAATTTCACCAAGATTTGATGTCCCAATTAATGATATTGAAAAATGGACCAACAACCTGTTGCCATCTCGACAGTTTGGGTATGTGTTTATACATATTGCAATTTATAGTGTTATATTTCATAGAGAAACTTATGGTTTTGCAATGAATAGTTTTGTATTTTCATGGTGTAATTGTTATTTATAAATATTTTAGATACGTTGTGTTGACCACAAGTGGAGGAATTATGGATCACGAAGAAGCTAGAAGAAAACATCTTGGAGGAAAAATACTTGGGTTTTTCTTTTAATGTTTATTTAATTCAATAAAAATTTCTTAATATCGAAAATATTGCTTTTCTATGTTTATTAAAATAAAATAACTATCTTTGTATCTGGTTCTTGTTTCCTTATTTTTTTCGAATAATTTACAAGCTTGTTTATTTTTAAAGTCGTTACAACAAAAGAAATCTAATATATCTGTAGTAATTTATAGTAGTATTTATACTTTAATATGGTAGTTCTATGTTTCACAAAATTGAAGGCAAATATTAATGAAAATGTTAAATAGTAATGAAATGAAAAAAGAAATATAATAGTAAAAAATTTAATTATCAGAAAAGCAATTATTATTTTAACATATTCCGTACAAATTTGTAATGTATATATTTCAAGATACAATAACTTATAGAAACTATAGTATAATATAAGAAATAACACTTCTACATTGTTTATAATAACGAGTAGTATTAACGAGTTCTAAACAAAAGTATTTTTTATTTAAAAGTAAATTCCTATATGCACGTGATAATTTATAGCAAATACCAACCAATGCATTTAACATCCAGAAATCTTCTGATTGGCCGCCGTACCTTTTTGTTGATTGGTTGAACAGCTTTAGGGCAGTTCGAGCATGCGCGTGGTTGCGATTTCAACTTTACGCCTTCTGTGAACGCAGCTGATGACGGCCAGTCAACAAAACTTTGTAATTCGAACGAAACTCACGGACGGTTCGCATCATGCGTCGCGTCGTACAAGTTTTTACATTTCGTTAGGGTTTCGTAAATAAAAGTTTTTCGATTGTGTTTTTAATCTGAATAAAAAAAACGTATTAGAGCATTTCTAACAAATTTAACGGTGTTGCCAGGTGTTACCAGGTGAATGTGACCGTTTTGTGCCGCGTTACCTGGGATTTACCTGAAGAGACGACCGTACGGAAGAATGCATGAAAACTTCACTTCTCACGTACATTGCAATCGCTAGAAAAAATAAGTTTCGATAAGAAATATGAAATCAAGTGCGTTGACATTTGGATTTTAATATTTCGAATATATGTACAAGTTTACCTGTTCTATGATCGTTGTATCGTGTAAATCTCGTAAAAATTCATAATTTTTTTTCCCCGTTGCTGCAACAATTCTCGTGTGATCTCATCCGTTAATTCATACATCTTCCGACGATAAGATTACAAAGCTCTGTTTACATTTTTATGAGACTGACCGCATTTCACGTGTATAATTTTGAAAAATGATGCGGAATGTGAAAATGAACCGCAAAGTAACATCCAACGATACGTAATGCTAATTTTAACGAGAAAGCTTAGGAACTTGAACTATTAAATCCAAGGTGAAAGAAGAAAGAACCAATTACCGTATTGCATTAAATCAAAAGTCGAATGGAAAACAGTACAGATGCTTCGAGACATTTGGTTTTTCGAAAGGAGGAGGGACTACGAGTGCAAGTAAAAGGAATGTTGTCTCACAGGTGTACGCCGTAATACTCTTCCGTTACGCCTACTAAAAAGAAATAACGCAACTCGAGGCTGAATTCGCACGTGAACTTAAAAATGTGGAGATCGTATAGGAATTGTTGGTACTCGTTTGCGTAACTTCGTCGTGGAATTTGTATGACGTTCCCGGGTTGAAGTGTTAAGGAAGTGGTGCAAGTGGGCAAGAGCGGCGAGGAATTCACCAAAGTAACATGGAGATGCCGTGGAGAAATGCAGTGGCGGACCTGTCGACCTTCCTGTTTGCCGCTGTTTATTTCATTTGGATCGCTGGAAGCGCCTGCGCCACCGGTGAGTTTTCGCGCCCATTTTCATCCCCTTCACCATTTTTTGACTTTCTTTCGCATATATCGCGCACGTTTTCTTTACCCATACAATTTTTCGTTTAAAACGAACATCTTTTTATTAACTCTGCTATATTCTTTAGGTCAATTTGTACGCGATTTTTTATGGTCAAAATAAGTTTCTTAAGTTTAGTTTCTCGTTTCAATTTTTTTTAAGACATTAGAAGTCTTTTTATTTGTTGAAACAAGATTGAAATTGAAAGATAGATATTCGAGGATTGTAGCAAGGTTGAAAAAAATACAAAATACTTTTATTTTCTGTTCTACTCTTTGATGTAAGAATTATTAAATTTATTTTCTCTCAAAGATAATATCTTATGCATAACTTTACATGATTGCATGGAACGAAATGGTATGCTAACTGCTGATTATTACTATGTATTGCTGTGGGGAATTTATAACTTCATTTACTAAGTGTTAGCAATATGAAGCATATTTTTCAGTTTTCGGATTAAACGTATTTGGAGGTGTCACGATGTGAAAATGTACGACGTGATTATTGAAATTTATACTGGTGCAGGATTTTTGGATGATAAATCGTGAACTCTCTCTCGAGGTTGCCGGTAATTGCTGTCGTTATTACGCGTACAAACTGTATTCGCTTTGTCATGAAACTGGCACGAGAACAGGTTACACACTTGCCGTTACAATATTTGTGACAACGATGAGCGTTCAACGTGAGTGCGAGACGACAGAGAATCGAACCAAACGGTTCCTGAAACGGGTCAAGCCTAATTCGCAGCGATTTAAACATCGGGAACATTGCTGAGTAAACAATGATTTCTTGGCATTTGGCCAAATTGATTTTATCCACGTATCTGCGTATACGTGAATGACAAATGAGCGGATATTTGCCCAAAACAGGGGAAATTCGAAGCTTCTTCGCAATGTGTATCTCGATTTAACATTAATCTTTTGAACTGATAGGTGTCGAATACTTAAACCTAGAAAATCGTAATTTAAAGAAATTCCTGAAGTGTGGGCGCGAGCCATTGGTGGATCGCAGGCTACTTTTGGATGGGTCGTGTTAAATATCACAATTAAGGATTAATTTACATATTCGCCAGGATAGTATTACTCATTCAGAATCATTAGATGATTCAGTTAAAGACCATATGAGGATTACTATCGCCGTCTAGTTTCTCTCAACTTACACATCTGGATCAAATCAATTTTGAATTGTTTATCAATCAATTCTCGATAGTAATTACATTTTGCGTAATCTTCGGGTTGATCATAATTATTGTTTCTGCAAGTGGGCTTCATCCCATAAAAGTTTGAGAGAAGCCTTGTTTTAAATAATTAAATCTAGAACGAAAGAGAGTCTTTTAATAAGATATGACTATTTATAATATAATATGAATATCGAGTGTATTTTACATTACAATAAATTCCAATTTAAATTAGGTCTTTGTATTTGCGTGAAATTTCTTATGCCCAAGTAACCTAATACAGTATGCAGTTTCGCTTGATTGTAGAATTAATTGTGCGGTTATATGATTTATTGCGACGGTATCGATGGGTAGCCGTTCTTAGTGGCAGTATAATGCGCTTCATTACGAATGGTATCAAGGACAGATTGCACGCGTAACGTCGTTAAGTGGATTCTCGTTAATGGGCCATAAGTTGTTTTATACGGTAGAACAACCGCCAAATGCCGCCGCGGATTTATGCTCTGTTCTTATGAGTGCATGCATTAGCTTAAAAGAATAGTCGCGAGCATTACTTTATACACAACGATCACTCCGCGGAAGAAATTGTCGATTTAAATTTTTAGACGACAATTTTTACATATCTAACGCAATCATAAGTTACATAAGTTATGAAATTAATCTTTTCTATTTTATCGTGTTTAATGAAAGTATTTTTTTTTTACTATTACTGAAATGAAAATATATTATGAAATAATATTATTCCAAGTTAGAACACCGATTATTTTCACGGATTGTACGATAACAAAGTAGCATACTTTCTCTAAAGCATTTTATCCCGAAGAAACGCGGAGGCAATACTCGTGCTTACACCGTGCCGGAAATTCGTTTATTGAAACAGTCGAGAAATTGGGGCAGATTTTCCTACGATATGGCGGCGACATTATTTATCGCAATACACGTATGAGGCGAGACCATGGCACGTGCTATATGTATTCTTTCGGATCGTCAACCAAGAGGTCAACGGTTTAACTTCGTTCACACAATTGGCCGGATTAACGTCGTAATAAATCTCAATTAGGGTGGCTCCTACGCTCCCGTGTATAGGAGGGACGGATTTTCGCGGATTTTTATTTTCCCTTCTTCACATCGCGTTTCAAAGGAACCGACTAAGGATTTCTATGTGAATCGATACAGGTGCCACGATTCCAATTCATGGATGTATATGCACAGTAATCCTAAATTGGTTTTTGAATAATTTAACAAAAATTTAACCTGATACAAGCTAAATTTTGAAAGAAGATAATCGGAGTGGTGTAAAGATTTGGAGCAGCTTGCATGATGCTCCAGTTGCCTAAATTCGTCCCCTATCTCTTCTTATCGACGGCGTGGTATATCAATGGCTGGCGTTGTTTAAAGAAAATTTAATCAATGATTGACTGTCTTCGTTATACGAAGCTACGCCTGCGTCGGTCAGACATAAAATGAAAAGTCTGGAACGAAGATGGTAACATTCCTTCAGACTCACTTTTAGTTTTTCGACATCTAAATTATTTAATAGCATTCAAAAGACTAATTGCTATATTTGCTACTGCATGAATGGCAATGAAATTTATATACTTTATACATTCTCATAAATATTCGCGGTCTAACAATGAGCAGCCTATGAAAGAATATAGGATCATGTGCATCGGTGTTAGCTACATATGTAATCAAGATGGTATACGGATGTACGCTCTTTAATACTAATTATCGATGGTAGAGTAGTATGTACACGCGAGCCGAATGTGTAGCTCACTCAGGTATGCTTCTTCATTACTCACTGGTGGATAATAATAGATTACTTTCTGACTGAATCTAAAAGAATGCAGGAAAAAAATGCACAAACTATTTAAAGACAGAGGAAAAACGCGTTTTTCTTACTTTTACGTCTTATTCTGGTAACTGGAAGTGAGTACTTTAACTCTTTCAAGACGAATTTTTCGTTTGACAATGAACGTAATAATGTAATGAGCTATAATACACTGTATGGCATGGTTGGTAACTACATACGCACTTAGTGAAGTGAATATGTTAGGCGAGTTAGCACAGTCATTTATTAAACGCTCAAACTGGTGTCATAGTACTCTAAACATTTACCAATTCTTTTATCTATGTTGTTTAAAACATTCAGTGGTATCGTAGGTTAATCATAACGTAGCTGTCTATTATACACCATGTTTTCTTTTATTCCATACATATTTACTTAACAATATAAGGTATGAAATCGTTAAGCTCTGAAAAAGTTAACAATTTATTTATATTATATATTATTAATTAATTTGTTTAGCAGCTTATTTTAGTATATAAAACAAAACAAGCCCGTATATAATTTATTATATCACTCAAGATGTAATTAATAATAATTAGAATACAGCCTGCTTATAACTTATTCAGATATATAGGAATAAAATCATAACATATAGGGCAGAATTTATTTCCAATAGAAATGAAACGACGTGTAAAAAAAGAAGATTTCAAAACAAAAAAATTATTATTACATGTATATTCAAGAGATTATCAATCCGAGTAATGATCGTCTTTCTTAGTGCTTAATATATCTGAGTGCTAAAACAGCGTCCATTACCATGCCTAATAATTTCTGAAAGAGCAAAGAACTATTCTTGCGACCCTTCATCGTTTTCATTTTAACACCACCTCGACACGATGGAACAACGGGCAATGGCTCCGATTAAAAAGCAGAGAGAACGCATACATACGAGTGTTGTATAGCTTCACAGTCAAATTTTCCGCTGTAGAAACATTGTGTACGCGAAATTGGTATATATTTCGTATACGTTTCGCAAGGAAAACGAGTGTTCTCGTGTTTCCAGGTCGACGGTCGACATGATGCAGTCGAGTAAAGGGTATATGAATGCATTCTGGTGTAAAGGTAAATTGGCGAACGATTCGTAGGGAAAAGAACACACGGCAACCAAGCCGAGGTCTCGCGTTTAAAAACGCGACCGGTAGTGTGTTTAACAATCCTTAAATACGGAGAAAGAGAAAAAGTACGAATTATCAGAATTTATTTTTACCTTTTCCAAGCTTTTAAAAGGCTTCGTAATGTCGTTGTTTCGAAGAATGTATGATGATTTTTTCGGCCACTGTATCTCATTTCCTAATAGAACGGTTCTTCGAGAGTTTTTTCAAGATCGAATTGATTTTGCAGGCTTGAGGACCAATTATGGTGTAAAAGGATAACAAGTTTTGAGATCTTTTTAATACAACAGAGTTCCATTTCTTTGAACCCATCGATGAAACGCGAAGATATGTAAATCAGCCATAATTTTCTTATATTCTCCTCAAAATTAGTAACAGAATAAAGCAATCGCCATATTAAAATTTCATTACAGCAATTTTAATATCATACTATTTATCAGAAATTCTACAACACGGAGATCAAGCATTAGCTAATACCCGTTTTGCCATAAAATTCGCATAATAACAACGACTTCCTTGTAATTTTCTTGAAATTAGGAAGTTTTTTTAACGGAAGGGAGCACGATTGCTTCGAAAATGAAGCAAGGGTAGTAACAAAAAATTTCATCTGTGTTGCGACAGTAATTACCATTTTCACGCGGCCCTGCCGCGTGCTCCAACTTTGCGAAGATATCAAACGATCTACATACTTCGCTCTGAAAACGTTCGTTTCGCGATCCTACCGCCGCGTTGGTAATGACTTCCTGCTTTCGCAATGCAAACGATCCGCCCGCGATCAACGATATGAAAGCGAAGTTACACGACATCACCCCCAATGTGGAGAGTAACGGTTGGACGATCATTAAATTATTATTATTATGGACAGAGAAAGAGCAAAAGAGACAGAGGACGGGGTGATTACACGTAATATGGCGGAGTATCGGATTCGGTGGATCGACAGGAAGAGAAGATTTCTCGTGTTTCCAGTTCGTTGTGGTCGCCACGATACTGGATGGCCCAGAGCTGTGGGATTAACCATTTGCACTCGGAGAAACATTTCTAATTTGCTGCCAGCTGCGGTCCTTGAATTTTTTAAGCCTCAATTTCATTTTAATTTCGAATTGTTTTGTGTAATGTATTTTGCGTTGAATAAATTGAAAAAATTTTCTGTTTAGTAACAAGAATGCTAAAAAATTTAAGTATTTAAAATAGTAGGAAATTCAAGCATAGAAATTAAACAGTTAAATATTATTTGACGAATTCCATTAGTTTTCCAAGTATATAAATTTTGAAATGTCCTGTGTTATCTATAGGTAAAAGACCATACTTTCGGTAACCTGTGCCGTGTAAAAGGTAAGCGTTCAGTGGTATGGGTAGCATATAATGCCAAGAAAGGTATCTATCACTGGCGTCAGCTTAAACCGTAGTACAATAGAGGACAAGGGCCTTTACCTGGTCCTCGAGCACCAGCTCTTCCCTTCGTGTATTGGCCTCTGTTCCACTCTACCATTTTCTACAGCGTCCTATTCACCTTCACCAGGTATCTGCCCTTTTTTCCTGGCGAGGTATCTGCCAGCGATGGCTACGAACTAATTTTAAAATCATCTAGACTGATCCTGTCTTTGTCGTGTGTACGTTAGTTTAATTATTAATTCTATGACAAGAGAAGATTCTTTGTCAAACACATTATGAAATATGCCCTCGTTCTGTCATTTTAAAATTTCATGAAATTCAATAATTTACAATTAAAAGATATCGCGAAGAATAAGATCTATCAATTTTCATTCTTCAATTGATCACTCGTACGAATAGACAGAGAGAGGCTACGCTTTATAATAGATAAATTGCCGTTATGTATCTACTTAGGCTATTTGTTACTCGACAATTGCTCCCTTCAGCCTCGTGTCTTTCGTTGTGCTAACTGCTATCCTATCATCGTCGAATAGTTTCGTATTTTGCAAATTATACATTGTACTATTGTTTCTTATCGTAACGTTAATATGTAAGCAATACGGACAATTATAGCATTCGCGTCTCACGTGTTAATGAAATTTGGAGAGTTTGCTGTGATAAATGTTCAAATACTTTCGTGGATCAATGATGAACGAAAAGAGGTCACGAGACGCGAGATATCAAAATGCGAGGTAAATAACATTGGGTTGCGAGATACTTCGTCGAAGATCGTAAAAGAGGTTAAAGATCGGAGCCTAGATCGTTTCATAGCGCTTTACCATCCGTACGAGAATCTCTAGACTCGTTGTCCACGTGTAGTGCGTTGCTGTTGCCCCACGGCGACGAAGAATACGTGTATGAATGCCTTTGCTCGTCGGCCGGATGTCCCCCTCTCTTTTCCTTTCCTTTTATTTCTTCACCGCATCATCTTCATTATCGTCATCTTTCTCCGTATAGCGGATAGCGGGCCAATTCGCCCTTCAGCATGTTACAACTTCCTCTTCGCTTTCATGAAACGACCAAGTTTTGCGTTTCCGATTGCTTTTGTACCTTCGTCGACGTAGTGGTCGATGAAAGTACAGCCCGCTATTGGATCTCGCAGGAATGTTTTAACTGCAGTTTTTGTCTTTGGTTTTATTCGTCTCATTCTTTGAATAGAACTATGTAAATCGTTTGAAAATCAAACCTAAGCGTAACTCTGTATAAAGTTGCTTTACTTTCGAATTAACGTTACTATACTATCGTCTCTCTTCTGTTCTGTCTTCTTTCTCGGAGAAAGAATTTCGATTCTTGTGAAATTTCTAATTTGATTGCGAACGAATCGTAAAAATGATTGGGTACTATGCAAGCGAAGGAAGCAAGTTATGGAACTAATAATAAGCTTTTGTAACGATGCCGAGTTGCGAGTAAAGATCTCACCTCGTTCCCATTGGAATGTTTCGTACGAACGCGAAGATATGAGAAAAGTTGCTGAACAGAACGACAAACGTTTGTGTTTCAAAGAACGGAACGATCTACATGTCCTAGAATCGTTTTTGGGTCGTGTATTTGATCTCGAAATGAACCTGTATCCTTGCATACATCATTTCGCCCCGTTGCGGCACATGAATGCACATGACACATTATTTAACATTGAAACGATCAATCTATAACGCACAAAAATACTATATATAAATAATTATAATTAAAGCATTATGATGACATAACATTTTTTAAATTAATCAATTTCTGACTATTAATCATTTTGTTAACCAAAATTTCTTTTTTTAACGGAATTCTAAATCGGTTCACTCATCACTGATTCATCGAGTGGAAACTTACGTACTACCTGCCTGTCCGTTTATCGTTGATCAAATGAAAATGTGTTGCATCTGCTTCAAAACGCTGGAAGCAGGAACATTTGTGTTATTATTATCATGGTTTCGTTTATAATGTATACACGACTGTTTGTTCAGATGGCAACAATCGATTGAAGCGGCGGAAAGATAGTATATCACGGAGCGCTGAATTTTACTTTGCCGCTATAGCTACTAATTTCTAACTTTTCGTATCAGTTTATGCCTGTTTAACCTTTCATTTTGAGGTGAACTTTATTACTGGTTTCGAGTTGCCTATTTTAAATTCCTTATACGTTTATCCTGTCAGTTTATTCGGGAAAATAAAATCATTTTTTGAATTCGTTGAATGTGTTAATACTTCTACGAATGTCTAAAATTCGTTGAATTCAGTTGAGTAATTTTACAAAATGTCAAAATGTTGTCCTCGCTTTCACTTATTAGACTTAAATTCAATACTTCTAACACGATCTACAAATTTATACCAGATCTAAGAAACGTATTTACAATAGCTGAAATGATGCTCATAAATAGGTAATGTCAATTAATTAACGAAACGACCTAGCAAGCATCTACCAACCTTCGTTCATAGAATGCGTACACGATTTTCGCGTTTTCCCATCGCTCGGCTTTCTTTAGAACGTGTCTCTGATGTTGTGGAAGTGTAACAAGAAATGACCGTTTCTTTCGTGGCGTTCGAGTCATCGTTTGCTATAATTCCCATTATTATTCTCGCTAGGGTCGTCTAAGCGCGTAAAGAACCGAGCCAAGGCGGTTCTGTCGTCTCATGGTAGCCGGTGCAGAGGCCACTGACCGCCCCCGGCAAGGCTTTCTCATCTTCCACTTCTTCTTTTCGGTTTTGTTCTCCGTGGAACACGAAGAGAGAGAGAGGGGTACGCACGTGTGCTGCGTTCCTTCGAACGCATCGACGCACGTAAGTGGCCTCGGTGCAGGTCGATTGAGACGAGCTCTCCTCTTTATGGAAGAATAGGCAACTACCTGGAATGACGGATTCTACGGACAGTGGATTCTATTCACCGGGAACAGTAAAGTCAGAATCAGCTTTTTCGTTTTTAGTATACTCCTTACAGCGTCCAACGTCGGTTTATTCTTTGGTTAGTTCATAGAGTAGCGTCATGGTCGAGGTGTAAACCTGGGCAAAATGGCTTTTACGCTTTCAATTTCGCGGAATGAATCGATCTAAATAATGTCTCGAAACTTTGCCGTATCTCTATGCTCTGAATCACATTCGGTATTTTATTCGATTTCATTTATGCTCGATGATTTGGAAAATTGTTTATAGATTGGTTATAGTTCTGTACTTTTGTATAAACTACTTGAATTACTCTGGGCAAAAGAGATTCAAGCTACTTGAATTAATTTGAACAAAATAAGACGTCCAAGATGATAAAAAGATAATAGATAATAAAAAGATTAGATAATAAAAAGGACGCAACGTATGCGCCAGTAGCGAGGAATGAACTAGAGAATAAAGAAATAAATCTAACATTTCATATTCTAACGTTTCCATTTTCCTTTAGATCGCTTTGGATGACCGTAAAAACTTGGTAACGACCAGGAAGATAAAAATTACACTTCAGGCCAGTTGCGTCATAGCAGGTCTATCTTCTCGCGAAAAGAATCACTTTACATAACGTTAAAACCGGCGTGGAACATGGCCGAGGTTTAGCTGATCTTGCATTTGCCACGTTGTTCTATCTCTTTGACTTGGAAATGAACAGGGAAGCGGAGGATGAAAATGTTTCGACGAAAATCCAAGGATTACGCGTGCATCGTTTAATTCCTCGGCTATAATTCCTCCACGTGAACCGGTCAGTGAATCGTGACCGATTCGCTTTTCGAAACTTTCGTTTCGCTTCTGGACGAAAGCCCCTTGCTACTCGTGAAATTTTTACACTGATGGAAGAAACAAATTCGGTGTCATGATATAATCCATAGATCACGGATCTGTATGTAAATTTAAAGCTTTGTGAGCACAATAAAATAGAAATTAAATTTTGTTTAATTACGTAGCACAAAGCTTAAGACAATATTTTCAATGCAATTTTCTGGCCATTTTCTGAAGTTTTACTTGGAGCTAGAAAGAATAGTCAACCTCGAATTTTATTCGTTCGATCGTTCTATCAAAAATTCTTTACGTTTACTTACGTCAACTTGTAGCAAAATCTATTTAAGATCTTGAAATAGTATAAAGCAGTAGATTTTCGAGCAATGACTAAACCAGACTCGAACGATTCCTTGGGTGTGCTCCACGGACAGTGACTCGATTCAAAGGAATCCTTTCAAGACCCTCGATAGTCTGAGTCGACCATTGCCCGTTGAGCCTTTGCAATACGAAGAAATCAAGCTTTCAACAGATACGAAGAATCTAATGACGTATCCACGCAGATTTTTCAATTAACTGTAAGAACGGAAATAGAATATCCTGGTCGATTCGACCAGCATGAAACATTCGTGAAATTACAAATATTATTTTGTGAAATGTAATGGTAATATAAATTTATTAATAATGAATTCCAAAATAAATTTTAAGAACTATTTATATGTACATGCCTTATACGTATATGTTGTGCCATTATTATATTTCTCTATTTCTCAATTTATGGTTGTTTCATACTGAAACCAATAATATGTTACAATATCAATTCGAGGACAACAGCTTTTTCCTTAGCATTTAATCCCCTTAATACGCAAATTAAAAAATAAGACACAAAATAAAAGAAAGCGAGGGTTTCGCAGAAACATTTTCTCTCCTTTTCCATCAAATTACCTCTTGGTGTCTCGCCAATTGTATTCTTCCATCCAGTTTCATTCGCTGCATACCGATGTAAGGATGCAATAATCGTATCGAAAACCTCTCTCTTTCTCTTCCAATGGAAATTTATCGTCCACGTGTTGTTCGTTATGAAACCAGCCTACCAAATGGAAAAAAGTGAACGTTTTTAAAGCGTGCTTGTGCTCTCTTCGACTAGGAAGAAGGTTCCGTTAGGACTAGGAGACCCCCCCCCTCTCTTCCTCTCTGTCGGGGACGTGAAAATACTGAAACGTGTGACCTGTCATTTTTCTCTAGTATCTGATACTCACACGCATTGTATTTAGTCGTCAGCGAACAGCTTTATTGTTTTAAGATCTTTCGAAGCGAACGACCTACGTGTCACGCCTCGTTTCCAGCTTTTTCTGCCTTTTCCTCCGCTTGTTCTTCTTCCTTTCGTTGTGGGTCGCTGCTAAACAGCCGCTATTCGCGAGATTCGCGAAGTTATATCGAAAGATTTCTGTCCCTCTCACTGGGTGTTCAAAGAGCGAAATAGAGATGCAAAACGAAGAAAAGGGGAGAATAGAGGAAAACGACTGTGCGGAAGAGCGAGGGCGATCTCTTTCAGCCTGGCTCTATAAGCTTCTTTCAACCGGGCGAAGCCCAGGCTATCAAGACGGTCTTAAACAGCTCTGAAATTCATGACTCGAGAGTGGCGAGCACCGAACTCTGCTTGCTGATCTTCCATGTTTTCGCATACTGGCAATGGAATGATTTATTTCAAAAACTGCTTAACAGCAACTGGATATTTACTTGTTTGATTTTATCTCTTGATCCGTTTGCTGCTTCATTCGGATTTCCGTTACTATTGTAAATTACGTGTTTACGCATTTATGGAAAATTTAAGCGCGCAAAAATGTTTCACCTTTTTTTGTTAAAATGAAACTTTACTTAATATAACAGAGTTACGCAAGTAATTTCCTTCAAATTAGTTCGAAAAGAAAGAAATGATGTCGCAACATTTAGTTAATATCCTGAAGTATACGAACAAACTCGTGGAGTCATCGTAGTCGAAGTAATCTGATTCTGTACGTGGCTCTTTTTTAAAGGACCAAGTACCATTCGCGCGAAGTACTTTGGTCTTTTTATTTCTAACGAATTACGGTGCATGCTTTTCTGAAGACGGAAGTACACTTAACTAACGCTCATACGTACGCGCATTTGTGAGAATTAGCGTAGATTTGCTGTTACGCGTAAGAAGATCAGTTGTATTTACAGATTTTTCACACAGCCGTTTCGTTTTAGTATTTTGCGTTACTTACTGTACAGATTTTTATATTTAGATTATTTTTGTGTGAAAAATTAAGAAATTTAAAACTATCAATTAATACGTAGACATGTTTATACATAATGTACGTTTGAACATAGAGATACTAAAAATATTCTACCAATCTTTTATTAGAATATATTTCTGTAATCCTCATCTACTAGATTATAATCCCTAAGCAATTAAGCACGTTAATAAATTAACTGAAACTTCAATATCGAATTCAATATAGTAAATAATGCTCACTGGAAAAGATATTCAAGTGTGAGTTTCCTGGTCTTCGAGATTCATCAGAAAAATATTTAGTTGAAATCAACAACCTCATATCTATGATTTTTTGTCTTCAAAGTATTATATCTCTTTAAAAAAAAAATAGAGATACCACATAGCATTCCTCGTATTTTGTAAATAACGTCCGTTGTAGAAAAATTATTATCAAAGATGGGAATGAACTAATACAGACATCATTCGGTTTCCTGGTATTTCATAGATAACATTTATCACAGAAAAATTATCAAAGGTAGAAATTAACATCGAAACATCGCCCAAATTCCTTTCTTATAATAAGCAGTATTAAAATCAGAAATTATCATTAAATAAAAAGTTATCAAAGTTAAAATTTAATAGAAGCAATTATATATTTTATCCAAGTTAGTCTGTTTGTCCATTGTTTTCACGACTTGCAATATTCCAACAGAATCCTCATATTTCCATTAAATGATGCTTCTTTATACATAATTACAAGACTTAAAGCCTTTTTGTGCCTTCGTGTTCCGCCGTTGTTACCAGAAGCAGTATAATGCGTGAAAAGTGAAAATAGCCGGTGAATGGAGTAGTAAGTACTACGTTGCCAGTGCGTACCTATACGCTCAAGGTCTCTATCACTAACGGAAATGCTCGGTTACTTGAGCACGACTACGAAAGGACATTAAAAGTGTTACAGTTTCACCGGCTTATTACATATGTAACGTCAGACAGTGAACCTCACTTTCAAAGACGATGATTAAACAGCTTCTTCCCAGCTCCATTACGTATATAATAAATGTACAAAGTTAGATTAAAAATAAATCATAAATTTATAAACTTTATTTCATATGTGTTGCTACATAGATTTTAATAAGATGTCTTCATTAATCCCTTCAATGAGGAATTTATTAAGATTTATTGTGAACTTAGAAAAATGCATTTATTGGATTATTTAGATGTATAACAATAACTTCAATTTCAGCGTATAATAATCTCTGCGTAGATAGCGTTCTCCGTTCAAAATACCTTATTCGTATGTAACATCAATAGGAACGAAGTGAAATAAAATGAAACGAAACGGGCACTGTTTTCGTAAACTTGGCCACGCGAGTACAATTGATTGTGCAATCGTAGTCCGTAGTTTGTGCACTGTTATTACCGCACAGAGCATACCGTAGTATAGCTACTTTTACCACGATACCGCGTTTCCGGTACCCCCTTCAACTTTGCAATATACCTGCCGTGAACTGAGTGATAAAGTGTGTACCAACGTGGCAAGCTTTTCGCTTTTCTTTTTTAAGAAACTTTTGCGTTGCGCGATTTCTTGCTCGTTGCTTACCTTTCTTATACCTCGCGATGCGAGCTGAATACAAAGAAGGTAAAATAGGAAATTTGACCAACAACTCTCAATTGAGGTATTTTTTGATCGAGAGTCTTTGACATTAGCGTCTTTAAGCATTTTTGGATTAGATGTTTAATTCACTGAATACAGACTATTGTTGAACATTGTTATATTCACATCGAACGATTGTGGGAAATTTCATGTTCTTTTCGTCTTTTCTCGTTTTCCCCTCGTCATTTTCCAACGGTTATCGGAGAAAGTTTCTCTCTTCGGCTATCAATGTGGCAAATCATGCAGCTGCAACTCGCAGATAACATCGTAACAATTGTGTAACACTTTGTTACACGGATACGAGATTCCGTTAAGAAATTCAACTATAAATTACTTTTGCGAACGCCTTCGACAAATTACCCGTGGAGTCGTTCAGTTTAAGTGTAACTGCGACAATTTACGAGCCGTGCAGCTTCTACGAGCTAAGGCTTAGGAAACCTTCCAGTGCTTGAGTTTTTTTACTTCATTCTGCAACTGACGATAATGCTTTGTCTACCAGGTATCTTATCAGAATTGGTAAAAATATTTGATACAATCAATTTGCAGTGGAACATCTTTGTAGGAAGCCAATTCTTCTTAGAATGTTGAAAATATGTAAAATTGATAATAAAACGACGAAACTTATTTAACATTTTAATGACTTTTTAAAACCTTACAAAAGTCACTAAATTTTTAAGTGGGAAATTCTACTAAATTCTAATTTCTTATGCGTATTCTAGTTGACGTCAAAATAAATATATATGCATTTAAAATCAAAGTTTAAATAAATCCATCGACAGCCAATTAAATTCAACAACAGGATTCAAAAATTCCAGAAAAATCGTTGGCAGTTAAATAGTTAAGGAAGGTCTTCCCGGAACCCTTAATGAACACCTTTCGGTTTCTTAGTCACATATCGGCTCGGATGGGTATTTCCTGTACCGTCGGACCAAGGGATTACAGTCTCGTGAAAGGGTTCCGCGAACGAACGAACTCTCGTGGTATGATCGTCTCTGGCGTTCTTGACCGAGCAATTTGTAGAATACGCGCTCGTGTGTATAACGCGGTCCCATCGGCGAGCCCGAGAAACGAACGACGCGGCTAGAGAAACCTGATGAGGGGAAAAGAGAAGGTCGAGACGAAGCAGCGAGCCAAGTTCGCGAAGGTAAAACGTGGAAAGAGAGGTCGAAGAAGCCGGGAAAGAAGAAGAATAAAAGGGGACCCAGCCAGGACGGTTGTGGATCGAGGAGAAGGGATAGGAAAGACTGGTTGAGAAACTGCTATCACAACGACCGCGACGCTCTGGACTCTCTGTACACGAACACATAACCTAACTTAACCCAGCGTCTTGTCACTCGGGAATCTTCCTTATGTGACCTTACTACCTTCGTGTAAATAATTCTTTTTCAGCAAAGTATCCTAAGGGGATGATCGGACGTATCTACGTTTTGTTTTAGAAATGTTTGAAAATGTAGGGAATGTATGTAACGGTATCGTAGCGTTCGAGTTTCTTTAACGATCATATAGTATCTATTTTCTTGCGAGTATAACGATACATTCGCTGACTTAAGAAAGTACAGAATTTATAACGTATGATTTATATTATAGAGATTATATTACAATTTCTGTATTCCGTTCTGAATAATTTTGTTCCGAGCATTCTGAGGACTAATCCGGTACTCCTTTTCTGCCAAAATCAAAGTGATCTTTCAGAGTTTCTCATTGAAAGTATCAGTTACGTTAATCGTTTTTGCCTAAACGTGTATGTAAGTGAGCTCATCGGCTATGTCGATAACTTACAATTAGATTGAACGCGTATATGGGTTCATCGTCCGCGGATAGTTAAAACATAGTCAGTTGTTTAATTTGATAGCCAGCAGAACGTCATAGCTGGTGAATGTACGAAGGTTCTTTGTGGAAAGTACGGCTCAGTTTAGCCGAACTTAATTTAACGAGTCGACCACGCGGAAACTCGTCCAGTGTCCTGGTGCTTGTAAGGACACTCAAGACGAGCCGCGAAGCATGCAGCGAGCGGTGTGCCAAATTGGACTCGGTTGCCCTCTTCCTACCGTACGAACCTGCCAGTTATTCTTCCATTAACCGTATGAAATGAAATTAATCTAATGAATAAGGGAACCTGCCTTTCTGATCGTGTTTCGCGGTGCATAAACGACAAAGAGAACGTGGAAAAATTGAAAAAGAAACGTAATTTTCTAACAGTACTGCGGATGGACAGTATTATACAACTCATATTAGGTCATTTGTCCATTCTGTGTGTATATGTATCGGGCAGAACGATGAGGCTGTATTATTGTACATAACTCAGTCGAATAGAGGTAAAAATAATAAACTGGAAAATAGAAAAAAATCGGAAGACTTTCTACTTTTCAATTTCATTCGGCACATTTGCCTTTCACGTCCGCTTTGTCACCGTGACGTTGTAAAACAGGATCTGCTCAAGGCTACGAAATGGGATGGCTCGATTCAAAGGGTAATCTTCCGCCACTTACGTCTTCGTGCGTCCTTCGAATGTCGGTAGGAATTCACGCAGCATAGCACGAACGTGAATAATAATTGGCTGAAGTAAATGCAGTATTGTATGTTGGGATAAGGGTACTGGTAGTTTAAACGTCACCCGTAGCGCGAAGCAAATGTTGTATAATAATGTAGTGAACTGTAACGTGGGTAAAATAATTTTTATTATTATATATAGCAGTATTTTGTAATTAGCTTTATCTACGTGCAAACGCTGCAATCCTTAAAGCGAATGATTGATATTTTATCCCATCGAGTTTCACTTTAAAAACTATGTTCGTGTATTTCCACTTCAGGAACGAGCAGTTTTTTCTAATCGATCTGAGATCAATTTTATAAAGACATGACGTAGATGTCGATTGTTGTTACACTTGATCGCCTTCTAGTTTTTATTTCACTTTTACTCGAGCCAGTTGCAACTTACGCAAGTTGGTAAAACGGCCAGTTAAGACTGCGAGAGCGATGAACTAATTCCAATTCAACAAAGTGCAATAACCGTTATATAGATACACGAGCTAATCGTATCGATCGACCTTATGTAACGCGGAACTTTGATTTCAGTGTCTAAGCTCGGTACAATCGGCCCTATCAAGCGTTTAAACCTTGTTTATCGTCGAAAAGAAATTCCATCGATTGTCGTTAGAGCTCCGAAAGTGTTCGACCATTTCAATTGTATAATATTGAAAGATTCGTCAAAAGATTACTTGAGAATTCATTCCATTTTCATTTATTATCAAGCATATTTGTATCGTAACGTAATAGAAACGAATTGAATTTATAATCGAATTCAGTTTGAAGAAATTCCAATTTTACTTTTAACTTATGAATTTCAGAACTGGATGTAAATTGAAGATTATAGCACTACATTATAAACAGCTATTTCCTATTTCATTGCAAAACTTGTATCTTGTTGCAACACGATTATTCCCACATAAATAATGAGAAGAAACTCTTCTTCCTTTATTGCATCTAACAATCATCATGGGAACAAAAGAAAATAATCAATTTTATAATCAAACTTGACATTCTTCTCCTATTGTATGGTTATTATAGAGATTTAACAGATTCCTGTCATGTATTATAAATTTATGTGATAGATTAGATTCTTAAATACTGAAGAGAGTAGACTTTTCTTCAATAAAATCATTTTCAATTCTATTATTCTCATTCACTACTGAGACGAGCAACTCAATTATCGGTTTTATCTGCAGGCACAGGAAAGATAATCGGCTGAACCTCGAATCTTCTTTAGAAGAGAAAAAAACAGGCCTGAAATGTGATTAAACGATCGTTCGATCGAAAGTAAAAAAGAGGAGAAAGACTGCCGTGACTTGGTAGTGCAAAAATGATAGCGTGCACCGCGTTTCCTCCCGTCTCCTGAAGGATTTCCCTTCAAAGGGCTTCTTTCTCTCTAGGTCGAGCACGCGATGCTTACAAATTTACGTTCCATTTACATATCGCGAACCGCCAGCTGCCTCGTTCCAGCCGATTGTTCAATGAACTTTAAACACTCTGTTTCACTCTGCATCTTTCCGCCCGTTCTTCACGCGTTCGCATGTGTATAATGAAATTTGCACTATTAACCCCGTTGGGATTAAAATTCCAATCTACTGTTCTTATGAGAAGACAGTTTTCTACTCTGCTTTACTTGTTATCTTTGCTTTCTTCAACATATGAATTTACGAATTTCATAATTTTAGAAATATTCTTTGTAAATTTCGCTTTCATGGTTACAAAAAATCAATCAATGAAATGGGATTATTGTTCCTGAAAGAACATTCGATTACCGCTGAAAAGATTCGATATTAAGAAACAATTCCGATAATATTCTTTAAAGAGGACAAGTAGCTCTATCAATAATTTTATTGAAGAATACTCTAAGAATATCCTAATTAAGGATAAGGTCACATTATATTTCGAATCCATACAAATACGCATTAATATGTAATGGTAACAGAATCATATCCTTCTTCTCCTACTTATCCCCATTGTTGACCTCATTCTACAAAGTACTTACCTACATTTACTTTGTTCTAAACAGAGACGTAGTATCATTTGTTATAATTTTCCAATAAATGCGACGAGTCTGTGTTATTTAAAAAACGAGTTAATAAGAGCCATTTTACAAAACCTTTTTCTGGATTTCTTTCTAGGTAAAGGAAACTTGGATTCTAGAAAATGTAGACGAAAAAAGGGCGAAGATTCAGTCGTGGGAATGCGCAAGTTGTGAGAATGTGCACTGAATTGTCGGTGATTTTCTTCTGTGCTAATTCAAGGTTTTGCTCTGGTGAACGAGTTACTCTTCGACTCTTGAACAACGACCGTGTGTACATTGTGCCCTATGCACATTGTGCACTCCACGTGAAAACCTGTCATTTCTGCACTTTATGTCTTGACATTAAAATTGTACTGCGTGAAATGATTAGGAAATTGATATACATATACATATCTGATATACATATTTTTTCTATGCATCAAGGAATTATTGAAATGAATGAATCAAAGTCATAAATGAGCAATAAAAAATAATAATAATAGTAATAAATTCTATAGTATAAAGGAAACCTAATAAAATAGATAGAAATGTTTTTGCTATATGGAATAAAATTTTATTTATATACAGCAGGAAGACCAGTAATTTATGTAACTGGAGTTCACATAATAGGAGATAGATCACTGATTCTCTACGCAATAACAAATTTTTCGTGGATCTGATAAGAGTTCACGTCCAGATAAGTGAATTCAATCAGCATGAGTTAATTTAATCGGTTAGTAAGTAAAATTTCCATCAAATAACCGAAGCTTCATCATTCGTTTCAATTGTCTGTAATTTATGGAAACCTCCGAATAAGATTATAAATATAGAATCAAAATAAATCACTCAAAGTTACATTCTGAACAACCTACTTATTATAACATCTCATAGTTATCATTTCCAGTCACTCATTCTCATTCAAGAATCTTTCAAAAATAGAGAAATTCTATTTCCTGAGAATGATATGACGTAACTGGTAGCGTAGCCCGCTGATTTTTCTTTGACGCTTACATCAGAAGGCCGCGTCTATCGGCGAGAAACTGGTTTGACGCTATGACAAGCAGCGCCGGCTCGGATTGGCATTGGACCTCCGGTGTAATGTACTTGAACGCGATTGCATTGGAGAGTACAGAGTCGGACTGTACTCTGTCTCGCGGTAGCCGTTTAGACACGTTACCAGGAGAGAAGAAGAGATATTTGGCTATCTGCCAGTGCAGCCGACCGAAATGAACGAGGTTCACGGTCGAGACTGGAATTCAGAAGCCACCGCCTGCGCTCCAAAGCCGAATGAAATTGTAACCGCGGAAACTGCCACGTATCCTCCTTTAGAATAGGTACACGTTGGATGACGCTGTGCTGTTCAGTGGGTGTCGCGACCGGAACATAAATAAAATAGCATGTTAGTGACATTAACCCCGATGCAGACGAGCGATGCGTCGCGCCGCTCCGATATTTCACACGGTGACGTTTTGCGATTTAGCAAATTTAGATTTTTAATGACGCAACCCATACGAGAAGTACAATCATTCCATATAATAATGAAATTGTATGCTCGCGTGTGCTCGATATTTCGTTTATTTGATAGCGGTAAATTTGCGTTAGATTTGTTGAACAGGGAATGGGTGAACTGGTCTTTAATTATTTGTTTAAAAAATATATAATGTTAAAATATTAATTTAGTAAATTCGATAATACTGATATTAATTAATTAAATTATATTGACCCGTCGTATGTTGAACATTTTTTCAACTATCAATTGTACATGACCAATGAAAGATTGCGACTTATTCCCCCTTTATTTACTTAATTTAATTTCTCTTTATTTATTCAGTTAATTTGTCGCCTAAGTGTAATCTTGGAGTTCCCTTCGTGGCTGTTGAACTCGACCAATTTCTTGGAATACGTTCACTGAAAATCGATCCACTATACTACCTTTCTTATCGATGTACTATGCCTACTGATATGCAGTAGGTGCTTTTGACGTGTTACGTGAGTGTATTTAATTCGAAAGTTCCGGGTCGATTTTAATAGCTGTTTTAGCTAGAAACCGTGAGTTCAGGGTAGGAGCAAATGGCGAAAGTTTTGGGACTGCTTTTATAGGAGTTATGCAGTCTATTGCTATCAAATGCAGACCGAAAGAATTGAGAATGAATTTCAAAAAAATAGAATTCTCTCACAAAACAATCAACCATCAAAACTTTCTTCAAATCATAATTAAGGATCCTTAAAGCTACCATTCACTCTTTTACGATACGCAAATCCAAGAACCAAGCTTTCTACCCTTAATAAACCCAAACCTCGCCATAATAAGCTATGTATACCAACAATTAACACATTCAAGCCATTATATAAGTATAGATATAATAAGATAAAGGTCACAGTATGTCCACCAGGGATCGAGCTCCACGTTATGCTCGTAATAGCGAACCAACGAGGATTTCGAGTCGACACAAGCTTCTCCAGGTTAAACAGAAGAAATTCAGCAATTTCTGTGTGCTGGTATTGGCAGTCTAGCATAGTGGCTGGCTGAGTCAGCGGCGTTAGACAAAGGGCGAAGGGAGGGAACTTTCTCTTTTTTTTCAGGGGTTCGCCTTGAAATAACCACCCGTCGTCGGCTTTAGCCGACGATGAAGTGCACTTGTAAGCGAAGTGCGGCCAGGAAGCCAAGCGCATATGGTCCTAGGAGAAACACAAGCTCGAATTCGACGACGGTGCCACGTGTTCGAGGGTCGATGCACCATTGGTTTCGTTCTTTCGTACGTTCCTGTTCCGATGTCCCCACGATTCCCTCTGGGGATCTCCTTTCGTCGACGGTAGACGAGAAAAAGCTAGCATTGGGTTAGGTTAAGCACGTCCTGCGTTCTCTATTGAGCGTAAACAATACGGTGAGAGCGGCGGTGATTTAAATAACCCTGGTATAACGAACCTTGAACATGCTTGTTTCGGTGGGAAACGTTGAGTGTTGCGAAAGGTGCACTGGTTTCATGGTGTGGTACCACGCATTTTGAAAACGTTTAATAATAATCTTCATGGGGCACATGGTTGGACATGTTATGTTGAATATATCAGATCTTTTCAAAGGTTTTTGCATATTTCTGCGTAAATGAGTGTTAAAAATGACCTCACTGAATATTAAGCGTTATTATTGTAATATAACGGATAATTGAATGTTTAAATAACTTTATATTTTTATTCATAATACATATAAGTTTGTACAAAATCCAAAAGTATTAGAACAATTGTTTGATCTGTAAACTTCAGTTCATTGGAATGATTCTACGTTACTATTATGAAGTATACGATCAAATCTATAAATCACTTTAACTCGAATGACTCCAGTTCTTTGCTTCAGTTATTTCTCGAAAGGATAAAGTACCACTTGCATTGAGTACATTGCTCTTTTTACTTCTAATGAATCATAAACAGGGTAGAGACTATTATTGTCGAAACCAAAGAGTACTTACCTCAGGTTCACACCTGTGTGCACTTATGAGGACCAGTATGGCATTATTATTGAGTGAAGATGGATGGAAGAAAACATATGAAGTTCTTAAAATACATCCTTGTGTTTCACGCTTTATTCGCTTGTCATTGTTATCAAAATTTTCTCTTAACACGATACTTTTTCATAAAATATTCGAAATTGAAATAATCTTAAACGCAAAAGTGCAGTAAATTGCTATCTCTTATTTTAACAAATAATCTCTATTTAAAATTTTGTTTCGATCTGTTGTAATATTTCCGGAAAAGGATGCCAAATTGTTTTAAATCTATTCGATTTACTCGCAGCTTTACAAGTATATGAATAAAAATAGTTCAAATTGTGGATGAAAATAATTTAAGTTATCATAAAAAAACGTGGCGTACGAACACTCCATTTCGAATCGTCGTTTTTCTTAACTTATTTATCCTAATACTGTCGATTTCTCTGTTCTTATCAAAATGGGACAAAATTGCAAATTCTAAATTGAATTTAATTTTGATGACTAACGACTGAATGGGTGTTTTTACGATAAGCCAGTAAGAAGGTTTTCGATCGCGCGCGGATGATACGATATCGATTCGATGTCAGGGGAACAAAAAAGGAATGCACGAGAGTTGGACGATTACTTTCGACCGAAATGCACAGACAAGTCGCCCTGCTTTGCCAATTTTTCGACGCGATTTTTCGCCAGTGCCGCATTCTGTCGCCCGTCTGCCTATCCTCGTTCCGATTTATCGAATCGTTCCAAAGAGCGTGCGTTTACCCAGAAAGATGTTGTGAACGCAACCTTACATCCCCATCCGTAAATATTAGGACATCTATGAGATAAATTAAAATAACTGAAGAAAATAAATCTAGTTACCGCAAAGAATCAACAGCAAATTATTGACCCTTTTAAGAATTATTACTTTGTTTGAAATTGTAGATTGTAATTAAATCTTGCATGAACACAGGGTTCCGATCGATTAATCTCTTCGCTGACAATCTAGATCAATTATCATGTTTTGTACAAGACTAGAATATGTTCTCATTTTTGGGTGGAAATTTATGTTGCTCTGTTGCGTGGAAAATTTGCTTTACGGGACAAACCTGGAACTATTTCGAATTGGAAGTTGTTGAAACTCCTTTGTTCTGCCAAATACGTCGACAGACTTTATAGTCGAGATATATCCTGTTGCGAATATTAAAAACTGTGAACATCGAAAAACTTATGATATACATGCGCCGCAAACTATCGTCAGTTGGCTTTATGGATGTTTTTGAAACTTTATGACTATTTATCGCAAGTGTGTATATCACAGGTGGATAAATTGCGATGTTTTAGTATAGGAAATTTTTGGGTAAAATTATTCTTAGCCCTTTTAAAAAGATTTTTAGAATTCTAAGAACAAAATTCAGTATGAATTTTTTATTACACCGTATGTAATACATTTTTCCAAGCTATTCATATTTTGTCTATTTTTCAAAAGAAATATCAATATGTTCAAAGTATTCGAACCACCTACCTAGATGAAAGAAAGTATTCCACAAATTTTAATCTCACTTTTATCGATCACTAATTTTCTACTTCAAAAAGAACCACTCCAGAAGGAAAGAGGGAAAGAAAGCCGGGATCAATGATAGAAAGTTAAAAACCTTCCTCGACTGGGTTCATAAACTGAAGCATGGATTCGCTCCGGAAAAAGAAAAATTATGGCGCGCACAGTTTGTCCGATTTGAGTGACAGCACGGATTTCACTTTGATTCGGGCTGGTTCACGCGAGATATCCTGACCGATAAGCGACGAAGGCCTCCGCAAAATGTTGCGCATTGCGTCTTACAACACGCAGTGCCAGCTATAGCTTCCGCCCGCTGGGGTGCATGCCACTCTCTCCCTCTCTCTGCAGTTTGCAGGTGGTCAACCTCATGCTTGCCTTCTTTGTGCAGTGCTGAACTTCCATCTTCGTCTCGATCGAAGCTGATCCGACAAGGAGAAACCACGCTGTTGGAATTTCTCTTCATTCTTTCCCTTTTTCTTCTTTTAGGAGGCGTGTGTAGAGATGTTTGTATAGATACTTGTTGGTTTATAATGGAAAATGTGGTGAACAGATTAATTGACGATAGAATTGAAGCATTTAAATGAATATACGAAAGTTGGATTTTTATGTATTTGTCATTGTTACGTATATTTCGTATATTTTGCACATTACAATTTTTCATACATCCAAAAAAATCCGCAGTGTAGTCGTGAATATTTGTGTTATGCAACACTTGACATTTCATTAACATCGTAACGAGATACGAATGTTATGATAAAATCTGAAATCAATTTGAAAATATACCTAGAAGTTATAAAATGTCTCCAATCGAAATCCTTCAATTTCGAAGTCTGTAATAAAAACGTTTATGTGTTTAACTCCTGTTTAGATATCTAACACGGCAGTGATACAGGGAAAGTGATCCACCCGAGGTCGAGTTCACTTTCAGTGAAAACTTCAACCCTTGTGGAGAGCGCGCATATTTTTAGGGAGCAAGGAGAGCGTCTCTCGAACAGATCCGGTATATCCTCAACTTAGTAGTATGCTGTTAGTAAAAGCAGATTATCCACGGGCTGCAGTCTTGCCCTTGTGCGTAAATGCATACCCTCTCTCTTACCGTATTTCGTGTGACAGCTGCGGTGCTTAAAATAGGGGTTCAGTAGTTCAGCAACGTGTACCGTTGCTTTTGTACAGCCACGATAACACGAGCATGTGCTGGATAAATCGTGCAGCGATTGTCGTACTGAATAAACCTGATTTTTCCTTTCATAGAGCTCGTTGTACGCTGCTTCGCCGACAATGATGGACGAATCACCGGAAAATCTATTTTATTTGCATGCTTCGTTGATTACTGTTCTTCTGCTGTTGTTTGGCAAAAAATAACGAGAACTTATGCTGCGTTGAACTAATTGGAATTTTATATCAATAATAAAAATTAGTTTGTTTTTGTAGAAAAAGTTATGAGAGATATTGTATTATAATAATGATCTGTATTTTGTATTTTGTTAAAGATTTAGGCATTAGAATGTTAAATCAAAAGGTATGGGTATTCTAATTCAAAATATTTGAATAATATACCGCACTGCATATGTTTGAATAATATAATTTTGGATAATAAATTATTAAATTATTTGAATACAGTGTTAAATTGATTATACGCGAAATTTGGCCCAAATTGATGAAACAAAAGTCATGCACCTCTTTGTGGGGTGAGTAATTGATACGATCAATATAAGGAGTCATTAGTGACTGAGAATATTCTTTGGTACATGAATAGTCTTTGGAACTATTCCATTGAAATAAAAAGAGAATTAAAAATTCAACAGTTCGGAGTAATATATATTTATAATGTATACGTTCGAATCACATTATATAAAACTTCTTTAAATTTTACAATATACTGCTGTGAATTATTAAAGTTACTTGACATCATAGATATCGTGTATAAATTTTAATTTTTCGAATTCAGAACAAGATTAATTTCGTATTGATTTTCATTCGCATTTTAGTATTAAAAAAATAGCAATTAGTTTTATTCTACTTATTGATCGAATTCTGGTTGGTTACCGGTCAGCAAAACACGTTGCTATATAATTAACTATTCGCATACGCTTTGTAGACAAAAAGGTGAATTTTGATAGAAACTCCAACTTTATATTTTGGACCCAGTCAAATATTTTTATGCGCCTTTATATACCTTTTTGGTACGTTTTTAATAGTATTTTATCTAAAAAAAATAGGACAATTTTTAAATACTGAAGAAAAGAGATATGAAAATACATAAAGATATCGTCGAGTTTGACACGGAATGCTTTGTGAACACGAAAATATGTAATATTTTCAACGTTTCAAAATATTCCTTAGAACTCGAGCAGCTTCTAGGTCGTTGAAAAATTTTCCGTTCTTTTCCCACAGTTTAATATCTTGAATATCGCTCACGTTGACGCGAACTTTTCGAATCGGAAATTCAAAAGAGGCTGCATAAAATGCGGGGCGAATACGGCGATTCTCAGATGTATTTGAATGAATTTGCGGTATTCGGTCGTTTACATTATATAATTTTGTGTTAAAATTATGGAGAAAGATTGAATATTGAATGTAGAATATTACAAAATATCTAGCGTATTAAAAGTTCGATTTATACAAAAATATCTTTTCATCTTGATAAAATGGAGATGAAGTAAATTTTTATAAAATTTGAAGATGTACGATAAATTGATTTTCTGTTATTACTTGCACTATCCTTTTTGAAAATATACAAAGTAGCATGTATACAAGCCTCTGCTGATACAGATGCGCTTCCTAATTTCAAAATTTCCTAATTATACCACGTTTAAGCTTTACAGTTAGTTACTGACGACACCGCGATGCTATGCAAATGATTACATTGTCGCATTAATGCATGCTGTTATGCCATGTTACACGGTGTGATAGTCAAGTACTGACATCTCATCATGGAATAACTAAAAACAGGAAAGTAAAATGCTCCATTTTACATTTTTAATTCATTTTTATCATGTAGAAAATAACACACATAGAAATATTATAAAAATTACAATAATGATAAAAATTTATTTAAATTGATTAAAAGGATGAAAGGAAATTCCAGACTCACTATGCCACAGTGTATGCAGGACCCAAAAGCAGCACCCGTTGTGCTCCACTTATTAAAGCTCTTCGAGTATCCCTCTTTGAGATGCTATAAGGAGCACATATGAAGCTGCCGCTTCTTATTTCAGCCTGACCGCATTAATGTTCCGTCTTATTTCGGTGCGTTGAAGAAAACGAGGTAATCAGCTTGTCTCATTTTTCTCGCCATCTCACCAGAAAGAATACTTCGCTAAACTTGTACACTTACCGTTTGCGCACACATCGAGCTTCCATTGAACAACAACCTGTTGTGCATTTATTCTCTCGCGCAGTAAATATCCTGGAATTTCAGAGATTCTATGTTAAAAATAAGAAATTCGGTTTAAGACGCTATTCCTTAGATTTTTTCAGTTTTTGAGCCTAAATATTATTGATTACGCCACTCTCTTATGCTGTAAAGTCTGTAAACGAATTTATAGAATCGGATTTATTAGTCAGTAGCGTTTATCATTAGAATGAATTGCGATAAGCTCTATCTAATAACAGTAATAAAAGTTATACGGAAACTTGTGAGATACGGAGTATATTTCAATGTGATATCGATAAGACAGTTCTGTCACGCATTCATAGATGTAGTGCAATTTTAAGTCAATAGAAAGTTTACTAGTTAAGTATTACATCGGGCGGCACTCCTAGACACTGATGGATTTCAAGAATAATGAATGGCGGTCCTTAAGCGCAATGCTTATGCTTCAAGACGAAGCTGTGCTATGCTCTATAAATGAAAGGGCGTGTCGTGTATTTACCCATGGCAAATTAATTCTACATAGTTTGATTAGCGTTCTCTACCTTTATCTGGATACGGACCATAAGTTAGAGATAAGTTGCATAAGAAGATAATTTTTCATAAGAAAATTATTATATTTATAGTTTTATACATACTTATATTTGTTAGAATAGATACTGTTTTTTATTTTAGATTTGAATTGCTGTATCCTTGTTCCCAATTGCAATTGATTAAAAATAACAAAATTTTCTTTAAAATCGGAATCTATAAACTTTTCATAAAGAGCGTACTCGAGCTAACAAAATATTCCCATGGGAAGACACAAAGATGTCGTTTGTGAACGTATAATCGAGTAATAAAAAGCACGAAAATATTGTGTGCATTCTCTAATGGACGTGTATTTATCGTATCTGTAATTCATCGTCATCGTTTCAAGCTAACGCAACTGATTATATGGTCATGGAAATAGAAACTGTCAACCAAGCACGACCGTCTAAAATGCTACTTGAAAGATAATAGCCCGTTATTTTTTTCTCCCATTCTATATCATTTCTTTCAACAAGACAAGCCTTTCGAACCGGCCTTCAAGAAATTATTATCGAGTGTACCATCGATTATTGTGTCAACGATCATTCCAATTTATCGACTCAGAAACCGTCTCTCGTTACTCTTGCGTGAATCTTATTTAACGCGAAGATGGTTTCTTTCATCGCATTACGCTTTCAATCGTATTGTAAAAGGGAAATTTTTAAAATTATAGAATATTCGATTATAAAAAATATTTAAAACAGACAGAAAGTTTAAAGACAATCGAATTCTAAAAATTTCAGAACACTAATTGTGCATTCTAGTACTAAAATTAATTTTGTTGTAAATTTCAAATGAAAGACTTTCTCATTTCAAATGCTTTTCTGCGTAATTTCTCTAATAAAGGATATTTATTTTTTTTCCCGCAGCTCGTTCAAGATTAAAAATGTTATCGTCTTGACGAGGAACTCCATACGCCAAGAAACACAATAACACATCGTCGTCGTGAAGTGTTCTTGCGTGTTTGTATGTACAGCTGAAAGGAAACGACTTTACTTGGAAATAATCGTTTCACAGGCTGTTCTAATTATATTCCATTAGCGTGTTAATGCTGGAATCAGTTTTTAATGAAACTTAACCACATTAGCGGTTACTTATAATTTGCAGCGTTAATGTCGTATGATGTTATCTTTTCATCGACTCCAAATGAAAGTTAACAGATCTTTATTAACCAAATGAATGGCTGACCAAGAAAATTTTCTCTACACTATACGCTCAAATAGATTGTAAGACTCATCATGCATAATCTATAGTTTGAAATTCTATAATTTAATTAAAAAGAACGCAATAGTACTCTATAGTAATGGAATAAATGAATACAGGAACTATACTCGAAGTAAATAACTGCATGGATTCCAATGCAATGCGAAGCAGCCGAAAAAGGTTCATAAAGTTATAGTTTATGGTGTATACGTGCATTATGTTCGAGTCCCATGTAACAACGACTGAGTCATCAGGTTTAGACGTGCGTAGTTTATGGTGTACCAAAAGGATGAAGAGAAGAGTAAAGAATGCGAACAGCCGGATGCCGTAGAACCGAGTCACATGGACGTAAACCGACACGTGCACCCTCTTTTCTGACACGGTCCGATGATTTTTAAGATGGGGGCGAACACGGTGGACTTTCTCATCGGCTAACCGACGAATTCACCGCAACGCTCAACCTGTTTCGTTTGATATTTCTCTTTGTTTCGTCGTTAATTGTCTAAATATACGCTTTTTCCTTAATTGTCTCGCAAACTTTGTTCCGTTCCTTGAAAGTTCCGTAAATTGGACGAAAACTTTCTTGAGACAAGGAAGAAGGTACTAGTAATAATATTGAAACGTGTCTTTTTACAAAATCGCTAGGATCTAAGGAATTAAAATCTAGCTTTTTTAACGTAACATTCAGAACTGCTTCGAAGAATTCCCTTCTTTTTACTGCTTCAGTTATGAAGACTACTAATTCGTCGAGTACCTTAAAAACCATTTCTCGTACAGTTTATAACGAGTTTATGACCCCTTTCTCAATTCTTTCGATATCAAATTCGTACAAGGTATGAAACGTTGTTATTTTAATACTCAATCTCATAAGTACTTCCAGAAAAATCTACGAAAATGTCTAAAAGTATATCTACACGAAATGTTATATCGATCTAATCAATTTGTTCGCGAGTAACAGCGTAATTGAACTACATATTGAAATTCGCTCTTTCGATCTTTTTACAGAGACCCTCCAAGAACCGCGCTTCACCACTCAGCCTTCCAGCAGCGGCAATATTCTTAGCGAAAATCGGACAAAATTTCTGCAGTGTCAAGCGAGGGGTAAGTAGGGAACGTAGCATGGATATTCGACGAGATTCGACCCGGAAGCGATGATTTCAAATGCATTAAGAACCTCTTCTCGTCTCGATTTTACCGCGATATTATATTATTTTAAAGATGAATCGATTAAGCCTTATAGAGTTCACTTAGTAAAACGTACTTTTCTCGTATTCCAAATTTTAATCATCAAATTGAAAATAAAAAATGTCTTGTTCTTACAATTAGTAAATGTACAGCTTAATAAATTATTTTAATCGATAAGTTTTGAGATATGAAACAATCATGCGATTATTCCGATTTATGGTTCATTTTCGAGATTCCCGGAGTTTTTTTTTTTACTCGAATTTCAGTTCTATGGAAACTGACAAATTTTCCTACGTGTTTTTAATATCCCATTGTTCTCATGAAATATCGAATAACAGCCGGATGAGACGGTGGCCAGATGAAGCCTTACAGTTGCACCGTAGTGCCGTAATATGATAGTATGACCCTGTACTAATAGTATTAGGTCGCTGTATATTACATCTACTTCTTGACCAAACGAAGAATGCCTATAGTAGCCGCGAAAAATATTAATACCTTGAACTGTCATCATTTGTGACATTTAAACATGAAGTAGATATAATTCGTGAAAACGAAAACTGAAATCGTGTAAATTGTAATAATTTGTTGAAAATACACAAATTTAGGATCATCACTGTAGTATATGTAATGTATCTAGTAAAATGTTGTGTTAACGAAACTTTCACTTTTAATGATTTATATCTTTTCTAAAAGATAGAACTTCAATTATATAAATTGTTTGTCCTCTGACAAATTCAGGTAAATAAAGTACTGTTCTCTGATACATTATTACGTTCACATTCTGTTCGCAGGAAATCCTCAGCCAAAATATAAGTGGTTCAAGGATGGGGTACCCCTCAGCAACGAGCTTACTTCGGAGCCTTATTTTCGAATACAAAGTACACGTAGAGAAGACGCAGGAGTTTATCACTGTGTCGCCACAAACGACGTAGGATCTATATTTAGTGAAAGAATTACATTTGCGGTAGCCTGTACGTATATAATTAAACACAACAGTTTCACGTTTTTCTAATTATCCTAATTAATCCTAATCAAGAATCAAACACGTTTCAGTTGCTTTCACTTTCATTTATTTCGAGCTACCATAACAAAACTAAAAACAGGAAACGAATTACACAATAATATAATAATAATATTTCAAAATCGAGCTACATACTGCAGCCAACTGTAAATTAAACACGGCGAGTTTTATTGCGCACAGCAACATTCGATCCATCCGCGTTCTCCTCTTTATCGCGCTCTAGGACACGATGCTCTGATTATCACAAGCAACGTACATATTTTGTCACAGTGAATGCATCCAGCATGATGAAAGTAACACCGTAATATTATCCTGTCCAGATATGGGGGTGTTCGAGGATCTCACAGAGAGGATGGTGAGCGTGAAATCGGGCAGCGCGGCTGTTTTAACGCTGCCACCGATAGAAAGCCATCCTGCACCTGACGTTACATGGTTCACGTCCGACGGCTCGTTGTTATACGGCATAAAATATGCGTCTGTTCATCACACATTGCTTATCCTGAACGCGTCTGAGAACGATCAAGGCTTGTACAGGTTCGTATTAAAGTAACTGGTCCAGGGAGTTACCTTGTGTAGTCATCAAAGAATGGATGAAGTATCTGTGAAACTTTATGGGATGATAGCTATATAAGCTGTCAATCTAAAAGTTTATATATTCATTTATGTGTCTACAGTAAAATTTTTCAACTTAAGGGAATTTTTGAATAAAGGAATAGAGGAATTTATTTTTCGTTACATGTAATTTTCTTATAACTAGAGAAACTAAAGGAAATGTTCCTTTCGCATTTTTATATGTTAAACAGGGCCAGAGCCATTAACACGCAATTGGGAAAAGAGGAGAACAGTCCCTTTTTCAAGTTGCAAGTTACGGGAGATGCCAACGCTGAGGTGGCACCTAGTATCATAGTGAAACCACAGGACACTCAGATTATCAAGGACCAGGACGTTACCTACATACATTGCATAGCCAATGCTAGGTAATTCGTGAATTTTACAGAAGAAAGGATACAAATTAGTCATATAATAAAATAATAATGTTCTTGCGACCTCCATTCTACAAGATCTGAATATTTGCAATAATACAAAATAAACCTTTGAAAAAGTAAGACTTTATACCTTTGTCCCTTTCTTAAAGAGAATGGGTTATACTTTGAAAGTTTGATAAAGTGGCTCGTAATCACTCTACATGAAACTGTTCTGTGAGAGAAATGTTTCAAACGGGTAATTTTAGGTCTCTTCATGAGTTACGAACTTTATGGACGAAAGACGGGATCCCCATCGAGAACTCGAGGATATCATATAGTTTTAACGACTCGTGGAATAGGACTTTGGCGTTAATATCGGCAAACATAACTTACACCGGCGTATACTCGTGCCATGTGGACTTAAGAAGCGGTGGATATCCAACAGTGAACGCGAGCGCGAATGTTGTCGTATATGGTAAGACGGATTCTACAATTGGAGATTCGTAACCTTTAAATTTCCCACATATGTGTTATTCTTATGTTATAATATTTTAGAAAAACCAACTTTTATAACGGAATTGAAACGAGAGACTCTTAGTGATTATGGATCAACTGTAACGTTACCATGCGATGCTGTCGGAGTACCTCCTCCTAAAATCACTTGGTTTCGAAATGCAGAGCCTGTTGATCATCTTCTTGGATTTAGGTATGATTTTTAGATAGACTGCTAAATTTTCAATCACTAAACAAAATTCATTAATTGCTACCTAAAGTATGTATTTTAACTGAAATCATCTATCAAATTCAAAATTCTCCTATCTTCCTATTTCTATATTCTTCTGCACTTTTATGTATAGGTACGCACTGGAAGAAGATGGCTCCTTAACAATTAAAAAATTAACCATGGATGACTCAGGAATGTTCCAATGTCTTGCATCCAACGACGCTGGTGAAGCATCCAGTTATACCTGGCTAAAAGCAAAAAGTTAGTACATTACACGTTGGAGTTACATGAAATCATTAAATATATTATTATTAATTTTTTGTTTTATTTTATTAGTCGAACGATGTTTCTTTATATTTATAATAAATGACGTATTTTTTATGGGACAGAAGGATTAGAAAGCAGACTGAAAAACAGAGTTGTCCGCTGGGCAGCTGGCTACAATGTAGTCAGAGTTCGCCAATCTGATCGCCGTTTTAAGTTCTCTCAATATCCAGACAGTAAGATTCTAACGACAAGTCGTCACGAAATATCCACCTCCTTTTTGAAATTACCCCGGGCACATGCTTGAAGAATGCATATCACACCACAATGTTTGCTTTTACCAGCTGTATCCGTGTTTTTTTCTGGTAGTTATAGTGAATACATCTGCAAAGCACGATAGTTTCTTTGTGTGTAAAACACATTGGTTCTTTGAAAAATTATAGAAAATAGTCAACATGTTCAAAGAACGTAATAATAAATATGATGTGATGTTATTACACAACATACAATATACAGTGTTATTAACACTATTACAAACAAAGAGTATTTCTCAATTATATTTATATTTGGAACAAAATTAATATACTTTTATCAGTATCAGAAAACGTAGACGAATTGTTCTAAGCATTTGCACGTATCTTCGTCACAGTAAACGGACAAAATATATCGTGAATAGCACGTTTCTAGATTAGGAAAATAATCGTAGGGAAAAAATTTTGAATATTAGCTATTTCCGTAGTTGTGCCATAGAGTATACGTAATTTAACTTTTAGTGAAAATAAAGTTTCGGCAATAGAGAATTATTATTAATTGAAGTCAGGTATTGGTAAATTCAGAGTTTTCCATTATATATATGAATGAACGCTATTAAATTCTTTCCAATGTTTTTTTGATTCATTTTTCACTATTATTCATAAAATGTCAATGGTATACTGGATGGTATACTGTACTCGATGGTATACTGGAAAACACTGAAATGGGGAAAGTTTACTTTTGTGATCGATTGTTCCTGCCTTTTTTTGCGTGCATGTAATCAATTCTTCCTGGTCACAAGCAAACCATTAATAGATTCAAATTATTGTTTTCAGCATCTGGACCAATCATGGAGAATGGTCCACAAAACCAAACTATATTAGATGGGAAGGATGCAACTTTAACATGTAATGCTGTAGCAGCTCCGATACCTAACACTACATGGATTTATAATGGTAAATTATTAATCACTAATTCGTACGGGCAACTAATACCATAACACTGATATACACATTGATTCATTAATAGATACAATTCCTGTGGAAATCGCCGGAAGAGTACAAGTCTTAGATAACGGAGATCTTTTAATTGCTGCGGTAAAACCAAACGACGCCGGAAAATACACGTGTATTCGAGCTAATGAAGCTGGTTCTGTAAATGGTTCAGCGTATCTTACTGTTTTAGGTAAAATATGATTAAATAATTTTAGAGTACTAAGAAATCACCCGTTTCTGACCAGAATTTAATTCATTTCAGTTCGAACACAAATTATTCAACCACCTGTGGATACCTCTGTACTTCTCGGCTACACCGCAGAATTACAATGCAAGGTCTCCAACGATCCAAGTGTTTTGTACGATATAGCATGGTTTCATAATTCACAGTACGTGCATTTTTACATTAATGATATTAATGATAATAAAAATGGTTACAGTACATTTGTTGCTTTTGCAGAGTAATAAATACACAAGCCAGTCAAAGAGTAAAAATGCGAAATGATGGTACATTGGAAATAGCAGCCGTTCGTGCGTCTGACGTGGGTGAATATATGTGTTCTGTGGTTTCTCCAGGAGGAAATGAGACTCGATCTGCTCGTCTTAGTGTAATCGAATTACCATTCGCACCCATAAACGTAATGGCTAGTCGAGTCGAGCGAATTTCACCTCGCACCATAAACGTTAGTTGGGTTCCTGGCTTTGATGGAAACAGTCCAACAAAAAAGTTTATCGTTCAAAGGCGGGAGGTTTCTGATCTCGGTAGTTAAACATAAATTGATCTTTAATAAAAAATTTAATCTGTCTGTACATATCTACTTATATACGTATATATTTTCGATTTACTTTATATAGGACCAATACCTGATTCTGCACTAAATTGGATCACAGAGTGTAATAATGTTTCGGCACAAAATCGTTGGGTACTATTGAACAATCTAAAAGCTGCTGCTGCATATCAATTTCGAGTGACTGCAGAAAATAGTGTTGGTGAAGGACCTCCTTCGGATCCTAGTAATATAGTAGTTCTTCCTCAAGAGCGTAAGTAATAGTTACAAGCCTGAAAATCTTAATAATTTCCCAAACTTTTATTAATATTTGTGAATTTTACTGTAGCTCCGAGTGGACCACCGGTAGGATTCGTTGGTTCCGCTCGATCATCCTCAGAAATAATCACGCAGTGGCAGCTTCCATTAGAAGAATATCGAAACGGCCATATTTTAGGATATGTATTAAGATATAGACTATACGGTTACAGCGACAATCCATGGACAATACAGAATATTACTAACGAAGCACAAAGAAATTATCTTATTACCGACCTAATTACTTGGAAGGATTATATCGTACAGATAGCAGCGTATAATGATAAAGGAGTTGGAGTATTTACGGAAGGTTTGAAGATTAAAACCAAGGAAGGAGTACCTGAAGCACCACCCACAAACGTAAAGGTAACAGCTATTAATTCAACATCGATAAAAGTGTGGTGGAAACCTCCCAATCCGCAAAAGATTAATGGAATAAATCAAGGTTATAAATTACAAGCCTGGATCGGGCATAATTTTACAGAAGCGAGCGAATACAAGTCGATGACCGTACCACCTAGCTTATTCGATCCTCTTGCAGAGCAAAGTGCAATTATGACAGGTTTAAAGAAATACACCTTATACAATATAACTGTATTATGCTTCACTGATCCAGGTGATGGTGAAAAAAGTTCTCCCGTTCAAATTCGTACACGCGAAGATGTACCTGAAGAAGTAGAAAATCTACAATTTGAAAACATAAGTGATCGTTCACTCACCGTTAAATGGAATGCTCCACAGGAAGTTAATGGAGTTCTCATCCAATACCAATTAAAATATATGATCAAAGATGTACCGGATTCTCTAAGAGTAGAAAACTTCACGTCAGACACTCTTTCAGCCAAAATCGAACATTTACAAGCAATGACTCATTATAAATTTGAAGTTGTTGCTTGGACTTCAGTAGGCCCTGGAAAACCAGCAGTAGCTGTTATTCAATCAGGCGTTGAGCCTGTTCTTCCTGAACCACCAACTAAATTAGCACTGTCTAATATAGATGCATTCTCTGTCGTTCTTCAATTTACTCCAGGCTTTGACGGCAATTCGTCCATAATAAAGTGGACAGTACAAGCACAAACCACTCGAAACACAACATGGTACAATATTTACGAAGTTTCAGATCCTGATGCTAGTACAATCACTGTGGGTGGTCTAATTCCATTTATGCAGTATAAATTACGATTAATAGCTAACAACGTTGTCGGTGCTTCCCAACCTTCCGAACCAACAAAAGAATTTCAAACGATTCAAGCACCACCATCACATCCTCCTAGGAATGTTACGGTTCGTGCAATGAGCGCCACGGAATTGCGTGTTAGATGGATTCCGTTACAACAAATTGAATGGTATGGAAATCCAAGAGGATATAATGTTACTTATACTGAAGTTCGAACGAACAAGTCAAAGAGCATAACTATAGAAGACCATACAGCGAATTCGTATATTTTAGAGAACATGGAAGAATATGCTCTCTATAAAATTGTAATGCAAGCGCTTAATGACGTTGGGTCATCGACAATAAGCCCGAAAGCTGTTGAAAGAACTCGCGAATCAGTTCCTTCGATGGGTCCTATTAATGTAGAAGCCAATGCAACGTCTTCCACGACTATATTAGTTAGATGGGGTGATGTTCCCATAGAACATCAGAATGGACAAATAGAAGGGTTTAAAGTTTACTATGGTGCAAATGCTAGATCAGCATTCCAGTATAAAAACATTCCTAGTAACACAACATTTACAACAACTTTAACAGAACTTCGAAAATTTGTCCAGTATCACATACAAGTTCTAGCTTATACGCGTCTTGGCGATGGCACTTTAAGCACTCCGCCAGTTAGAGTACAAACATTTGAAGATGCTCCTGGACCTCCATCGAATGTATCGTTCCCTGATGTAAGCTTTACCACTGCTCGGATTATTTGGGATACTCCAGAAGATCCGAACGGAGAGATTCTCGCCTATAAAGTTATGTTTCATCTAAATAATAGCCAGGATCATCAATTTTCGAAGGAGTTTCCTGCATCAGATAGAACTTTTAGAGCAACTGGACTAGAGCCAGAGAAGTATTACATGTTCTCGGTAACAGCACAAACGAGATTAGGATGGGGAAAAACAGCATACGCTCTCGTTTTTACTACAAATAATAGAGAACGTCCACAATCGCCATCGATGCCACAAATTAGCAGATCACAAATACAAAGTAGACAGATAACATTTAATTGGACACCTGGCCGTGATGGGTTTGCACCATTAAGGTAAGTTTTTCACTACATCTAATGTATAATTTTTTATGTTATGTAAAATTAATATGTATAATACTTTTTTATAGATATTATACGGTACAACAATCAGAAAATTCAGGACCATTTCAAACGATTCCTGAAAGAGTAGAACCAACATTAACATCTTATACAGCAAATGATTTAAAACCATTTACATTCTATCAATTCCGAATACAAGCAACTAACGATATAGGTCCTTCAACTTGGAGTACAGAATCTATTCAAGTTCAAACTCTACCAGCAGGTACATAAAATTCATTTTTTATTTGTCTTAAATTTATTTCGTTAAGATACATAATTTTTATCATAATATGAATTTATAGCACCTTCTCGGGGAGTTACCGGATTGAAAGTAGTTCCAATAACGACATCTAGTATAGAAGTTCATTGGAACGCAATAGATGAAGTATATTGGAGCGGCGATCATGAAACAGGTGGTTATCGCGTCGTTTATCAACCAGTTTCTGATTTCCCCACAGCCCTTCAAGATACTCCTAAAGAAGAAGTTTTAGGAATAAAAGTAATGATTATAATTATAATTATAGAACATTGTAATAGATTGTAAATGATAAGTTGTATTAATCTTTTCTTAACTTCTGCAGGCTACAAAGATTGTTTTAAGCGACTTGACAGAAGATAGGTATTACGAAGTAATAGTGTTACCCTTCAATTCTGAAGGTGAAGGTCCATCAAGCCCTCCAGTGACTGTATATGTAGGAGAAGCAGTTCCTACAGGAGAACCACAACATCTAAAAGCAGAACCAATTTCTTCTACAGAAGTACATCTGCGTTGGAAACCACCCCAAGCCAATATGCAAAATGGAGATTTATTAGGATATAAAGTAAAATTATCATTTGCATATAGAATTTATTTTTTAATTTAATTGTTTAAGCAATATTTATTATTCATATTTCTTATTTTAGATTTTCTATTTAGTTACTGATTCTCCTCAAGATTTGGAAAACAAACAGGAAGAAGAAATAGAAGTTGTACCAGCATCATACTTAACACATAGCTTAGTGTTTTTAGATAAATATACAGAATATCGTATTCAAGTATTGGCTTTCAACCCTGCCGGTGATGGTCCTCGAACCCCATCTATCACTGTCAGAACTAAACAGGTACATAAGTTTAACAATAATTAAACAGATGCCATAATTGCTTCTCTTCTCTTTTTCCTTTTTAAATATATTCAATTGATTTATAGGATATACCTGGACCACCACACAATTTACAATTCTCAGAAATTACAATGACTAGTCTCCGCGTCTCTTGGGAAGCACCAAAACTACGAAATGGTGAAATAGTCGGCTACATTGTTACATATGAAACTGCAGAACAAAATGATCGTATGTTTTTTAGTATAAAAGTTATTCCAAATATTTAATATACAAACAAACAATTGCTTAGATACGTAACATTTTATATTATTGTAGGTTTTAGTAAGCAAGTTAAACAAAAGGTAACGGAAACAAGTCTACTAATTCAACCGTTAGAAGAAGAAGAAACGTATACTTTTATGGTTAGAGCGCAAACCATTGATTTTGGTCCGCCTATATCTGGAAATGTCACAACAGGTCCACAAGAAGGTTCGCCAATGGCACCTAGCAATCTTGCTGTTACAAAAACAGTGTCTAGTGTTGAATTACAGTGGACTAATGGTGCTTCTGGAAAAGGACCCATTCTAGGATACTACATCGAAACGCGCCGGAAAGGTAAATAATATAAACTATTTTAACACTTATAAAACCCCTCAAATATTAAAACGGAGATTGCAGAATTGATAAAAAAAATGAAAAATATTTCTAAAAAGCATATATTTATACATGTGAAAGATAAAACTGAATAGTAGAGTTACTTTGATTATTTTATTTTCACATATTTAAAAATAAATTATCTATTTATAAAATTCCAGATTATATTATTTGTATTACTAATATTGCCTTTTTTATAATCATATAGCAATGGAAGAGTGGCAGCATTGTAAGTGTCAATGCACGTAAATATATTGAACGTCGAGTATTATATTAGATGATCTCAACAGTTAAATATGATTTTTGTTAGCGTTAAAATATAGCTTCCTGTTTGTTATTAATCTGTGATTTGTTTAGTGATATTTGTACTGTTGATTGCATGATAATGTCATAGCATGACATTTTCCATGAGTTCAGTTAGAAATTCATCAAACATCTTAACTTCGAATGCTGCTATAATTTACAGTAATAAATGAATAGCTAAAGTTTGACATGTTAGATGATGGTGTATTCCTACAGTTTTAATTTTTCAGTTTTTACGTCTAATACTTCGTTAATTCCCTTAAAATATGTAATGTATAACACACAACATAACTATGCAAGTTTTCAGTCATCATTAGTTTCTTAAAAGCTATGAAAGCAACCAGATATATCATTCTTTCCTGTAGTACATAATTTTATGAAAACCTGCAGAAGTTTTCAATTGCATTTATGATCTCATTATCAAAGTCAAATAAATTTTATTATTATATTTGTAATTATAGATGACAGTCGTTGGCAGACGATCGTGCGTAGTAGTAATGGACCATTGACAGAGTATTCTGTATCTTATCAAAATTTACTTCCATCTACGTCGTATTTATTCAGAGTAATATCATATAATCGTTATGGAATTAGTTATCCAGCATATTCCACAGAAACGGTAAATAGGATTGCTGAATATACATTTTTATAAATATTTTTAAGCATTAAATATTAATGATAATTTTCTGTTTTTTTTTTTAGATTTTAACTCCATCAAAGCTATACCTTGAATATGCATACCTACAACATAAACCGTTTTACAGACAAACTTGGTTTATGGTTACTTTAGCTGCTGCATCAATTATAATTATTATAATGATCATAGCAGTGCTATGCGTGAAAAGTAAAAGCTATAAATATAAACGTAAGTTGTAATAAATACATTCTAACACAAAGTGTATGAGTTTATAATAATCAAGTAATTGTTCTAGAAGAAGCACAAAAGACACTTGAAGAGTCTATGGCGATGGATACTGATGATAGACAAGAGTCTGATTTAGAGCTTTATAGATCAAGACAAGGAGGTGGTGGTGCTATGAATATGGCTAATGCTTGTGGTACATTAGGTAAAAGAAACACTTTAGCAAGAAAATCTATGCATCCTCCTCCTCCTACAATGTTGGGAAAGTCACCTCCTAGACCATCACCAGCCTCTGTTGCTTATCATAGCGACGAAGAAAGTCTGAAAGGATATGATGAAAACCCTGACGATAGCAGCGTTACGGAAAAACCTTCCGAAATTAGTTCAACAGATTCACAGGTAACATTCCTTAAATATATGTATAAAACATAAGCATTATACATAACATATTTTATGTTATAGGGATCTGAAAGTGAGAATGAAAGTGTACAATCGGATCCACATTCCTTCGTAAATCATTACGCTAATGTTAATGATTCCTTAAGACAATCCTGGAAACGCCAGAAACCAGTTAGAAATTATTCATCGTACACTGATTCTGAACCTGAAGGTAGTGCCGTTGTCAGTTTAAATGGGGGACAAATTATTATGAACAATATGGCAAGGTCGAGAGCACCATTGCCTGGTTTTTCGTCTTTCGTATAATTTGTTCATAATAAAAAAATGAAAGTTTTCGTTAAGTAGATAGGGTGCCGAATTATAGACTAGCAAAATTTATAATCGTTATACGATTAAAGTAAAATAAATTTATGCTGAGCACGAATTAATTTTGAAGCATATAAATAATTTGGAGAAAAAAGAAAATTATTAAATATATGTAAAAAGAGATATTGTTAAAATTTTGATGAAGCAGAATAGTTAGAATTTTAATAGCTCAGCACTGAAATTAAAATACACAGAGTTAAAGACTTATGTTGAAACACAAATTTATGAGTGTTTCACGCACGCTGATACTTCGTATAGTAATTTTAAAATGCTTTGGCACCACCATATTGTGATATATTGAAATACATATTATTTATAATTTTAGGTAAAGTCAAAATGTGTATAATGAATATTTTTACTTTCATTAAGTGAAGTTGGAACAAAATATTGCATGGATCTCGAATAACATAATGCTTGCGCATTTTTTTTAAATGTAAGAAAAATAAGTTTGAAACAATCTGTTAATATAACGTATTAAAAATGAAATAGAATATCATTAATAATAATAAAAAAAAATATCGTATCGAAAACTGCCAGAGATAACCACATATATAATTAATAAACTCAAAAAATAAAATAATATTTTAATACTACATTAATATGATAAAAACAACTAAATTATAATCCATTAAAACATACAAACATACTAATCAGAGTATCACTTATAAATCTTTTCCACTCATATGAATACATTTTTTTAATGTTTCTAATTGACATTTGTGCAACAAAATAAAAGTTGTTTAATATAAGACATCGATCTAAATATATGAACAGTTCACAATCAGGCCTATCATATCAATTTCAATTAATCTTCATAAACTAAAGATGAGTCTGATAAAGTTATTGTACCGAATAAATAGAGAACATTACATGAAATGCGACTGCGTGAATTTCTATCTTTAAGGGTCTTTGTTTTTAATATTATTATGTATAATGTACATAAAATTTATATAAATTACAAAATAGCAAATACCAATACAACACTTGTACATTTAGTGCACAGCTTAGACAACGTTAGATAAAAGTTTATGCTAAGTAATCCTTCAACAACGTATATTTATCTTCTTCAAATAGATATCTATCGTCTATTTTCATCTTTCTTTTTAAATCATAGAATGAAGAAGAAAAAGACATGACTTTAATGCATTGACATTTGCATATAAAGAAAATGCAATCTATTTAATTCACCACAATATCGTAAATTCATTTGTAGTATATAATATTACACTTACAGTATTGTAAAACATTATCATACACAAACTTATTCAATTTTAGGACAGTAATCTTCTTACCATAATGCATTTAATCTATGTAATTATTGTTTTAAAGGTGAAAAGCATTTCAGACTGATATTGATGCGTGAAATGTCTTTTTTGCTTGATACTTATTTTGTAAAAAAAGATCATAGAAACGATATAAACAAAATGTTAAGAAATCGTAGAAAATGTAAAACAAATTTTGAAATATTCTTCGATAATATACGCTAAAATCTAGGAATATATGTATTATTGAAAATATAAGACGATGAAAATAATTGAACAGTTCAATGATGGCAGCTATAATTCTATTATATTTAATAGAGTAATTATTAATTGTAGTTGGTTAATGAAACAAGGTTGATAAAATTATACGCGAACTTTTAATTTGATTGATTTTTCATTCAATACAACTGTAATATCAATTACAAATCAAAAATTGTAATTAATATATGTCACGAACTAGATAGCAAATTGTTTGATAAATATTTACTTTTAAAAACGATACATTCTTTGTTCTTAATATTATATTAGAAAACTTGCTTTCTGATTTTTATATTATATAGTATTAATTTCCCTATTTGTTAACATCAATTATCAATTATTGTCATCCTGTGTCATAAAAACTTACTCTTCGTACAAATGAAGATATGATTGTCTCTACACACTGCCAATAAGAATTAATTTGAGGATGAAATTGTTTTTATCCGCATTTCTATATATTAATGACAAATTCAAACAAATCGCGTCTGAAATTATACATTACTCGTACAACATATTCTAAGTATGTGTTAATATTTTAATAAAATTTATATAATTTTATGCACACTATTTTTTTATAGTTTTGGTCAATGATGTTCTTACTAAGTTTTGGAATATTTTTAAAACAATTGAAACTGTGTGTTTATACAAATAAATAATAAATATGTTTTAATAAGAGATTTTTATTTATACAAAATGTTTTTCACAAGCTTCATACCATTTGTTAAGTTTTGGCGGATATTTTTTGGGAAAAAATTGTTTAATTGTACACCATACAGCAACATCTGCTATATCAAAGTCCTTTTTATCTGGCCAATTTAATTTATCTGCTATTGAAGATAATATTTCTTGCTTTTTCTTTGCTGATTCTTCAAAATGTAAAGAATGACACAAATCTAATATCAAGTCAGTAGTATTTATCTTTTCTGTACAA